>NC_133544.1:60687500-61312500 GCF_048773025.1 Camelus bactrianus
GTCTGCATTTGTTTGCAAAGGTCAGGTATTTAGCATTTAAGTAGATTTACCTCTGATTAAAGAATTTTTACAAAAAAACAGCACTTCACCCTTCTACCCTACCCAACCCCGCCCACACTGGCAAAATCACATCAGTTTGGCCACTGCCCAAAACAATAACAGACCAATTTGCATCAGCTTTTAACTCAGTATCAAATAAAAGAGCAACAAATAAGTGAAATTATATGTTCAAATGGTTGATAATCAAAAGATTACTTGATACAAATAATAGACTTATTTATATATAGTAATGAAGAAATTTGGGTTCTTTGAACCATAGTACTTCAGTCCTCTTTAATGTGATTTACTCATTATGATAAAAATTGTTATATACAATACATATATTTCTCTTTAATTGTGACTTTATAATAATGCAAGTTTAAAATGTTTTAGTGTAGAATAAGGTCACCTATTTCTGTTATTAAATAATGTAGAGTCTCTATTTTATAAAAGTTGCTTTGTAAAGGACATATGTTGGAATAAATATTGATGTATATATCTGTATATCTGTATATGTGTGTGTGTGTATATATATATATATATATATATATATATATATATATATATATATATATATTCTGCTTAAGCAGAGATGCTAAATAAGCTTTTGATTAAGAACTCAATTGAGTATTCCAATTCTATTGACCTACAAAGAGCATTCAAATTAAAATGAAGTCTTTAACTTTACCAATTCATTTTTATTAGTAAAGTGTTTTGGGATATCTGGCTTATGAAAACTTTAACATATTCTAAAAGTGTTATCCATTGGCTTATCCAGTTTTACAGCTTTTGGTCAATAACAAAAGTACTGTTTCTTGTCAGTATTTAAGATTATGGGTAATTATATCATTTTTCTTCTATAAAGGAATTATTGTAGCCTAATTTCCAAATAATGATTTCTCAAAATTTCCTTACTGTTAATGCTGTTACTTTTTCCTTAATTTTTGGTCAAATCCGTAGTACATAAAATAACATAGTAAAATATTTCAATATATTTACAAAAATATCTTGGATAATTTGATTGTTTTATGGTATTTCTATAATTGTATGCTGTCTATTTTAGGAGATAAATGCTGAAAAGTGCTCTGATTAGAGGAAGCCCATATTCATAGACCAATTCATGCTGAAATTGTATTCTAAAATAAGCCATTACTTTTAGGACTTAAAGCATAAATAAGAATCGAATTATAACTTTAAAAAATATTGGCAGGATAAAAATTAACTTATATCTCATGTTAACAAACAAAAAGAAAATCAAAATGAAGTGTTTTGAATTGTAAATCAAAGCCTAGCCATCATATTTTCCAAAATATCTTAGCATAAAAAGAAAAAACCTCCTGTCAATTCTAGACTGGATATATTTTGTGGGGTTCAATTCCCTAGTAAAAAGTGTTTGCTAATTCACCACTTAGGAGAGACAGCTTTTAGAGTCATTAACATTTCTATCTTACATCAAGATTATGGTGTTTTTGTGGGGGGTGGGAAGTGTTTAAACACAGGCAGATAGAAGGAGGAGAGAGGCAGTTATCAGGACTATTTGCATTCAAACTACTTGTTTTATAAAAAATGATTCAGAAGGCCAAATACTCAATTAGCTAGCTTCAATTAGATTTTCTCATCTCCTTGCCAATAGAAGGAAAACCTTTGAGATTGAACTTTCTGTGAATTTTGACCTCATGAATTTTAGAAAATGTTACTTCTGTATGCACTACAAAGGCTTAGTCTAGAGAACTTTTAAAAATTCATTTCTTTTTTATCTTCAAATTCAAGAAACTGATTTTGTATACATTCTAGCTGATAGCTAATATAACCATTGTTTATTGTCTTAAGAACATGCTTATAATTTCAAAGCTTTAAACAATCATCAGTGTAGTTATTTCTGAACATAAATTTTTTTTCAGTGAAATTTTAAAACCTAAGAATCTTGGGGCTTTTTTAAATTGGCATCTCAGTTTATTCTTATTTTATGCATTTTCTTTTATTATTTATTGTGTAACAGTTACACAAAATACAAAGCAAGTAAGAATTTTCCTCTGAAGTCTTATTAGGAAAAGTATTTTCACAAATGATTTTCCAACAGGCAGTGAGATTATAGGAACTGATAGTTTTATTAGCTTCTGCCATATACATAATGCACTTTGATTCTTTATTTAATTCTCAATACCGTAAGGTGCAGATATTAATTTTATACCTTTTTCTCAGAAAATGGAATAATACAGAACTGCTGAGTCTCAAGCCACTAAGATAATATTAATAAATTGAAGTTTATCTCACATTACTGAGAATATAAAGATTTCAAATCCATAAATTAAAATTATAAAGAAAATATATTAGAACATTTTAAATAGTAAGCAATTTTCACGTAAGTTGTGGTTTTGTTTCCAAAAAGTTCAAATAATTTGAAACTTTCAGAATCATAGCTGTCATATAAAGGAAAATATGCTAGTAAGCATGTTTCCATTTAATACTGTAGCTTTTAGACCTGTCACAGCGCATGTTGCTTCTTTAGGGATATCTTGATAACTGGAGAAATAAAGCTATAACCTTTATGAGAAGTAAGGCATTTTGTGGGAATAATGTGTTCAAGCAATTGGAATAACATGGTAAGGATACATGGGGTGATTTGCAATAAACGTGTATTTCTTCTTATGTCCAATGCATGGTTAGTTATGTGGCCCTAAAGAAAACTCGTTTTATTTCACTTTGAGTGCTCACAAGATGCAATGTACTAGAGATTTTCAAAACTATTTTCTAAGTGCTATTGTTGGTCAATTTTGCTCTAGGAGTTAATAAGGAAAGTTCTACCACTTGGTAGATTTTTAAAATTAAGCAATGTACATTTTCTCAAACTACCAAAGAATGCACATGATATAGAAGAATCAAATGATGGAAAGTTGATCATTTTTACATGGATAGTTTATCTTCTAAACCTGTGACAGGGGGAGTTACTATTACATATTCAGGAGGTATTTAAAATTTATTTAGGAAATGCACATTTCAAAACCAAAGGAAAATTAAGTAGTCCATGTCAGTTTTATATAGTTGGAAAAACAAATGACCGTATATGGAAATTATGTGATATGATATGTCTATTTCTTTCAATATGTATAACTACTAATACATTGTTGCTTTACAATTCTGTTATGGATCTAAATTTTCAAGTATTCAAAAGAGGCATTTAGTTGTGTTTTTTGAAGTTTATTAAATCCTTAAATGTGCTAAATTATAAAGATTATTGTATAAAAATTATCAAAATATTAATGTGTTCTTATAAATAAAAGTTACGTGTTACAAAGTTCAGAAATAACATTTTATGAGAGATCAGTTTTAAAATATAAGATCTAAAGGAAATTCTTAAAAATTCTGCAGTAATAATTCTTTGTCATTCATTGCTATTTTTCTGAGAGGCAGGAAATTTTAAATGTGTGGACAATCTCTATATCTAGTAAAAATTGATCATTATAGTTTCTAATTTTAATAGCCAAATGCACTTCTTATGTATTTCATCCTTATTTATTTGAATATCAAAATAGTGGTGAGAATCAAATTAACTCTGTCATATCCAATTTGATCATCACATTTAACATATTCAGAGTTTATTTTTTAATAGAATAATTATAACACTTAAAATTTTAAGTTCTAGAAGTGACTTGATTGTTTTAACATTGTTTTAATCACACATTCCTTATACTAAATTTTTTTTAATTTCCAAGATTGTAATCAAGGAATAGAAATAAATATTTTCTAACACTTTTTAAAAATGATGCTATTTTCCAGTTGGGAAGTAACCTCTGCATATTCACTATTAATAATGTACTCATCTTTATTTTTATAGGTCTACAGGAAAAGCAAAAGTATATAATCACTAAAAATACTCTTTATAAAATGTCTTGTTAGCCTTACACTTTAGAGTGATAGCAAAAATTTTAGAACTTGTGTGTCCTCCATAGTAGAAAATGTATTTTTTCTGATAGTAATTATCAATCAATAGCATGGCCTAGTAGGAAAAATATACAACTATATTAATCTCAAATGTTTAAAAATTATTGCCTGCACCTCACTCTCCAAATGAAGAAACATATAAATCATTTGATTTTTATTCGATTTTCCAATTTTTATTTCCCATAAAGCAGAATCTAGGCTGTCTTAGTTAAGAAGTGTAATTCATCTAGCCTAAAATGGATTGAAGTTAATTCTCTAGAATAAATGATATCCAAGATGAAACATAATACAAATTTAAGAGTTATAGGTATGATTGTAATCTCAAAATAAAAGCAGTAATATCAGGGTGTTTGTCATAATTAGAATAAAAAGATTTTGTGACTTCTCTTAATTAAGAAGTTAGGTTCATTATCAGAAATTTCAACTAAAAAACATCGGTATAGAATATAAATCTCACAGACAAAGCCTGAAATAGAGGGAAAAGTTGACCTTGGAGCAGACAAATAGGAATTTGAATTGTAGATTTACTCTTACTGTTACTAAACACTTTGTAGACTCCAATATCATGTACAGAGTATAGGGATCACAATTACCTCAGCATGTAAGGATTAAATGAGATAATATTTGCTCTAAATACCTAATTTTCAGTGCCTAAATTCAACCTCAGGGAGATAAGAGATTTTCAATAAATATCAATTGCCTCTAAAAATGAAAGGAAATTTCATAGAACCAGAGTCTAGCTAAGTTTGTGAATACATTTTACAAAATGTATGAGCATGAAGGAATCAAAGATAAAGACCTAAAGTTGAAAAACTTAGACCTCATAGAAAAGTACCTATATACAATACAAACACAAGAGGTGTTAAACATTTTCTCATACCCATTTTTATTACATTTCCATCTAGGTGACCCCATAAAGATATTACAACAGATTTTTTATTAAATAATAGAATTCTTCATATTGACTAAAAATAAACAGCAGCAATTCCCTAAATTAATCAGAGAGTAGAAAAAATGATTATACAAAGATGTGGTTTTTTAGTCTTGGTTTATTCAATAAAATTCTAATTATAGTTACAAGAGGATACTTACAATCACTCAAAGAAAACACTTTTAAAATATATTTTCCTGTGCCCATAAACTGTAATGAACAAATGATAAAAACTGAAAACTTAAAATATTCTAAAAGTTTATAATAGAAAACCTTGCAATTAATAAAAAGACCTGCTGAAATTAAATGAGCATTGGCAATTAATGACTTTATTTGAGAAAATAAGTTCAGTGAACTGACAACAAGTTTATCAGATTGTTGATTAGCTAGTCTTATTTCAATTTAAATCTTTCATAAACCCTTCCAAAAAAAATGCTGCTGCTTATCATGTAAATAAAAGAATAAACAATAAAGAACTGAAAATTCATCAAGAGTTGTATTATGTTGAGCATTAGTAAAATATGACTAATAATTTCTCAGAAAAATTTTGTTGTGTTTAGTGCTTAGTGTACGATATTTCAAATTTTCCTATAAATTGTTTTTAATTTATTATTTTATCTTTAGTAAAGTTAGTTTATAATTTTAAAAAAACCCACAGACCATTATATTTAAAAGGTCTAGTGCACGTGCTTTATTAAAAGTAAAACGAAATCTAACTTGAAAATTTTAAAGATAGAAAATATCTACTTCTAGGAAAGAGCTCTGGAAAGCTAATGAAAAGATTCTGGGGTATGACTATATTTCTTAATGGAAGAATTATAGGATAGCAGATAAATATTCAGGTCATTGAAGGACTGCAATGGTCAAAGATAAGTTTATATAATAAGGAAAATGAAAAGAAATTTTGGCCGTCTTTGCGGAGTGTACTTTGTGGGATGATTTTATCCATACTTCATTCTGCTGAGTGTATTTACTGCTTGCATAGCGAATTTAAGGTTTAAATAAATCAGCAGATCCCTACACTTTTTACAGTACGATCATAATTGTACCCTAAAGTTTTCAAAGTACTTTGGCACTACATCGATTTTAATTTTTTTCTTCACAAAACAATCCCTTGAAAATGTCAGGACTTGTATCACATTTAATGTTTGTTCCTTAGGCCATAATAATGTATCCAATTTCAGTACTGGGGAGAAGGGCAAGGCAGACAATTGTTTACTCATTGTGGGAATTTTAACACACACCATATTGTACTACAAAAGGTAGCTCTTGGGCAGTTAAAAATCCTACATTAGAATTAAAAAGTTATGGTCAGGATTTCTTCACCAGAATACAAATAGAAAATGATATCTTAAATCAACACTTTAAAAGGTAATTTGAACAATAACATGGGGAAAACTGACACTTCAATTAATATTAAGTGGGTCTTTGAATCCTCAAAATAATTGTCATTTTAGTGGTAGTTACTGGTTGTAGGATATTTAGGACTCTACTGAGAATATATTTTTAAAACACTCATTTCCCCTACCTAATTTGAACAATCAATACCTTTGCTGAAATTGGCTCTTAAACTCAGCTCCCATATTTGGCTAAAAAGCAAACATTATCATGCATATGATTTAGTATACATGCAAAGATTTAAAACATAGTTCAATGCTTTTTTTCTGCTAAAATTTGTTTAATTTTATTATGGCCAAAATATATTACTAGTTTCATAGAGGTATAGTTCAAAATATACATAATCTGAAGATTTTTTTTTAAAGAATACAAAATGGAAACTCAAGGACACAGAACTGCTTTTCCACTCTGGACAAGAGTTATTCATTGTAAAAGATGTATTTAAGCACTATATAGAGGTTAACCAAAATTATATTCAGAGTAACATATTGATAAGAGCCTAGCTCTCTGCAATAATAGTATATTTGCTACCATTAAAATGTTTCCTAAGAACAACTACAATGGAATAGAAGCAAATATTAGGAACAGAAGGAAAGTACAAGATGTATGTATATCCAAACTAAGCTAAGGCAATGTTAACAAGTCGATATTTGAAAACAGAATTTAAATAATTCAGTAGTTTTTCATTCTCATTAAATTGAAATACTGGCAATGGTAATCTCAGAAAATTCTGTTTGTTATGATCTTGAAAGCATTAAATCGAATACTGTGATTAATGTTCAAAATAAACTATTTTTCAAATGATAAGAAAGGTTCTCTGAATTTAAGAAGTCTATGAAGATTCAGTTAATAGGGAAAAAAGGGAAATGAATCATTCTCAAATTGAACTATGAAGCCTACTTTATTTGGGCTTAGTGCTATTTCTGGTGTGTAATAAGCAACAGCAATCATTTTTATCATTTTTGGTAGGTGATTATATTCATTAGGAAAACAGAATAAGAAAATGAATATCCTACAACCTAGATATCTTAAATCAACACTTTAAAATTATTTCTTAGTGCCATGAATGTAATATAGTGACCAACTTTTGTTATCATTGTCAACAAAGAAATTTCTGAAACATAATGTAGTTTAAAAAATGAATTATAGAGTATAAAATTCTAAACAGTCTATAATAAGTGCAGTAAAAGTGAATTGCAAATAGTGACCCTAAATAGGGAAGGTTTATTTTATCAGAATTGATTAACAGTCTAGGATTTACCCAATGCCAAGGGATTATCATGCCATGTATTTTTAAGATCTAACTCTGAATAGAAAACATTTTTTAATTCTACTGAAGTCTTAACCATGATTTTTATAGAGAGAGGTGATTTTGATGTTTTTGAGGGAATTACTTTATTTGTGATTTAGAATCCTTTTCTGACTCAGTCTTTGGGTGTTTAAAATGAAAATTTTCAATGTAAGGTTTAGAGATACTTTTCCTTGTTCATGAGATATATATTTTATTTCTAAGGCTTAGGAGGAGAATTGCACTTCAATCCAAAGACCCGTGTTTACTGGTCTAATTAGGGGAAAATGTTCTATTTTTATTTGCCAAATATATTTAAATGGTATGTCAAGTTGATTACTATATAATGTTAAGAAACACCTTTTGTTGTGTTAATAAGAGGAAAGCCTATAGCATAGAAATGTACATGAAAAATGATTTTCTTGCTGTTTAGTTTTGTCTGACTTCTCCGTCTGAAAATGATGTGAACATTCGCTAGGGAAAACAACATACATGTAAAATATGAAATATGGGCCTGGGACACTGAGAGAAACAGCATCTCTACACTGTGGGCAGTGAGAAGATGGAAGAAGAGCCTGTGGGATGCAGACAACAATGATGATGACAGTGTCATCTTATTTGCATTTTAGTATACAAAGTTCAAGACACTCTCGAGTAGTTATCTCATTTGATTCTTCATAACACCCCTTTAAAATAGCAAAATTCAACAATAGGAAATTTTAAAATACACATCACACATAATGGATTTTTAAAGCATCAAACAAAAAGATCATATACTTTAAAAACCTAGTCCGCAAATTTGGTTCTCTCAAATCTATGCACTGTTCTCAGTTTTACACTGTTTTTAGAGGAAACCTTGAATTAGAAAAAAAATGAAATTTTGTTTGTGACTTGTACTATTGAATTTAAAATATCAGAGGAACAAAATGAACAGATATGAGTGTTTTATGCAGACTAACCTCTTTTCTCAGCATAAAGATCAAAGAAAGTATCTGAAAAAAATAAATGCAAGTAACCCCATATAGCCCACATTTCCCCCAACATTTAAGCCTAGGATGGGTTTCTGTATTGATGAAATTCAAGGGATAGTAGGTAAACTGGTTTACTTTTATCATTTCAGAACTTAGAACAAAGAACATTTCTCCTGACCTATTCACAGATTTCATTTCTAAATTACTTCTTTCAGTTCCTATATATTTGAGATTTTTGCATCCTGGCTTTCAGCATAACCAAGAAATAATAAAAACTAGAGGCAAATTGCTTTTCACCACTTTTATAATTTATAAACTATCAGAAATTTTATTTTGAATGACTTTGAAATGAAAAGTAAAAACAAAATTACATTGTGTACATTCATAATGAGAATATCAACTAACTTAAATTATACTGATACCCTACACATACCCGCACATTCTATGACATGGTAGCCCTCAAAAATAATTTTCCTTGTATTTCGCTAAAAGGGCAGAAAATGTCTAATTTTAAATATGAATCTGTATATATTTTACCTGAAGTTCTGACAATATTTATGCTGAATACCTGACAATTGAGGCCAGATATATAAGGGTCAGTTCACTTTCAGTGTCTATGAAGAATATGCCACAAGATTCAGCCACAGTGGCAATGATAATATTTAACTGTGTAATGTGTTAAATTTTTAACATCTTTGGTGCCTACCCAGATCAGCAGCTCTCAAAAATAATCCAGAATCTGAGAAGGTAAGTTAAAGTGTGCTTGGATTACACTCTCATGCTCTAAAATATTATTCATTATAGAGATCTGACTTTCAAGAATGAGTAAATATCCACTACTGACATCATAAAACTTTAATGGCCATTTGATGTTACATATTCCAAATAGCTCTCTTAAGTAAATTAAGGCATCAAAGGTGGGAAACTTAGTCTGTATAGCTCCTGTTGTAGACTCTTTTATTAAATATCTAAATTTTGTTTCCTTTTTGCATTAAACAAGCCCACATATGGAGACACTGCCGCTGACTCCAACAAGTATGACTGATTGAGGCCCGGCTCCATCCTTTTGCCCTCAATTTGATCTTCTACGGGTTTTTTTTAGCTGAATGGTATGGTAAAGCTTGATAGGATAAAGTTCCCTGGTTGAATTTAAACAACTTCCTCCTAATCAAATCCGTAAGAGTTTTGTAACCGTTCTTACTGTAGGGGAGGAGACACTGGAAGTTTCTTATTGTTAATAGCCTGTAAAATTATTTTAAAAATTTAAATAATGCTACAAAATTAAATAATACAAAACTTCTGCCCCCTGTAGACATTGTTTGCGGTCTACATTACGCACAAACAGGTATGGTGGTTCTGTTCCTGAGTGTGAAGATGATCAACTCTCTTACAAAACTACGTGAATAGAATTGTGATATTCACGTTTATATATTTCTCAACAACATCCTCGTTGGTCAGGTGTGAAAATAAACATGAGAAAGGACTGGGTCAAGCACTACCTGATGGTAGCATCAAATCCATGCACATCTAGGATGGTAAGTTTTTATACTAATGTCTTTAAAACACAGTACAAATGGCCCAATACAGAAAATCTCCTTTTAGAAACAGAGTATGCAGTTGTGATTCTACAAATTATGTGGGAGACTACATTCAGATTCACAAAACATTAACCTTAAAGAAACAAGAAATAACTGACACTTAATTGTTATTCTCTATGCTACCTTCATGCTACAATCCACATTACACGTGTGTCAAGTTGACATCCTCACACTGAATAAAAATGAACATATGTTTAGTTCCTGAAATACAGACTTACATTTTTTTCATATTAAATACCACCTTCCAACTTTGAAAAAAGAATTCAAGTAATATTCCTTAGTCCCTTGAGAAAGAATCTGAGAAATTTCAAGAAATGAAGAAGTTGAATTTTGAAAAGCTTATATATTTATAAACTTTCTTCCAAAGAAGTTACAAAACTAAATAAGACAAAAATTAGCATCAAATAAGATCCTTTTTTTCATTCAGTATATATTCTCTTGTTATAAGTTAGGGAGAAGTCTCGGAGTAAGGTAATTATGATAAACCATCTTGTATTTTCATACGAATCTTATTACATAAAAACACAGAGCATTCACTTCCATCATGTTAGAGGCTCACCAGTGCCATTAATACATGTCCACTATTTACTCAAGTATTTACTGAGCACCTACTCTGTCCTTCCAAAAGGCACAACAGATTCTAAACAGAAGAAGAAAGATAAGGTCCTTGTCTAATAGAGCTAACATTCCAGTGCAGAGTGAAAATAAATGAATAAACTGTGAAGAAAATAAAACAGTGTAAAGAAATAGAGAGTGACATAGAACAGAGGTGGAGAGTAACTTTAGATTAAAGAATTGGAGAAGACCATTTAAAGAAGGCAAGACCTCCTTTTATGGAGCTACTCTATCTTTCCTGTGAGTCAGGAGGAACCAGAGGAGATTAGTTATTTCCTATGTGTAGATGAAGGCAGAAATGCATAGCAGAGACTGATTTTTTTACTGTGATTTTCATTCTTTAATTCAATAAATATTATATGCCTGCAATATGCCTGGAATTGGGATAAGTCTTGGGTTTATGAAGATGAAAAAGAAATCGATCTTGCCCTGACTTTGGAGGAAACATTAAAGGAGACCAAGGATAATAGTATACTGTGGTACATGATATAACAGAAGTTATCAATAGGATAATCACAAAATGTACGGGAAGTCACAAGGAGATGCAACTAGTAGATGGGGAAGAAACCAGGTCAAGTAAGTTGTTTTGTTTTGTTTTGTTTTCAGATCAATTAGTAATCACATGGCAAACACAAGACCTGTGACTGGAATTCAAACCTCCTGATCCTCAGCCAACTTTACTTCACAGTAATCCATATCACATCCATAAATCTAACTGGGAAGTTTACTTTTATATAATGCTTCTATAAAAAGGAAACTTTTTAATACCCATTAAAACATGTTATAATCCAGGAAATAATGATTGATAGTCTGAAAAGAAAAATATTCATTTAGTGTTCTTACATTCAGAGACCACAATTTAAAAAGAAATAGTTCATGAACATTAATATAGAACCCCCTACAATTAAAATCATTTCACAGTCAGCCTTACAATGGTACAAACTGAGCTGTACTCCCTTGTAATATTCATGAGACCCAGGTACACACTGAGAAGAGTAATTGCATTTTCCAAAGCTAGACAGAGTGGGAAGTGGGAATAGCCTTTACACGTTGAAACAAAGATAGTAACAACTTGAATTATCTGTGTTTTTAGGAAGAAATGTCCTACTTTCCAAAGCCAACAATAGTGTGAAGCACCAGTCACAACACCATGAACAATTAAGCATTGACTCAGGGCTACCAGGGACTCTGAGCAAGATATGATCCTATGAGTATGTGGAGTAGGTAGAGGCTGTTGAGCATGAATTAAAGAGTTGACAGTTCACTGACCCAAAATATCTTTTCCCTTTTTTTTCTGCCAGAGCCCCCAACATAACACACTCTTGACATTAATGGTCTCTGTTAGAAATTCATGTTTATTGGAAAAGCCACATTAAGCCATTCTCATCTTTATGCAAATTAATTTATTCTATTGATACAATGAAGGCAGAGATTTGAATAAATAGAATCTGAAGAAGAATTTAAAACAGGAGAAAGGACCAAAAGTAAATAAGCATACTAGCGCTGAACAAAGACCTTGCAGAAGATACAAAATGTTGAAACAGGTGATAACCTGCTTATATTATATCTATGTGGGGAAATGTGAAGAGGGATATCCTCAGAGAAAAGACAGTGAAAGAAGCATTGGGAAAGCAACAATGTTTGCCTTCTTCACAGGGTGCCTACTCATATATATTTCTTGAGTGTTCTATTCTTACTTCATTTCCTCTTTCAAATCTTTCCATCATTTACCCCTTTCCCACTTTCTCTACTTTCCGTTTACCAAACTTCTGTTTTGACTTTCTCTCTTTCCACTCTCTCCAATGAAGAATGTTGGCAGTGAAGAGATCCAATCCCAAGCATATGTCCTGTATCAGAAGTCAGCTTATCCTGATGCTAGACAAAGAGAAGAAAGCTGGTTACCAGACAGATCCTATTCAAATAATCAAACCACCATAATGAACCTTCCCCTCGGCCCTTGGTCATAGATCTGGCCTCACACAGGAGGCCATCACGTGGGAGAGGAGGAAAGAAACCATGTTAATCAATGACTTATAATTTATTGTCCAAACCAGTCCACTTCTACAAGTCAAAGGGTGGGCTATGAATAACTAACAATGCTATAACACGTGACCAGGATTTCTCCAGCAAACTGGAACATCGGGTCACTCTAGTCTGTACCTGCCAAGAATCAGCTTTGAACCACACTAACAGTTACAGACAGACAACCACTCTAGTCACTGAAGTGAAGGAGACTTAAAAGCATACCAGTGAGACTATAAAGCATACCAGTGAGGTCAAATAAAAGAGCTGAGGGAAAATGCCTGCCTTCTTTTCATTGTGATGGTAACAGTTTGCCTTTCTGAACACAATGTTTCATAATAGTATAAAGATTTGGACAAGTAAATCTTGAAAATACTGATATGAAATCTATCTACTTCATAAGAACATTCCCCAAATGCAAAAGCCATCAGGTTCTGGGTTTTAAAGATGTTTACTGTTTTGATAGTAAGTCCTACAATAAGGAACTCCCAGCCTCCATTTGGCTCAAGTTGCAGTGAAGATTCATATTTGGGAATAAAAGGAAAAGGAAATTGGGTCAGAAATCTACAGTGTTCCATTTTACTGTATTCCTGTTGCCTTTGGAACAATTGATGAGAAACTATGGATAAATATATGCCCACTGAGTTACTCTCATGATTGCACTATTGATACATCATAAGGAGTTTACTCACCGTGATGAGTTTGAACACAGCCTCTAGACTTTAGACCAAATTTACAACATTTGTGGGCCTAATGACTCCAGTCACCTGCTGAACTACGCAGGTCCAGCCATTTCCAGTGGTGTACCCAGTCTCTCCTGTTGCACTCACCTCTGGAGTATCCTGTGAGCGAATTGCCTTTTTCTGTCCTACTACACCACCCACCACTATTCACTTATTTTGTCTTTAAATGACGTATTTTTAAAAAACTTACCAGCATTGAGATGTGACATAGGGATCTTCCAAAGACGTTTTTCATCAGAACTGGCTAATCATTCATAACTAAACTCCTAGATGGGAAAGGTAAAGAGACTTAGCTTGGAGATGAGATGGCTGACAATCAACAGCTCTAAATTTAGAAGGCCGTGGCGGGTGAGTTAATAAGCAACTGTATTTTATTTCTACTAGAACAGAACAAATTAGAATACCCTTACGTTTAAAGAAGACGTTTTCTAGTCAAAAAAAGTAATTCACTGCCAGAAATAAACAAAACTATAATATTTTACCATAAATGGCTTCTCTGGGAATCTTTCAAGAATATGGCAGTCATATTTGCTTCTGAATTCTCAAAAGGATAGACTTTCCATGACAGGAAAATGGTGTAGTGGCTTTCTAAATTTTATTACCAAGCAGATCTTTTCACTCCCTCATAATTGTTCAGTCTCCTCATATTGAATTCAACACAAAATTGAATTTAAATTTAAATAAAATTTAAAAATTTAAGTATCTGCAAGAAGTCACTTCCAAACAAGGTTTCTTCTAGAGGATAATTCCCAATTGTCCTTCTGTCGGTCAACACATAGGTGATAATAAGCTCATAATGTGGCAATAATTCTTCTTATAGACAGCATCCATGTCTCCGAGCCTTGTACATAATGAGTATTTTATTAATATTTGATGAGTAAAGTACTGAGAAATGTGAAGATACACCTGGGAAGGAGGGAAAAATGATATTCATTCTAGGAGAGACTAGAATTCATTGTGTATTTTGTAATCTTGGATTAAGATAATACATGTGAGGATTTCCTCAGTTGACATTTCTTCCTGGCTTACACCGTGTATTATAATAATTCATTTGTATTCACAACAAATCCTCTACTTAAAGTATAAATAATCCTAAAATCAGGTATGACTGTGGTTTCCTACAGAAGTCAGAGTTAAAAGAGTTTTTGAAAAATTGTCTAATTATATAATCTTAAGATTCTTGGCAAACACCATGGAAGAATTTCAGGCTCACGCTTCTACTATTGCTGATAAGTATACTTTCTCACTCTGTCCCATTAAGGTTTTCCTGGTCCCTAAATTGCCATTCTTTTATATTGAAGAATTGTTTTAATTAGAAAAATTATGTAATGACATAGATCCATATAATTTTGGAGTTAGAAAAGAACATTTTAAAACATTGTTAGAAGAAAAGATGTTGAAGAACTGAATGTCTTGCTGGTGAGGAAATTGATAGCAAATTTGAGATAATATAATTTGCCCAAGGTGACACAGCTTGTTCTGAAAGCAGAAAAAAGGCAGATTTCCTCTAGTATGAGGGCTGATACATAATCTGGTCCTTCTTCCTACCATACTACTTTGCCCAAACTTGATTTTCGATTCCTATTATGTGACTTGGGTCATTCAACTAAGACAAAACTTCAGGACAGCCGCTTATTATATGTTACTGGAAGAAGTCACCTAACTTTTTCTAAACTGAAGTGCAGTCATTTACAATGTATCAATTGCTTGTGTACAGCACCATGTCCCAGTCATGCATATATATACATATATTCATTTTCATATTCTTTTTCATTAAAGGTTATTACAAGATATTGAATATAGTTCCCTGCTTATACAGAAGAAATTTGGGGTTTTATTTAAATCTATTTTTATATATAGTGGCTAACATGCAAATCTCAAACCCCCGAATTTATTCCTTCCCATCTCCTTTCCCCCGGTAACCATAAGATTGTTTACTATGTCTGAGAGTCTGTTTCCATTTTGTAGATGAGTTTATTAGTGTCCTCTTTTTTTCTTTTTTTAGATTCCTCGTATGAGTGATATCATATGGTATTTTTCTTTCTCTTTCTGGCTTCCTTCACTTAGAATGACAATCTCTAGGTCCATCCATGTTGCTGCAAATGGCATTATTTTATTCTTTTGATTTATCTTTAAATGAGATACACAATCCAGCTAGTTTTCAGAGATATTGCTAAAATAAGTGAGATAGAATTAGAAATATTTAATCTGTGCTAGTTGCAAGGAGGCCAGGGAGACAAAAAACAATAGCCAATCCAACGTTGTATAATGTCATACTTGCCTTCTGTAATGTTACATTTCTCTTTACATTGTTTAGGATGATAACATTTTCTTGCAACTGATAGTCATAGAGCCCAAGAAGCCAGGCAGCAATTAAGCTGCTCCTGCAATTTAAAGAATGGCCAAGAGGTGCATGCACAGATTTTCCAAAGAGTGAATAGTCTACTTCTGATCATGTTTTTCAATGAACTTCAAGGCAGTGACATTGTGAGTAGTAACTACAGGTACCTGTCTGACCTATGCACAAAGGTGGATCAGATTTGGGTACTCTTAGGCAGCTCCCTGGCATTTAAATCTAATTTACAGGTTCATCAGATATGATTGATTTCTTGTCAGCCTAATGAAGTATAAGCTTTCATTTTCCTTATTCATTAGCGTATGTAAATTCCTGCCAAAGTCTACTTACAGGCTTTACTTTGCTAACGCATGAGACTAAGAGGTCTCCTGATGCGGTTTTGCTTCCCAAGAGAGATTCCACTCCTTGGTATTACAGTTCATTATCTCTTCAATCATATGGCCTTGTCCAAAATTCACAGGACATGGTGCAGGATCCAAATTTCGGTGCAGACTTTATAGTGTATGTGTATAGTGAAGACTGTTGGGGAGTCCTACATAAAAATTGTTAAGTGTAAACTCCTTTCATAGTCACTAAATTTCAAACCAAATATCTACATTTTACATAAAGAAATACATGTCTCACTTCACTCTCTGCCCCTTGAAATTATAAGACCCTTGATAATGAGTTTCTTCCCTCAAGATCTTAATTCCTAAATCTGCTCCATCTTATTTAGAATTCAAATTACTATTAAATCTTACTAGATGGCCCTTGATTTTTTTTAATGTGTTTTAATCCTTTAGATTCTCAATTTTATTATTAAGAAATCTCCTTCTTACAAGTGTAAGTAAGTGGCCACATGTTGTAGGAATTGTCTTTGTTTTTTCAGTCTTCTCATGAATGCAGAAAGGAAATGCAAATCTCACCGTGGCTAACAACTGCTTTATCTGGTTGGTTGTCTATTTGGAAATCGTAGGTTGCCACCCTATTTCAATCCATGGAAAACTCCCTCTTCTCACTGTACACATGGTCAGGACCGCATGTCATCAGACAGGAAGCAGACCCTCACAGAGCATCAGCACTTACTGTGAGCTACTTTGTATCCCTCCGTGATCCCCTCAGTTTTGTCTGGTTGGGATCTATTATATAGAATAAATGTATAACAAGACATTTTAAAATCCTTTTACCCAGCAAAATGGATTTCTTATCCAGAATACATCATGAATACATTAACACCATAGCAAAAAAAAGTCAAGGGAAACCTCATCCAATAAGCCCCTTGTGGTGTAATCAAATCAGTATCTTGCATTTCTTCTCATTCATGGAAGACCTGGGCCAATGCTCTGGGCACCTTGGGATCTTTTTATGAAGAAGCATAGATGTATTTTTCTAACACTAAGTAGTAAATTAGGGAAAAGAGCCTCTATTCTGAGGAGTTACAGGTTAGAAATAAAAGTAGGCTAAGAAGCCTAAGAGAAAATCATGATTGATAAATACTAATGATTAAGGTATACTAAGGATGCTTACAGTAAATGTCAGATCTTATGAGGTAAATCATATGGAGAACAATTACACACTCCATTGAAATGAACTTTTGTGCCACGGACTCTTGAACCTCCTCATGTAGGATGATACCCTGCTTGATTGTCTTCACATCTCCAGAGATAACACTGGTCCTAACATAGAGTTAATGCTTAAAATAGTAAATAAACAATCCACTGAATGAATGAATGAATGAATGAATGAGACATATTTACTCAAGTTAATTCACTGAGGTTTAAAAAAAAGAATGAAAGAAATTTACAGATTCTAGCCAGATGGATAATTGGTCTGACAGCAGTGGTAGTTATTTTAATCTGAGGCCAAGAGCATGGAGGATAAAAGAAGAAGAACAGGTTATGTTTAGAAAAGAGACACAAGCCTAGAAAACAAACACACAAGCTTAAAGGCATTTAAACCAATTATGTCATCTCAAAAGAGAAATTAATATATTCAAATTCACACTGATTACATGAGAATCATCCATTGGGCAGAGGGTAGGGAGGAAACACGTCTAGGTATTAAAATTCATATTTGGGTAACATAACCCAAACAAAAAATGCAATGGGACATACAGACTTTTTTCTATCCCTGTATGTGGCTGGCAGAAAGCAAGTCACCAAAACAGAGAAAGAAGTTTTCTTTGAAAGTGAAGTTTAACTGCAGTTTTAAACTCCAGTTAGTGGTTTTGCTTGATTTTGTAACCTTTCAGGAAAATAAATGGTACTGTTTATAAAATGTTTAGCATTCTCCAAGCAGTACGATAAACAATGAGAAAAAAAGAAAAGATGTCTACCAGTAAATGTTAAACCTTACACCATGTAACATGTCAATAATTGTACATGTTGGTGGGAGCAGCAATAAATACAGTCCATCTATCACATTCTGCTTAATCTATTCATAGAGTTGAAACCTCTGTGAAAATTCACTTTCCTCTCAAAGCCGTCCCAAAGGAATTTGGGGGCTTACAATCTTGCCCCAACTCTGCCCGTGACCATATGACAGTCATCAAGTTATTTAACTTCTCTGAGCTTTAAAGCCTAGTCTCTATAAAATGAGAGAGTCCAAATGATTTCTAAGATGCCCTCCATATCTAGACAGTATTTTGTTTTAGTTACAGAAATTAATTTAAAGTTTAAAATGCTTACCTACAGATGTATAGTCACTGAAACTGACTAGTCTTTTTTCTTCATTGTAGATTCCATCATGTAACTTTGTTGTTAATTTGTCTGTAGTCCACACTCACCATTGAGCCATTCACCTCTCTTTCTGGCTTTTCAGTTTTAGATGCAGTGTTGTATCATTTATTCACATTATTCTTAAAATTTCCCTCCTTACTTGATTCCAAACCTACTTTCCCAATGGGAAGTAAAACAGAGCTGGATTATATTGTATTCCTACTAGCAAATTTTTATTAAACTTGCCCTAATATTTGTCATAACTTTTAATCAAAGAGTCATTGTTGCTTTTGGTAATAGCAAGTACTAGAGACATAACAATTTAGGATTCTTATGATGGAGACCATAGCTGTTGTAATTCTGTGTAATTGATACTGACTTCAAAGAAACAAACATTATTGCCATTGTAGGTATCATCATCACTATCATTACTATTGCCATTAATCTAAGCAAATCTTGCTTTATTTTCTATGATGTCTAAAAATATATTATGCAGATTAGGCAAAAGCCAGGGATCTTTTCTTGGCAACAAAATTCCCTTCTTGGGAACCAACTGTCCACTGAAAATTGAGTGGGAAATTAAATGATCATCTGCCTTTGGTTTTTGCATGTGACTGCCCTTGTGCTGCTTTGATACAAATGTAGAAAAATGACCTCATCTCAAAAAAGTCAGGTTACATTATCCCACTCTTAAAACTGAATCCAGATGTTTTCTTAAATATTTGAACATGACAGAATACAACTGTTCTCTTTCCATTAAGGAAAGTAGGATAAGAAACGAGATTGATCTGTATTTGTTTTCATCTAAGTACTTTCTGATTAAAAAGTTGGGCAAGTTAAGAAAAAGAATAAAAAAGAGTGAAAAGAAGGTTAGAAACACATCTCATTCTTCTCCTCTCCTTTCCAGTTGTACTAGCCATATTTCAGAATGGGGAACACAACACATTTCAACTTCATCTGATTAGGAAGTCCACCAATGCCAGTCTTGGTTGAATTTTTTCCAAAACCGTCTCAAAAGCCATCTTTGGAATTCACACCCCAAGCTGCTGGTCTGACTTCCACTCTCCATCATTTTACCAAGGCTTCTACTACTGGAGATGTGACAGCCTGAGTGACATGATTTCAGGGGCTCCATGAAAACCAGTTGTTCCAACAATTACTTTAGCCCCTGATGATATCTGGGTGATATTGTATACAGCTTCCCTTTTTAATAAGATTTTTATCTTTATAAAAATACAGCCATCTAGCCAGTGAAATAAGATGAGAAAAAGGAATAAAAGGCTTAAAGGATTGGGGGAGAACAATAATGCAGCTTTCTTTATTCACTCTCCTTGGTCTCCTGAGGGTTCGCACTCCAGATGTTGACAGTTATTTCATCCTTTGTATGTATGTTTGTTTCCCTAACAAGACAGCAAAATTCTCAAGCATAGAGAACATGTCTTATTAATTGTGCCAACCCCTGACCTTTTCTTTCTCTTTCTAACTCCTCTTTCCTCCACTGACCAAGGAGTGTGCCTGGTATGTGCTAAGTGCTCTACAAATGTGTACAACTGAATCAAATTAAATGAAATTCAGTTTCTTTCTTTTCTTTTCTTTTCTTTTTTTTTTTTTTTTTTTTGTTTTGCTTTTTCAGTCCTGATTCTCACTCAGTATGTCAATATGAAGAATGTGAGATAGCCTAAAACTTGCTTTGGAGATTACTAATGAAAGAGGTAATCTGGTATACCTTGATATGCCTAGTCAGCGCTTGATAACAACTGCAAACTTTCCCTTATGGCCAGTGAGGGCTCTCTTCTTTAGTAAACTACTGCTTTTCCCTGAGGGATAATCTATTTTGAGAAGTTCTGAGTACATTACAATTCAAAAAGTTGTCTTGGACAATGCTTTTAGAATTTCACTGATAGAAGGGTATCAGGCTGTACATCTTCTGAGTGTGCTCACAAGGTGCGCTGTGGAAGCGTGAGAACAGAGCAACACCGATTTCACATGTACCTACAAGCAAATATAAATTTCCTTTGATACAGGAATATTTGGATATTATTTCTCCCAAGAAAAAAGCACTGGTAAAGAATATAGAATAATATAGCCTTTAAATATAAATATAGCCATTAGTTTGCCACTCCCTTTAGCATAAATGGGGACATAATATTTTCAAACTAATATTTTTAGAGTCTGGAGAGAGACTCAGTACCAAAGAGAGAGGCCACTACTTTGACTTCCCTGGTCATACCTTGTTAATTTATGTCTTTTATTTTTAGCACTCATTTCCATAATCCTCACTTAACATTGATCTGAGATGTCTGATCCTTTTTTTTTTGTATAATAGAGAAGACTTAAAATAATCAACTTCACTCTTGCTATGAGAGGTTCTCACTAATTGGGCTCATCTAAACTTTTAACAATCTACTTGGAGAAAATTTAATTGATAATTAAAGGCAATTCAGATCATCACCCCAAAGGACTTTTAAAAAATACATGAAAAGCATAAGGCTCTTTGCTGGGATTAAAAGAAAGAGAAAGAAAAAAAGAAAATTAAAAAAAAATTAAGTACACAATTAGGTAGAAAGACAATCTTAATAGCTTAAATCAAAGCTTACTGTGTTACTGAGATGAATGAAATCTATTACACGAAGTTCTCTTTCATGGCTAAATTAGCTTTTACACACTCATATTGATCACTCCACCTGCAGGAGCAACATTTCATGTGATTATCGTCTATCCAAACAGTGCAAATACCAGACTGCCCCATTAGAGAAAGGCCAATTAGACCTTCCTTGTTTTTCAACAGTAAATATACAACACCCAACTAGGCACTTCAGCAGACAGATCTTTATTCTTCACAAATGTGTATTCCTCAACAGGACTTTTAACGCAGTATTGGTAGTACCCTCCTCAAGGGTCTCTTTATAAATTGAAAGCATCCTTTAAGCTCATAAATTACATGTGAAATATTATGTGTGTGTATCTATGTTCATTTTCCTGAAAGAGAGTTTGAAGCTTTCACCAGATTCTCTAAGGAGCTGATGACCACGAATCTGAAGAATCACTTCCCTCTGTGAACTTGTACCAATACCGGGCCAGCAGAGTTAAACACCTGCATCACGTCGGTCAGAACTCAGTGGGAAGTCCCTCTCTCCTAAGCTCTTGCTTCTCAAACTTTACAAATCACTGAATTCTTAAAAACAGCAGGTCAGGAATGGGGTCTAAGACTCTGAGTTTCTAACAAGCTCCCAGGGAATGTTGACGTTGTTGGTTCATGGACGGACAACATTTTGAATAGAAAGGTCTGTGCTTCATGTCGCATGAACACTCAATCAGTCATCAGCTAATCAAAAGGAAACACTTCCTGGACATCTATTTCTGCTTCATTGTGCTGGGTGTTGCAGGAATAGAGAAGACATGCAATCTTCACATAAAAATTTTCAGTCTAACTGCAAATTTTAGCTAGATGAACATAAATCAGCAAGTTACAGCAAATTGGATATAATTAGAAATGTGATTTTGTGGTATACATTGTATGTTACTAAGGTTTTACGCTGAAGGAAAGAAAAGCGTAACTTTTAGAGAGATTTAATCAGAGAGGGGCAGAATTTGAGCTTGAACTTAAAGATACATGGGACGTAGGGTCAGGAAAAGAAACACAGTTAAAAAAAAAAACTACATAACCCTCATTTTAGCACCAGAAGTGAATTTGGGACAGTAGCCTGATTAGACTAGAATTAGTCTGGGGACAGGGTAGGACAAAAAGATAGCTAATAAGAACACTGACAGTTTTTAGGACTAGCTGTAATTATGCACATTATTTGTCACGTAGAAGTTGAACTGCATTCCATAGTATCGAGTTAGTTTTTACCATTCAGTTCATGTTGGAAAGATTAAGGCAGTTTTTCACTTTTATGCATATGATAGCCATGACACATTTGAAAAGCCAAAGATAAAGCATTAATGATGACTCCATAAAGGGCATGGTTACATTTCTGCAGTAATTAGCTCCATTGCTTTGCTTTATTTTACCCACATTGCTTTCCAAAAGTGTCTCACAAATATTTAAGAGAAGTAAGTTAGTGACTTAGGCAACATTCAGTTGCACAGAACTTTCTCACCAAAGGGTTAAAAGTAATTTGGTGGGGGAGTGCTTATGAAAATTCTCATGAGACTAGATTGCATTAATGAATTTTCTAATGCAAGTGATTGTGGTGCAGAGAGTAAACAAATCTTGGTTATAAGCTCAGCTTTTCCACTAACTGGGTCTTATTTCTCTAAGCTGTAAAATAAACGGGTTGAATAGGTGGTCCCTGAGATAATATAAAAATCTAAAACCAAGAGGTGGTATCACTTATAGGTATTTTCTAATATTTTAAAACATTTTTGATGGGCTTTCATTCCAAAACCAGACACCAGAGGGTCTGCTAAGTAAACAAGGAAGAGTTTATATTTTTTCATCTCCAAAGTGTTACCAAGGAGAACGTCCATGATGGAAAGATTCTAGGCAGAGTTTACAGGGATGCAAGGTCCCTGCTTCCACTTGAAATAAGAAAACGTGCCGAGGTCATGCCTAGACTTCAGATAAATGCCTGATTGCTCTCTCAGGAAATCCAAATCCTGAAAGGGTCAAGCTTATCTTCACTGCATTTTGCGTGTGGGTTACATTAAGCCCAGAGGTGGTCTTCCTGTCTATGTGTGTCTGAGTGTGTCCCCTGCTCAAAACTAGGAACCAGAACTATCTCTTCAGTCCACAAACTGCTTTACATACAGGAAGTTTTTCTAAGTAGCTCTCCTTAAACGCAAGCTCATAGGCAACAGTGATGACCCATCGATAGGTAAGGATCCATGGAGATGAGAAATAATATGTATTTTGGTGATTGTGAAAAATGCCTTTAGCAGCCGAGGCTTTGTTGTTTCTCATTGGTGAGTCTAGAAAACTAGGGGCCAGCCCAAACCAGTGGACTGTTGAGCAAAATAAGGGAGAAATCCAAAACACATAGGAATGTATCTAAATATGGGGAAATCCTGGACATGGAAATTAAGGTCACCTCCTTCACAGTTTCACCAGCCTCAGACTTGCATCTGCTTCTGTGCAGGAGGTATGAAAAGAGTCAAGAGTCTTTGGACAGATGTGAAGAATAAATGCTAAGAAATATGCAGCTAAGGAACACAGGACTGGCAAGCACCTAGTTCTGCAGCCTGTTTTTATCAGTCTCTGTTGTGCTATTAATTACCCTTTGTTAGGATTGGCGTTGTATTCATTTGGGTTCAGGAGAAAGGAATGTATGCATGGGTGGCTTGTGCTTTGCAATCTGTTTACTGTTTTTATTGCTATTTGAAAGAACATCATGCATAGCGGAACTATAAAAATCAAGGTCCAAGTGGGATGGATCTGCTGCCCTGAGATTTTACCCAACATAGTCCAGCACCTGGCCACCAGCCGATTGACGTCAGCGGTAATATTTGACTTCACTAGGAGCCTAGCCAGTAAAAAAAAAAAAAAAAACTGACAGATAAGCCCCAGAATTTACTTAGAACTCCGTCAGAGAAATGTTCTCTGGGTGAGAGCTATTTCTCCTCTTCCTCTGCATCCCGCAGAGATGATCTGAGCCCAGAGCCTGCTTTGATGTCAGTAAGAACTTGGCAACCTGATCAGTTTCATGGGGAGCAGAATAAGACAAGCAAGAGGCATAGAGAGGAGCCCCTGCCAACTATGAACATTTCTAAAACGTAACTAAAACACAGAGATACGATACACCGCACTCACAGACACATTTCGCTGATGAGAAATGAGATCAACACAATATCAATATTTTTGCCTCTCCCAGTGCACATGTGCCATCAGAAACTATAGTAGAGTGCATGTTGGAAATTAATCTCTTCTGTTTCACCAAAAAGAGAAAATAATTTTGGCTTTGGAGAGCCAGAGAGGAGTAAGAAAACACAGGAGTAAGGAAAAGAAGTTGTAAATCCATTATGAATGCAGAGCTTGCCTTCATTCTTGTTTCACATTTCTTAAAGCTGTACAACTGTATTATGTGAATGCAGTGTACAGGCCCAGTTCTCGTGGCAGCTAACGTGGTTACCTCTCACTGTGCAAGAAAGAATTCAGTCCAGCTGCTGATCCATCACATGCTATTCAGCCCCACTTTCCATGACCCTGACTGGTTTAGGAGCAGTGTACCTGTCACATGGTGACTGTGGTCCCACCACCCATGGAGACTTCCCCAGTTCCACAGGAGTGGCCTGGTCTCAGGCTTCAACATTAATGTAGCTGTGCACTGCTTAGAACTGACATCAGAAGCTTTGATTCATTAAGCAGAAATTAGGAATATCCACTTTGTACCTCTTCCCTTCAGCTCATTCCCCCCTCTTGATTCTACCTTCACCATGGAAGACACAGTTACTCCTATTGCACAGTGAAAAGAAGACATCATTGCAAATATGAATTGACAACGAGAACTTGGGGAAAACGAAGAGAGTCTTAAGCGTCAGGCAAAGAAAAGTAAACTTTACCCTAGAGAAGAAATTTTTGATTGACAGAAGTGGCGTTTTAGAAAGATTAATAAGGAATCTACATGGAAAACAGATTCAGAAGGAAGAGGGATGGAGAGACCAGTTTGGAGATAACTGTCCTAGATGGATGCAGAGGTGATGAGGATCTGCAGGAGGTAAAAGCAGTGCGAATGGAAATGAGGTCAGCATTCAAAGGATGTTTGTGTGAAGACTTACTAATGATAGTAACAGCTAGTGCACATGTGGCCCTTGCTACCCTTCTAAGTATTTTATGCACATTTCAAGATTTAAATCTCTTATCCCTATGAGGTAAATACCGTTAGGAAATTGAGGTTCAGAGGGCTTAAGAAACTTGCCAGGATTACACAGGTAGTTAGCAACAGCGGTAAGAAACGAGCCCAGGCAGTCTGAGTCCATATCCCTGCTCTTAACTAGCGTACTCTCTATGCTATCCTGCCCTTCACAGTAAATCATCATCCCCCTATGATCTTGTAAGCTTTTACATGGTGGCACAAACAGACACTGTCAGTTATTTCACTGAGGACAGAGTGAGAAGGCACAGTCTTTGTCCTCACTGTCGTAAAGCACATGGCTCCCAGTCAGTGTTATCAGTGCCCTTGGGGAGATGAAACCTAGGTCCTGGCAGAACACACTCCTTGACTTTCCTGTGTTATGGAGAAGCCAGTGCTTGAGAAAAGTCGTTGATTGTCTAGGAGATCTAACTCCTTCTCCAGTGATGAGAAATACTGACCACTTCAAAGACATTTCCTGATTGCACCCCACTGCAGACTGAACATTTTACTTATTTGTGACGTGGTAGATTCCATAGAACCAGAACCAAAACCAAATCATAATTGTTTACCCCTAAAGAATCCATTTCTATTCTAGCCCAATGCCTGCATCCTGAAAGTACTACTATTGGCTTGATCCATTAACTTCCATTTCACTTTTCATACAAACTAGCAAACAAAGAGATACAAAGCAAAAGCCACTTAACATGCTTTTAATAAGTAACTCTGGTGCCTTGTGGATTGTTGAGTATCTGGTTCTGCTTGAAAGAAAGGCAAAAGAGCCTTAGTACGGAATCACCAAAAACCCCCATTCATTCATTTTGGGTGTATCATGATTTTGATGGATTTATTATATATCCCATTTTTGTCTTAACCTGGGTAGGATTTACTTGCACTAATTAATTGAGACTATATTAGCTTATATCACTCTATTGACCTGGCCCAGATTTGCAAGCAGAAAATCCTACACACGTCATACATGTCATTCTCCAGCAGGTCAACAAGAATCAGGTGCCCTGGTGCATTCCTGAGCCAAAAGCTTCATCCATAGTGTGAAAGTTCAGAACCTGAAAACAGAGCTGTTACTAGGCAGTCACTACATGATTAAGACACCAGTGGGTGTGGTCTAAGAGCAGAGCCGAGTTCATTACAAAAGAAATGAAGTCATTCTTGTTTAATGAAGAGGCACACCAGGAACATGAAAGTTGTCCAGCTTTGGGACTCATGAAAAGTCAAGGGACACTAACAAATCGGGCAAGAGCAGTTTAGGTTTATTGCTGCTCTGAGCGTATTTACATAGTCTCTGCCCTCAAGGAGCATTTAACCCAGTTGAATTGGGGCAGAAGGAAGCCTTCTCCCAGACTGCAGGCAGAACTACCCACGCCATTATACACAGGATTTTCTTTTTAAGCTTAGCAATAGTACTTATTAGAGTAGCTATGACATAGGGTTTTCCTGATTTTAATTAAGATAACCTATAGAAGGCACTTATTGTAGTGTTTGGTACCTGGACTCTGCCCTCCATATGTTTGTTCTTACTGTTGAGAGCCTGTCTTTAAAATTTTTAATTCCTCCCCTAACAACTAGAGGAAATACTAAAATGTACTGATCTTGTGTGTCCTTACATACAAAAAAGGAGATAATAATTATTACTAGTATTTTGTAAGAATTAAATTAGTGTTATATCTTGGCTCTTAACATATATCCTTGCAGACAGTAAGCACACAATAAGTGGAAGTTGTTATTGTTATACACATTTTTTATTATTTAATAATAACAAAATGGTGCAAGCAGGGGTTTAAAAATAGGAGTAAAAATAAAGAATAATATGGACAGAAATATGAAAATTAGCAGGAAATTTTGCTGAAATGGACTTACAATGTTTGCACAGGAATGTAGCAAAAAACTGGCTTTCTGGTTGTCACCATAAAATGAGAAATGTGGCAGTTGCACAATCACTGTGTCTATTCAACAAGTACTAATCACTCCAGAAGGCAGAACTACCCTGCTTGCTAAGACTTGGGAGTCATTTCTCTCATGAGGCCCCGTATAGAGAAGAAAATAATCTTGACAGCATCCTTGCAGTAGACATTACTATGAAACTGATGTAGCACCACACCAAAGTATAATTTAGGAAAACAATTCTGTGGGGGCAGAGGGTGGTAACTGCACGTCTCCAAGTACCAGCTCCTTCCAGATCCTATTTGATCCCAAGAAAACTGGATAATATGGAAGAATTTCTTCATAATGAACTTCAAATTCTGCAAACAATCCTTCCTAAATAGAGTCTCTCCCGACAGAATTTTTGATAAATTTGAGCAATAAGATTAAATAGACAGGCTGAGAGAGTGGGAGAGAGTAGAACTGTAAATCCTGTTGTAAAGGAAATCATACAGTTTCCATTATTAACTAATTCTAAAACCCAACAACTCGTCTACCTCAAATTCTGTTAGACTATAAGCCAGTGCATACTCCTCCATCCTCAGAGAAGATGGAGGACATCTGGACACTACCACCTGTAAAATGACATATTATGTACTGGAAGGGAGCTCAAGGTTTACTTCTGGGCATTTTGATACATATGGTAACTGTAAGTTATTTGTCGTTTGGATGGATTCGTTGAGCTGTGGTTTATTGTATATCATATATCATATATCTTTAAACTGAACTTTGAAAGATAAACTCATTTTACCTATTAAATATGGTTTACACAGATTATTGAACCAACATATTTGCCCAGTTATCCTAACAGTAAAGGCAAAAGCACACACACTCCCTCCCAGATACAGCAATGAACACTTTATTCAGACATAGGGATTGCAATTTTATCTGAGAAGCAAAGCTCTAAAGAGTTGTAGCAAATATATATCTGTAAGAAGAGCTAGAAATAATTCTTCTTAAACAAATATTATAACTGAGCATGTTAAACTCTGTTAAGCTTAGTTCAAGCTTGCTTAACAGTATTTACCTTGGGGCTGGATGTATTAAATTCTGAGATGCAATTCAAGTCAACAATTCGAATTCTAAAAGATCATGCTTGAAATTGAATGTTCTCTTTTTATAAGGTAATTTTTCAAATTATTTTTAATTGTCCTGCAGATTTCTAATAACCACTAGCTGAAAATGTGATGAACCTTGAGTTTTCACCTTGCTGAGAAAGAAAAAGTATGCTCTCAATATGCCTATCAGTTTGCTGTGTAATAAGGCAAGATTGGGTGGATCTTTTCAATTTTAGAAAAATGAGTCTAATTTCCATGAGACAATTTGAGTCACTGTTTAATAGGCTTTTACCTGTCAGACAAAAGCGCAGGGGGAAATTGCTATTTTGGGCTTCCTCCATGCAAATGACAGGAAGGAACACACTGCACATGGACTTCACTGACCCAGGGCTCAGGTGTTTGTAGCCGCCCGACTCTCCTTTCCAAGGTGGGGCGGAAGGCAACAATGAGTCTGCTTCAAAACGAAAAAGGACATAAACAGCAGCCCAGGAAAGAAGCCTCCAATGTTTCACCTACGGAAACAAAATAGTCTCTGCCCAGCCTGGAAAGGAAGAATTCTGATGCTTTCTGATGCTCACACCCCCTCCACCAAGCGCTCCAGGACGCCCAGATTCATTTCTGGCACAAACTCAGGTAGGAAAGGGCTGGAGCTGCTGACCCAGAAACCAGCTTTGTTTGGCTGTCTTGGAGACAGAGACACAGTTACTGGGATTTCCCGAGCCTAAGCACTTATCTTTATTCCGGGGGTGAGGGGTGGGGGAAAGGGGAAGCAGAAAAGTATTTTTTGTTTTGTTTTGTTTTTGTGTTGTTCTACTTAAAACATTAAAAAAAAAAGTTTAAAAAATTTTGTCTTTTGTATTCCTAAGTGCATGGTTGTTATGCAAATCATCTTGCAGGTCATAAAAACCCTTCTTTGTTAACAAACCTTCTTGGCTTTTATTCTTTAAGGGTATGTGTGATTTACGGGCAAGGCAGAAACACAGAATATGCAAGCAGCCCTCGTGTTGTTAGAAACAGGACCTGTCACAGAGACTCACCAGTGTTCTCTCCAAGTAACGTTTGACGTTACAATAATGTCATTCCTGAGGTTTGTCTAGTTCTGTTTCTGTTTATGTCCCTCCTTCCCTGGAATTATGATTCTAGATAATTAGGGAAAATGAACATGTAATTTTTTTCTCTAAATATCTGTAAGAGCTATGTAAGAGTCCAGTATTATTTTCCAAGAAAAAGTGGTGAATAGAAAGAGAACACTAAAAAGTTTCCAGTATCATCTTCATCAGAAATATATAATTTCATCAGGTAAGGAAATTCTACCCAATTGGGGAAAATGGCCAATTATAAATAAATATGAAGAATCAAATCTGGTCAGGAATCTGAATCCAGGAATGGTAAATTTAGTGGTAATAGGTATTTAAATACTCCAGGTTCCTGTTATCTATTGCTGCTTAACAAACCATTTTATACTTAGTAACTTAAAACAACACTATTTTATTATTATCACAATTCTGAGGGTTCGGTGGGCAGTTTTTCTGCTGCTGTCAGTCAGTGGGGATCAGTCACATGGTGACAGTCATCTGGCAGCTTCAGTGGGGCTGGAAGGTCCAAGACAGCCTCCCGTCACAAGTCTGGCAGTTGGTGCTGGCTGCTGCCTAGGGCACCTCCCTTGTCCTCCGAGGGACCTCTCATCCTCTGGTGGGCTAAATTAAGCATCCTCACAGTGTGATGTGGTCTCAGGGTTCTAAGACAGTGACAGAAGAAGCAGGAAGGCCTGCCAAGATCTGGGCTCTGGAATTTTCACACCATCATTTGTGCTACTGTCAGGTCAATGAAAATCACAAGTTCAGCCCAGATTTAAAAGGTGGGTAGATAGACTCCACCTCTTCATGGGGGAAGCAACAAGAAACATTGCAAAGAGCATGATTCACTGGGAATCAATATTCTAACAAACATTTCTGAATTGAGTATTTCATTGAAATAAAATATATCCTATGAAACAAGTTTCTTTGTTTTAAAAAATCTTTCACTATAGCCATTCAATAAGTAGGATAAAAATCTTGGTAGATGAGACTCTACAGAAGTTATACAGATTATAAGTTTTGAAAAAACAGTGTTTTCTGCTTCCAAGATTTGGTTATTACCAATTGCTCTATCTGCACAGTAGTTGGCACTCGGCAGAAGCTCAATGAGTTTTGTTGAATAAATGAAAGAAGAAATAATGATATATAATCCAATTACAAATACAAAAAGTCTAATCAAACACACATTTGAAAAGTAGTTCTTAAAATTCTTTACCAAGAATTTGAATTAGACTTCTAGTATATCTATGAGTTCCCTGCTTTAGTTCCTTGCCCTTCGATATTTGACATTGAATAAATGTTTGTTCTCTGTAAAATAAGCTGATGAATTCAGGACTTTTCTCTTAGCATAAAGAACATTTTAGAACAAAACTGTTGATTCCCATTGATTCATGATGATTAATCTATGTAAGGTTAACATACTCAGTTTTAAAAATAAATGCTCCAAGTTTAGCCCAAAGTCCTGACTTACTGTCATATCAACTAAAAAAAAAAAAAAAGCTTGTTGAAACTGCAACCACAATAAAAAATACATATATACAACATATATATGTGTGTATGTATATATATATATATATATATATATATATAAAATTGTTTAGTTACCTACAAGAGAACTAGAGAAAGAAAAGTTCTTTTGAAAATTATTTTCATATTAATAAGAAAAACATAGAACATAAGTGGCAGGGATGGGATTGTTGTTAGAGATATCAAAATGACTTAATATCTGCAAACACATGTGTACATGGTTGTCACTACATGTATTTACCAAATAACAAACTAAAATGCAAAAGTAGATGCTGTGGAAATACACAGCACCTTCTATAATTCTATCTAATCTCAAAACTTGTTATAAATAACAACAACAAAAACCTCTCTCTTTTTTATAGGTATACAAGTTAGGCATTAAAATAGGCAAAGTCCTTGCTCAAGAGCTGTAGGGTAAAGCCTTGGTTCATTCGTTCATTTGCTCAAACACAGCACAGTGAGGGTCTATACTTGCCAAGCACTGTATTGCCCACTGTGCTTGGCATGGAAGCAAATTCAGAGTCACTGTCTTCAAGGAAATTTCAGTTAGATCATTTAAGCATCTTTACCCTCAAATAGTTGAGAAATTTAAAAATACCCATAAATGTGAAATGTATCTATTCCCTTATGCCTATCTAAAGCAGGGTTTAGCAATTAAAATTTTTTTCTCTAAAGGACCAAAGAGTAAATATTTTCAGCTACGTGGGCCATATGTTGTGTCTCTGTCACAACTATTCTACTCTGTCATGATAGCACCTAAGTAGCCATAGACTATATATGAATGACAAGGGTAGGCTGAGGACCAGATCTGGCTCAGGGGCCATCGTGTGCCAGGCCCCACTGTAAAGACTTATGACTGTCATCCTTATAAAAGACTTAGTTACCCCTGAATCCCAGGAGAATACTCACCATCCATTTATTTATTAACACACTTGTCCCCAAGCCTTAGTCAATAACTTAGAACAGCTACAACAACAGAAGAAAGGACAAAGAAGCAGAAACCTATGGATACTCTTTCAAGGCTTCTACGGGACATACTGAGCAGGGGAAAGCTCAGATTCTGAGCTGCACATTTCAATATGTTGCTAATCATGATTAATTCCTTTTGTATTCATTGTAGGAACATTAATCATGATTAATTAATTTGGTATGAGTGTGGATATAACATTTAATTTCTCCCAAATTTCAAGGGAGCCTATTTCAATGAATAATTGAACAAAAATGAGTTGCAGAGGAAGGCAACAGAAAGTTTGCAATGCCAACCAGAAAATGCAAGACGAAACAGTGTTACCTTGCACTGCTTTAACGCTATATTCATCAGTGACGAGTTCAGTCGGCTATAAACACAATCTATTTGTCTTTTAGTAATACCTTATAATGAATGAAGATTTGTAGGAATGTAAGAAACCCCAGAGCTAGGGCAAGACACAGCTCAGGTTCAGGCAAAATTGGTGCTGGCCCTCTCCTCCTCACCTCTGATCCACTTTCCAGAATTTCTGACAAAGCGACATTTCTCAATCACAGCAGAGAAAAATTCTCACTCGAAACTACTAATGTCTGAAATTTTTTTTTTAATAACGCTTTCTTTTACATGGCCAAAGCAACAGTTTGTCGTCCTCCCTTTCTCTGTCTAATATGCAAACATCAGTGTCTTGGCAGAGTATCAGTTAGTGAAAAAACAACATCATTAATTGATCTGTGCCTTTCATCCCTAGGACCAAATCAATGCTTCAGTTTTTAAAAAGTGTTTCTCTTCTTTAGGTAATATCACAAATTGTATCAGGAATTATTGCCTAACCCAGATTGAGGGTGGAGAGATATGAAATGTGTGCAAACCGAATTCTATTACAACAATATCCCGAACCAACCACATTCTCTTGCTAACTGTAATTGGAAATATTAGTTCATTCCTTCCCATGTTCTGCTTCTGTTGGTGACATTTTAAGGCCAGGCCTACTGAAAAATTTAAAAGCAGAAAAAGGAAAGCCTTAAACCATTAAACCACAGAACAAACAAGTGCAACCAGGCAAAAAAAAAAAAGAAAAAAAGAAAAGCATTGTATTTCTTCCCTTTCCTTTCTCCTTCCTTCCTTCCCCAACCGCCCCACCCCCGCCTTCCCTGAAACACAGTTTAGTTAGCACACATCATTCACATTCCAAAGCCACCTGATAATCTAGGCTACTGTTGCCACTGTGAGAACCAGCTCAGGCATGGACTCCTGTTTCTCTCGATGGTCAACTGTTCTTATGCACCCATGCTGTTTTCCTTTCATCCACATATTCTATCTCCTCTGTTGGATTGTAATTGATAGCTACATATTTGCCTACACTTTAAGATTGTGAGCTCCTTGAGGATAAGTTCTATGCCTAATTCATCTTTGTGTCCTCTCTCCTAGTTTTGTGCCTCGCACAGAGCCTGACATGTGGTCTAGTATGTGCTTCACACGAGTTTTCTGAGATGCTGATCTCACATCTGGGACACCTTTGCTTGTCTGCCCTTAGCTTGATCACGTCTCCTCTCTAACCCATGGGATGCAGCATAGAGTAAAAAGTATTCCTCAGGTAGCATTTTTGCCATGTTAATTTTCAGTTCAAAAATTTTCAGCAGTTTGAGATTTCATATTATTAGCAAGCCTAGGTTGTTCACTTTTGCAATCTATCACTTTGGATTGCCGAAATAATTTCTGTTACTGCTACACCCAAACGAATGTGCAGGTAGTTCCAGATGATTGATTTCTCCACTTTTACACTTCAGCTTTTCTTTTCCAACTCTTAACTCTTTCCTACTAAAACAAAACAAAACAAAACAACCACAAGAACAATAAAACTGCTCAAAACTTTCTGTTCTGGGACTCTACCCTTGTTTATTTCTTATCTGACAAATAATGCCTTAAGTTCTCTTTCTCAGCTCTTGTTTACTATCCCTGTTTGAATGTTGCTTTGTGTGTGCTCTTAAATCCATTGCATAAATGTGTTTTTTGCTTCATTATCTCTATTACATATTCCTTAATGGAAGTGTAAGCAGGAAACTTGTTTGTTGTTTTGAACAATATCATTGGGGGCAACATCTCTCCTCCCCATTCTTAGCCAGGTAGTTGGGTGGGATTGATCCATCCCCAATTCCAGGTGTGGGCCCTGATTGGTCCTTTTCTCCTGGCCAAGGGATTGATTCAAGGATGAGAATGTAATCCTATCAGACTCAATCATTTAATTGAAGATATTTGTTGGAATTCGAGGGAAAAGGAGCTTCTCTCCTTCCTGAGAGTTAAGAATCAGTCCCTCTTTTCTGGTTGGTATGTCAAAGATGTTCCATCCAGAACCCCTGGGGAGGTATTTTGGTAGAGAGACAGAGCTGCTGCGCCCAACAGGAGCCCCATTTTGAAGGACAAGAGTGGGCTGACTGCTGGAAATTATGCCCATAGTGATATTTAAACTGCAGGAGCAAGCTTCCACTGAAGCCAACCTCTGGCATTTTCCTTATCTGAGACAATAAATTCCCATTAGGGTTTAAGCCATCCTGCATTGGGTTTGCTGCCACTGAAAACTACAGGGTTCCTTACTAATGTGTATAGCATGGGCTGTGAGTTAGCTAGGACCTGTGTTTGAATCCTGACTGCCTCACATTATAACCTGAATAGTCAGATAAACTCAATCTGTCCTGGTTTTCCCATCTGAAAAATGGAGATAACATCCACTTTGCCAGGTTTATATAACAGTAAGAGTTATCTATAAATATCCTGGCTCATAAGAGGGCTCAATGAATGTTAGCTGCTGTTTTCATTAGCAATCAATTTGGATTAATTTACAAGTCCTACTGCTTTACATATTCACAGACACTCAGTATGATTGTCAGCAATGATTGTCCAAAAAATAACACACATACATGTCCATCTATGGGACGTATGTATGTATGTGCTTGTGTACCCATATCTATCAGTTTCTATGCCACACATCTGAAATGAGTCATAATTCACCAGAGGTCGGTGGCGAGTAGCTATTTGCAGAGCTGGATTATAAATATCTGATTTAATACACCTTTCTAGAGCTTTATTTTATTCCCTCCTGACAAAGATCAGTGGAGTTTTTCCCAAACTGTGACAAGAGGCCCTTTCCCCCTACTTAGATGAGTTCATACCCTTGCTGAGCTATCTCTTGTAAATCAGGGGAAATCATCATACAAATTTTTTCTGGAGGACTTGGCTATGTCAGCTGATCTTGGCCCCATTAATTTCCAGTTGCTCATTTTACACAAGTTAGTTCCTTGCTGGGGTGGAAACTGGGGGCAGATTGAGGGAGAGTATGGGAAGGAGGAGAGGTTAATGGAAAGCAACGCTGTGTTTTCTAGGCGTTCACAGCTACCTAAGAATAGAAGGAAAGGTCTTACCATAATAGATATGTACATTTCCACTGTGAAGACTAAAAACTTTTATCTAATATCAAGAGACCTAACCAGGATTTCTAGATTTTACTGGTAATACAACAAACACAAGCTCAGTCCTTCTATTTCCAAAAGGAGGGAGATGTAGTCACTGTTTTCCTGGTGATGGACCAACACCAATGAGTGGAAAGCAGTATCAGAAGCGCTAAGGGGCAGATGGTTGATTGCACAATCATCTAGAACCGGGACCTGCTAAGTGTTTACCAATCCGCCATGGGAATGAGGACAAGGTGCTGGGGATGTAACTCCGGGTTTATCTGATGGCTTGTCAGCAAATGCAGTAACATTTTCATCACCCTGGCTGACAAATTTTGCCGAATCAGGAAATAACCTGTTTGGAGGCGTGCAGATGTCTGTGTGTGTCTTGTAAACAATCTGGGGGGTGGGGGAATCGAACAACAAAGGGCAGTTTTGCAGATCACAGCCCAGGATGATTGCTTGACAGGTCTGTGCCAACTCTGCTGGTGAACAAATAAAAACGAGCCGTTCCCCTTCTCTGAGGACTCCGTATTTTTAAAGGGGGATAATAAATGCAAAGCTGTGCAAAGCCTAGCTGGGGGAAATGTGAAATCCATCTCCTATCATTTGCATAACATAATCAGCAGTGCTCTGATAATCAGGCCGGGGAGGCAGTTGGAACATGTGTTCCAGGGAGAGGTCCTGGAGCAGACCCCACGTGCCTGCAGCAAGTCCTTGAGCTTGACCCCCAGGGAATGGCATCCCTTAGACACTCCCCGTCCTGGGGATTGAAGACCACTAGAGCTGGCACCATCTCCTCACTGGTTCCTCCACAATAAGTGAGGACCACACCACAAGAAAGTCTGCCTACGTTATCTCTTCCTGTCCTTTGAAAGAAACTGACATTTGTCCAACTCATAACTATGTGCATGGTGACATGACTGAGTGGGAGCATTTCACACTATTTCTTGCTTCGTGCACGAATGACTCATTTTTCAGGGATGCGGTTCTGGCCATTTCAGAAGGTGTCTCGAGACTAAGGTAATTCATATCATTGTAATTCTACAGCATGAAGTGCTACAGGGTCCACTTTGCATTAATGTTTCCATGGCAATCAGATACTTGACATTTTATTTAAACTATTAATCTAGAATGGCTCACCAGCCTATGAGAGGCAGGTCAAACCACATGATTTCACTTCTGGAGCCAATACCAAACCAATAGACTAGGTGCATAATTAACTTTCATTGTTTCAAAAATCCATCATCGCCATAGGTGCTAAACACATCACAAAATTTAAGCTTATCCCAAATGCTCCCTTTGCGGCCTCCTTTTGTTACTTACATTCAAAAGAGATTGCACAGGCTGTGCTGGGCTTCCCAAGGTCTGCCCACCCCCCACCCCCCCTTGCTGAGGCCCTCCACACAAGCCGCTGCACACCACTTCAACTCTTGAGTCAATTCAAACTGCATATGATTAAAAAAAAGATGGAAATATTCCCCATGGACACTGAGCAATTTATTTGTGAAAAAGATTTAATGAAGAATTTCAAAGCAGCCAGTGCCCTACAAAGAAAGCTCATTTGTGAATCTCTATGTTCTCTCTGCTGCCCTGAGCGCATCCGAGGGGCGGAGGAGGAACCGGTGCCCTGAAGCTATTGCCAAGTGTATCACATGTGAGCTTCTCAAGATATAAATATTCTCAGGCAGCTAAAGGCATTAGAACAGGCTGTTTTTAGATAGTCACCTCTAGTCTGGGCCTCCCCTGGTCAGTTTGGGATAGGCGCTGTCTACCTTTGGTCTCTTTGAGGTCCTGCTCACGTTACCTTCCCAGCCCTTTCTTGTCTCCTCTGACCCAAACCTCCTGAGACAAAGCCATACAGACTCTCTCCTGAAGGTCTCTGCTTTTTTCACTGTACAAAATAACCTTGTTTCTCTTCCTTTCATTTAGTATTTGGATTCCAGCTGAAACAAACCCCAACACTCATCTGACAATGGGCAATAAAGGATAATAAAATTCAATCTCCTGGAACGTTTAAGCTTCAGAGTAAGAGGTATCCGAGTCCTCCTTTACTAAATGTCTGAACTTGGACAAATTATTTGAAATCTTGGGCCTCAGGAATGTCATATATAATTTGGAGAAAATAATTTCTCACTTAAATGGGTTTTTTGGTATGTGTGGACTTCATAAGATTATGAATATCAAACTCCTAAATGCACTTAAAAATACCAGTTATTATTTGTAGCAGAGGAAACATCTGACACAGCATCTTGGCCCAAATAAATAAATGTTAGTGGGGAACTGACAGGACCTTCCAAAGTGCAAGAGGACTGGTCAAGGGAATGCACTTCAAGGCTCTTAAAATTTCATCAGAGAAGTGCTATCCACAATTCAACAGAAGCTCAACCAAAATCACTGCAGAATTTTTGTTGGAATTGACAAGCTGACTTTAAAATTGATATGGAAATACAAACGACCTAGAATAATCAAAGCAGTCTTGAAAAAAATATAAAAATGGGTCTTAAATGGTCTGATTTCAAAAGTTCCTATACAGCCATAGTAATCAAGAATAGTGCTGGCATAAGGATCAACATACAGATCATTGGAACAGTACAGAGAGCCCAGGCATTGACCCACACTTAGTCATTTGATTTTCGATAAAGATGCCAAAGCAAGCCAATTGAGAAGGAAAAGTCTTTTTAACAAATGTTGCTGGCACAAATGGATATCCATACGGAAAACAAAAACAAACCGAAAAACTATGACTCCCCCATCCTACCTTCTACCGTACACAAAAACTAATTCAAGATGGAGCATTTCTAAAGGTAAGGTCTTTTAGAGGAAAACATAGGAAGCTATCTTCATGAGTTGGGAATAGAGAAAGGTTTCTTAGGTGGCAGAAAACAATAACCATTAAAAACTGGTATATAAGGCTACATATCTCAATTAAAACTCTCTTCTGCTTATTTAAAAAAAAATCAGTTAAGAAAATAAAAGGTAAACCAGAGACTGGAAGAAAATGTCTGCAAAACATATCTGACAGATGATTCCATATCCAGTGTATATAAAAAAATCAGGGGGGAGGGTATAGCTCAGTGGTAGAGCACATGCTTAGCATTCGTGAGGTCCTGGGTTCAATCCCCAGTACCTCCATTAAAAATAAATAAATAAACTTAATTACCTCCTCCACCAAAAAAGAAAGAAAGAAAGAAAGAAAGAAAGAAAGAAAGAAAGAAAGAAATCATATACCTCAATAATAAAAACACCAACAATTCAATAAAACAATGAACAAAATATTTTAAAATTTTGCAAAAGAAGATATGCAAATAGTCAATAAGCACATTAAAAGGGGGCTCAGCATCATTAGTCATCAGGAAAATGCAAATTAAAGCCACAATGAGATACCTCCAAACATCCATGAGAACGGCTAAAATTTAAAGGACTGATGACAGCAAGTGTTGGCACGGTTATAAAGGAACCAATACACTGTGGGAAAATTGCAAATCACTTTGGTAGAAGTTCTGCAAGTTTGTTGTAACAGTAAATGTATGTCCTGTAACCCAACAATACCTATAACCCACGTTTCCACTTCCAGGTGTTCACCCGAGAGAAATGAAAACTATGCTCATAAAAATACTTGTACAGGAATGTTCATGGACGCTTTATTCATAATAGCCCAAAACTGGATATAACCTAGGTGTCTATCAACAGGAGAATGAATAAGCTAGCCATAGTATTGTCACACAATGGAATAATACTCTGTAGTAAAAAAAAAGATTAATAACTGATACATGCAATAACATCAATAATCTCAAATAACATTATATTTGAGTGGAAGAAGCCGTATACAAAAGAAAATATAGCATATGATTCCATTCACATGAAATTCTAGAAAGGTGACACTCACCTGTGGTGGAAAACAGTATAACAGTCATTGGAGCTGGGGACGAATTATTAAGAAGCATGGGTACTATTCTTATCTGGATAGAAATTTGGGTTACTTATGTGTGTGCATTTGTTAAAAATTAGTGAAAATACACTTAAGATCGGTACATTTCATGATATGTAAACTTTATATCAAAAGAAAAACTTTAAGCAAATATTGAACTTGAGTTAACAATATGCACACGGAAACGTTTAGGAGGAAGCATTTTGCTGTCTGCAATTTGCTTTGAAAGGTAACAAAAATCAGATGGATACAAGCATAGGTAGAACAACAGATAGACCAATAGCTATGTGATAAAATAAACAAAAGGAAATTTTAATTGTAGAATCTGGAGGGTGTTCACTAGAAAATCCTTTCACCTGTATGTTTGAAAATCTTCAAAATAAAATGTAAGGGTAAAAAGTGTTACTGCATCTGTTTACTTGCAATTACTTTAAAGAACCCTCAAAAGGCGGTTCAGATTACACGGTCTGGTCTTTAGACTCATTAAATTCTATTTGTTCATTTATTTGACAAACAATTCAGAAACGGGGGTTCAGCTAGACAGTAGGCACTAGGCTAGGCACTGGAGATTCAGCAGGGAATGAAATAGTGACAGATTCTGCCCCAGGGAGCTTACAGTCTAGTGGACACCAATATAAAAGAAGCAAATGGAGAGGGACACTATAGCTCGGTGGTAGAGTGCATGGGTTCAGTCCCCAGTACCTCCATAAACCAACCAACCAACCAACCTAATTACCCCCTTCCCTCACCCCCGAAAAAATGATCAAATAAATAAACCAAATACAAGTGGTGATGTGTTATAAAAAAAATCACAGGGCTGAGACTAAAGGGCCGGGGAACAATCCCTCTTATGTAGTATGGTCACAAAGAGCCATCCCGTAAGCTCGGGCTATATGGAGAGGTGGGAGAAGAGCAACCCGATGGAAGACACAAGCTGTACACGGCTCTGGGCACACTCACACAGCTGAAAAACCAGGGGGGCTGCCCGGGGAATGGAATTCGAAGTGCAGATGGAGAACCAGAGAGGACCAGGATGAGTGGGGACTTATAACTCATGGTAAGGAGTATTCTAAGTGCTGTGGGAAAGCACTGGAGAGATTTAATCAGAGTGTGACATGATTAGATTTATGTTTAAAAATCACTGTCCCTGTTACAGGGAGCTTGCCCTAGACAGAGGACTAGGAGTCCAAAGGGAGAGACCAGCGAGGGCGGCTGGATGAGCAATGACAGTGGCCTAGAGTAAGGCAGTGGCAGTGGGAATGCAAGGAAGTGGGTTGACTCATGATATGCTGTGGTCGGGGGCTGAACATGCCTATTTTGGTTCCAGCTCTCTACTGAGTTACATACATATGAGAAAGCAGAAAGCGGGTTCATAACTAAATGGTGTCCTGAAGCCAGGGTGGAAATGAGTTTGTAACAGGCTTTTCAGTCCTCCTGGGAGGGAGGACAGGGCAGAGGGGGCGAAGCATCTTTGCCTTCATCTTCCAGACCAGCAGACCTGGTGCTTTCTGTCATCCTGTCACTATGCTATGCACTGCATATTAGGATCGTCTGAAAATTAGCTAACAAAAATAACCTTAAGAGTCTTGTTTGTGTCCACCCGGGTCAAATTAAGTGGAGCTTTAAAATCATCAGTATTACTATCAGTGAAGCTCTGTTAACGACCACTGCTGTTGGAGAAAATAGGAGTCTATTTCGGCTTGTTTTTAAACGAATCCTCCAGATTGCTTGTCAGTCTGTATTAATCAAAATCACCAGATAACTACTCAGTACTGTTCCACTTTGCTCACATAGAAGCAGTCGTAGTATTTCATCTTAAAAAAAAAATGATAAAATAAAAACATCATGGCAATCTGGCTCCCACATCTGTCACCGCGCTGTTTGCCAGGGCTAATTTGGCTCATTTGGTGAAGTTAGCTGGCCGGGGCAGCAGCTCACTGTTGCTCACACTTCATCTCCCACTCTCAGAAGCTTCCCGTTCTGAGGACAATCTTCTCTGATTGAGAAGCTTGCAGAGCTGTTTGTCCCTTTGCGGCCACTAACTAGTATTTAAAAAACTGGCTTCTGTTATGGTTAGAACCAAGGCTGACTGGTGTTAATACACAAAAAACTTTACTGCAGTTCTGTTTACCCTTCTACTCCGAGGAGTATTCATTGTGGTTGAAGTGAAAAACCTCCGTCTTAGTGGGATATGTCAGGAAAGGAAGATATTAAACCAGGCTAGATACGTAAACTTGTTTTCATTAGGTAATTGCCATTGGAGTCTTAATGAAGGTAGAATAACCTTTCTTCAAACAAGCTAATGATCACCCTTAATACAGCATGCAAACAAAAGTCTAATTCATGGATGTACACACTGCTTTTATCCCTCACTTTTCCTTTTGATGGGCCCAATATACTTTTATGAAAAGCACTACCTCCTAAATCTCAAGGCATGCAATGACCTTACAGAGAAAGGAGCAGGCTGCCAAGTCCTGTTTTCCACCTACAGGGACGATATTACCTCTTCCTGGGAAGGATCTATGCTCCCAAGTTATCCCCCTGATAAAATATAATGGATTTGCTCCAAAATGTCTGAAGTTGACCTGATCTCCCTTGCAACCAGGGTACCCATACACTGTGTGGTTTAGCTGAGGTTAGGAGTGAAGCGGTGAGCAGAGGGTAGGATAAAAGTCTCTGGTTTCCTCTGCCTTGTGGGCCAGGCGGGGTAGCAAAGGTCATCCCTCCTCCATTGTGCTTGTGTTCATGGAAACTGCAAAGCTAAGAAAGAACAGGGACCATCAAGAGGGACTCTGGGACTTTCATTTTTTAACCTGAGTTGAAAACACAGGGGCTTGCAGACCTTATTGGTAACCCTTTAAACTGAAGTCAAAGGGTTCAAAAAGAAAAGGAAAGTCTATGAAATATATACTAAAGGCAGAAACCACAGTGAGAGAGGGAAGTAATATGTGATTTGGGATAGATGCCTTTGACATATTCATTGATCTCGGTGACTTGCAGAGTGCTGATAGCACTCTGGCCTCGGGGTGAGGCGCCTTGCCAGCTTCCAGATCAAAGGAGCGCCTAGGTGCTGAATCCCTGGCGTACTCCCAAGCAAAAATGCCTGGAGCCACATTTGCTAATTACAGGTTGTGTTCTGCTGTTTCCAAACAGGGTGAAAGTGACAGAAGTTTAACTGTGAATAATTACACACTTGAATAAGTATGTGATTAGCACTGTTTGTTGTGGTTGGGACTGGAGTGACGGACAAGAATGGAGTGATTGCATTATTTACAGCTTAATTGTAGACAAGTAATTACTTATGTAAGCGGATGGTGTGGGGTCAGAGAGGACCAGCAGAAGAAGGTCCATGATATGAAATTCAACTTCCCAAACCAGTCTCCCCACCCCCGACCCTCTCCGAGCTTGATAAAGAGAATCAACTATGCATTTCTTGAATGAAATCCTTTAGAATGTTAAATGTCTTGTTCAGTCTAAGCAAAGGATCAGCAGAGACATTTTTTAAAAATCTCAGCTTGGAAAGCAATAAATCACAAATGCCACCTAGTGGTTCTCAGGATCCGGTGGTTGCATTATCTGTATGAGTAGCCGTGGCCCAGTTCGGGGGGAAGACTTTTCTAGTGGAGGAGGGGGTGTTCTAGTTCTGGGAACTGAACTGAATGGACCAGAACACCAAGTCCATCGCTTCATCCCCCGTTTCTCTCCTGATCCCCTGGCTGCCTCTCCTTTCCGCCTTAAAACCTGCCTAAACAGATCATCAGAATCTCAAATTTGTCTCCAATTTATACCATTGTAACTTCCAGACACACCGTGGAAACTTGACTGCAAATCACTTTGTAGTTTTAACTTTCTCCAAGCCACTAAAATAAGAAATGAAAAAGTCAACCGTTCTCTTGATTTGGGAGTAGACTTGTGGTTGCCACTTCTCATTTACCAGGTGGTTGAAAGCCACTTTCCAAGTTACTACATTCCTTGTTTCAAGTGTTCACGTCTAGATTTGAATCGAGGGATTCTGTTGACAAAAACCCTCTCAGGGAAAGTGCCTGTTTGATAAATGGATTGGGGGGAGGGGCGGAGAGAATAATATTTTGGTGAAGCCTTGTTTCTTTTCACACACTCCCTCTCCCTGAGTTTCTTCTCGTGATTTCATTAAATAATAAACAGAAAAGTCCATTTTCCTTAACAGGTCAACATTGTGCAAGTAAAATTCCTTGAACAGGGCCCAGAGACCACTGCTGTAAGCCCAACATCACAAGCTGAGCTGTAAGCTGCCCTGCTGTGTGGCTCCGGGCAAATGCCATCTTCCACAACCTACATATTTTCCCTCAGAGCCTCTGTTCCTCTGGCTGTGACACCAGGCGAAATGTAGTAGTGATGCTCCTGTCTCAGGCCACCGACTTAAGGATGCTCTTTCTAGGGGGTGGCCTCTTTCCATTTGAGACAGCCCCAGTTTCACATATGAGTTGTCATTTCATATTGTGGGTCCATTTCCCTCTGTGCCCACAGCTTGCTGCAGAATATCCATGTCACTTGTTTGTGGGACATTCTTCTGCAGGTGACCACTCCTACCTCACCCAGGGCAACTTCTCTCCTCAGAATGGCCCTCACACCCTTGGATCCTAACACCCCTCAGAATATGTCTAATTAGAGCAAATGCACTTTTCCCGCAGGGACACCCCTCATTGGTCATTATGTCACCACAAGTCTCTTTTTCCTCTAAATTAGGCATGGCACCCTTAGATAGTGTATTAATCATGCTTCTTTGTTTTCTTTATTTTCTGTTTCTGAATCTTTGCCATTTGGGGCTTTGCTGACCCTGTAGCCAACTCCTAAAATAGTAAATAACTTAGCTGCTAGAGTCCTTTGTATGCAAACTAATCCAAACATAGTCCACCCCCAAACTCCCAACCCCTCTGTATCAAGCTCTTAGGCTCCATCCAGGCCACTATCCTCACCCCCAACACCTGCCTTAGTACCAGACAACTAGGGACAATACTATACCCCAGAGTCCACTGAAATTATTCAAACTCCTCAATACCAAACCTGCTTACCCTGCCTTGCTCATTCCTCCCCTGGTGAAACCACAAGAAAGGCTCATGCCTGAGCTTTCCCCCGGGTCCCCCTGCCTCCTGATCCACCCTGGTGCATCCTGGTGTGACCCTGCAGTCATTCTTTATCTTCTTCATGTCACCATCCTGATTTTGTGCTTATGTTTGCTTTGGAATATCTGACATAGACTTCATATTTTGAAAAATAGAAGGTGGCTTTAAGCCAAACCGCCAAGGTCTGAGATGGAAATGTTGGCATGAAAGGGGAAGTTCGCTGGGAGGTCACCTTGGGGTTTGGCCGCAGTTCTGCAAAGGACCAACTGAATGAGTTCAGCCAAGCCACAATTAGTCAAAACCTTATGTTTCTAAATGTAAACGGAGAGGCTGAGTTAGGTGCTCTCTCAAGAATCATCCTTGGAAGGGGCACGGTGTACCCTTAGGAAATGGCCCCTCCTGGGATACCCTCTTTGGGATAATTTCAAATACGTTCAAAAGATACCCACTCCTACCCTGAATGAAAAGAGCTCTTTGCCTACCATGTAGTGATGTCTTCTCACTGTCAACTTTTGTCACCCGCATGCCATTGATTCTACTCCCTTCTCCATTCCTTCTCCTCCTTGCAAATCTGACAGACACTAGTGTCCCAGGAATGACCAGCATGAAGAAAATGCAAATCCAGCTGAATTTCATAGCTGGTTCCCAAGAACGCATCTTAGGCAAGGAGTCTCCAATCACCACATATCCATAGGCAGCTCGTTTTGGATTTGTACCTTTCATAAGACAGGTGACGGTGCTATTCATGTCAGGGCTGGTTCACATCACTCTTTCTTAATGATTAAGTGAGAAGCGCTTCTGATCCCTTCTTCCCTCCCAGATCTTCTCCAGTGTTTTCTAAGATACAAACACCGGCTTCACTTTATATGTTGCTTCTGATAAGGAAATTCTATTCTTACCTCAAAGCTGTGCTTGCTAAAACCACAGAAAAGGTCTGCTTTGACTGAGCCCGTTGAAGATTGCTGGACATCTGCATAACCCTGGTCACTGACGGCAAAGTTCACTGAATAAATTAAAGGGTGTTTTCACTTTCTTTTCTTCACTTTCTCAGCTCTGCCAATAGGGAGCAAATAAACCTTCTATCCTCAAGGAACTAAGCCTATTGTGTTTTTTAAATTAATATATGTTATCTTTTTTTGTGGAAGGCTGGGGGACAGTGAGAGTGTTTGGGTTGTCTCTTACTTTCACATTATGGTCACAAGTGCAGGACGTTCTAGTTCTCATCCCTGGAGAAGCCAGCCATCACACACACCAATCGGAAGAGAATGCAGAATTGCTGGTGACTGCAAGGGCATAAGCTGTGTTTAATCATTTACTTTGAATCTCTTTAAGACAATAATACCCAAGTTTATAAGAGAATCAATATGTTGCATTAAAACAGGATTCGATGTCACATAATACAGTATTTAAAAGCACAATGGAAATGACTCTCGCAAGAACAATTTAGCCCTGAGTAGAAATGGATAATGACAGCTATGATTTCCAGTCTCCTGTTTTTTTTTTAAAGGAGAAATGATTTCTTTTTTGTGAAAAGCATTTTTTGGAGAATGCTCTGTTCTATCAAAAGTTGTAAACTATGTGAGGCCATTGAGCTTAAATGCTTTTAGATTAGTTTTTAAAGAACCATATAATATGAACAGGAAGCAGGACAGTATGATCTTAATCCCCATTATAGTGAAGTAGGAGCTCAAAATGTCATGAGGTGTCAAGTCAAAACAACAGGGGAACATCCCAGGGTACTTGCTGATGGGAATTACCATTCTCCCTTACTCATTTTCTGCCGCCAATCTGTGAACGAAAAATACTGCAAACCATATCAGTAGACAAAGAACGCTGAAGCCATCAAGTCATCAGCCACTGCCACCACCCTCCAGTGAAGACCAGCCTGCAGTCCAGCCTCTGCAGCCACTCACAGTGATGCACCCTGAGGGAACTCAGAATAAGAAAGGACAGGATACTGGCCCTAGATAGCTAGGAGCTTGTCAAAGGAATGAATTCAATGAGCACAAATGTTTGCTTCTTCCCATACATAGAAAAGCACTAAATTCTTTAACTTGAGATGCCTGGTTTTCTTTAGTTAACAAGTAATTTTTTAATGTTCCAACTACCTGGTCTTTGTTGTAAAGCTCCTATATATCCTGGCTCCTCCCCTACCTCTTCGGAGCAGTCCCTCAGAGCCATCTGAGAGGCTGTCATCCCGGGTTCGAAGGGGTTCGAGTCCTCAGAACTGTCCATCAAATAAAACATAACTCTCAGCTTTTAGGCTGTGCATTTATTTCAGTCGACAAGTCAAAACAGCAGGGTCTCTGGCTTGAAACTTGGCTAAAAGGAGCAGCATCAACTCAGGACAGGATGAATGAAAAGGGAGTGGGGTGGGGATCGGGCCACCTCTCCAAGAGCCTTTATGTGGTGAGGCAAATGGCTCTGCATCAAGCAAGCTGAGGATGCAGCCGAGCTCATGGGGGCAGTTTCTAGGCCCTGAATCCTCCAAGATCCCTCTCCAGGATGGCCAAGTATTTGGGTTTAGTAAAAAAAGGACTTGACTGGGATTCAGGCTTGGGCACAAATTTGCTGACTTTAAAGCTTCAGATCTCTTAACATTGTATACAGAGCCATTTCCTAACCCGCAAGGACTTCCCAGTGTAACTGAATCAATGACTCAGATGTGCTTTGAGCTCCTTGGCAAGGTTCTAACATCCCAAGGTGTTACTCTCTGTGCAAGATTTCCTGACTCCAGTTGGTTCAACAGCAGTTACATTGCATGCCCATCTCTTTGAGCTGGGACAGGTAGAAAACTGGGATTTCTTTTGTTCAATCACCCTGTGACATAAGGCAGTCTGGCACAGAATGGTTTTGTGGATGGATGAGCATCTGTTCTTATTTACAAGGATGCTACACAGTACTGCCATGCTCATTTCCTACCTCCTGGGCCTTTGTGAGGTTTATCATGATTATTCCACAGTGCACCATAGAAGACAAGAGCTTTGGAGGTATAAAATATATATTTAGTACATATTTATTGCTTGCTGATGACTAACAGTACTTTCAATTTCCCACTTACTTTAAATTTGTGATTTTCTTCAGTATGGAATTCATGCTGACTGTGTTTAGGAGGTGCAAGTTGGTGAGGCAAAGCATCTGAAAATTATTTTGGTGATTCAAAAAAAAATTTCATATTGTTTAACTCATAGGTGCACAAGAAACTTGTATGAAATGTCAATAGACACAATTTTAGTGTATTCCTTTAGGCTGTTGACCTGTCCCCAGCCTCTAGTCTCTCTTCTTTTTTCACCTGCCTGTCTCTGCCTGAGCTCTAATCTACATTCCTGGCTTCAGCTGAGCTCGGACAAGAATATATATCATGATGTTTCATAACTGCCAATCAAAGAGTAAACTTTATTTTCAAACTAAAATTTAGATTTCTTCTTTCTAACTTTGGAATTTGAGGGTCACACTTAAATCTCTCTTTCACATTCCCAGTGTCCATTTAATTATCACGTTGTGATAGTCTATTTACTTAACGTAATAAATACCCATTTGCCTTCTTTATCCACGCTACCACTAGGGTCGAGGATTATTATAAATGCCTTCCAACACTTTTACTGACTCAGTCTCACTTACTTCCAATCAGAGTCATCTTTCTAATACAAAAATCTCATCATGCTTAAAATCCCTCAGTCGTTCCCCATCGTTTTAATGCAGAATCCGTTCTGACTCCTCTGTCCTTTTCCCCTTTTCATCTCTTGAAACCCCCTAACACACACTCTGTGCTCCCAGTCATACCAAAGTACTTGCCTTTTAAGAACAACCATGTTCTTTCACGCCTCTGCCCTTGAGTTAATTGTTCTCTATTTCTAGAATGACTTTCCAGCCATCTTGACTCTTTCTTTTTTTGCCCCAGGCTTAACTGACTTGTCCTTCAAGATTCACTTCAGTTATTTCCTGGAGAATAAAAATCAGGAGATCTTCCCAGAATGCCCTGGTCTGAGCTAGGTGCCTCCTCTTTTGAGCTCCCAGTGTACCCTGCGCACACCTGTCACAGGAATTCCCACACGCTGTTGTCTCACAGGATCTGCTCTCCTTCCACTGCACTATGGACTCTCTAAGTGCTCATTTTCACTTTTGTTTTTCAATCGTCTTACTCTTGAAGCCTAGCCTACTACCTGGCACACAGTAGGGGACACAACCAAGAAGAAATTTAGCTTTTGACAGGGGCACACTTCCTTTTCCTATGATGGAAGGTGTATTTTGTCTGTTGTAAAGAATGACCAACATAAATCCCATTTAAATAAAAATGCCTAGGGATAGGATTCTGATTTCATGTTTTGGAGGGCAGAGTGGACATATTATGCAAAATACTTCTGTGGAACCTAGAGAAAGCAGATCTGGTCATCTTAACTCAGAAGTGGATTAGAATTGCCCATAAGACAGAAAATAGGAAAATGTTTTGAGGCCCAAATAAGGTGTGGCTGAGACAGGAATGCTCACGCAGGCTTCCATCAGTCTTCCAACATTTTCCAGTCTGCTTGCTGTTGGATAGGACCATGTACCCAATCCTGGTTAATGAAATGGGGCATGTGTCACTTCCAGGATAAGACGGGGAAAAGCCAGTGAGTCTTTCTCTCTGCAATGCTGGGGCTGTTGATGAGATGATGCTGTACATGTTGTATTTACAAGAAGGCAGAGTCCTTTCAGTCTGGGTGATGATATGGAAGAGAGACTTGGGCAGACTAATGTGAGAAATCAAGTGTGTGGTATTAAATCTCTGAGGTTTTGGGGGGTATTTGTTATCCCAGCATAATCTAGATTATCCTAACACAGAGAGGATTTGGGGGGGAGCACAAAGAAATAGAAATGTCCTTTTTAAAATTGGATGACAGTAATTTGATGCAGATAAGTTGATGTTGTCTTTCTACAAGGACATTTCAGACCTGAATTATTCTATAGAATACTGTTGAGAGACAGTTCTCTGTGGGGCTCTCACGTGTCTGCATGCCTTATGAGAGAGGAACTGACTGCCTTGCCTTGTCTGATCGGTGGAAGTTGGCTGTCTCTCTCTGGAGTCATAAAACCCCCACCCCTGGGCTCCCTGTGTGCCTGGAGCCTACTGACACCTTAACCCCCACTCCTCACTGCAGGACCCTTCGCACATCTGCATTTCTGCAGGATAAAAACATCTCTTGATGAGTGTTTACCATCATTGGGGCTAAACCGCCCCAAGAAATAGCCCATCTCACAGCTCCCTAGGCAGACAGGCCTCACACCCTGCCCTTACAAGAACTGTAAAATCCTAGTATTCAGAGTAGCTCCTGACAGATCTTACTACCAGTCAGGTACTTGGGCACGAATTGACCATGCAGCCCCTACTCCTAGTGTTCACAGACCCTCCCCGCAATAAAAGACCCTGCACGTTCACCCTTGGTGCTCACACAGGCAACTCTCGTCTGTCGTCTGTAGCAGCGTTATCTATTAAACTTCCCTGAACGTCCCTCGTGGCTTTTGGTAAGTTCTTTTTACCACCTACTGCCGCGTTGTGTCCCACAACATTATCTTCTCAAGGATGTTCGTTCAGTGAACACTCTTAGAAAATAGTGTCCCTTTTTTTTGAGCAGAGGGGAGGGTTACTTTCAGCCTTGGAAGATAAGAGATGGTGTGTCACTCTGGAACAATGGGCAGCCACGTTTATGCCACATCCAGTATGTGAGATTTCTGTTCCCTGATCTCAGAGTTGTTCTTCCATGATGCAGTCCACTGTAAGTGCGGGTGTCACTTAGCTCTCTTCATGTTGCCCTCTGGAAACTAGGGCCTGGGGACCAGGGCAAGAAAATGTTGAAATGCTGACTACTGCTCTTGCCGTGAGTAAGAAAGCCTGTTGTTTCTGATGTAGGATTCTTATGTCTTCTGCCAGCATCCAAGAAACTATGGCAGAGTATCTTATCTTGCAAGTGTCAACTGAAATAAATGCACAGCCTAAAAGCTGAGAGTTATGTTTTATTTGGCGGACAGTTCTGAGGACTCGAACCCCTTCGAGCCCAGGATGACAGCCTCTCAGATCGCTCTGAGGGACTGCTCCCAAGAGGTAGGGGAGGAGCCAGGATACATAGGAGCTTTACAACAAAGACTAGGTAGTTGGAACATTAAAAAATTACTTGTTAACTAAAGAAGACCAGGCATCTCAAGTTAAAGAATTTAGTGCTTTTCTATGTATGGGAGGAAGCAAACATTTGGTCTCATTAAATTCATTCCTTTGATAAGCACCTAGCTATCTAGGGCCAGTATCCTGTCCTTTCTTATTCTGAGTCCCCTCAGGGTGCACCACCGTGAGTGGCTGCAGAGGCTGGGCTGCAGGCTGGTCTTAACCAGGGGCCGGGGGCGGGGGGGGGGGGGGGGGGGTGCTGGCGGCCTCTGCGATGACTTGATGGCTTCAGCATTCTTTGTTTACTGATATGGTTTGCAGTATTTTTCGTTCACACAAGTCCTGTAAAATCTCAGACCCTTTATAGTTCTTGACAAATACTAGGGAAATCAAGTTGAATTTAGGGGCAGGGCTTGACTTAATGGCGGCTAGTTGTATGATACGTTACTGAGAATCAAACCGATCACGAATAAGGGAAAGACTTCTCAAGGCCTCAGGGCTGCTGAGGTCGCCATAAGAATACAAAGGAACCGACCTCAGAGAGAATGTTTCACAGCACAGGTAGGAAAATGCCTTTCAAGTGCAGCAGATAAGGCAGGAAAGAACTTTAGAATCAGCGCAGCTTCAGAATAGAAGTGCAGTGCTGTGCATTCTAGAACATGAGGGTATTTTCTGAGTGCCCATGGGAGTAGGAGAGGAGAAGGTACACAAAGGAAGAAATCATTTTAGAAAATATTCTGACATTATCATATATAACGACACGCGCATATCCTGAGACCTAACAATTCCACTTCTAGATATATTCTCTATAGAAACTCTTATACAAATGCATCAGGAGGCCAGAAGGATATTCACAGCATCACTTTTCATTAAAATAAAATATTGGAAACCACTCATATGACGACTGATAGGAGAACGTAAAAATAAATTGCATTATGGTCCTATGATAGAATATTATACAGCAGGGAAAGTAAATCCACAGAGATGAAGCCTAGACCATAAAGAATAAGTCAGTACAAAATATATAGTGTTTTACAATTTTTAAAAAGCTCAGAACAAACAGAATTGATAATATGTTGTTTAATGCAGTGTTTTTAAAACTATTTGACAACTGGCCAAAGGAAGAAACATATTTTACACTGTGATCCATGGACCACTGTAAGAAATGATTTCACACACACTATACTTTACATACACACACAGAGTCAAACAAAGTTTTTTGCAGCATTACTTACTCTTACCATGTCCAGTGTACTCTGTTATTTTCCATCCCTTTATATTCTGTTTCATTAAAACCAAATTCTGGTCATGATCCATTAATTTGACTTCATGGCCATAACCTGAGTTGGAAAGCTATTGATTTAGAGATACTTATGTATGTGGTAAAACTATAAAAAAAAAAGCAATAGAACAAAACCCCCAAAATACATGATAGTGGTGAATGGTGGAAAATAGGCTTGTGGCAGGAAGAGCCCACAGGTAGTAATAGTGAGATTAATAACAGTCTCGTTTTAATTATGGTGTTGGGTTCATGAATATTTATTTAATTATTTTGCTTAATTACATATTTACATTGCATGTTATGTGCATGTATCAATTATAACAAAATATTTTTACAAAGAGAAAGGTTGGAGTGAAGAGGGGAGAAGAAGAGGGTAAGAAGAGAAGGAAACAGGAATTAGGTTCTAGAAGGGACTAAGGACCTCAGTCCCTTAGGTTTCATGATGACCCAGGATTTTTAAATCTAGAAATATGTATAGGCTTGTGAACTATTCAAATGTTTGAACCCGAGGTATTGTCTTTCCATGTTAGACGGAAGATGACTAGAAAGTGTCTAGAGCCCAGTACTCCTTGTCAGAAACCACCTTTCTCGGAGGCCAGTTGGAACCCCAAGGGCCCCATTAGAACCCTGGAAAAAGGAACAGGAAGAGCAACAGACCAGATAAAATGGAGGGAGCTCTAAGAAGACAGCACTTGAGGCAGCCATAAGTGTGGTTGACTTCTAGCCTGGGTTAGTCTCTTATAGAGAAAGTGGAATTTGCACTTTAACTTGATTCATACTTCCCAGACCAAACACAATGAAAAAAAGAAGGAGCAATTCATCTACAGTTACACAGTGAAGAAAATTAGTCCAAATAAACTGAGATTACAATGTGGATTTAAAAATTTTGAAATAGTATGACGATCCATATCAATCATGTTGATTGAATGCCTTTCATGCTTACCCTTCAACTTTTACAATTTCAGCACTAAATGAAACAACAAATATCCGGGTACTCCTGAACAGTGAGTTAAATGCAAAAGGTAAACAATTTCCTTTATTTTCTCATACTTGAGACCAGCTCAGAATGTGAGGTTTTAAACCTTCTTTCCCATTAGACAAAATACAGATTCATTGGGTCATGGGATGTGTGGAATGACAAAGTAATGTCACCTACTAAGGTAGTACCTTTCTTTCCTAATGAGTTTTTTTTGCATGGATTTATTCTTAAAGTGAGGTGATTCAAATGTGGTGTTCATTGTATGCAGAAATGCTAACTGGACAATACCTTTGCAGTGGGGATTAAGAACTGGCTGTGATATTGATCGAAGCCAGTCCTTCACTGTCTGTCCTCACTCTGTTTATTCAGGTTTTCTGGATTGATGGTGTTAAAGATGGCTTCTTATTCATGGGCATGATAGCATAATGATAAACAGAAATGATTCTTAAAGAGATAGAGCCCAAGACCTCGGTCTGCTAACATCCATTTATTTGACACATAAGGACTCTCCTAGGCATAAGCATAGGACTTCCAGTGACTCAAAGTTTGAGATACCTCCAGGAGAGTAGTATCTAAATATTATCTCTAAAGTAGCTTTGGATAGTAGTAACTGGTGCTGCTTTCTGAGTGTTTCCAGCTCTCCGCCTCCTAAACATACAGTAGGATTGTACTTCCTGCCTGCCTTCTGGATGTAGGGGCCATGTGACTAGTTCCGGACAATGCCTTGTAAGGGAAAATGATGTGAGTCACTTAGGAGCTGAGCATTTATTTGCTGGACAAGTCCTCCAGTTCTGGCTCTGTTCTCTGGTAGTGAGCTCAGTAATGATGGAATAGGAGCTACTCTGTTAGCCTAGGTGTTCAAATGATAATAATATGGAGATTCTATGTATCTTGAGCAAGAAGCAAAATTTTGTTGTTGACTATGGGGTTGCTTATTAGAATGATCTAACCTGTTATTGCTACTTATAATGGCTCTGATCACCATTCCAACATGTGTGTGTATGTGTGGGAAGTTCTCCATGCATCCAACAATTCTCCAGACAGTAGCTGGCTGTCCTACAATAGAGTTATTCTGACACTGTCTACCAGGAGATAGTATCAGATTCCACAGCTTAAGGGTTCAGTCCCACAAGTCTGCCCTTTACTTCAGAGGCTAGTCACAAACCCAGGTTATCACCTACACTTCTGTCCTACTGGCCACAGATTAGGGGTTCACATGAACCCCTCTGAACCCTTTGGGTTCAACTAATTTGCTAGACTGGCTCACAGAACTGAGAAACATTTACTTATTAGATTACCTATTTATTACAAAGGAAACTAAAGGATATAAATCAATGGCCAGATGAAGAGACACCCTTACCTACGGTAAGGTACGTTGGGAAGGTCTTGGAGCTCCCATTCCCTCTCCACAGTGCCACGCTCCCCAAATCTCCATATATTCACCAACCTGAAACCTCTACAAACTCTGTATTTGGATATTTGTGGAGGCTTCACTAGATAGGCATGATTGATTAAATCATTGGCCATTGGTGGTCCAGCTCAATCTCCAGTCCTTCTCCCTTCCCTTCCCCAGAGGTCAGGGGTAGGGGTAGTGGCATGGTGCTGAAATGTCCAGCCCTCTAATCACACGGTTTGTTCTCCTGGCAACCAGCCGCCATCCATAGGTGCAGTCCTGAGTCTCAGGAACAATAACACACATCACCTTTAGCACTCTCGTCACTTAGGGAATTCCAAGGGTTTAAGGAGCTTTGTGCCAGAAGTGCGGATGAAGATCATATATATATGTCTTATTGTAAATCACAATGTCATACTATTACACTTTCAATGGCCTGAAGTCATTTTGGCAGTTATACAGTGGGAGTGCTAAAACTCTTCTGTAGAGTGGTCATGGTAAATATATCTGAATGATCCCAACACTCCTTCCTATTTACTCCAGTCTCTGCCTTTTATCCTTTTCACTATGGTAATCCAGGTAACCAGTTATCAAGAAGTTGTTCTATTTGAATGGGGGCAATACTTCTGTTTTCATGGAAGCTTGAAAATACTTGGCAGAGAAGGGACGCATAGAGAAATCCTTAACGAAAAATGAGAGGAGATGGCATTTCTGGGACATATACTCTTAGCTCCTGACAATACTAGAAAAGGAGATATTGATGAGATTGGAACAATGGCAGCGGCAACACAATTGGCTATTTACTTGCTAAATAAGGTGTGTGTGTGTATATATATATATATGTGTGTGTGTGTATATGTTAAATATATAGGAAACAGAAATCCTGGGAGATAAAAAATTATTGCGAGAAGCACGTAAGCCAAATAATACTTATTTTCAAAACCATTAACCACTCAGTGAAAGAGAATTTAGGAGAACAAGTGTTTTAGAGTTAGAAAGAATGTTAGACATTATCCAGGTCACTTTCCTGATTCCACAGATGGGGAAATTGAAGTCTCAAAAGGTTAACTGACTTGCTCAGAGTCCAGTTATTTGATGGGGAGAACTTGATTTAAATCCATTGCTACTTCCTCTGTATCATACAGTTTCAAGGTTTTCATAAAGATAAGATTGCTGTCTTCTGATATTGCACCAAGACCAAAAGCCACCCAAACAGAAGTTCAATTATAAATGACACAGAAAGCTTCAATAAAGACTATGTCCTTGTACATGATGTACAGTACAGATATTACTCATTTTAGATGAAAGACAGAAAGTAACTATAATTTATTTTTCATTTCATGACTCCTCAATATTAAAGACCTCATAGACTGAATATACCCTACTTCAGAGAGCAGAGCCTACTGGCCAAGTGTAGTATTGTGGCCAAGCATTAACTGGATACTCTAGGTATACAGACAAACATTAGATTACTACCTTTTATGAACTTTGAATGAAATCAGGGACTTCCTCAGAATAAAAAAAATATTCCATAACCTTCAAAGTAATGGTGAGTTGACGATGTTCCAGCCCTTCAGCCACTATATCGAATCAGATCGAGAGTCCTGTTGGTTTTTTCCTTCAAAGTCCTCTGCTGTGTCTCCTTTGTTTCCCAATGGTGTGTTTATTAAATTCCACATCTTCAGTTTGTTGTTTATACAGTAGTCTCTCCTTATCCTTAGGGGATATGTTCCAAGACCCCCAGTAGATGCCTGAAACCACAGATAGTAATGAACCTTAGATATACTATGTTTTGCCCTATACATACACACCTATGATAAAGTTTAATGTATAAATTAGGCATAGTAAGAGATTAAAAACAATAGCTAATAATAAAATAGAACAATTATAATAATATACTGTAAAAAGTTATGTGAATGTGGTCTCTCTCAAAATATCTTATTGTACAAATTTAATGCCTTTTCCATCTTTACTAAGCATATAACACACACTGTGGCCATAACTTTTGCTGATGGAGGTGGGACAGCAAAACTATCATGAATTTCTTTTTCTTTCTTCACAACTTCATGGTTAGAAGATACATTCTTACCATAGATCTTAGCAATCTTACCATACGATAGTTTTTCTTGCCTTATGAAGTCAAGAACTTTCACCTTTGTGCTTAAAGGAAGCATTTTATGGTTTCTCTTTGCATATGCGAATGGCCAGCATCACTGTTCTTGTGCTTGGGGCATTTATTAACTAATATAAGGGTTATTTGATCACAAGCCCTTCGATGCCACCAAGAGTTGAGCTGATAAACGAAGTGGCTACTAAGTGACTGATGGGCACGATATGCTAGACAAAGGGATAATTCACGTCCCGGGAGGCATCAATGTGGATTGCATGAGAGTTCATCATGCTGCTGAGAACAACACACAACATAAAACTTTTGAATTTTTTGTTTCTAGAATTTTCCATTTGATACTTTTGGACCACAGCTGACCACGGGGGACTGAAACCATGGAAAACAAAACAGAGGATACAGACACACTACTCTATTTCTCCATATTCCTGCTCCCTCACATGGTCTCAAAACAAATCACGTATCACAACATGAGGCTCAGTTTTGCTCAAAATTTCCTTGACGTAGAATAATCTTGGTCCTCTCGTATGCCCATAGAATCCTCTAAAGTTCTTTTTTAAAACCTACCTTTTCCCAAAGTCTTCTCAGACTTTTCTGGTTCTGATTCTGGGAGTGTGGATTACATATTAGAATCCTGGGGAACTTAACAAAAACGTTCTCATTTAACAAAAATACCAATGCTTGAAACAAGCTCACATCAGTTAAATCAGATATCCCTGTCATCATCATGTTTTAAAAGCTCCTCAGAAGATTTTAAGGTAGAGTCAGACTGAACCACTGTCCTAGAGAATTCATTAACCCTGTTTTTTGTGTAGGTACTTATTCATAATATGTGTAGTAATATCCAATATCTTTTATGTGTGTAAATGTCTGCTTTTCTGGGTGAGGCAAATATCATGTGTTATGCTTCTTTTGAATCCCCATGACACTTGGTCCTGAAGTGAGCACAGCAAAACCCCTTGAAGGATAAAGTCTTGCTGGCAACATGGAGTTGACAACAGCATGCACTTTGTTGTTTTGTTTTGTTTTGTTGGCTTTTTCTATATTTAAAAGTTTCAACATGCTTTAGAACCTCTTTCAAAATAATGTTTATATGAATTCAGGAGAAATTTAGCTGGTTTTGATTTATCAACTGATCTGATTTTGGTACATTTTATTGATATGGATACATTTTATAAAATCCTTTGTAATCATCTGCATCAAGGCTTTCCTGCTGCTGCTATTTGGATTTTTTTCATTGTTAGTTTTAGAGCCAAGACACACCTTTCAGTGAGTTGTAGCCTTCTAGAATTCAACAAAGAGTGGGGAATCAAAGATAATTCAAAGGACAGTGATACTCACCTTTACCCTATCATGATCACTAAGGTAAGATGTGATGCATATTGAGTCCAACCTCTCAAAAATCTTGTGGGTCTCACACTAGAAAGATGTTTATGGCAATATGAATGTCTGTCACATCTATAGCCTCTGGCTTTTGAACAATGCAACAAAGGAGCCGTTCCTTGGGTATGATTTGTTGAGCTTCAAACAGCAAGACTCTTACTCTGAGCACAACCGATTAGACCAGGGATAGGTGCCTGAGTTTAAGGCTATGAATAGGTGAGAGAGAGCCCCATGGAGGCTTTGGATTGGGAACGCTGTCCAATAGACACATTATCTCCTACAAAAACAAAGCACATGAATAAAAACAAGCCTAACTGAATTAATCAGGGTTTTTTGGGGAGGGGGCAGGGGTTAAAGTAGTTGTGGGAAAAAGTGGAAAGATAGAAATTTGCCCTAGAGATACTAAGTTTGGAGAAAAGAAGTCTTCCAGGTGGCTGTTCTATTCTGAATAATAATTCAGTTCTTCATAAGCTCTGGTTTTCTAAAGCTAGACAGTTTCCTGAGCTACATTTCTTCTCCGTATCCCTGTAAGGTCAACTCCTATTTTCTCAGGTAACCTGACTATGCTATTGCGTCCTGGAGGAACCAGGCAAGCTCGAGTTTCTTCTGTTGGGGGTGTACTTTAATTTCCTCAATCTTACTCCCATAAGCAAAACACCAACTACAGCTCAGTATATATGCGCACAGAGTTCCTTTTCAAATTTCTTTTCAAATAATCTATAATACAACTAGAGGTAGGAAATATTTATCAAGGAGAACAAGAGACTAGACAGATACTCTGCAATGTGACTTTTGCATGTCATTCAGGACTATGTGGGCCTTGAAATTGAGTTATGGGGCTATTCTTATTGCTATTGTTGGCTTTAGCCTCTGTGTGATAATTGCTCACAGCCAGTACTCACTATGGTCCAGGCACTGTTCCAAACATCTGACCTACAGTCTCTTTTAATCACCAAATAAAATTATGAGAAAGATCCTATTGTTAACACTGCCGTCTCTACATTTGAGGGTACTGATACCCAGTTACGTTGCCTCAGTCACACAGCTCAGAAGCAGTGGACCTAGATTCAAATCCAGGTAGTCTGACTTCAGGGTTCATCATGAGTACATCTTTGCTGTAGTGTTTCAGTGATTTATATCAGCACTACACTCCCTGTTTTTCTTCTAGTAAGGAGAAATTATTAATGCCATTAAACAGTCATCAACAGTTAGAATCATCACATCTCTGGCAAGTAGATAAATTTCCAATCCGGAATTTGAACATGAAACCTTTGGACACAGTCAATAGCCTTTCATCTACAAACACTGGGGTTAAATTTCATGTTTGTTGATTAGCTACTTGGGAGCAGAGAAGGATAGAAAACATATCCTCAATGGACAATGAAGAATGTGGGATTAATTACTTTTTTTGTTTTATTACAGCATAACATGGGTAAAAAAGGCATGGAGTTTAAAAACACCTCTCTGTTTTTTTCTTCAGATTCCATGGATTTATGCATAAGCATTATAAAGACAACATCCCCCTTGGCCTGTGTGATTGACTGGCTTCTATACGTTGCATGAGGGCACTGTTTTCCTTCATCATGTCTTCATGGTTAAATGTGTTAAGTCTCTAACAGCTCTCACTACAGCCCTTGCTTGATTGGCCGATGATCCATGATCCATTCGGGTTGCACCAACACAGGCTTCCTCTTTCCCTTTTCACTGATTAGCACCCAGCCAACTTCTTAACCCTGGGGGATCAGGTGAATGAAAAGCGGCAGATGGGCAGAGAGTGAAGAGAGGGATTGAGCCTGAAACTGCAGTGTAGCGTTCTCCACACTGGCTGTTTTATCTGTCTGCAGACTGCCTTTTGTAACCCCAGATAAGGGAAAATTGTAGCCAGAAAAAGATGAAAACAGGGAAATCCAACCATGGCAGGCATTTGTTCTTATCTTTTATTTTTATAAAGAATAACAAAGGTTCCCAGCAGATAAAATCACTGCTTCATATAAAACCCAATTCACAGTTTGTGTAAGTGCTTTTTTTTTTTTCTTTTCCAGAGCCACTAACGTTGTTGTGTTGATGCCCTACATTTCCATGCCTTCCCATGCCCAGGAGGGGAATTTAGAACTGGAATAGACCTTTGAGATCACGTAGTCTTACCCTCCCACCTGTCCCCTCCTTCTCCTAATAAGGAAAATGAAGCCCCAGGAGGTTAACCGACTTGCACAAGGTCAGATGAGCTCAATTGTCTTCTAAACTCTGCATGGAACTTTTTTCATTTTCAGCTTTAAATTATTTATTCCGTTTTTTGCCATTTTCACTTCATTGAAATGAACTCTCTTCTTGCTATTATATCCTGGAAGCTATTTATCCAACCTGATTTAATTGCATTTTCATGCAATTGTATTACATTTTGCAATTGCTATTACATTTTATATTCTCTGTATTTTTATGCCCTAGTGCCAACTGTTAGCATCCTCTGTGTCCTGCTTTATTTTTAAATTACCCCAGGTGTTTCTTAGGCTAGTTTTACTTATATTGCAATACAGAGTTAAACATACTAACCGAGGTAGAATGATTCAAATCCTAACTTAGGGTCTATGAGGGGAAGAAGTAGAAAGCTAAGTGTTATTATTGTAACTATTTTAGCATTTGCCACATTGCCACTACACAAATTAGCATCCTTGGTCTCTGTGTTTCCAAATTCCCCTCCCACTCTCTCTTTTTTATAGATCCATTCAGAGAAGCTCTTTCCTGGAACCTCCCCTGTCTTCTGAAATTAGCTTTAGGAAGTCATCGCAGACATCGAACATTAAGTAAATGAACCCCAATTTAAAAAGGATTTACGCAAATTAGATGGAAAAGCTCAAGGGAAACCAAAGCGATCCTCGTAGGTCAAAAAAGCCTGAAATTCTTCAAAATATTCCCTTGTTTTCGTAGTGGACAAATTGGTAAAAATAAACTGAGGCAAAGTTTGAGAGCTTGTCGGAAGGGAAGACATTGAGACATAGAAAAAACCAAAACACCTTTAAAAGTAAAGAGAAATTCATTACAGTGAAAGTCGATAAAATATGTAGCCAAGAAAATGCTTTTTCTTTTTTTTCTTTCTTTTCTTTTCTTTTTTAAATAAATAGCTCAGTAGAATAATAGCACTTGCCAATTATGGAGGAGATATTTTGATGCCTGCTCAGGCTTGGGCTGTATTTAGATGGACTCCAGTCCAATCTACTGTCAACTGAATTATATGCACCATGGACTTCAAAGGCTTTGTGCTCAATGGGAACGTCCAGGATGGAGTGCTGTGCGAAATCAATGATTGTGCTGCAGTGCAGGCTGCCAAGCTGCAGCCATCCCTTTCAGTCACTGGAAAAATGCGGTGTGCAAATGGCCGTCACGTTGGGCTAAGGGAAGTCCAAAAATAAAGTTGCAAAACAGTGAGCAAACTTAATGCAGGCAAATCTTTCACTTCCCTTGGACAGCTCCGCTCCACAGGTGGATTTACTGATGGACACAATTGTGCATGTGGATGTGTAAACATACATGCCTTGAACACTCCTTTCTGAAATAGGTATGTCAGAGTTGAAGCCACAGCAAAACTTGAAAGCGCTTAGGATAAAGGAAAACTTGCTCCAGGTATTTGCTATGGCAGTTCACCATGACGCCCGGGTAGGATGAGGTTTTCCCAGGGAGCTCTGATTACTCTGCCTGCTTGGGGGGGCGGTGAGTCCTCCTCCTCTGCCTTCTACGAGGAGACGTGTGGACGGACAGGGACCGCCAGGTGGAGAATGAGGACTGGTCCACTGCGGCTCTTCTCTGCATGACGCAGTTCTCAACATTTCACCTGCATGAGAACCACCTGGAAACCTCCTTAAAGTAGATGCTGGGGACCCATTCCCTACCCTCTCAGTTTGATTCCAGAGATCCAGGGTGGACCCCCACGAATTTGCACTGTTATCAAGTTGCCAGGTGATGTGCATGCTATGGGACTGGGGACCCCACTTGGAGCACACTGATCCATGATCCGCCCCCACCAGGCTAGACGCTTTCATGGGTGTTGCAAATATAATTCCACCTCAAACCAGAGAAGCTGCCTCTCTCCATTTGCCCAACTTTGCAAATTTTGCTGAGGCCAAATCACATGATAAGAAATGCTAAATTATAGAGATTGCTTTTGAACTGGTGAGGACTTGGAATTCCGCATCTCCCCACTTGGGGAGAACATTGGAAGAAGGTACAATTGCGATATTTATTGGAGGGGTTTTATGAAGGAGACACTTTCATGCAGTACTATTGTCATTGCAAGGCCAAATATTCCACTCAGCAAAAATGATTATTTTCCTTATTTCCCCAACTATTCTCCAGGAACCTGGCCTTTAACATGTACAAGTGGTTCCTGATTTTAAATCAATAAGTTCTTGGTGACACTGACTTAAAATAATTATTTAGGGGAAAGATCCTCACCAGCAAGGAGCTGTGGCCTTTTGTGGAGTTTTGAGGCGGCAACTTAGCCACTTTCCAATAAGGGAGCAGGTTTCAGGATAGAGATTAAATCTAATGAGCCAGCATTTACTTTAAGAATAGACAATGCAGTCGCACATTAAAATACAACAGAGTATTTATAGAAAAAGAGGTGAACATATGAAAAAAAAGGTGCTCATCCTCACCTTATACTTCAAGAAGTTGAGTTTGGAGCAACAAGAAGCCATTTTTCACATGTCATGTTGGCAAACACGAGCACTCATGACCCACCGATGACCAGAGTGGGCGACCTAAATGCACACTGGAACAACATTTTGGAAGTCATGTAATAATAATTATCAAAATTAGAAGTGCACATACTCTTTGATTCAGAAAAGTTACTGCCATGAATTTACTTTATGGAGATGATGCAAAATTATGTAGAAGGATGCCTATAGAAGTAGGGTCACAATTAGGGGTTGATTAAGTTTGACAGCACTATAAAACATACACCAATTTTTAAAAAAGGGGGGCATCTCTTTACTGGATGGTTGTAAGTTTTTTTCTTTGACTTGCTCCGCATCTGACCTCCTGCCTACATTTGGGGATCCCTGGCCTTCAAAGTCAGGCCCCTGTTGACTATAGAAGGAGAAAATGCTGGAAACTCAGTTTTCAAGCTTCCCTTCACTTGGGGTGGGTGTAGGTCTCAGACTTCTCCATTCAGCCTGAGCTGCCACGGACTTTAAAGTGTAAGCTTGTGATGCAAGAGGCAGGGCTGCACAGAGTCCCTGCTGATGAGGGCGTGCGGCAGAGGCCAAGATTGCCCTTCCAGCAGAGGCGGCACACGTGGTGATTCCCACAGCAGCATCTGGGCAGTGTTGAGGAAGCAGAGGCTGAACTCAACCTTAGCAGAGCAGCTGGGCAAGGAGGTTTCAGAATAATTCCCTATTGTGAGGCTTCCAGGCCTGTTTCTCAGGCCATCTCAATTCTGAAAGCATCCATTTTATTTTTTATAAATGTTGCTCTGCTACAATCTGGCAGATTTCTGCTGCCTACAACTGGCAACCTTGACTGGTGCCATCTTTATGTACACCTATACTGAAGTCTCAAAGACAGACTTAGTGAAAAAAGATGCCAAATAATGAGTATAGCATGAAGGGTTTATCTTTTTTTAAAACTGAAGTATTGTCGATTTACAATGTTGTGTTAATTTCTGTCGTACAGAATAATGGTTCAATTATACACATATATATTCCTTTTCCTATTCTTTTTCATTATAGGCTATTACAAGATACTGAATATAGTTCCCTGTGCTATACAGTAGGAACTTGCTGTTTATCTGTTTTATATATACTAGTTAGTATCTGCAAATCCTGAACTCCCAATTTACCCTTCCACCCTCCTCTTTCCCTACTGGTAACTATAAATTTGTTTTCTATGTCTGTGAGTCTGTTTCTGTTTTGTAAATAAGTTCATTTGTGCTATATTTTATATTCCACATGTAAGTGATATCATATGGTATTTTCCTTTCTCTTTCTGGCTTGCTTAACTTAGTATGACAATCTCCAAGTCCATCCATGTTGCTGCAAATGCCATTATTTTATTCTTTTTATGGCTGAGTAGTATTCCATTATATATATATACCACAACTTTTTTTATCTAATCATGTGAAGGATTTATCTTTTGCATGATTGCAAATTTTAAGTTATAAAGATATATAAAAATAGTAATGGTTTTACTTTTCATTTTGAACATAATCAGTTTTGTGTTTCCTTTTTTTATTGTGATGTAGCAGCGTGTTATGTAGTAAACTAAAATTTTCAATGAAATAGCATATAATGGTACCCAACCAAAGAATTTCAAGGTATTTTATTCCTATGATTTTAACTCTCTGGAGCGTTTATTAAAATCCTATGAACTCATTTTTCTTTGGAAACCCTGCTGAATGTTAATAAGAGGGGAGCCATGGCGATGTCCCCTGGGGGTGCTGACAGCCTTGCCCCTGGTGCATTTGTTTTCTGGTGTTGGTGGAGGAAGTCTTCCTGCAGGGTAACTTCTGACTCTGGCTGTCAGAGCTTGAAAAGGACCCCCCATCTAGCTGTCTTCCCTACAATGTGGGGACCTCCCCTTTAAGAGTGAAAATCACCAGTACTAGGTCCAGTCTGGCTGGAAAATATGACCTGAATGCCGTGGAAAGAGCGTATTCACTTGCGTGGCTTTCCTGGTTTCACCATAAATCCAAATGGGGTGACAAAATACAACTTCAGGACAGATGTGTAAATGCTGTGTCTGTAGAATAGAGCAGAAGTATGGAGGAAACTAACCACTGCTGTTCTCCTGTGCTTTGTGGCAGATACTGCTGGGGGCAGATACAACCCCCTTGTCTATGCTGTAGGGCAATTCCCACAGAGGAAGGAGCTTGGGCTTTGCAGCCAGACTGCCCTAAAGTTGAATTCTTATTCTTCCCCATTTGGGTTCCTTGACTTCAGAATTTCACCAGTAAAGAAAGGGAAAATAATACCTAGCTCATGGAGTAGTTATGAAATATGGAGATAATACACGTAAAGTACCTAAAAGCCCACAACATGGTAGGAGCTTGATAAATAGTAGCCCTATTCCCAAGAAAACCTCTTAAGTTCTCAACAAAGTTAACAGAGAAATGAATTCCAGATGATAAATACAGATATATTTTAACAGAACACAGCTACTCTGTAATACATAGGATTGATATTTGAAGACATGACAGATAATTTTTGGAGGCTTGGAAAAAAGAATAATTGTGTAGTCTAAATGTCTTACTCCATTACTCTTAAAATCATCTGCAATCTCTTTTCCCAAACATATTAAATGAATTTCTGAAATTTTTGAAATTTTGAAAGATTTAAGTTTGAGAATATGTCACTTTCCCCCATCATGATCAAATAATTTTTCTTGTCAATCCTAATGCAAAATGGCACACAAGATCATAACATTTTTCCTCCAAAATTATCTATCGCTGAAATATATTTCATTTATTAAACCTTAGTAAATCTTTTACCAAGCCTATTAATAAAGCATGGCTTTTAGTAATTTGACTTCCATTCTTACAAGCATCATAGTCTTGCAAATTGGCATGAGGTAGATGAGAAAGCCCGTCTGATAGCTCCCAATGCATCAGTATGCCCAGCAGGGGGAACGGCATTACTTCTTACTGAACAATCACCTCCTTGAGTGGAAATTTAATCCAGGTCATCATGGGACGATTGAAATCTGCCATCTTTAGAATTTGTAGATTAGGATTGGTGGGTGTATGGCCATGTATTTAAACTTCGGCAGGAATAAATTCAGAAGGTGGTAGCTTCAGATTCTGAATAGAGGCTCTGTTGATGTGGCTCTGTGTACTGTGAGTGGTGGCAGAATCCTGTTAGAAGGGTGTTAAATAGTTTTCTCAGCTTCATAAGGAGTGTTGCCGCTTTGGGATCTCCAGCGTGTAACTGAGTTGAGTAATAGATGTCTTCTTATAACTTAGGAAAAAGCCTTTCCAACTCTTAAATTGCCTTATTAAGAATACATGTCACACGTTCCAGAGCAACCAGAACCCAGAAAAATCTGTATTTGTTTCTTAAGAAATTGAATCTTTACTTTATAAAAAATTGTGTATGTAATAGCTTTACTTAGTTAAAAACCAAAAATATATTTTAAAAAGTATAGAATTTAAAAATATCTTCCTCTCCTCTCCATCTTGCATCTGTCCTACAGGTCCCAAGGTAACCCCCCGCCCCCCCCCCGTGAATAACCACAATATTTGCATATAAAACCAAATATACATCTGCATTCCTGTTTTTCCCTTCATTTTAACACAACAGGTAACATGTTTTATACACTGTTCTGAACCTTATTTTATCTTTACTTAATAATACATCTTGGAGCTTTTCTTATAACATTACATACATTTCATATTTTCTATGTTAGTCTGGGTCCTCTGAGAAGCAGATGCCAAGACAATATTCAAGATGAAACACCTGTAAGAGGAAGTGAGAATAAGTCAGGAGGGGCTAGGAGAGTTGTCAGATCACAATACAAGTCTGACTCTGAGTGAAAGAGAGAGGACAGGTGGACAGCTGGACGGATGCATCTTAGATTGCAATCCAGTTTGGCAAGACTGTTAAGAAGCCCTCAGCCAGAGTCACTCACCAGAGGAGTCCATCTCCCAGCACTGGTCCTGCCTCAGTGTCCCCATCACAGAAAGTCACTGGTTGGAAGCCGCCAGGGAGAGTATGGGCTCCTAGGAAACATCTGCGTGGATTTCAGAGGACAGCAGCTGGGGCCTTCGTCAGTTGCATCCCCTGTAGATGGAGGTTTGCGTGACACTTTTATATTAAGGAAGCCCACTTTTCCTCAGAAACTTTCCCGTTTACATCTTGTTGTCCAGAGCTGGGTCATATGATTTTTCCTACCTGGAAAGAAGGCTGGGAAATTGTGGGATTGAACACACTTTTTGGGGCAGAATATACAATGTCACATACACAAAAAGTCAGGGTAGCATCAGTAAGGAACACAAGGCCAGTAGGTGTTGATAACTGCCACATTTATTAAATGGGTGAATGAAGATTTTCGAGCCTTGACAGTAGAGCTCCGCAGCATGCTTGAGGCTCTTTCTTAGAATAATGTGCCCTCTTACCACCAGCCACCTCAGTCTGCATGTCTCTTCCAGTGAAAGAGAGGTGGGCAACAACAAAAGAAAACAAAATAAAAGAAAACAAAACAAAAGCAAAACAAACAACCCCTTCCCTCCCAAAATGCTGTGAGCAATAACCTAAACAGTTGTAGAACTTCAGCTTTCCCAAAGCGTTTTCACACTCATCATCGATGTCTGCATCTCTAGGTTTCCACACTAGAGATGTTCTTCTACTGTTTACAGGAATCTGGTCTTTCTTGCTTGCATGAATACATTTAGGCAATTAATAAGTTAGGATAGACTTGAATTCAAACTCCCTAGAATAGCCTCCAGAATCTTCCAGCCTCTTGCCCCTCATTTCCTACTTCAGACTCTGTTCCAGCCATACTGACTTCTTCCTGTCTGGGGGGATTTTGTACACTGTGTCCCCACTAGGATGCTAGGAATGATCTTTTGGGTTCCTTGTGTGGCAGGAAGGAAGGGGGCAGGGCACAGTCATTAACGGAATGACTCAGCAAATAGCACCAAAATGGTGAAAGAGTCTGGTAGACCTGGAGCTCCAAGATGCTGGGAGATTCAACACCCAGGGGACCTTCAGCTTCATTACGCATTGTGTATGCATTGTAATGTGTTAGCATGGTGAATGACACTCCCACAGCTGCCATGACAGTTCCAAGTCTGACCATAAAAGGTCAAAATGAGGGCAGTGGCTCAGTTCCTAGGAATCCCTGCCCCTTCCCCAAACTAGTTGGGATAATTCTCCTACTCATTAGCATATGAAATTACCAAGCCTATAAAATACTAACAACCCCATATTTCATGGTTGGTCCCTCTCTTACCTTCTGAGATGGCCACACTCTGTCTATGGAGTGTGTATCTACTTTTACTTAAACTACCCCCCTCCCCACCACTGCCTTGTAGCCTCTCTGGCCTTCTGAGATGGCCTACACTTGGTCTGTGGAGTATGTATCTCTGAATACATCTACTTTTACTCAACTATGGCTTGCTCCTGAATTCTTTCCTGTATGAAGCCAAGGACCCGCACTTGATGGAGCGCATACCAGGGACTCACCTTGGACCTGGGACCTGGCCATACTCTTTCTCCCCATATTTTTCCTGTATCGCTTGGACCCAATCTCATTGTATGTGTTATTGGGGGTGGGGGTGATCCCCACACCAACAGCAAACAATGCTCTGGACACAAGTTAGATGTCCTACAATTCAAAACTCAATGTTGACACTATCTACCTGGAAATAGTATCAGATCCCACAGGTTATGGGCTGAGTCCCACAAGACTGCTCTCCCTCCCCTCCTCGACACTTCAGATGTCAGTCACAAGTGCAGGTTGTTACCTGTGCTTTTGACCAACCTGATACAGATCAGAGGTTCCCAGGACCCCCTCCTTTGGTTCCATTAAGTTGCCAGAGAGCTCAAAGAACTCAAAGAAACATTTTCCCTACTAGGTCACCAGCTTATGGTTTATTCTAAAAGGCTGTAAGTCCAGTCCAAATGGAAGAGAAGCATAGGACAAGGTATGGTGAAAGGGCAAGGAAATTTCACGCTCCCTCCAGGAGTGTCACCCTCCCAGCACCTCTATGTGTTCCCCAACCTGGAAGCTCTCTGAACCCAAATTATTCTGGGGTTTTTTTGGAGGCTTCATTACATAGGCGTGATTGATGAACTCATTGGCCATTAGTGCTTGAACTTACTCTCCAGCCCCTCCTGCCTCCCCAGAGGTCATGGGGATAGGACTGAAGGTTCCAATTCTCTAATCACATGACTGGCTTCTCTGGTGACCAGCTTAGCTGATCTAGGGGTGTTTCCAAAGTCACCTCATTAACATAACAAAAGACACCTTTATCACTCTCCTCACTCCTATCACTCATCCCTTATCACTCATCCGCTTCCTCTTCTATTCACCTACTATCAAAGTAAGTAGCCTAGTGCATCACAAAGTCTAAGTAAAATTTTTTGGAAATAGAAGAAAGGATAATTATTCTATTTTATCCATGAAGAGGTTGAGATTCAGAGAGATTTTGACTCAAGTTTCCACATCTAGCTAATGGCAAAGTTTTGTTAAACTTAGGCAGTAAAATATGGTATTGGGAGCATGAACTTGGATGTAATACTCCCAAGGTTGGATTCCCAGCTCTATCCATTATTTACTGCATATCCTTGAATAAATTAGCTTCTCTAAGCCTCAATTTCCTTCTCCTTAAAATGGAAATAATGATAATTCTCCCTCACTAGAATCTTGTGATACGTAAGTGTTGACATGTGGCCAAGTGTCCTGCGTGTGCTGACTCTGCAGGCTTGTTCCCTTCAGGATGGCCCAGTTCTCTCAGATGCGGAGCTCTGTGCCTTAATGTTGCTGGTGGTGGGAGAGATAGCAGTAAGGTATGAGGTTAGGAAGGAGAGACAGGGGTTGTATGGGAAGCTGACTTGACACAGGGAAGGACCAACATTCCTTATTTGTGAGAACTGACTTTCACTCTATCACAAACACCAGGCAATCAAATGTCTGGCCTGGGGTATTTTAACCCATCATAAGTGAGGAATGCATGAAGTTTGGGCAGGTTTGGGATGGTTTCCATCTTGAACAAGCCTATAATAACCAGTCATCTCTGTTTAAAATTGAGCCACTTCCTGAGTGAGAGTATCGCTGTGCAGGAAGTCTGGGTATTTTCAAATACTCCTGGAAAAGAGATTTTAGCATTTCCTAGAATCATGTCAGAAAGTCCTAGCAAGATATCAGTTCCACCAAGGTGCCCCTGATTTCTCCATCACCTGCCTAAATCCTGTAGACCAGGCTAAACTGCTGAAGAGCTCTGGGTGACTTTTTATTATGGAGTTCATGTTTAATAGGTAGTTTCTAATCTGACTATTGGATGCTGGTATTACTCAGAGAAACAATGTGGTCTTGGCAACTCATCTCTACTGCGGCAGCAATTCTGAGATGCACCTGCTGGGCAGTGACATTGATTTCTATGAATTGTTTTATTCTTGTCAGAATCGATCCAGCAGCCAGTGACCACCTCATCCTTGGATGTGACTTCATCATGTTTCCATCTTCTCACTTCTCTCCAGCCCCTCCGGCCTGTCAGGAAGAAACAGGTTACCTTGGAGACAGAATGTCTGGAAAATGTATGAAACCACTACCTCTGATTCAGTTATTAGATATAAGTGATTCTCAATGCTTAATTTAAAAATCCTTTAGAAAGGGAGGTAATGGATTCAAAATGGAGTTTTTTGTTTGTTTGTTTGTTTATTTGTTTAAGACATGGAGATATGTATGTACAAAGAAGTTTAATAATATTTTTTCCATTTTTAAAATAATAAGATAAACAATTGCCTGGGTTACCCTGAAGACCCATGTTAGTGTAGAAAAGAAAGAAATGAGTGAAAGAATCTCTCAAGATTCCTTTCAGCCCAAAGAGCCCAAGAAAGTGAGTTTATACTGAAACAGAAGCCTATATGAATTTAGATTATTTTATTTCACTGTTCAGAAAAATACTATATACCACATTTTTTATACAGAAAAAAGGTAAAAAAATTTTTTAAGCATTTGTTTTACCATTTTAGCTTCTCTGTGTGGAAATACATATTTAAGGGTTGGATACATACGCATTCAACATGTATATGGTTACTCTATAGGTAGACATCACAGTTGCCACACTTTTAGCCTCAGAAGCTTTTCTCTTGGTCCAGTGTCTCCTTCTAAAGGGTGATTTCTTTCATACCACTTATGGACTAACAGCTGACCAGTGGCCATTTTCCAGAATTAGGGACTTTTCAGAATCAAATGTTTATGAAACCAAAAGTATTAGACAGTGGCTGCATTCCAAGAATTTCCTGGCTTGATGAAAGGAGGGTCAAGCTGCCTACTACACAGTGTTGTTTATACAGCCCAGGGAATGCCGAAGTTAACTCTGCTTCTACAAGGGGATTGACCCTGCAGGCTGTGAACTATTCACCACAGTGTTCCTTGAACCACAAGGAATAAGCACAGATCTCATTAGGGAGCTTTGCACTTTAATTCTTGTCATTGAGTCTGCAATTGTCCCTACTGCGTGTTCCATTCAGGACTTCAAAGTAAAGTCATTAACAACCAAGGGTGAAGGACCAGTGCCATGATCTCCTTAAATAAGTAGCTTGAGTTTAAATGCAGAACCATGGGAACTTCCTCACCTACCCTTTTAACGGATACCTCAGTGGAAACTGAAGCCCTACAATTTTCTCTATAGTTTGCATCTTTGTTCATGCCAAAGGCATTTAATCTCTTTTCAAGATTACTTTTACTGAGACAAAAAAAAAAAAAAAGACCGCACCAGAAAAAGCAGTTCAATTCCATCCAGCGAGTTAAGGTGGTATCCCTTCTACATGGACTTTATTGTTTCCCACTGTTTGAAGAAAGAGGGGGCTGTACTATTATTCATGGAGCCCTCAACGTGTACCTGGTGGGCACTGCACTGAGTGTTCTACATAGCTCCCCAGCATAGTCTTCACAGAAACTTTCAATTAAAATTTAATCTGTCCATTTTATAGATGAGTAAACAGAGTCCTAGGATACTTAAACTGTCCAAGTTGAAAGAAGCTAGAATTAAGCCTACCTGAGCCCACAGCCAAGCTCCTTCTACTAACTCACTCTACCTGCCACAATGAGAGAGCAGGGCTGTCCAGCTCCAAAGACCATGCCTGCCTTCCTCTCTTCCCTTCTTCTTGCCTTCTCTCTCCTCTCCCTTTTCCTGGCCTTCTTCGTCTCAATGGTGTTTACTAAATATTTCAAGCATATTGAAAGATTAGGATATGATATATCAGATATCCATATACTGCCCCAAGCCAGAATTTTAAAATATTAATATGTTGCCATATATCCCTTAGATTTTAAACATATAATCAAAATACTATATATTTAATTACAGACACTTCATCTCATTCCTAGCTCATCTTCTTAATAAGTGAACATTGTCTTGCAGTTAGTTTGTACCCTTCTGGTCCATTTTAGTATCATTAAAACACACATACTTATCCAAAACAACATATTTTTGCAATGTTTACCATTATTTTGTGAGATTTAAAATTTTACATGGTGATGCTACACAGCCTGTATCCCCTTACATCATCATTTAAAAAATAACATTATTACTATTATTATTTTAATTGAAGAATAGTCAGTTACATTGTGTCAATTTCTGGTGTACAGCATAATGTCCCAGTGATACATATAATATATTCATTGTCATATTTTTTCTTTAAAGATTATTATAAGATATTGAATATAGTTCCCTGTGCTATACAGAAGAATTTTGTTTTCTTAATCTATTTTGATATTTAGTAGTTAGTGTTTGCAAATCTCAAACTCCCAAATTTATACCTTCCCACCCCCTTTCCACCCCCTAGTAACCATCAGATTGTTTACTATGTCTGAGAGTCTGTTTCTGTTTTGTAGATCATTTTGTTAGAGCAGGCAGATAGCTAGATATGAGCAGAGAAAGGGAATTAGGCAGAAAGGAGGGGCACAGGCCAAATGTAGGAAACCACACATCATGTGAGCAGCAGGGATCCTTGGGCAGAGAAAGAAAAGCTGGAATCTTTGGGCTGATAAGGAACCACACTTTTTGGCTTGGAGACCAACCAAGAAAGGTCAGAAAAGGCAGGAATTTCCAGTGTCCGAATGTAACCTTTTGCTCATTATGCCCTCGTTTCAATAAAATTAGCCTTGCAGATCAGAAGTACCCATCATGCACTGACGCCATGACACTTCTGATCCAGACTAAATAAGGACAAAAATCCCTCCTCCCTTTGGGAAGGTGGAGTTGGGATGATAATCCGGGAATACGACCCCAAACCCTTCCCTCCCCAATGAATATTCCGCCCATTCATTTTTACACCCTATGTAACTAACTTGCCAAAGAAACTCAGGGCAGCTGCTCACCTGAGCCTGCCAGCTTTCCCCTGAGAGTGTACTGTTCATCCTTTAATAAATCCTCACTTTACCTTTTTAACCTCTAAGTCTTGTCTCTGAATTCTTTCTGGGATGGGACAAGAACCTGGAACACCAGTTGCACCTATCGGCGACAATTTCATTAGTGTCTTTGTTTTTCTTTAAAAAAATCAATATTATTATTTAGAGATTTTTCCACAAAAATGCATGCTAGTTCATTTATAAATATACAACAGTTATGTAAGTATACAACACATAAATATTTAATTATATAAATGTGCAGCAATTTATCCTCTGCTGATGGCCCTTTAAATATTTTACAGTATTTCCCTATTACAAATGGTACACAACGAATACCTTTTACATGATTCCTTATGCCTCTGTTCCAGGATTTTCTAGATCACAGGGATGCACCTCTTTAACTTTATCAGATGTTGCCAGTGGCCTTTCAAAGTGTTGTACGGATATAAATAGCATATGCCAGCAATGTATGAGGTTTTGCATGTGCCCATATTCTAGCAAATCATTAGTATTATCTGACTTCTTAATTGTTCCTAATCTTCAGAGCATGAAATAGAATTTTATGTATTTAAATATGTGGGGTTTTTTTTTTAACATAAATGAAGTAAACATCTTTTCATAAATATGGTATCTTTCCTTCTATGTGACTTACCCATTCATATATTTTGCTGGGTTTTTTTTCTCTTGGATTATTTATCTTTTTCTTATTGATGTATAGGAGTTCTTTGAATATTCTAGACTTCAATCTTTCATAGGGAATACATAATGCAAATGTCTTCTGTTGCTTGTATTTTTACTCTGTTCATGATGTCGTTTGTCATGCACAAATTTTTAATTTCAGTATAGTCAAACTTATCAAAAAAGTGTTTTTGGTTTTTCTTGTGAGTGTTGCTTAAGAACTAATTTTCAACTCCAATGTTACAGAGCTATTTTCATATTTAGAATTGAAATTTTTTTCTTTCCTTATCTAAGCCCTCAATCCATCTGGAATTAATTCATTTTTATGGAGGGGGAGATCATGTTTATCTTTTTTTATACCACCAGCCCTCAGTTCTAGCACACTTCACTGAAAAGTTAGCCTTTTTCACATGAATTTGTACTGCCTCCTCTCTCCGACACAAAGAGGGCTGCTGCTCTGTACGGTTCCAGTGAGGGCACCCACCCTTCACGTGGTATTCTGTGTGGATGGCAAAATCCTGGAGCACACAGAAGATAACGTCAACAGTGTTCCCTGGAGCTGTGCAATGTGGCAGCCCTGTATAACTCTCTCCAATATACGTGTTTATTTGTGTATTAGTTTCCTAGGACTGCTAAAATAAATGACCACAAACTGCGTGGCTTAAAACAACAGAAATGTATTGTCTTACAGTCTGGAGGCAAGAAGTCCTAAATCAAAGTGTTGGCAGGACCATGCTCTCTCTGAAGGCTTTAGGGGAGGATATTTCCTTGTCTCTTCCTAGCTTCTGGTGGTTGCCAACAATCTTGGCATTCCTTGGCTTATAAATGCCTCATTCCAATCTCTGCTTTTATTATCACATGGCATTTTTCCCTGAGTGTCTCCTGTTCCCACATGATCTTCTGATAAGGACACCAGTTATTGGATTTGGGCCCAGTCTCATCCATATGACCTTATTTTAACTATTTACATCTGCTAACTATTTACAGGTAAGTTTACATTACATTCTGAAGGTCTCGGTAGACATGAATTTTGGGGGATACCATTCAGCCCAGTACAAAACATTTGTTTTGGGGCAGTTTCTTTCTATACTCTTGGCCTATTTGTCTACATCTGTGCCAAAACCACCTTCTCCAATGACTGTGGCTTTATAAACCTTTACTTATGGTAGAATGAGTCCTCAATTGTTTCTAATCTTGTTCTTCTTCAAGTTTTCCTGACTTTCCTGTGCCCTTTAGGAATTATGGAATTCCTTTTCGGAATTTTTGATTGAATTTTTGAGATTAATTTGGGAAGAACTGACATGCTTATGATAGTATATGTAAATAGTTCCTTTATGTAGGTCTATCTTCTTGACCTTTTATATAAAAGTTTCCCATTTTCTTCATATATGTTTTCCACACTTTTTTCTGTTAAACATTTCCCTCTACACCTAATGGCTTTTGTTTCTCTCATGAGTGAAGTACTTCTTATTGTTATTCCCCTAGTGCGTTGTTGCTAGCTTTCAGGAACACAGACGTTCTTCGTGTATTTGTCTTGTATCTAGTGTCATTGAATTCTCTTACTAGCGTTAATCATTTATCTCTAAAGTCTCTCTGTTTTCTATATAGAAAATCATATTGTCTGTAAAGAATGATTTTATTTTTCCTTTTGAAACCTGATAATTATTTCCACTTTCCCTTATCTTTTTGCATTGACCGGGACCTCCAGAAAAGCTTTGCACAGAAGTAGTGACAGCAGGCATTTATTTCTTGCCTACAATACATTTTTTACAATAATATTTTACCACCCAGAGATTTTGTGCTGTCACAGTAATGATTCATGATCCAATTTTTAATATCATTTGTCTCTAAGTTTCTACAGTTCCCAGTCCTTCTCAGCTATCCACAATTTACAGAATTGGTTATATCTAATTCTCTACAACCAAGTCCAGAAATATTTAATAGGGTTGCTTTCCAACATTTGGTGATTTGGAAATTAAATGTTGTCCTGAGTTTGTGGTGAAAGACTTTGATTCTATCTTTTTTCTAAAATCTTTTGTTTCCTGAGAAACAAACTGCAGGGGACAGATCCTTGCTTGGCCCTCTTGTTCTGAGCCTGGTATCCTGTTAATCTTTGCTAATTCTTCCTTCTTAGGGGATAGACTAAGGATATAGACCTGTTTCAAATCAGGATCATTTTCTGCAGCATGGATGCTACTACCCATACCACTCACCTGGCTATGCATTTTTCTAGTGACTAGACTAGTAATCATCACTTTCACTTTTTCCCATTTCTAACATACCAGAGGCTTAAGAACAGTGAATCTCTACAACAATAAATAGCTATTGCTGAATAGGTAGCTACTGGCAGGGAGGTGGGTGTACCAGAATCTCTGGAGAACTAAGAATAGCCAGGCAAAAGGTAATTCTAACATACCACCTTCTTTCCCCCTCATTTAAGGATCACTGACCTTGAGATACTTATTTCCTAGTTTTACCCACTGAGTTGGAGTCCTTGAGTGGCAAAACCTGTTTAGACAGAGCCGAGTTCTCTGTGCCTCCTTAGATGCTGTGACTGGGATTGCAGATCATTTCTCTTTTCCTCTCACCAAGCTTATTCCTTATTTAGCCCATCTCCTCTTGGATCTTCTGAGGTATCAGTGGTCTTACGGCCAAACTTCTGCAGGTGTTGACAACATGTGAAAATTCTCCACTGTTAAAGAAATACATTAAAAGTCATGATCTGTAATTACAAATGCTGCACTATTAGTATCACTCAGTGATGAACTGGTAAAATTCTTACCATCCTTAATCTCCGTCTTATTACGGTATTGTCGTAGAAGAAGAGCAGCAGCTACTTTGAAAATCAGTTTAGCATCTCACTTCATTTCAGTGTATACAACTTGGTTATATAAAATGCTTTCCAATGTTTTCATGGTTTCAAAACAATTACAACAATCCAGTCATTGCAACCTAAATAAAATATTAAGACATGTATGGGTGGTCTTGAATAAATTTACACCAAAGCAATACAGAAAACGCTTCATTATTTAGTATGTATTCATTCATTAAAGAAAGTTTTTCTTTAAAAAAAAATTTTTTTAAATTTAACAGTTGTGTGTGTGTGTGTGTGTGTGTGTATTTTTAAACAGCCTGAGAGTGATATTTATTGTTCGGAGGTTTTCAATTTTCTGAAAAGGATACACCTCGTTGGAATCTTCGTTAGAAACATAAAAAGGCAAAAGAACAGAAAGAGCAGGACAAATATGACATTTTCAGAATAATATTAAGGTGTATTTCCCTTGGTTCATCTATACAGGAAATTGTCATGGTGACAACTAGAGAGGCAGAATCTCTCCCTAGTTGAAAATCCTCTTGGTTTTTAAGAATCAGCCAGGCCTGGATTTCAGAGCCAGTTCTGCAACTTATCAGCAGAGAAACCCAGGGTATAGCCTTTTCTTGGAGTATCTCTTTCCTCATAGACACACTGGGGGAAAGTTATCTCAGTACACCGTCATGAAGGTTAGAGATTACTTACGAAAAGGCCCTGACACACAAGAGGCACTCAATCAGTGGTAAATATTGTCTTCTAGCCCTTGTTAAAGGTGTATAATTCAGTTTCACTTTCTTTTACTGAAAGACTGAAATCTGAGTCAAATCCATCATATTTGTTGAATGCCTCCTATGTTCAAGAAATTAAGCACTAACGCAGTAAGCAAAGACAGACATGTAAAATGCTGTCCTTTTCCTGATAGTTTATAATCTAGTTGAAGAAGACAAAATCAGACACCTAACAAGGTAACTGACAATCCAAAAGCATAAGTGAGTGCCTAATGAGTGCCTGGCACGTTGTCCTCGGCAAATACATATTGAATAAATAAATGAATGAGTTAAGGGGAGGAGAAGGAATTTATCTGCAGTTGGTCCTGGGGGCTTTTATTGAAGAGGTGAAATTTGAAAGTAGGTCTTAAACAAAATAGGCTTGGATATACAGACAAGAAAAGGAATAACATTCTTTATAGCAAGAGTGAAAAATGCAAGCTCAGTTCAAGAAACCGCAAGCAGATCAGTTTGGCTGAATATGATAAAACAATTGTTTTCATTCATAAGAAGAGTGAAACACCTTTAAATTAATGGAAGACACATTCTCAGAGAAGCGTTTAAACCATCTCTTTCAAATCACACTTTGGGAGAAATTGATGCTAGATTAAAAAATGCTTTGCCCTAATAGTTTTACTCAAGTGAAAACATAAAAAGACTGGCCGGAGAATCTGGTTTGGAATCATTGATGAAAACAGCCTTTGATTATACATTAAGATTACAGCTAACCTTTAGTGCCCATTTACAATCACTTTAAGACCCAAGTAGACGTATTGCCTGATTTCAGCACCTCCTACCAACCAAATTTTTCCTCTTCATTTAGGTGAGTTCCCTTATTGGTCCTTATAAGCAAATATGCCTGACTGTTGCCTTAGGAATCTGCCATGTTTCTCCTCTCTTACTAACTCTACTCTTGACCCTTGAAGAAGAAGAGAGTTATCTTTTCTCAAAGCTCGCAGTAGTAGCTTTATTTTTGCCATTTCTGATATAGATTTCCTGAGATCCCCTGTGTCCATGCTTTATTCCTCAGTTTCAAAGTGGCTACTCCTTAAGGTGGCACTTAGAGTTGGATTTTTTGTGAGGATGGGAGGCTTCCCGTATTGCTTGGATCCCAAAGCAAAACTGCTTGTGCTCAGCATGTGAAAAGGTTTCTCACAAAGCCCTTTCGTTATTTCCTCCTTTCTTCATCTCCTTCAAGCAACCCCAATGATTCTCCCAAGCAAAATGGAATGCTTCCAACTAATAAAGAGGTAGACAAATGCAAGCAGCATGAAACAAACCTTACTTGTTTTCTAGAATCAAACAACTGTTCAGACAGTAATTTCTCTTTCCATATATAGACAAAAATATGCCATAACCCTTTCCCTCAAGAATTTCTAAATTTTCTTCCTACCCACCCCTCAAAAGAATACAATATTAAGAAATTGGTCCTGGCTTGACTTTTTTTGTACACGTATATTAAAGATAAATCAGTTTACTTGTTTTCCAGTTAGAAAAATATTTAGTATGTATATAATTCAATGATTTATTCAAGGGACTCAAATAGTTTTTCTAATTGGAAAGGTTACACTTCTAAAGAAAAAAGGTAAAATATTAAATGATTGTGGGTTTTTTTCCCAGCCTCTACTTTCGAATTTTCCCCTAAAACTAAAATCTAAGTTTCTACTAATATATGTCTATACATTTAGTTAAATTGGAATTTTTTCCTATGAAATATTTGGGTTACCCCTTTGGCTCTTAAACATAGAGTCTGGGAGATATTGCAAAGATGATACTAAATCAAGATTGCTAAGGACCTGAAGGAGTTAGTGAGGATTCTAGCACTCCTAGAATCATAGCCCTGTTGTGGTAGAATTTATTTGTAAGATACTATTAGCCCAAAGATGTTATAGAAATGCTTCTGAAAAGTACCTGCAGCATCTTCAAAAAAAACCCAAAACAAAACAAAACAAAAAAACAACAACCAAAAACCCCCAAGACAACGTAAAGCAAAAAACCACAACGAATGATCTGGAATTGACCACTCTGTCTCTGACAGAATCCACATTAAGGAAAATGTCTGGGTATTGAAACGTCCTTTGGAATATTGAAAGGGTGAGATGTATTATTTGGTTAAATTGCAAGTGGCAGGAAGAAAGATCACTAATAAGGAAGATGCTCACTGCTCATTGTTCTAGTAACAATAGACTCAAATGAATAATTGCATGATAGCAGGAGATAGGGCTTCAGTTTATCACAGAAATGCTCTTAATTAGACTTGCTGCATCAGTTTGTCTCATCCAAATTGCCGATGTAGTATTGATAAACTTTATTGGATTACTTTACATATCATGTGCCCATCTTGGTCTGATCAAGGCTCAGTCGTGCACTGCAATTTGCTGAGTATGGTTGGTTGGCTGGGGCACTGGAGTTCATCAGCCCCCAGTTCTGATTCAGGATGTCACTGAAGTATGAATAGATTAGGTTATTCTGCAGCCCAGAGGTTGATCCTTTATTAGCTCTTCAGTATTTGATAATTATAATGAAGATCACAAAACTGCAAGGTCTAATTAAGTTTGGAACTTTCCAAAATTGACTTTCTGTAGAAAACTTCATGCTGAATGAATGTGACAATCCAGAAAATTAAAGAAATAGCCTCTTGCATGACTATATTTCATTTTCCTCTTCATACATAGAAGCATAGAATCCTGGGGCTAAAAACAGGGTTGAACAACTTCCTAAATTAAGAACAATTTTGCACATGGACAAGATTTTTAATGTCTATTCCCATCCAAGAAAAGTTTGTACATAATAATGCTTCTTGTGGGAAGAAGGCAGTTTAATTTTCAGGGTAGTTTTACCTGTGCTGTCTTGCTTTATCCTCGCATCATCTGAGGTCGGCAGGAGAGATGTTTGGATGCTACCTCACGTAGACGTGTGGCTGCACACTGAGCTAGTACACTGTGGGTTCAATTAGTGGTAAGATAACTTTTCTAAGCCACCATTTCTTCCTCTGGAAAATAGGGGCAACGGTACCTCACAGGGTTCTGGGGAGGATTAGAAATGGTCCCTAGTGAGTCTGATCTTTCTACTATTTGGGTGTGGTGACCCCTGCATCCACTGGGCTTGATTGTCATTGAGAGAGAAGCCTGCCCTAGGCAGTCAGCATTCCTGTCTCCATGCAAACATGCCTAGTCCATTCTGGACTGTGGGAATGAAGTGCTGTGAGCATCTTGGCATCAATATTTGCTCTTAGGATTAGGAGTTGCAGCAACCAATTTAGCTGTATTCTCTCTCATGAATACAAATGCAACAAAAAGAGAGCTACCTCACACTCACTGGATTCCATATGAATTTTGTCCAGAAAACTGACACAGTGTCCATTTTGCTCCCCTGTTTTTTTCTTTGTTTGTTTGTTGTTGTTGTTTTTTTTCCATAGGAGGATAAACTGTCTCAGATGGTGCATTGTCTTTCTGGCAGGTCCACTTTAAACATGTGTGTGGTCCTCTCTGCTCTTCAGCAGGCCTTCTCTGAAGGGTTATCTGAGTTGCATTCTGACAGTTCAGTCTCATTTTCCACTTTTCCTCCTGATTTGATCATATCACAGATGCAGGCTGGTCTGATCTAAGAGGCCTGAAGAATTGCCAATGCAGTGTGATCTGAGCGTCTAAGAAGGAGTCTCTGAGCATAGAGCCCTCCTGCGTGTTCAACCCTCCTCCCAGCCTTTCATCACTAATAAGAACCAACTCAGCAGAGACAGACTCTTTGTAATCAAAATCTTATCACTCAGGTGAATTTATCCTGGGTGGTTTGTCAGATTCTCTGAATGCGGCAGAAAGCTGAGGAAAATCCCAGTATAGGAAGATTCAGGGGAGGTGGATTTTCATTGTGCAGAGTGGCAGAGCAAAGGAGGGTCCTGAGTTCACCGAAGGAAAGAATCCCAGTCAGATGCTGGGGAGCACTGATGCCAACAGGTGGAGAGTCCGGGTGTTCAAAGGGAAGGGGGGACAGCACCAAACGCTGATGACTATCATTATGGTTTCCTTGAGGCATTCCTGCCATCAAGCCTTTCTTGACACACTTCTTACCCGGCAGGAACCTGGAGCCCTATCAGCTCCAGGAGCTGGCTCTTCTCAGCTTAGGTCACTGACAATGCTTACTTTGGACTCTCGGCAAGAACTCTGTGTGCAGAGTTATATTTTGTTCTCCTGGTCTTCCTACTTTGCTGTGTCCCAAAGCATTTGTTTCCTGGTTATTCTGAGAGATCTGGGGTGGAGAGAAATTCAATGCTTCCCTTTAGCCATCACACCTTCCTTCCTGCTCTATTTTCCTCTCTCCTTGAGAATCCTCAACTGTCTCATTGAAGTGGGCACCAGCACAGCCTTTTGATCTGGGAACAGAACCACAATTCATTTCACATCTCCATACATTGGATAAATATGTCCTAACATCTAATTGCATTATGTTTTGCCATTCATTTATTCAACGAACATTTAGTAAACTTCTACTCTGTGCCAGGCACTGTTGTAGGTATTGGAGATACATCAATTAAAAAAATACCAATAAAAGCCTTTGCCCTCGTGGCTCACATGTGCTGGTCAACAAACCATCACTTACACAGCACTCAACAACAGAACAAGCACTTTTCACAACCATTTACACGCATTGATTCTTTCAATACTTACCGGTGGATACTCTGACTTTCCTCCTGTTGCAAATGAGGGAACTGAGGAAAGTGACTTGCCTAAGTCTTGCTGCTAGTTAGTGACAGGCTGGGATTTCAGCCCAGGCAACGTGAAGGATAGTCAGAGTGAACGGTGCTTTCCGTATTGTAGATATGTTATCATACGAAGACTCTCATGGCTTCTCTGATGCTAAATAAAACTTTTCAGAGCATATGTAGAAACTCTCCAGTCTTCCAGTTTTCTTTCTCTATGTTAAATATAATAGTTGTGTTGAAGTGTTAGGCCTGGATGTAAAACCCTAAAAGCATCAAATGAAAGAGAAATAAATAGACAACTGTGTACGCTGTTTTCGGACAGATTCAGGCACAGAATATCAGAGTGACATTGAGTGAATTTCCTCATAATTGGTTAAAATTTTAAAAATTGAGAACCAGATAAGTGTACAATCACCCATATTTTAAAGATTCCTTGATAACCAGCCAAACTTCATGAGCTGTAGGCCAGGGAACCCAAGCTCTGTCATGTAGTGGGTGATTCTCTTAGAAATAACTGGCCAGCCTGCACCTACATTTTATGAACTGCAAGACTCTAGGGAAACAACTCTTACAAAACCAAATATGTTAAAGAAAAGTATACCAGGGCCAGAGATTAGTGCCTGAAATTTCTACTTTTTGTAGTTTTCATTACTTAAGAGCCTTTATGAAAAGCAAATATATATTAGGAATAGTTAGAACAGTTATCAGCTAATTTCTGATATTAATTGGCAGGAGATGGGGGAAACCATAAAGCAGGGTATGGTTAGATGACATGTCAATGAAAAACAGCAGAGAAAATGAGCGGGAGTGGCAAGACTGCTCCCTCCCCTGTCTTGCCTGCAGACCTCCCCGGCAAAGCTCTGTCGGTGTTCCCCGCCAGAAGGCAGAGTCCACGAGGATGAGGCTTTGCTCTGCTCATTGCTGGCTCTCCAGAGTCAAAGCAGTTGAGGCACATAACAGGTGCTCAACCAATGTTCGCTGAGCCAATGGCTAAGTGAACATCAACAGATTAAAGGAAATAATATATAATTGCTGAATAAAAGTTTCCATCGGCATGATTCTGAATATTTAAGGGAGATCCCCTTTCTGGGAGCAAGACACTTGTAACACTAGGTTTTAATTTTATTATCTTTAGTGACTATCATCTGAACCACAGGATTTAAAGCTCAGAAACAGGAGGGATACTGTTTTGTTTTTTGTTTTTTTTTTTTTTCTAAAACCAGTATTGAATGAATAATAAATGAACTGGCCGGCAAAAACAGGAGAAACAATAGTGAATTAGGTGGTAAATAAAATATACTGCATTATTACTATGAGAGTCAGATCAGCGATTTTAATTGGGGAATAGGAAGAAAAGAATAGCGGGATATAGAAAGAAAAGTACATTCTTGAAATCTGTATTTTAAAACTTTATTCCTCTTGTGCTTTGAGTCCACTTCTGCACAATAGGCTCCCAATAAATGCTTATTGACTGCTTTATTGATTCCTCTCTCACTGCAAAACCAGCAATCTTAACTCAAATAAGGCCCCAATTTAAAATAGATTAAAAATAAACATTTATTTAATTTTCGCTGTGCTCATGTCATTGGAACTCATTTCTTTTCATTGTTAGAACCACTATGCAAATTACCAAGGCACCAAAACCCACCTCTTCCCCTCTCACGCTCCCTTACCGACCCACTTGTCCATTCCTCCATTCAGCCATTTATCTAAGCAACAAATTCTGCTGGGTGCCCATCAATACAGGGCCTGCCATATAACTGGCATTCAACAGACAATTCATTTATTTTGATTTGGAAAAGCACCCTCTTTACAATGTGGAAGATGAGTTGGAAGAAATAAGCCAGGAGAACCTTAAGTGTCATTGTCTTGAAACACTGTTGATCATACCACATCAGAATAAAACTCTTGACTCCACAGCCCTCGAAAACTTGGTTATGACTTGTGAATGTGAGATAGGGAACTCATGGACTGTATACATCACAACACATACACAAAAGTAGAAATAAAAAAAGATGCCATAAGGTTGGATAAAACAATATTTTTCTGTCATGTTATTTTCTACTACAATTAACGAGGACCTCAAGGTATAACATACACTTTGAGACTATATGGCTATAAATCTTCTATCAGTCTTTATAAGTTTAAATCTTTCTTTCTGAATTTTCATCATATATGGTTAGATGTTCATGGTTTATACCTTGTAATGCAGCTGACAAAGAGCTTGTTCTAGAAATAGGGACTGGTTTGTGCTTCCATTTGCCTGAGTTTGTTGGCTCTTGCATTTTTATTTGTTTTTGTTTTTTTGTTTATATATTTGTTTTTTGGGTTTTTTTTGCAGTAATCCTTTTAAGCCCCACATCACACAGAAAGACCTAATTCTGTTAAATGAGATAATATGATATAGAAACCCACTTGCTAAGTACTCTGATGCTTGGGATAACGTGAAAGTAATAAAAATGTCGGTAAAATACCACCAGTCCCTCCGTGTTACAGAACTCTCACGCTTTCTGCAAGATTCCTTTGCCAATCTGACATGATATTTGAACATCTGATGTGCAGACCAAGAAAGGGTACAGAATAAATTTATATATTACATAAAAGTAAAGCTCAATTTTTCTCTTTCAGGTAAAAAATAGAACAATCTCATATTTTTCTTCCCACACCCTAGGAAATTATCAAGGGACCTCCCAGGGTTCGCAAGTCTCCTTTTGAGGTCATCGCCTTAGAGAAAGCCAGGAAGAAGCAGTGGAAGAGGAAATGTGAAGAAATATATAAAAGGTAGACGCAAGTGAATGTGGTGCCTTATTCTTGTAATAATTCTCGTTCAGTTAGTTTTTTGTTTCTTTTAGTTTCTTCTACTACAGCTCTTATTTCGGTCCACACCTTATATCTGAAGCATTGCAAGGTATAATTGTAATTTTAAACTATTTTAGTTTTCTTATTTGTAATAAGAATATTTTCTAAATGTTATATCATGACATGCATTGTGAGGTGTAAATGATCAAAACCTAATCAAAGCTGACAAAAATTTAGAAACATAACTTTTGTAATACTGTTTTAAATTAGAAGTGTAAAGAACCTAATTACACACAGAAAAAATATTTTTGAAATGTTTTGTACTTATTTTCCAAAGGTCTAGAAATGTTACTTCTGAACTTACACTTTATATATTACATATTAAAAATGCAGCAATTTATGCAGGATGGCCTGAGAGAATAAATCCTGTCTGAAATTTCAAAAATACAATGTCTTGATAATTTTTATTTATCTTATATATTAGCATAATATATTATGTATACCACATTATAAATTATGTATAATATGTTACACATATTAATGCTATATTAATTGTGAATTATAGATCCTTTTTAAATTTCATTTTCTCTGTCCTTTTGTTTATTTTTGTCATTTCTTCAATCACAAACATCTCAGCCAGAACCCAGAGATTCAGTGCAGCAATTGAATTCTATCTTATCCAATAGCTACAAGAGCAATAATGGAAATTAGTATTTGTGTTTGGCTTTTGCTTACCAAGTATTTTCACATGTGTCTTTTCATTTGATTCTTCCAAAACTCTGAGGTAAATATTAATAGTATGAGTGTACTAATTTTATACCCCATTTTATAGATAAGGAAATTAATGGCAAAGTGACTTGCTCAAGGGCTTCATATACAGCAAGTATAAGAGTCAGGACTTCAAATCTCGTAACTGTTTTTTTCTTTTTTTTTTTTCCTAAAAAATACTCTATGTTCTGGTCTTTTTATTTCACATATCTTGTCTTACAAATGTTTTTAATTTATCTTTTTAATTTTATTTAAAAATAATTTTTTATTGATGTGTAGTTGATTTCTTTTCTTCTACCAACTTTGGATTTTGTTTGTTCTTTCTCTAGTTGCTTTAGGTATAAGGGTAAGTTGTTTATTTGAGATTTTTCTTGTTTCCTGAGGGAAGATGGTAGCACTATAATTTTCCTTCTGAGAACTGCTTCTGCTGTATCCCATAGATCTTGGATCATTGTGCTTTCATTTGCACTTTAAGTATTTTTTGATTTCCTCTTTGATTTCTTCAGTGATCCATTGGTTGTTTTAGTAACATATTGTTTAGCCTCCACATGTTTGTGGCTTTTGCAGTTTTTTTCCTTGTAGTTGATTTCCCATCTCATAGTGTTGTGGTCAGAAAAGACGTCTGATATGAGTTCAATTTTCTTAAACTTTACTGAGGTTTTCTTTGTGGGTCAACATGTGATCTATCCTGGAAGTGTTTTTAATTTAAAAGTAATATTTATCAGTCTTTTCTTCTATAAACCTTGCTTTTTATACTTTGTTTAGAAAATCTTTCCTCTTTTCCTAAATTCTTGCACAGAAATCTTTAAATCCTGTTGTCTCATTTGAAATGTCCTTTACTTTCTTCATAATGATAAGATCCCACTTAACATCAAGGATTAAAAAATTTTTAAAAAATGATAAAAAAGAAGTGAATTTGAAAAGGCTACATACTGTGTGATTCTGACCATATGACGTTCTAGAAAAGGCAAAGCTATAGAGATACTAAAAACATCAGTGGTTACCAGGGTTTAGCAGGAGGAAGGGAGGGATGAATAAATGGATCACAGGAGATTTTTAGGGCAGTATGATAATGCAGTAGTGGATACATGACAGTATACATTTGTCAAAACTCAGAAAGTACAAACAAAGAATGAATCCAAATGCAAACTATGATTGTTAGCTAATAAAAAATGTATCAGTATTGGCTCATCAGTTACAACAAATGCACCACACTAATTAATGGCAAGATGTTAATAATAGGGGGAAAAAATTATGGGGGGAATCACTGGGTATATGGGAACTGTGTACTTTCTGCTCACCTTTTCTGTAAACCTGAAATTTCTCTGAAAAATAAAGATTCTATTAAAAAATAAAAATTCTGTTGATTTAAAGGAATGCATTCTCTGATGATGAATACTTCTTTTCACCTATGAAAGTGGTTGGAATCCTTATGGACATATAAGAAAATAACTGATTTTGGAATTCAGAGGTGACTAGGCCCCGGGAGCAGCACTGGTTTGTGCCTGTTGTCCTGGTTTACTAACAGTATCCTCTCTCACTCTCAGAAATGTTCCATTTACAGAATAAATTACATGACCACTCTGCTGATAAGCCTACAGGCTTGACTATCAAGTATGGGATATATAGCCGCCCCCTCCCCCATTAAAACATGTTGGAGGGTGGTTTACAGATGTTTCCCCAGGTTTCCTCATTCTTGGTATAAGAAGCAGCTTGGTTTTCAGCATGATCATTACCTCTGGCTCTGGGCTCAGAAATGCCAGTTATAATTAATAACTGGGGGAAAAAAATAGTTTATGCTAGGAGATAAGTGTGGTGTCAGTAGAAGTGTGTTTGAAAGCAACAGCTCTTATTCACTAGGAAAAGAAGCTGAAATATTTCTTCTTGCTGTGAAGCATGAAGATAAGTTTGCCGTTCTCGAATTTTCTGCTCTGCTCTTCACCTTGCTCCACGAGCCCCTGTAAGGAGGATGTATACGTGGACTCCAGGACCAGCTCTGCTGCGTGGTCTGAGATAAGCCACTTAATCTTGGCGGGGGGGAGGGGGCTCATCTTCTTCACCTGGAAAATGAAACACACGAGTCAGATAATCTTCTTTTTCTTTTAGTCCTAAAATTTTATGATTATGTGTCCCACAGTTTTTAGATATACCATGAGGGGTTGAGAGTGGTGGGAGAGAAGGATGGGAAAACTCATGAGGCAAAAAAGTGGGGAGTTCTGAGAAGCTCAGACTTGAGACGTGCCCTTCCAACTGGGGAGAGTAACTGGCATCAACCAAACATTCCCACTGAGAGTAACTAGAAAACTAGATAAAATACAGTAAACAGCAGTTTGAAGGTGTTAGAGAGAAGGCGTTACAGAGACATGGGGGCTTTGCTTATCCTTTCTGGAAATCAGCTGACTCTTGGTGCAAGGTGTGCAGTGAGGAGTCTGGAAAGAGTTCTTGTGAAGTGACAAAGGAGCCGGCACGGGTTTGGCAGCCACGTGGGCCTGGTGAGACGAACTTGGATTTCAGGGCTGTCAAAACAGCCAGGACTTGAGCCTCCAAGTTCCTGGAGGGAAGAGAAATACAAGGATGTAAGTCTGACCCTCAGGAACACACTAAGAGCTTAAGCTGCTCAGGGTGAGAACTTAAGAAGCTAAGTACAAACATGCTGGAAAACAATGGGACAGTTTCTAGGTCTCAAGGTGAGGGGGAAAATAGGGTTCAGGATGTGTAAAAGAGGAGGCACCCAGAAAATATCCCAGGTTCTCAGTCAGGCTCCCTAGAGGGCTGCACTGTAGGACCACGGGAGCAGATGGAACAGGCAGATGGAGCCGCACCGAGACTGAAGTCCATGCTCTGCTTAGCTCAGGCCTGGATTAGACAAGGGCATTCTCTTTGTCTGGTCCAGGGGGGGAAGATGACAAGCAATGTGATCTAAAGGTTAGCCTCCTTTTCATACGCAATGTATAATATTCAGTTAAAAAGATGCAAGCACATGTACATGCAAAAAGCCAGGTCCAGATCAGTAAGGAAGAATGAACTTTTCAGTTCATAGTGTTAGGATAATTGGTTAGACATGAAAAAGGAAAAACATTGGACTTAGGCAAAAATAAATGTCAAGGGGCTTAAAGAACTATATATAAAGTGACCAAATTATTAAATTTAAAAAGAAAATTGAAGAGAATAATTTTAATATCTTAAGTAAAGAAGGAATTCTTAAGTGAAGCATTGAAAGGAGAGAACCTAAAGGGGGATTAAGGGATAAATTTGACTCAAGTAAAACTAAGGACTCCTGTCTATCAAAAGATACCTTAAAGAAAGTGGTGGCAAGTTTTTAAAGCAATCAGAACTCCTAGACATTGTTGGTGGGAATATAAACCAGTAGTGCCATGTTGGAAAACAGTTTGCACTATCTTGTAAATAATCCCAGCTACTCCACTATCTTGATATGCCCCAGAAAAAATGATGCATGTAGCATCTTTGGAGCATAATAATGTTTGTAGCAGCACATTTTGTAAAAGCAAAAACAAACAGATAACAAACACTGGAAATAACCCAAATACCAATCAGGAACAGAATGAATGAATTCTTTGGCATTCCACTGAACACCACAAGCTTGTGTAAAGGAATAGACTGAATCTACAGCCGGAACAAGGATAAATCTCAGAAACACAATATTGAGGAAAACAAAGCAAGTCAGAGAAGAATGTATAGGATATGTTTCTATTTGTATGACATGCAAAGTCTGAGATAGTTTCTTAGATGTTATTGAGCAAGGAAAAATAGTGACAGAATCAATGAGTAAATATAAGACTTGGATCTTTGGGAAAAAAGTAAGGCAAAGCTGTCTAATGTAATCAAGAACCAAAGTAGAAGAAACACAAGTAATATGTGCCATTAAAAATGTATGCTTTTTGTTGCTGCTCTAGCAAATTCCCACAAAGTGGCTTAAAACAATACAAATTTATGCTCTTACAATTGGGTAGGTCGGAAGTCCAGGAGGGCTCAGCTGGTCATCTGGTTCCTCTGCTCCAGGACTCACAAGAATGAAATCAAGGTGTCAGACAACCTGGCCTCTCAACTGGGACTCTGGGGAAGAATCTGTTTCCAAGCCCGTTTTAGTATTGGCGGAATTAAGTTCCTTGTGGTTGCAGGGTTAAGGCCACTGTTTTCTTGCTTGCTGTCGGTGGGGAGCCTCTCAGGCTTAAGGCTCTCCGTAAAGCGTCCCGCATTCCTTGTGAACTTGCCCCTCCATCTTCAAACCACCAAGAGTGTGTCAAATCTTTCTGGTACTCCTAATCTCGCTCATGTTCCGTCTGCCATGCTTTCTGACTCCAGTCAGAGAAAGTCCTCTGCTTTCAAGGGTTTATGTGCTTTGATTGTGTCCACTAAGATAATCCAGAGAAATCTCTTCTCAAGGTCTGCAGTCTTAACAATATCTGCAAAGTCCCTTCTGCCATATAACAGAACATATTCACAAATTCTGGGCGTTACGCCATGGGCATCTTGGAGTGGAGGAGGTGTGGAAGGAGACGGGGTTTAATCGGCCTCCTATAATAAAATGAGAAAGGGGAAGGAACCACTGATGCAGAAGAACATAAATAAATTATAAAGCGCAAATCTAAGCAAGTAAGTGTGAAAATCTACTGAAATGGATGGCTTTGTAAGAAAATATAATTGACTAAATTTTACATGAGAAGAAACAGAAAAGAAAAATCTATCCATGGCAAGGAATGAAGAAGATCATATTTCCCGCAAAAGAACCAGTCCAAACGGTTTCACAGTTGACTTTTTTTTCAAACCTTCAAGAAATAGACAATCTCAGTGTTACCTACATGATCCTACAAATTGAGAAAAAGGTTTGCCAGGAGTTATTTACTGGTCTCCAGCCCCTCTTATCTGACCATCTGTGTTCTCGGCATTTCAAGGGTCTGGAAGCAGGGCTTTTCTAGTAGGGTTCTGGTTAGTTCTGCCAGCTAAAGGCATGCATGCAAGATGAAGAAGGGAGGGGAATGGAAGAGCCAAGTCTGTTTCTGGTAGTGGGGGCAGGGCCAGGGCTGGTACAGGCAGGCTGGTGAATGGCAGTGACAGGGTCCAGAGGCACTGGGGGCTGCAGCAAATGCAGGGACATTTCTCCTTCAGAGGCCACAGCTGGTTCCTGTAGATCCTGATCTTGGGACAAAAAGAATTTCTCCCTTGCTCTTCCAGCTCTTCCACACATTTTGAGACCCCATTTCTGCTTGAAATACCTTGAGTAGTTTCTGTGTTTCTTGTTGGAACCCGACAGATACAGAAGGTAAGCTTTCAAGTTATTTTTATAAAGCCCATTCAAATTGATCACATAATTTGCTGAACACAGCATTAAAAGAAAGTGACAAACTAGTTTTGTTAATGAATGTCAATGTGAAACTTCTAAATAAAACGTTAAATAAAATATTAAAGTAAAACATAATTTAATGAATAATTTTATACGTAATAAATCATGACTAACTCGGGCTCATCTCAAAATCATTTCTCATATTAATATGTCAAAGGAGGGAAAGGGAATGAAATAACAGGTGTAAATTTTCCAAAGAGTGAGACAAATTTGTTTTTTATGGTAATATACTAGCATAGCCCCAGATAATCAGCTGAGAACTACTGGAAACAATATGAATATTTAATAAAATGACTGGTTACAAAACTAATTTATAAAATAATTAGCTTTTATTTTAAAAACAACTGATATGAAAGAAAATATCTTAGTCACAAAAGCAAAGAGAAAAACAAAACTGGAAAAATGCTTTTGAAAAAGTGCAAACCTGCATGATCACTGATGAAGAGCATTAAAAAACCACAAGATCTGAAAAGATGTATTTTGTTTTTATTAGTTCTTTGCAAATTAATCTTCTAAAACCATATATTCCCATCGAAATATCAAAGTGTTCTGTTTTGCTTTTCTCTTTTTTTGAATCTGACAAAAATGTCTAAAATACAAGTTTGAGAGAATAGTCAGAGAAAAAAGAAAAGTAATGTGGGCAGTCTAACTGTGTCCAAAAATAAAATGTACCATGAATGTTACAGTAATTAAAACAGTATGGCACTGATGTAGGAACAGATCTGCTCACAATGAGACAGAGCAGGGTGTCCAAAGTAGACTCAAGTCCCTATGAAAATTTGATATTTATGATGCAGTTGACATTTCAAATCTTTGGAAATGTACACTTTATAAACAGTAAGAGGATAATTTATTACTTATATGACACAAGTTTCAATAAATCCAGATCCCTCCCTCTCTCATTATATCAAAATAAATCATGAATTAGTAAAAAAAAAAAACAAAGTTCAAATAAAAATTATGAACATAAGACGTGCACATGAGTGAATTAGTTTTTATTCTCTGAGTGAAGAAAGTTTTCTAAGAATAAACCCACAAGCCATAAAGAAAAATAACTGATATATTTTAAACACAAATATTAAAGTTTTTCTATTAGGCAAGACAATTTTTCTTCACTGAGCAAAAAATATTTGTAACATAGATATCAAGCAAAAGGACTGAATTCCTCAATATGCAGAAAAGCACATCAAAATGTATGTATAAAAGATTAACAAACAATCCAATAGAAAAATGGTTAATGGATATGAACAAATAGTTAAAGGGAAAGAAATATAAATGGCTAATAACCTTAGGAATATTTCCAATATTCTTTAAAACTAATGAAATGCAATTTACAATAACAAAACACACTTTCTCTTTAATCACATTATGAAAAATTAAAGAAGTCTATAATCCCATTGTCGGCAAAAGAGAACACAGTGACTGATACACTTTGGGTAAGTATAAAACAGCACAATCTTTTTGGAGGTAAATAGGCAATTTCTATACAATTTAAAAATTCATATATTGAATAAAGAAAGACTGGGGATTTTTCTGGGGATTTTCCCTGCAGATTTAATTTGCACACTTAACACATACTTATTGGACACTTACTATGAGCTAGTCTCTGTGTTAAATACGACAGTATTAATAGTAGTGAACAAGATAGTCTTTGCCTGTAAGGTACCAGCAATCTAACATGTGGCACTGCTGGGGTGAGGTAGAATGCATGCCTAGCATGCATGAGGTCCTAGGTTCAATCCCCAGTACCTCCGTTAAAATAAATAAATAAATAAACCTAATACCCCCCCAGCCCAAATGTGGCATTGCTCATAATGATTAAAACCAAAACTTGGGAGAATCTTTGTGTGTTGGTAATGCACACACATGATGCCATGAAATTATTAAAGAGAATGAGGTAAGTACTTTGTACTTTGTGGGAAAAGTTCGTGAAGCAGAAAAGCATATCTTAGAAAGCATGCATAGCAGAGTTTCCTGCCAGCTTATAAAGATACACACGCACCCCAACACGCAAACAGACACCCTCACGTACATATATTTTATATTATACAATACAAAACCTCGGGAAGAATACACATCTCTTTCAAGAGGTCACCCCTGGGAAGATACATAGGAAAGGAGGGGGATGTCAGACCATTTCTCTTAATTTCGTAGAATTCCAAATGGTTTATTTCTTCCCCCCATCACATATATTAATTTTTAATAATTAAAGAAGTTATCTCGGATCGTTTTAGAAAGAGTTTTCTCAAAGGTTCTTTTGTATTTATTCCCACAACACATTGAGATCTGTTGGTGAACTCCGACTTCCCACGTGCCCTTAAGGGGAACAGATTCCTGCCTAATTAAGCAACCCAGCCAGCAGAGAATGTACAGGCACCGCCGTCCGGAGCACCAGGACTCACACTGACGCTTGCGTTCCTTCACCGTGCGGAGGTCTATCTAGAATTGATTTCATTCTCAAAGTTCAATGCCTTCTAGCACTGCTGCCTCCCCTAACCTTTGAGGGCTTCTCATTCTAGAAGTCTTCACTGCTGGTGCTTAATGTTTGAAAGAGCAAGAGGAAAGCTAGCATTTATTTTGCAACCCCAAAGTAATCATAAAGTGGTTATTTTAATGTTCTCCCCTTTATATTCAGTGTCTGGGCCAAGTAGGAGAAGACTCTGTGGTCTTGACACTTCATTTTGCAAACAAACCTTTTCAGGCATCAGTGGTGGTCCCAAGGCAGCAGTGTGGTGGGCATCTTCAAACTCCTTTCTTTACACAGAGGAGGTTGACAATTCTGTAAAGGTTTGATCATGACACTTAAGTAGTCCGATATTCTACAATGCAATCATACCTACAAGTGTGATGGATTGCATCTTAGGCACAATGATTGTTTTTGGTCGGGGTAAAAGCCTCCATGGACGAATTGATACTGGGCTCCATGCTGGGTCTTATGCATTAATCATGAAGTATCATACTTATGCAAATGGGTAGAAGCCCAATTAGGCAGAGAGCACAGAGCCCTGGGAATAATGTTATGGGCTATTGGGTCTTTGAAATACACTCCTTGGCCAAATATTCAAAAGCAAAGCAGTTTTGAGATGCCTTTTTACTTTTGAAAACAGGTGTACAATTGTCTTCTTAGTGCTTATTTCATGCCTTCAACCTTAAAATAAAGCTTTCTCCCAGTTGGCATGATTTTCCCTCATTGCTCAACAGGAGCGGTGGAAATTCTGAATCACTGACAAGAAAATAAAATGTTCATTCGAAATCTAGACGTGCTGAGAATATTGAGGATACCTCAATATTTGGGGGTTTTGCCACACATTTTGAAGGTTTCATATATTCAGTTTTCCTCTGGCAATCTCTGCCATCTCTTATATTTTGTGTGATTAATCAAAATATTCAGGTTTCTATTTTGTAAACCTTCTCACAATGCAGATGTTGTGAAGAGAAAATACAGTGTGCGGGGAGACAAGCTCTCCCTTTTATGTGTTACGTCCCATTTTCAAACTTTGTTTTGCTAACTTGAAGCTGCTGGTGGCTTATCCTGGTTCTTATTCTCATAAGACACTTGTTGCTGCTCCAGTATTTGGAGAGGAGGTAGTGGTGGATGGGAATGAGGGACAAACACAAGAGAGTTTATCTATTAATTAATTAATTTAATTAAAAAAATTGATAGTTTTTATTTTTATTTTGGGGGGAGGTAATTAGGTTTTTCTCTTTTTTAGCAGAGCTACCGGGGATTGAACCCAGGACCTTGTGCATTCTAGGCATGCACTCTACCACTGAGCTATACCTTCCCCCACCCCACAAGAGAGTTTAAAGTTTGCTATCCCCCACTTAAATCTCTCTCCCTAAAGTGGTCCTTTTGAATGTGGTTATGTCTACACTGCCAATGATTCAGATTAGGCAGGTAAATAGTCAAATTGAGTGTTGTTATCTAAGAAAAGTTCACAGGTTAGGAAAAAAGACTGAGTTTTTTTTTTTTGCTGTGATAGATGGGATCTGTACTTCTAACTATCTAGTTTAACCAAAGCTTCAGACACATATTTGAACATTTTGTTATTTAACTGGAAACCAGCTTAGTTCTTAAAACCCCATTTCCTTCATCAAAAATATCTAGGCAAGGGCTGATTGATAGGTCATTTACTACAGAACCCTTGCTTCCAGCAGGGCTCTCACTCATGGTGGGGTAGGTGGAGGATCGGCAGAGAACGGAGGCAGAAGGAGGAGGGAGAATGGAGGGAGATGGGTGACCAGCAGGTCAAGGGAGAGAGAGTGAAGGAGGGAGACTTTCTTTATAATGTTTGGCAGTTGAAGTTAATGCCTGGAAAACTCTCCTTCAGGAGGAGAAAAGACTTCCTGACTTTTAAAAATGGTGTTAATCCACTGCTCTGCTTCTCAGAATGCCCCTGGCTGTGTGAGTAGCCCTTTCAATTAGATCTGGTTGAAAAGTTTGTACAGAAATCTAAGGCCCTCCAAATGCAATTTATTACATTAGGCTTTTCAACAAAAGATTGGCTTCTCTTAGCCCAAATCACGTTACGGCCTTGGTAAGTTAGTCCAGTCCATCTTTTCTGGCATCGCTTCTTAATCTTGGCAACAAAATCATCCTTTTTTCTTTCTCTCTCTGTGTCTCTGTCTCTCTTTTCTTTCTGTTTCACACACACACACAACTTTAATAATTACAAAACATTCTTAATTAATTACTGCTCCTCACTCTCTGAAGACTGCAGGAAGAGAATTCTTTGTGTAATCATTATTTCAGTGGAGAAACTCATTTTTAAATACATATATATCATTATTATTTAAAATAGACAGGACCAGCTAGTGGACTTTGTAGGATACTATGTTTCCCATGACTTTTGAGCAGCTGTGGAGAGAGCCCTGTACCCACTGACATGAAGCAGGCAGACATAACAAAGGGCCCTCCCCTCAGCTTCAAATTTGGAAAGTCACCCCCTCCCCACTGGCGTTGCCCTCCCTGAAAACGGAACCTACTAACAGAGGGATCAAAGTGTGAGAGAAAGGCCATGGCACCTCTACCCAGAAAAACATCTGATTTCCATTTTGGGTAGGTTTATTTAGGTGTTTTCTGTTTCCATAGCAAAAAAGGAAGCAGCGACTGGAGCAGTAAGGCAATAACAAGTTGTGATGTCAAGTTGAAATTTGTCGGACGGAAATTAACAAAACCTGATGATACCTTTGGGTTTTCTCCTCCACAAACAAGGTTAGAAAAGGGCCTTTTATGTCAGTGTTTTGCTTCTTTGCTTGTTTTTTGTTATCATTTTGATTTTTGTGTTTGCTATGCAAAACAAGTATTTCCCCCAATATGGTCTGGAACAAAGGGGCACAGGGAGGCTTAGAGCTGAGAGACGAGTAAGATCAAACCCTTCAGAATATATGCTGTGATCTGGCCCAAAGGAGCTCTTTCAGACAGGCTTGCTCTGCCAGCAGAAGGTGGTGATCATTCCCCACGGAAATGCAGAGAAAGAAGAAAGGAGAGACTTACGTTTCCTGGAGCACTCCACCATCCCGTACCCCACCTCCCTTATAACAGCTAAGCCCTCCAACTCTGTTTGTAACTGATTCCGAGGAAGGCATCTCAGTATGGCTCTGCCAGGTAGTCGCTGCCTCCCTCCCAGCACCTCGTCCTCCCCAGCGGGCTGCAGTCAGCGGTTCTGCCTGCACTGTCCTCACTGCTTTCCTCACTCCATGTAGTCTTTCCTTCTCACTAGAACAAACAGCAGTTCTCAAAGTGTGGTCTGCGGCCTCTTGGGAGAGCCCCAAGACCCTCTCAGGAGGTCCTTGATGTCAAAACTATGCTTTTTGTAAAGTTACTTGTCTTTTCTACTCCTATTCTCTCACAAGTGTGCAGTAGAATTTTCCAGAAGCAATGTAAGTGTGATATCACGACAGACTGAATGCAGAAGCAGCTTCGAGATTCCAACTGTCTTTTATTAACAGAGGAACAATTCTGCAAAAATGTAAAACAATACCCATATTCTCACTAAGTTTTTTCTTTTGGAAAATAAAGTGATGTTTCATTAAAATATGTGCTTTGTGTTAACATATTAAATGTACACACATATAGAAATAACATTGCTGCTTTAAACTCTTAACAAATCAATGTTTTAAATTTTCTGAGTCTTGATTCCTAATACAATAAATGCTGATAGATAAAACCAACATAAAAACAAAGGTCCTTAGGATCCTCCATAATTTTTAAGAACGTTAAGGGATCTTGAGACCAAAACATTTGAGAATCCCTGGCTTACAAAGTGAGCAGAGCGGGCTGATGTAGAAAGGGACATCTTTATCTTTAGTGCCACAAAGTAATACAGATTAAGTACAGGTGGGCCTTGCCTTATAATAATCAAATATAGCATTCACAAGGAAGATAAATTATGTGGTGAAATTCAAATTATAAAGAGATTTTGACGAGATTCTTTAAAGTGCACTGCTCTTTAAAAGTATTTAGGGTATGACTAGTTTTTAAAAATTGGAAGTGCTTTTTTCAACTTCTAAGGACACCTGTAGGACAGCCCGGTGAATGCGCCGTCTCTAAACCTAGGCGGATTTGATGTAAGACTCTTTAGATATGAGAAAAATAATAGCAATCTAATTGGGCTTTAAAGACAATGAAGCTGAAAAATCTGTATTTGGCCTTTTTTTTATAAAAAATTTAAAGCCCAGAATAAGAGATAGCAGAAGTGAATATGTGTCTGCCTCTAGAAGGAAGAGATTAATATCCTTTTCAGAACAAATTGATTTTAGCATGAGTTTTTTTTTAAAGTAGAAATAAGGAGAACAAAGGATCATCCTAGGAGAAACTAGATTATTCCGCCAGATTTGTAACAGAGGGTTTTGAGGTATTACGAAGACAAAATTAGAGCAGAGAAATTCAATTAAAATTGGTTTTGGGGCGATGGAGGGAATCAAGGGTGGAGAAATAGAAGCCCACAGTTGAGTCTGGGGACCTGCAGTGAGAGCTGTTCAACTTGGAATTAATGAATGGGTTTGGGGTCCAGCAAAGCTAGGCTGAACTTGAACTACTCAAGAGACAAAGACAATAACTGTCCTAGGAGAAAAGTGAAAGAAATAGTGAACAAGTTAGCAAGTTGCATTTAGTAACAAGAGCACGTGCTAGCTGTGTGTGTTGGGGGAGTTATATATATGGGGTGTGTGTGTGTGTGTGGTGTTGCTGCCTGGGTGTTCAGACCCTGCAGCACACAAACCTGATGGCAAGGAGCTTGTACAAGCTTGACAAGCCCTGAATATAGTCTGTCCCTGGGAGGAAGAAGTCGAGGGGCCCAGACACGTGTGGTTTTGAATGTCTCTCCTTTGTGGAAAGAAAACTGCACGTACACTTGTCTGATTTCTGGAGTGCAGTACCCACAGAGTAGCCACAGTCACCCCTAAGAGTCCTGTTCTTGACAGCTATTTCAAGTGCCATGTTTTCGGCAAGGGCTACTAAATCTGACATTTTATTTTCAGCCATTTGGATCAGTTGACATTTGACTGGCTCTGGAGTTTACTATCAAAAGATAGTTTTTTGCTTCTCTGCAGTTCTATTTGCTGAGCTAATTTTTGTCAAATTTTTTAAAATGTCTTCATCTTCAGCCAAAGAAAGGACAACAAAGATCTTTCTTCAAATGAGAGCTCTTTTGTGTTAGCTGAACACAAAAAGGTAGAATGAAAAGTTTTGTCCAGCATAGGTGTGGCCTTCGCCTCTACTTAAATATTCCATCTAATTTGTTCTATTTAATAGATGTCACATCTATGTGTGGCTAAGTTGTAGCTACGTAAAATCAAAGTAATGGTACTGAAACTTTTTATACTGTGAAATCACGGGATGAAAAAGAAGAGAAAAAGCACCTCCTGCTCATATATAGGTTCCAAGAAATTGTGAGAAATGATTTTCTAAAATGTCGTATCTAATCTGTCTAATTCCTAGGTTATCCAGGGAACTTAGTCTCTTATAGTTCATACATACAAACACACGCATATAAGCACAAATCCTGCTGAATGCTGCTTAAGAAACGTTGGAAAGAATAAGATGTGGGGAAAAAGACATTTAAAAAATAGAATTTAAACTGAGAAGCTTGATTTGACAGACCACTTAAACAACTGTAGGAAGCAAGCTGCAAAAATATACAATCAGAATTAAAGGTGGTGGAGATGAGAAAAGGACGCTTCTGTGGAAAAACAAGCAAGGATGGAAAAAGCTTAACAGAAACACACACACACACACACACACACACAGAAATAGGTCCTGTTCTTAATATCCTCACAAAAATTTTGGAAGAAAAGTTCAGGCTTCTTTAGATATTGCAGAACCGTAAGAAGGTCATTTCCATAAAGAATGCTAACAGCATCCTATGTGTCTACAGTTAGTGGTCAGATGTCCCTCCCAGAAGCTTTCTTCTCCTAAAAAGGATAAATCTGGTGATCAAAACCTAATAGAAGGTACTTAAAATTACCTTAATTTTCTTTCCAACTCCAGAGCCATGAGCAGGAGGGACCTAAGGGTAGCTTTCCTTGCTTGGGACTTGGTTCACTTGCCTTTTTCTTAAGTAAGATTCAAAGGTCATTCCATATTCTTAGGCGTATTTGGAGATTAGGCTCATAATTATATTAGAAATGAATAATACCCCCCCAAAAAACTTTTCAGAATGAGAAATAATTCTAAGAATATTTTGAGAATATATGGCAAAGAGATAAACTCCTAGGAAAGTGATGAAATAAGTCACGAAATTACTCAATTTAAAATGTAAGATTCATAGCCCAACAAAATAAAAGGCCTTCCTTCACGGCCTGGGTGGTGATCATTGTTGTCTGGATACCGTTTCTGTAGGACCCCAGATAGGAACTGGCTTCAGATCCTCTTCTAAGTCAGAGAATATTTAATGTTTTGTGCCACGACGCTCTTGGACCATCTGGTGAAGCCAACGGAGCCAATCCTTCTCAGAATACTGTTTTGACAAATGCAATCAATTATGCTGAGTAGGAGGCCCCAGCTTCAGAAAATATCCATATTCTGTCCATACTATGATATATTCTAGCACTGAGGCCAACGGAATCTCCTGATAAGGGGATCTGGCCTGAGAGAAGGAAAGTTGAAAAATGAACCCAAGCTTTTTGGGCAAAACAAGTGGGAGGAGGGGGTGTCATGAGCTTAACCTACCTTTATTGGACACTTGGGGAGACACAGGGGGAGCGAGAGTGGCCTACTGGGTTTGAGAATTTTTTCTCATTGTTAGACTTCCACTGAGTTGGGGATGGTTACTGGGCTTTCTTTCTTTTTTTTTTTTTTTTTTGATGCAGATGGAATTTATGATGAGCCTTGATGAAAAAGGAAACAAACAAACAAACAAAAAAACCCCAACCATTTAGAAGCTTATTCTTCAATGCAATGTGATTTTTTTTTCTACCCGTGCTTTCCTTTATTGGCCGTTAATTGAGTTATGCTGTGACACTATCCATTCCTTACATGGCTGTCACCCGTGGTCAGATATTCTCTGTGAGGGTCTGCTCGTGGACCCCCCTGGCTTAATGCCTGATTAAGTGCAAATAATGCAGAGAAGCCAATGGAGAAAGCATGGCAAGCGCTGACTGTGAGCCCAGCAAACTCAGAGTAACGTTGACATTGATTGTACACCTTTATTTAGCACACATTGTATTTGGTTTTTACTTCTGAGTATATCTGATCATTGTTTCTTGTGTTATTCTTTGGAGTAGGTAATGAAAATGTCCAGGGTCAACTCTCATCAAGAACTGAGAATCGTTCACCTGACAGCCCTCCCGGTTCACAGCCAGCGAGCACAAAGGCCAGTGAATGAATGGCCCTGCTCAGTACACGATGATAGGACACTGGGTCAAGTGGGTGGTGGGGGCTTCAGTTCCTGAGTCTAATTGTCTTAGCTGCTGGGAAGAGGACGAGACGGGGAGCTCACTGCGTTTGCCTTGAAATGTTCCTTGCTTTACCTTTGAAACTGCTGGGCTTATGGTCCAAATTGTTTTAGAAAACCTCATTCTCTGTAACTCTTTAGGGCTGTCAACAAGGAGTTGAAGTTGAAACTAAAAGGGGAATGATGCCAATTTATACCGTACTGAGAATTTTTTTGAAAATGTGTTCACTTTCCTTCAATTTGGGGACTTGGATTTCAAGTTTTGAAGTAAGTGTATTCTTACAGTATTGTCCTACTTTTCTGACAATAAATGTAAATCTCTTCTAGACTACCGTGTGCCAGAGAAGGTAAAGTCATAAGAAGTATGTGTGTTTGCCAAGGGGTATTGTGGACTTAGAAGTGAGAAAAAAGAGAAAGTCATAGGGATAGAGAAAAGGGACAAGGAGTTAGAGGACAAGAAATGAAAGGAGAAAGAATCTGTTCCTTTTCCTTTATCTATGCAATTCTAAAACCATTGGAACCAAAATGAAGAAAACCACAGAGAACAACAAATTCCCTCTTCACCACGCACAATGTGTAATTCTCTCTTTCACTTTGGTATATATAATAACCACTCTAGGCAAAAGTATAAAGTAAGTGAAATTATTTCCAAAATCTTTCTATTTCTCTTTCATTGCAGTCATAATACACACAAGGGCACTCAACCCCTTGGAAACTTCCATGTGGGTGTGCTGAATCCTCTCTGACCCCCATCAAAATATAGTTGTCTAGTGTCCCAGACTTTGAGCCCAAAATGTGACTAGAGGTAATTAAACCTTGTTAAAAACAAACAAACAAACCTCTAACTCATGATTTTCTTTTAAGCAGATAATTACTAAGTAATAGGTAATAATTTCTAGATAATAGCCAAGCTATTAACTCATTCTAGACAGTATTTTCATTTTAAAAAGACACTCTCATGCCTTACCCAGAAGAAGTAGCATGACCATTTTTGACAGTGTAAGAAATGGTAATAAAGATGTATTTTGATACAATGATCCTTTCAGTTTCCTTTAAATCTGACCTTTAGGTGACCACCTGTTCAGGCCCAGGAAACCATACAAACAGGGGGAAGACTGAATTCTACAGTCATACAGACTATAACGTGTCCTCCAGGTTTTCCATCATCAAAATCACAAAATGTTTGGGAAATACCCTTGATGAAGAAAGTGCGAAGAATCTGAGGTTATTTATGCTAGAACTAATTTAGTTAATATTTTTAGGAACTGTAGGTGATACTTTTGATTTCTTAACTATTCCATGTCATAGGATTAAAAGAAACAGGATCTAACTGTAGTAGAAGAAATTTCTTTAGGTTCCACATTCTGGAACCTCAAATTTAAAGAATTTGAAACTGCTTCTACCTCTGTGGATCTTTATGACCAGGTTAGATAACCCTTGATTGGTGGGTTTGCTTATCAAATTGATGCCATGTTCAAGTTTCCTTCCAGCAGTCGGATTTGGAACCTGTGGTGCTTCCCCACCTTGTCGTCTCCTCACACAAACCAGAGGCAGCAAAAATGGTGGTTCTTTCTTGGTTGTGGGTTCCCTCAAGGAATGTCAAGAATTCACTGGAATCTCTGCCTAATTGCAGAGAATAAATTCTCATGCTGCTCTTTTGCAAATATTTCAAATTATTTGCCTAACAGTAAATTAGACCTGACATGTTAATTGGTTTAGGGAGCCATGCATGATGTTTGCTCATTTGTGACTAATTTCTAATACATTAGTATTTTGGGGGAAAAAAAATCAAGTTGGAGAAAACTTGATTTTTTTCAAGTTTGGGTCTAGAACACAATCATCCTGCAACTTCTGTTATCAGGGAGACCACAGGCACTGAAATTAGTGTGAGAAGCAAAAAGGTGGCTTATTCCAGACCTGGCTGATGACTCATACGACCTCAAACACACAATTTTACTTCCCCTTTCCTGGGGTCATCCCTGCAGTAAACTAGATCTAATAATACCACATACCAGCCTCCTAAGGAAATTGGCAGAATTAATGAGATAATAAAAATAGTGGGGAATGGTTGTTGAAAAGACCTCAGGGCCTTGTATTCACACTGTCTCCTGCTGTGCGGAAACATCTGACCCACCCAGATCCATTCTTTCAATGACTGTTGAGCGAAAACATAATCTCCTAGGACAGAGAAGCTGCCCCCACCTCCCACTCTGGTCCTCCTCTGCTTTCCTGACTTAATGATTGAATCACTTGTCACAATGTTGAACCTAAATCTCCTTTTTGGTGGCAGATAGATACCATTGTTCTGCGCCTTTTTCATTGAACCGGGCAAACAACAGCATGCTTGTGAAACACCGCGGAATTATTTGGAAACAGTACATCTTGTAGTTGTGTGTGTGTGTGTTTTTTTCCCTCCCTCAGTCTCCTTTCCTTAGGATTGGTATTTGGTGAATGATAAAGTGGAGTGGGACACATCAAAAGACAGAGTCTCACAGTGAGCACAGTTTGTTTTTCATTTGAGTCACTATCAGTGATAAACAGACACTTTGTAGCTTTATGAGGTTTTTGTAGCCAGTTGTATATTAAAAAATATATTTTTAGCATAGAGTTACAAATAGACTAGAACTTGTCATGTAGTTAAGTAAGCTCTTTTTTTTTTTTTTTTTTTTTTGCAGGGGGGAGGTAATTATTTTTTTTTTATTTATATGGAGGTACTGCTGGTTGAACCCAGGACCTCGTGCATGTTAAACATGTCCTCTACCACTGAGCTACACCCTCCCACTGGCTCTTGCCATTTAGGAATTACTCTGAGAGGGTCACAAACTCAGGCCAGGAAATAGATAGATGGAGAGACAGATGTAGATATAGATACCAATACAAACTTACGTAGTTGGAAAATGATTTTTATTTGTGAAGAGCGAAGGTAAACACTGTGCTATTCTTTTCAGTAACTCTACTCTGTGGTCCAGTGAAGGCACTAGGGAGAAAGTATTTTCTTTGAATTTCTAATTTTATGTGGAGACACTGAGGCATAGACCAGCGCCTGAAATGGGCTATAGAAAAAAATGGAATGAAAGACATTAGCCGCTTGTGCTGGTTGAATAGACGCATTGTGTATTCATTTTTAGGATGAGAAGTGAGAGATATTTAAAAATTCATCTTCAATTGAATTGAATTGTTCTTGGTCATTGGTGTTCTATTTTGTATAGTCTAATTAATTCTTACTGCTTGACTCTGTACCTTGGGGTGATTTTAAATAAGTAAATACGTATAGAGTTCTCATTTGCATCGTGATGTTGACTCACTGAGTGATCCTGTAGTCTAGTGTCCATCTTTTCAGTCCTGATTAATTCTTTCTTTCTTTACAAAACACCGCAGACACACACACACACACACACACACACACATCCCTCTCTTACTAAAATTTTGAGTACATTTCTGCCAAAAGTGTTATGTTTTATGAAAGATTGAATTAATATGGTACTTTTAGAAAAATACAATTTCATATTACACAGATAAGCACCTACTGGAATATAGTTGTTTTTTTCTTCCTTCTGTTTAGCATTTTAGGAAATACAACCTTGAAATTCTAATAACCATTGTATTTTAGTGTCCAATTTTACAAACTCTGCTTCCCCCAAAAATAGTATTTGAAAAAATAACTATCAAAGCTCCCCTATATCTAAACAGGTAACTTTAAATATCCAAATATGTCAATTACATGGTAACATCTGCATTTCTCATTTGTAGCCTTTTCTTCAAGAAGCTGTCACTCTGTACAATAGGCTGGGTTCTCAAGCAGGTAAACCTTTTTTGGGCTTGTTCTGACATGATGTTTTGGCCCTAGGAAGTGCAGTGAAAGAGAAAACAAAACAAAAACAGAACTGATACAATCCCTTTTTGCCTCTATTCCTACCCAACAGGGTAAAGGCTAACCAGCCTTCATTGCATCAAATTTCTAGGGAAAGAAGAGAAAGAATAGCAGTTTTTTTTTTAAAAAAGGCAAGACAGGAAAAAATGAGTGATGAGTAGGGAAGCTTTCAGCAAAGTAATGAAACTAGAGTGCTCCCAGTACCAGGTATATTTGAATGCTATTCTATTTTATTCCAACTCAAGACATTTTAGAAATATCAAATTATTATACTTTCCAGGGAGAAAATGAAGAGATGGAAGCACTGCTGCCTCTGACAGATGTGGCAGGGCGATTTGAGCCTGCAGCAGAGGATGCGATGGATTATGAAGCCTTAAGGTGGGATAGACTGAATGGCAGACATCCAAGAGCCTGCAGAAAGCAAGGATGAGAAGAGCAGTCAGTATAAAGGAGTTGACCAAAGCTACATCAGAGCATTCACTAGCCAGGGGTGAGCATCAAAGCAAGTATGGTACCCAGTGAACAACAGACAGTGGGTTATCCTGCTGGAGACCGGAAGATGCTCTTCATGCTCTCTTGGGGACTTGTATGACACCAGAGTCCCTCTCTATGCTTGTCTCATATCAGTAAGACACAAGCCACATACCATATCATGTTCAATTAGTATCTTGGGGAAAAAAGGGAATGAGGAGGATATCCATGAAACTGAGCTTTTTTTGTTGTTTAAGAAAAACAATACTGAGAGGACTTTGATTATTGAATCAGACTAAGCTTAAACTTCTATTAAATACATTTTTCCCCTGCTAACCAGAGGCTATTGTCTTGGAGGAAGCTATAGGGACCACCAAGACAACATATTTTCTCTGCATATCTAACTTACTGTATTAAGTTTTGTAACGTTGCTACTAGTGATGGAAATTAAATGAAAAGGAGAAATTCTCCTATTATTTACCAGGTCTCAAATAATGCAATCTTTTCTTTTTTCTACTTTGTGCAGTCTGGAAAACTTCCTTCTTCAAAAGGAATGCTATTTCGTGTACTGCTGTGGCGAGAACCTGCATACATTATTTTTCCAATGTAAACTTCAAAAAAAAGTTTCTGCACTATTTCCAATCTGTTTGGTCCTCCATCTTTGCACTTGAGGGTTACCTGGAGAGCTTTAGAATATACCCCTCTCCAACCCTGATCAATTAAGTGAGAGGGTCCCTAGGCAGTTCTAATGTTTAGCTAGGGCTGAGAAACATTGTTCTGGTCCATTGGGAAGGATCCTGTGAACAATATATGCATCACTCTTCTAAATTTGGGATAGTTTCAGTACCATTAGCACCACTGAATGACTGTCAGCTTTGTTCTGCACACTTGTGAAAGGTTGACTTTCAAGAGGGTAAATGTTTTTCGATTCTTTAACATCTATTTAAAGTTTCCCTTGCTATGCTAATGATTTGATGCCTGACATAAAGCCCTGGAATGTTACCATGTTCTCACCCATGTCTAGTAGTTTTCACCTCCCACTCTGAAAGGCAATTGCCGTTTAGAGAAAATGAAGGATGGAGAAATGAAGAATGAATGAAGAAAACCTGGGGAAATATCTGTCTCTGACCCACTGTTCTCCTAATCAGTACAGACAGCATCCTCTTTGGTCCAACAGATAAAGGAGGGCTGGTGATTTTAGGTCTTAATCTTATGTGTCTGGTAACTGGTGTTTATTTTTATACATGGTGAGCCATTTATAAAATGATGAACCCAGTATTCAGACAGTCAGGAGTACAATTTGAATCTTTAACCAAGACTCTCTGGTGAGAAGAATTTATCTAGGTTCTGAGGCTACCTTCCACTCAAAGAAACTTTCTTTCAAACCCATGGTCACTTTGATCCATTAATTTGGATTTAACACTGTATTACTAGCACTCAATACTTTTTTGGGACATGAACTTTGATCTTTCTCTTTCTCTCTTTTTTTTTAAATGGAGATCCTGGGGTTTGAACCCAGGACCTCACACATACTAAGCACACGCTCTACCACTGAGCTCTACTCCCATTCCTCAAAACTTTCTCTTAAAGTATTGGTTTTGTAATGCAGAGTTAACCACGATGGAACTCAGCAACTTTGGATTTGCTTAACATTGACATAGTCATAAGAACACACTGGCAAACCCCTTGTGCATTCAAATCACCTTGTCTGAAAAGCTGAACCAACAAATCTTTAACAGTTACAAGAGTAATGTGTATTGAGAGGCAGTTACTGGATAAAAATTGGGTTCAAGATGATTTTCAATCGAGCTGATTCAAACAAAACCAGAGAAGTGTCATAAAAATATAATTTCACACACAAGGAGCACATTCTGAGGCTGACGTTGCAGTATTAATGGACACTCTCCCCCTTCCTACTACCCATCAAAATTCTTAGCCATAGAAACTAAAATGAGAGATTGTTATTGTATTTTGAAGCTTGGGTGAAGATTTTAAGAGCAGCAGCTAAGAAAAGGCAACAGCTTCATATAGTCAAAATATTAAACCTTGTCTCCTGACATTGGACTTCAGAATTCTAAATTATGAAGTGTCTAGGAAATCTAGTGAAATATGTATGAAAAAACTTTGAAGAAAAATTTTTAGAAACAATCTTAATATCAGAGAAAGATCTCAGAGTTGTATATATTTAGGGAAAAAAAACCAAACCTACAAACTTTTCCATATATATTGGATTTATTATATTCCTCCAAAGCAATTTGAAAAGCACTGAATTATGTTCCCTCTCAGCTTCCAAAAAAATAAAAACACCATAAGTAATAAAAGCAGAAAAGTTGACTCTGAAATTCATTTTCGTATAGATTTATAGGAAAACTGCTTTGATGTTTTTCCCATTCCCTTGCCAATATAAAAAAAAAAAAAAGGAAGAAAGAAAGAAAGAAAAGGGAATGTCTATTAAATTTAACATAAAAAAATCCACTCTTCAAACCTCATTTATCTTTGATGAGCCCTGGGCAGAGTGCCATAATAACACCATGCGCATTATAAGAATTCTAGAATCACTCAGAGTCGGGTCCCTTTCTTTTACAATCAGCTGAGTGTTGCTACTGGGCCTCCCTCTAACAAAGTCAGCCAGGCTGGGCTGACACCTTATGCAGTGCGGGCCCGCGGGACACAAAAGGGAGCTGAAAGCGGATTTCAACCTGTCTCAGCGAGGAAATCCTCATTTCGCTCTCAACACACATGCATTTAGGAAGCTTTCTTTGGTATGTTAGGAGCTAATGTCTTAATTAAGCGGGATTTCTCAGAGGGGCAGGTGGTCCTACTGGTGTTGAGCAGAACCTGCCAATGGCCCCTGGCAACTGGTGGGGAAATGAATGCCTTGGCCTTTTCTGAAAGCTCAGCATCCGTGAACTGCTCAGACCTCGCAGATGTGAGTCCTGGCTGCATCCTGGCTCTTATTTCCTCTAGGCATCATGAAAGCATGAACAGGGAGGACTCAAGTTAATATCTGGACTGTACTGATATTTCATACCAAGTAGAATAGCCAATGTGAACGGATCTGGCACATCCAGACTTCCATTCTCTGTTTATTTCTCTCATTAGAATGAGCAGATTTTCACTAACTGAAATTTCTGGTTATCAGAGAGCTAATCAAATTAATCAAAAAATGTTAAAAAAAAAATGAAGTTATCCCATTTTCTAGGAGCAAAATGTCAGATTTGTTTGATGAGATGAGGTTTGATTGTGCCGGAAACCTAGTTTTATATTTAGCCATTGTGTTTACCAGAGGAAGCTCAGGTTAAGACATTATATACTGTTATCTCTGTTTACCCTTAAGAAATTGTGTACTTGTAAATCTGGCTTCTAAACTTGCTGATGATACTAGGGAAGAAAATTTGGATAGAGAATTGCAATATATGAGTGCTCTTGGCAAAGGTAGATGATCTCTCAGGATAGGCTGTTTTCGTGGTTCGAGTCCTGGTCAGTGGATCTTAGACAGAAGTTCCAAACTGCCTGCAGTCATTTGTTCTTTCAATATACATACAGCTGCCAGAAGTTGCTTTCTGAATACAAATCGGATGCTGTCCATGACTGTTTACGCCAGTTTATACCCAATCATCTAATGCTTATAGTACTTAGTACTTAGACTGATTTTCAATTACTGAAGACAATGTGATGTATCAGAGCTAGCTGGAACTAATCCAGTGTGTTTTAGGTTGCTTGTTTGTTTGTTTTTCTGAAGGCTAGATTTTCATTGGCTTTCCATCCTCTTTTTATACCAGTTTTATCTGGATATATTTTGAGGTTCTTTGCAGTTTTGCTTTGAAAAGTGTTCTGCTGAGCATCTGTACGCTTTATTTCTTGCAGGGATAGAAACACTAGCATGTGAGTTGCATTACAGGTTGAGAGAGTTGTGAAAACTGACAATTTCCTAAACTGAAGCCAGGATGATCTAATTATTTTCCTTGATATGTGTGTTGTGATTTATGATATCAAAATGGGTATTGTAATTCTCTTGGAATATATAGGTCTTTATAGTTAATAAGGTTTTTTTTTTTTTTTAAGATAAGCTTAATCAGTACAGAACAGTCTAATGTGAGAGAAACAGTGTAGTACAGTGGAAAGATCCAAAATATGTTGGCCCAAGTGTAGGATCTGCCACTTAATAAACCTGATTTGAAGGATGTTGCCTATGTTCCTGGCTTTTAGTTTCTCTAATTTTTGAATGGGAGTAATTATCCTTGTTCATTATTAGGGGATTTTATGAAAACAATTTTGTGAATGCAATTTTTTAAATTGGAAAGTGGTCACTATCCAGATGTATGATTCCATGTCAATTCATCTCCTAAATTAAAACACTAGAAGATAGACTATCAAAAACAGACAATCATACAATGAGACAAGGACAATCATATACATAAGAAAAGAAGTTAATTATTTAAACAGGAGCAAAATAGCAAAAGTTAAAATAGTGTTAGAGTATTTATGTAAAAATAGTCTTGGTGGTTTACCATAGCCAGTACAGTTATAAGGCTGGTAAACAAAAACATAGTTAATATAATTTTATGCTACATTAATAATAGTATATGGATAAGAAGATAATAATCTCAGTGGATTCTACAATGGTCTGAACACAGCTGATATATTGAATTCAGTTCTTGGCACTTTGTTTTTAAGACAGGCATTTTCAAATTGCCATATGCCCAGAGGAAAACACCCAGATGGTAAAGTTCTGTAAAAATGGAACTTGCACAAAGAATCGCTAAAGAAACTAGAGAAGAAAAGAGAAGATTTAGGCACATAGTAGAGTTGTGTTCAAACATTGATGAGCTCTCAAGCAGAAAAGGGTTTAGAACTAATCTCACGATATTCTTGAGACCAAACTATAATAATAGTTTCCTGGGAAATATTAGGGCCCTCCAACTACTATCTTTTACTACCCCTTTGACTGGGTGCAGTAGTTTGATTTTGCAGGCAAGGTATGTGTCCCCTTCCTCCTTTGCTATATAAAATTGATTACCTAGTTGAAGAAGAAAACTTTCCTAGAAATAGTTGACTTCAGCAAAAACATGCTCTCCTTGCTTAAAATTTCTTTCTGATATTTTATATGTACAATTGCATACATACAAAAGAAAATTTGAGTTTGGTTGTATAGGGACAAAGGTAAGGGTAGTGAGAAGGGGGGGCTTTTGGTGTGTGGTAATGTTTTGTCTCTTAACTTGGGTGGTGGTTACATGGCCATGATCACTTTGTGATCATTTGCTGACCCATGCACTTACGATTTATGAATTTTCTGTGTGTTCATTATAATTCAAATAAAAGTTAAAATTAAGAAGGGTATAAGTAATACATATTTAAGATATAAAACATACAAAAAAATCTTTAAAAGATTTTGTAAACTCTTATAAGCAGTAGGAATGTATTATCCCAATAGAGAACTTAAAAATCATCAATACTATAAAATTTATTATCTATGTGATCCCACTATCCATCTCCTCTTCTTAGAGATAACTGCAAATATTTGTTTACGTTTTTAAACTGATTTTCCCTTTCTTTTAAAAAATAGTCTTGTTAAAAAATTTTAAAAATAGTTTGTATCCCAACGTATGTAATCCTAAATAGAACTTATTTTCTTTTCCTGGTTTTAGAGCTTTACCAAGCATGCTTGCATACTGCATGTAGTCTTCTGTGATTCGCTTTTTCCATATTGTTACATGGATTGTTCTTTGTATTGTTTTATTGGAAGAAATCCTCATTGACTAAATGGGTTGCGTACATCTTCTCCTGATTTGGGGATTTCTTGTTTTACTTTTTAAGTGCTGTTGTCTGATGAATGGAGGCTTTAAAATTTTAATGGGGTTGTGGTTATTTCTTTTATTTTATAATTAATAGTTTTTGCATATTATTTAGGGAGTCATTCTTTATTCTAAGGCCATACAGATATTCTTTTGTGTTTTATTCTAGGTTTTTAAAGAGTTGTACTTTCGTGTAAGTTAATCTAGCTGGAATTGTTGTTAGGACTATCCATGTTCATATGGACAATTATTATGTGAGCACAATTTGTTGAATAGCCCTTCACTTAACCACTGATGTGCAATGGAACTTCTGTCATATTTCTTGACTTTCTATTGGATATTTATCTATCCCTGTACCAATATCACACAGTACTCTTACACACTGCAGATTGTCTTTATAATTTATAGGGGAACACCCTTCACTTTTTCCTTCTTCCTCAAGGCTCTAATTGACCTTTTTATCTCCATATACATTTTACTATTTGTTTATCAAGCTCCTTATAAAATTCAGCCATGCCAATGACTTTAGTTTCCCCCCCCCCCTTTGTTTTGTGTGAAAAGGTAATTAGGTTTATTTATTTATTTATTTATTTATTTTAAATGGAGGTATGGGGGATTGAACCCATGACCTCGTGCATGCTAAGCACTGTACTCTACCGGTGAGCTATACCCTCCCCCTATGACTCTAATCGTATTAAATCTTTATTTAGCTCAGTGTAGGTAGGGTTGATCTCTTACTAGTATTGTCATCTTAACCATGAAGATCATGTGACTCTCTTTAACATAGGACTCTTTAATGTTGAGATTTAGAGTTTTGGGGGAGGGTATGCTCAGTGGTAAGAGCATGTGCTTAGCATGCAAGAGGTCCTGGATTCAATCCCCCATACGTCCATTAAAAAAAAATTAAAAACCTAATTACCTCCTCTCAAAATTAATGTTGATCTTTAGAGTTCTACGGTTTTCTCCATACAGGTCTTTTACCTTTTTGTATTTGAAAGAATTATTCCAAAGTATTTTTGTGGTATAGACATGAAATATATTGACATTTTATCTGGCTTCCTCTAAAACTCTTATTGATTTTAATAATTTATAAGTGAATTTGTTTTTTTAATGTAGAAAATCCTACATTTGTGAGTAATAACCATTTCTTTTCCTTTCCAATCTTTGTGACATTTCCCCCCTCTCTTTACTGTGTGCCAGGATCTGCAGTAAAACTTTAAATAGCAATGGTTATAGAGGGCAGTCTTATCTTGTTACTGATTTTAATTTAAATACTTACTTGTATTAATATGGTTGCATAAGACACCTTTGCTCCTTGGCAATCACTCAAAATTAACAACAATTTTTTTTTAAATGAAAAAGACCCATAATTTCTATCTTCATTGAAACTAGGGGACAGATATAATTCATAGACACAAAAACACCCATAAAATCTTCCAAAAATAGGTCAGCAAATGGGAACTTAATCATGCCGAATTAAAGACAGAGTTTTGAAGAATTAGAGAGAAAAAGGCATTCTAGAAGCCATGCATCAGATATTCAAATAAGGCATAGCTGCAGTATCTGAAAAAAAGCATAAAAACAATGGAATAGAAAATAAATTCCAGATACAATTCAAAGAGGCTTTCTTGAGTTTTAAAAAACAAAGCAAAAATATGTATCTACATATTATAAGGGCACATTTCACCAAAGCAAACAACTGCCCTTCAAAACAAACATATACACAAAAAGAAAAAAGTGACCCAGAAAACTCAAGCTTAGTAAAATTCTTGGATTTTAAAGATAAAGAAAGAATCTTTTGGGCAGTGGTATAAATAGAATAAGACACTTATAGGGGGAAAAATATCAAGCCGTCCATGAATGTCTCCACAGCAACAGACAGAGGGAAAGAGCTACAAAATACTCAAGGGAAGAAACTGAACGTGGGACTTTTTTTTTTTTTATGTTATTCAATCAAGATGTTCTTCAAGTATAAACACCTCAGATAAATAATTTTAAACATGTAAGAAACTATGAGCCTTTCTTGAGAAAACTACTAGAAAAATTAATTTAAACCAGGAAATAAGCTGGGGAAATTGTGGCAAAATAATTTGTCGAGTACTGAATGTAGTTAACTATAAAATCAAGACTCAAAGAAATGTGGGGTTTATGGTGGCAGAGGAGAATGTGAAAATTACATGCCTATATATGTAGAAATGAGACAGCTAAATAAATTTGGAAGGAAGGAGGAAACATCGAAAGAGATGAGTTCATTGATTAAAAAGGTAGTCTATTAGCTAGGAGTCAAAGGAATCCTTTAAAGCTGAAAAACCAGTAATATAATTATAGATGCATTTAAAAGTATAAATATAGATATTGCTGAGGTTAACATTATCAACAAAAAATAGAAAGTAGAGAAGAGGATATAAAATGGAATGCTATTTTATACGTTTTCAAAGTGGGGATAATTACTGTCAAAAGAAATGCTTTAAGCAGGGATAGTAAAGTTTAATTATAAAAGTAATGACTAGAACAAAAAGACAAACTTTCATAACCATCAGAAGAACTACACATAAAATGTAGATTGAAGAAACAAGACCACAATTTGAAGTCTCTAATTTAAAAACATGTAAAAAGAAAAACATAATATAAAACTATGCAATAGAAATAAGATCAGAAATATTTTTCATATCAATAAATATAAATGAAATTAATTCACATATTTTCAGAAAGATTTTCCAATAAAGCAAACTATTTCATATATATATATATTCTATATATTCTCTACACATGATAAATAACTAAAACAAATTAATTCAGAAAGATTGAAAATAAAAGAATGGCAAATTATACAAGTAAAGGCAAACCAAAGAAAGCTAAAGTCCTCTTCTATTAGTCAAGGAAGAATTCTGGCCAAAAAGCATTAACTGAGACAAAGGACAGTCTGCAATTTTAAAAAGAGTCATTTACAATGAAAACATAGCAGTGTTGACTATCTATGAGCGAAATGGCCCAACTTCAAAAAACAAAACCTACAAGAAAGATAAATAGACATGTAATAGAAGACTTTAACTCATCTCTCAGCCCATGATAGTGCTTAAAAAATTGAAGATATAAAAAAGGAAATAATTTTATAGGCAAGTATAATTTATAATTAACCAGTAAAGAGGTAGACAATTAATTTTCAGGAAAGAAATAGAGAAAGTTATGGATTTACTACCTCTTGTGGCTTTACTTTCCACCACACCTTTGAAAAATAGATTACCAGTGCTATTTCAACTGCTCCAAAGAATGCAGTATGTCAGCTATCGCATTGTAAAAGTCAGTTAAGATTATCACTTAGTTCGCTAAATTATGTATACCTGTGGGGCGTCAAGGTGATCAAAGTCCTTGAAGACTAGGTTATGTCAAAGAGCAGGAGAGCTGACATAATCCAAAATGTGCAGTGAAGGTATACTGCTGACCCTTCCTGCTAAAAGAAAATAGCTTTGGTGGTTCTTTACAATTGGTATAGAGGAAAATAGCACAATTAATTTCTGAATTGATTTGCTTCACACTTCGACCATAGCTGACGATCCCACGTACGGAACAGCAGCTCAGTTGGAATCAGTGATAATTAAATTGATCGTAATCTACAGTGATACTGCAACACCCATCTGCCTTTTGTACAGATGAGAACATTAGGAGTTTGTAGGTATCATTATTGGTGCACTTTTAAAGTTTTCATGATAACAATAATTTCAGCAATTTCCATAAGAATGTGGTCTGCTTTTGGTTTCTTATGCTGGTGTGTCTTACTCCATGGGTCAGGGAGCCATTGTGGAAATTCTAATAGTCTATTTCAGTTATCTATTTTGGAACTGAGGAAACAACCATGGACATTCTGAGCATATTATGAGGCAAAGCTAGGTCAAAATCCTATATATCCTATATATTATCTAACATCACAAGTTCCTGCTTTAACTAATGGTACCACAGTGGCATTTTGGATTCCTAGAGTTTTTCTAGATATATAGATTCATTAATGAATCCATTTATTTCATTCATAAGGACACTATAGTTCTTCACTGTAAAATGTCGCTATCGGAACAGGGACCCGTCTGATTGCCATTCTTTCCCTCTGCCAGTTACATTAAGTATATTTTTCTTTTCTCAGGAATTTGGCCTCTGCCACTTTAGATCATGTGTTTCTCATTGAAATTAGGGAACTCAGGTCAATGAGATATCTCTCGCCATTATCATCCCTGGCCTTCAGAGGACAGACACCACAGAGATTTTCAATCATGTTGGTTTTCAATGCTTAAGAAAATGAATGCCTGATGGGATCTCTTGAGAAATGATAGGAAATGGGATAGATCATATAGTATAGTAAATCCACTCTAACATTTCTATCTGCCTATGTTTTGGGATTTCTTTCTCTACATTATGCTTGCAAAGTTCTGCCATCTAAATATTGAATGTAGGTCATTGAATATAGGTCACCATTGACCTATATTAGTCAACTCACAAAGCCAACTAGCAGAGTCATCTCTAACTGCTCAAGCTAACACATTAATTTCCAGTGTCACATTAAATTCAGTGCATAAGTGTACCCAGAGTAAAGAATTTGACCCAATGCAATATTATATTCCATTCTCCTTGACCTAATACCAGTAGAATCAATTCCAATTCATATTCTTTTTTTTTAAACTTTCATTATTCTCCAGGTGTGTGCCAATATAAATTTGAGAAATCTTGCATGTTCTTTGGTGTTTAATATCTATTTTTCTGGGCCAGATTTTGTACTTTCTGTCATTGGGAACTATGTAAACAAATTCTAGTTATGGTTATGGAAGCAGCGATGGGTGGAGAGGCTATCTTAAGGAGAATAGTCATTCTTTTGCAAGGCAGCTGCCTTGGGTAAAATTAGTACAGATCTTCAAGCAAGAGAAGATGAATGTCTTTAGTCAAGAAGGGAGGCATTTCTTCCACTTGGCCAGTGATGCTCATATATCTCAGATTTTTTCTCATCCACCCAAAGGTTTCCATTTTAAGTTTCAGGGTTCCTACTCTTTCCTCATCAATGCCTTTACTTTCAAATAACACACTTCACAAGGGTCTGAGTTCAACTTATGTTGTAATATAGCATCCTGTATAACAATTTTTAATCTGATTTTCAGATACATCTGCCCTGCACTAAAATGAATAAATAAATAAGTAAGTAAGTAAATAAATAAATAATTCTTTTAGTGATGCTATGAACAATTTAGTGATACTATGAACATGTCTTATGCTGGGAATTTCAAGCCCTGAATTTGTGATTTTACTTCTGCAAACGCTCCAGAAGCAGACGTCTCACCCCATAGTACTTAAAAATCACCATTACTACCATAATAATTCAATGCAGAGTTCAGTTGTTCTCCCAAATTATTGCCCTCTGTAGGCACTTCAGCCCAGGAAGTCAAAGCTGTTAATTTGAGAAATCATGATTCCACACATGCTATCCATTACCAGTGTCCCATTTTCCTGTGGGTATATGGCATCTCTGCATTTAAGCTCACACAACTCAGAAACTCAGTCTAAGAATCCAATCTTGGTGAACTGTTTCGTTGGCTTACTTAATTGCTAACAAGTACTTGGTAACTCAGGGTACAGTCAGTAAAAGAGAAATGATGCTCTATCTTTCAAACAGAGGTGTTTCAAGATGGCTGACTAGTTGCAAATATGTTGAAGAATTGAGAGAACAAAAAGGGAAAGCGACTTAATCCAAGAACTAATGCAAGACACAGCCAATACCCTTAAGTCTAGGGTAACAAAGGAGAAGAGTTGGCATTATAAGAAGTCAGGAACACCCCTCTGCTGTGTGACCTGGACTACAGCAAGGATTTGGCATCCAGGGAGGGACTCCCTAGGCAGTGATGGAGGAAGTGCTGAGAAGCCAGTCCTGGAGCCAGAAGGAAGAATACACTGGAACCAGGGCTAAGGAGAAGGCTGCCCTGTGGGTGCTGGATGTGCTGAAGGGTGCTGTTGAAAGGAAGACATGAAAGAGAAAAAGAGTCATTCCCCGCCCCTTCTCATTTTCCAATATCCACCAGGACCTCAGAGTAGCAGTCTAACTAGAAGCCAGCCAACAAGACACATTGTCATGTGTCAAGACAGCAGAACACAGAGGGTGGCAAAGGCATCAAAGAACATTCATATAGATGACTTTGTCTCACTTTGCTTAGCTTTCCCAACGGCAGGCTAAATTCTATTCTCCCCAAATTTGGAGGATAAGGCATCTACTTCTCTTTATAGTAACTGTGATTCTTATTTCAAAGTGCCACTCTGATTTGTCTTTTTCTACATTTTCACTGCTGTTGTTGTCTTACTACCTTCCATCTAATATTTGCCTTGTTTTAACCCTCCAAACAGACATATACCACAAAGTTCCATGATCTTTTATCTTCAAATTCTTACTATTTTTTAATGTACACTGGACTCTATGCTAAAGAATTATTGATGCATTAATCAGGATGTGTAGCTATGAGTTTCCTCTTAATGGTTTGTTTCATTGTGAAATGGAAATAAAACATGTAGGAGTTCAGGAAAGCAAATAAGAAGTCTGAACAAATCAAAGAGCTGTGTCATTGTCAATTCTAAAACCACAAAGTTCAGAAGACAGATTTATGACATCAGGGAAACCTATCAGGTCAAGGAGTATTTAGCTGCTTTATGCTAGGATTGCAATCATTTAAATTAACCCCCCACGTCCCACCCCAGTTATATAGCCCTAGACATCGCTCACAGTGGGCTATCTCTCTTCAGACGTGACTCCCGCATTTCCACAGATCATGCTTTTTCAAACTTCCCTTTCCTCCCTTTCTTCTAAACTGAGTGAGATGCTCTTCATTGAGCCAAGCCCTACTCGGCTGTTACCACCTTTGCGAAGCCTTCCCACGTCATTTAGAACATATCCAGAGTACTTGGTTCACACTATTTGAATATCACTTATCACATTCATGTTTTTAACATTTTAGTACAAAAGTGGCATATTAAGTAAAGTGGATTTTCCATAGTAGGGTTTACCAGGTGAACCCAATCAAACAGGAACTTCAACATTGTACTCAATCTTTGATGCCTTTGATCTCCTCCATAAAAAATTTGAACCCTACTTTGAAGGCAAGAAAGAAATGTCATTTGTATTTCTATTTCTAGCATCTAGTTCAATGCTGGGTACATAGTGGGCTTCAAGAAATGCCTAATGTGACTTAATTATATATCAATGGAAGAATGCCAAAGTCACATATTACAATGCTTTTGGACGGTGTGCATATTTCTGATTTTTCTACCTGTTCTGGTCTGACAAGTACCAATTTTCTAACCTTTAAATACATTACTTTTAAAAGTTAATATTCCTCCCTGAAATTATTTAACCATTTCTTGAAGACATTTGAAAACCTGAAGAAGCATATATTATTCCAATTCTTACGAACATGTGCTAGGCTTATCTAATTTGTGTCTATTAGACTCGACCCAATTTTAATCTTATACTCATCATATGGATAATTCATGCAGAAAATATTGCAAAGCCTTAGAAAACTGACCTTTCAAGAAGAGGAACTTACATAGCCTCTTTTTTTCTTTTTTTAAATCATATTCTTGGTTGGATTACAGTACCATTCTGAATGGCAATAATTATATCTTACACTTAATTTTTTGAGGAGAGGTTTTGAGATGACTCTAAGCCTGGGAAGCACAGAGGACGGCACTAAGGTTTTCAAACAGCAGCTACAACCATGAGAAAAATCAATCGTGAAGCAGGGCATTTTTCTCTAAGTTGTGCATATACACAGTTACAGATCTCAGTTGTCATCTGTGGTCTCATCTTGGGGTATGGACAGCTATTTAAGCTCCCTTTGGTTAAGATATTTCATTGTCTTTGATTTCTGAGTATTTCTGTTCCTAAGATCAAAGGCTCAATAGAGGAAGAAAATGCTAGTAAAAGAGAAATGCGCTCTACACTTAAACATAGATGAGGTTTAGAGTGTTAGGATATTTCATCTAGAGAAGCTTGTACATTATCATAGTGAACAAATGGACTTTCTGTCTGGGCAAAGGCCTGTTTGCCCTTCCCGCTGATTCCACCCTGCACACTAATGGATACGATGCTAATAGCGTCCAGTTGTCTCTTTCTTAAACACATTTCTTTTCTCTGCATCTTGACACCATATCAGTTGAGGCAAGCTGTGGCAGGCACATTGCTTAAAAGGATGCCCACGATGGGAAGCAGCAGCTGAAGGCGCGGTGCCAGGATTAGCCATCAGCAGTAGGGGGAAAACATTCTTGTTGTAGTCTTGTATGCTGGGAGGCTACCCACTGGCATTTGAAATAGTTCTCCTGTCAATCAAACAAATTGTTTTGCAGATCTACTAGGTGTTTAGAAGATACAGAAATAGAATTTTCAGATCTTTAGAAGCTTTTTCGAGAAGCAATATGCATTCTGTAGCAAAATCTGAAATTTAAAAAAAAAGGATGGTTTTCCTTTCAATAGTGATGCTAATGTAGCCATTGTGCCTAGAGATTACCAGAAATACTAATTTTCAGAGGTCTTTTCAAAATTGCCATGCTTTTGGAGGGTATTAATGAAAATTTGGATATAAGAATATATTTACTTTGGCCTCCGAGGATCTCAAGGTAGCCTAAGTTATCAAAACAATGGATAACGTTATTGTTAGGAAAAGCTGTGACAAGTTTCTTCTTTAATCCTCAAATCACCTTTGCCCCTGAATCCATACTTCATATTCATCTCACCTGTTTTCTCTTGCCTGCCCTCATCGGCAAGAGAGATGTCAGTCTACAGCATAGGCTGGGAGTAGTGTTATGAAGACCTATAGATGTACCTTAATGTATTAAAATTAAATTATGTAAAAAAGAAAAATGGTGAGGCTTGCAGTGAATAGTCACCTTTGTAATGCTAACACTCCTCTCTACTACTGTTTCAATTGGAGGTGTTCAACTTTTATCCCTTTTATTTCTTTACACTTTCACATAGAAACTCTTCTCTATGCTTTATTTATTTCTACTTCTGATTAAGATTTCATCAGAAGAAAGGATTGTGCTACTGAGAAATTATTTTTTAAAAACACAGAACCATACACATGATATGAGACAGAATGAGGTAAAATACCATTCTCTGAAAAATCTTTGAATGAAGGATACCTGTTTGAATTGTTTATCTCAGTGGGAATTACCCTGCAAAAATCATACAGTCCTTTGAAGAGTTCATCACCCGTGTGACATTCTTTATGAAACTTCCTAAACTCTGCCAGGCACATATCCTCTCCTTAATATTTATCAAACCCTCTGGGCCATAAAGATCCAAGTAGTTACTATCTATATACTACCGGGATATTTTTACAGTGTTTCTAAGGTTTTTTGTATTTTCTTTTTTGTTTTTAACAGAAGCAAGGCATGATAACTGCAGAAAATTTGAGAAAATGATTTTGTGATTTTATATTGTGTCAACATACCTAATATGGAACTGTATTTCCCAGAATTTCCTTCTTTGTATGGTTCAAGTTTAGGCTTGTCCACGAGATGAATTTGTGCAGGATTGAGGACATGGATGTGAAATAGTAGTCATTATACACTAAGGTATGGTTGACACACCATGGCCCAGGCCCCAGATCCAGCACACTGCCTGTTTTTATAAAGAAGTTGTATTGGAACACAGCACACTTGTTTATATACTGTCTTCTGCTATTTTCATGCTCCAATGATAATGCCGGGTGACCACAATAGAAACCAGATGACTTGCAAAGCCTAAAATATTTTGCTTTATGGCTTGTAGATTCTGTACCTGTTAATACATGTTTTGTAAAGAAAACATTTGCTGGCCCCTGCTCTCCATGTGCTGTTGCAGCTCACACTGGCTTGTTTCCCTCCTCAGTGTGGAGCAGTTGAATCTTCCCCTTCAGTCTCTCTGAGCCAGGCCTGTGCACAGCTCTGCAGCTCTCTAAAAATCTGCACCCGCTCTGTATGGAGGCCGTCTGCATCACTGGAGTTACATATGGTGAGCGATAGATATAGTCTTTGTGGGTTCCGGTTGTCTTCAGATGTTCTATCCTGGTCTAGATTGTCCATGCTCTGTGTCTAGTTTTCTTCCTGACTGTCTCCCCAGTTGACCTACAGTGGCTCCAGGCCCACCCCCTTAGATGCCAAGGCAGCAGAATTTCTCAGATTTTTTTCAGCTTCCTTTTGTGGTCACTGGTTAGTGATTTTTCTATGATCACTCAAACATCCCCTTTCTGATCATTCTCAGAAGCCCCCACAATTATGTAAGGTCTAATCCTTATAGTAAATTCCAAGTCCATATTACTCAAATTTGCTACATTTTTCTTGGTCAAATTCTAAATGTTACAGTCATTGGTGCTGGGAGTGGGGCTCTGCTATTACCAAAATCTAAGCCCATGTCTGGATTTGGGATTAAACAGTAGGCTTTCTCACTTTTTAAAAAATTTGACTTTGATTTTATCCTCTCTTTTTCGCCTTCCATCCCTCTCTTTCTGTTGAATCGATCTCATATACTCCATTTCTCTCCTCCCTAAAATAGTCAAACTTCTCCAAAAACTTTCCCCACAAACTGCATTTTCTTGAACATCTCTTATCACTCATTCCCTGTATCATACGATTTCCATACCAACAGTCCACCCAAACTACCCTTGAAAATGCCGCCAATAACCTGCATGTGTCCTAATCCAATGGCACCTTTTCTATTTGTTGTTGTCTGTGTTGTTTCCTGTTGAGTTGTCTAACCACATATCTGCTTTTGTCACATTGACCACACCTTCCCTTTGAAAATCTCCTCTTTAATTTCCTTATTCTCCTGTCTTCTAGTTCTCTTCCTATTTTGTCACTCCTCATTCTTCTTCCTTAGCTCCTTCTCCTCTATCTAATATCTTTCTGATGGGATTCCATCCCCTGTTTTCATTTGACATTGTATCTCTAGGTAGCATAAATTCTCATAGATTGAAATGTCATCTTTTGATGATTACTTGACTTTTTAATGTATGCAGATTACTCTTCTGTTTATTTAACATTTATTTAACATTTCCACTTGGATATCCCATAGACGTATCAAAGTTAAGATGTTCCCTTTGGTTGGATTCCCTAGAAGCAAGCCTCAAGATGGAGATTTGGAGCAAGTGACTTATTAAGGGAGTGTTCGCAGAAGAAACCTACAAGGGAGTGAGGGAAGCAAGTTAGGGAGGGTGAAAAAGTTAAGCAATGGTATAGTTTCAGATGAAGTCTAATCTCCTCCTGATCCCCCAGGAACTTTCGAATGTAACTTGAACCACAGGATCTATCCTGGTTTGAGTCTTTTGTAAACCACACCACACTATCTACTACCCCCGAAGAGTGGGCAGACCTATCAGACTTCCTTGGATGTAGCAGATCCAATAGGCCAAATGCAGTCATCTTCAGGAAAGGGTGCAAGTGTGAGCCTTACCAGGTGCTTTCCAAGTAAGTAGAAAATAGGAAAACTGGAATGATAGAAATGATCCAGAGTGGGACAAAGCTAAAAGGTTTGAAAAATATTGTTATTTTCATGAGAAATATGTTATTGGTTAACATACAATGGGTATATTATGGTTAAGTGAACTCATAAATATATTTTAAAAGAAAATTAAATAAAATGAAAAATTCAGTTACTTCATCACACTAGTCACATTTCAAGCTCTCCATAGCCACAAGTGTCCAACGGCTACCATACTGTACACTGAAGGCATAGCACATAGTAGGCACTCAAAATTTGCTTGCATTTATGCTAATTAGGATAACACCATCTATGCTATTGATTATATTTCTTATGACACCGTCTCAGAACCACATGCACCAGCTTAAACTCTTCCTCTGTCTAAAAGTAATCTCCTTCCTCTCAGCACCCCCATCCCCAATCTGAAAAATTATTGCTTATTTTTCAAGCATCATCTATCAATGAAATGCTTTGACTTTCCCTTCCTTGGAAGAATCAATTATTTCATCCTTTCAGTTCCACTGGACGTCTGTTAATTTCCATCCTAGGGCTATTTTTCATACTTCATTGCTTTTCTTTAGCTAGACTGAAGGCTCCTGGATGGCAGGGCCTGCTCTTACTTGACTTTGCATTTTCCATATCTGGCACAATGCTAGCATATAGAAGTCTCTCAGCAAATGCTGTTTAAGGGGGAAAAAAAATGGAAGGGTCTCCTTCCTCTTTTCATTTTTTATGTTCTGTGACATCTATTACTTTTATCTCTCATATCTTCGACTCTTAGCTAACTTCTCTTCTTTTGTATACAAATATGCTAAAGTCTGTTCTATTAAAAAACCACCTTTGTGAAGCTTTCTTGATGTCATAATTAAAGATTACATGATTGGATACACCAAGTTTTAGACATGTAGGTATTTTACTAATGACATTAGTTAATAATATAGAAGTCTACAGTGCTTTTATTCATAATTCCCAAAATTTACATGTTCTAACATCAAAAGGTTTTCTTGGAACTCTGGTATATCTGGTAATAAATGATAATAATTCCTGATTTGGTATGCATGGGCATGGGACTTTATAGCCTAGTGATCTCAGTTAATGTGAACATGAAAACAGTATTTAATTATATGTGCCTCACTACTTTTCTAAAACCAGAAAACTTCTGAATTATGAAACATGTCTGGCCTCAAAGGTTTGAGATTGTGTGGACTTACGTATCTTGTGGCTGTTTATACATAGCAAATATGTAATACATAGATTGTTTTAGTATAATATAAAAATTTATCAAAGACAGTTTAATTGGTTTATTTATAAAAATCATTCTATGGTTAGTTATTGAAGTTTCAAAACTTCAACAGAAATTCTGGCACATCATAAAGCAAACTGTTCTCAAGATTTTGAGGGTATAAAAATCAGGATATGTCTTATTTTTTATTCAAATAAGGACCAGATGACAATAGGCTTTAGTTTCATTATTTTTAAGAAAGAGAACATACTTTTACAGAGCCAAAAGGCAGGTACATAGCCAGAAATTACAGAACAGTTCTGGAATTTTCTATACTTACACTGTTTACATCCAAAGTTGCAGGATACTCTGTCTTCTTGATAGATATAGCTCTACCAGGCAGAATAAAATCATCTTGAAATGATATGGCAGATACTTGACGATTCAGTCACGCAGAGAGGTTCATACTCCAAAAGCAATCATGAAAACTTAAAGTATGAGTCATGCTCAGAGACTGTGAATCTTCCCCAAATTCGTGACCACATTTTCTGTAAATAACTCTGCAGTCCTTCAGTAACCATGGTTCCATTGACTACAGGGAAGTTTAACAGTGGAAGTGAATGGAGTCTCCAGTGGGCATTGGTGCTATCCATACAAACTTGAGTGTGAAAGCACTCACTTCCTGGAACAAATCAGTGGTCTTCTTGTATTTCTCCCTGCAGTTTCAAATTCATTGTGTTGAATTACTCTATCATATCAGTAAAAAATACAACCTTGTGAACCACTAGCGAGCCAGTAAGTTGGCGATCTCAGGGACAACGCTTTCCAAGAAGTGCCGGATCTGCAGAAGCAGTTCAGTGAATCTCCGTCAAGTTTCAGAGACTGTGTCAGTTATTAAACTATTGTCTCACAGCGTCACAGCCACACAGCCATATGATGCTCTGGGAGGCTGGGGTTGGGACTCTGTAAACTTCATTTCTGTTCTGACTCCCAGCTGCACTTGGCTTATAGGAGGCATTAGAGAGAGACCAGGAGGCTGGCGGACAAGGAAGGAACAGGCTCCTTCCTGTTTACTTTCTATGCCTGATTTCTTTTTCTTGCTCCCATCATTGTTGCCCTAGCAAAGCCTCCTCACTCTGGCAGCAAATGGTTTTCTACTACCAGCAGCTATTTCAGTTTGCTGTTTGTCCGATAGTCAGTCCCCCAAACCAGCCTCACTGAATCCCTTCAGAGATACCAGCAACAGGGCATCAACCCCTCCCCCTCCCCCAAACTCTGGGTTCCAGCTGCATAAGGTCTCTCCTCCGAGTACTGGAGACACCAGCACCAGCTGGCCAGAGGCTCCTCCCTTGCCCCCCAGAGATGCTGAGTCCCCATTCTTCAGTACCCTTTCTCCTCGAAGCTTCTAACTTTTAAAGATTCTAACTTCATTCTCTTTTCCCCCCAGCCTAGGGGCTATAGCAGCTTCTTACTGTTACTATCTCCTCGATGCCCTTTTTGATTCTAGAGTTTTCCAATGCTGGGGCTAAAAATTCTTTATATTAAAGCTCACGATTAAAATAACAGATATGACTTCTAACTTCTCACTGGACTCTGATACAGTGACACAGCCATAAGGTTTCACTGAAGTAAACTCAAACGTAAGACTTTAATTCAGCTTCTCTGAATACTCCTAACTAGCTAACGAATAGATCCAAATGCACCACCTCAATTAATTCCACCATCACAGCAAGCAGTGAGCCTCATTTGCAGGTTCAGGGTTGTAATTCTTATGGTAAGGTTCTTCTGGCAAACTTTATCTATTAAGTCCTCTTACCCTTTTTATCAATTGTAGATGCTTGGTGTAGCAAGGAAACTCATTTTCTCATATTTAGACTAAACTCAAATTTATTGCTGAACAAACATTGCTCCTTATTAGCTGATACATGCTAAATATAACTAAGGAAACTTTTTTCCCCCTACAATCCCAAGTGATCTCCATTTGACCTTGAGGTCACATGCTGGATACTCCCTATACAGAAAAATGTCCAAAACAAAAGTTTGTATGGTGAAGTTTTTGTTTGTTTGTTGTTTTGTTTTATTCTTTCAAAATCATGTCGCAGCTTTAAAACAGATCACTGGGAGCTTGCTTTAGCATTTCCAGTTTTCCTGAGGCATAAGCTCAAATTAATAACAGTATCTGTTTCTATACTTCACTATTACATTTTATTCCATTTTAAAATCTTTTCTTAGAATTCCTTAGTGAAGACTTAGGTACGTGGAGGATGGCGCAAAAAACAACAACAACAACAACAAAACATAGAAAACAACTCCAAAGTGTTTCATTTTGTGGAAATCAGTTTTTGTAGGCTTTATAGTTCAGCTTTTTTTTTTTTTTAGAAGCTATTCCCAAATGTCCTGAAATGAAAAGTAAATCAGGACAAATCTCCTGGATTATTCTTCCTGGATCGCATTGTATATGTAAACACTGCTTTCCAGTTGGTAAGCATAAGGAAGACAGATCCTGCCTGGAGAGTTTACCAGCTTACAGGGATGCTACATAGGGGGAAAACAAGAAGAGGCTGTTTTGCTTTTGTTTGAGATTCACAACAGCTGTTGTATTCTTCTTGACTGGTTCCAAATTTAATAAGGCCCAATAAATCTCTAAGAAAATAGCCCTGAGACACTGCTATTGTTTTTATTTTGGTGTTGAGCTCATAGTACAAAGTCTCTCTCTTTTCAGCACTCTTTCAGAGTAGATCATGCCAAATATAAATCCCAAAACACTAGCCCAGAAAATCACAGAGACAATCACACCCCTGGCAATGGATATTGACTAACAGAAAGCTTCCCTTGAAACCTAATTCAGACTACTAGCATTTGCAAATCAGGTGTCTGTGAGATTGCTGGCCTGGCTACCCTGAGTCTTAAATGCCCTTTTCAAACCCTTGCTTCAGACTCCTAGCTATTGTTCCCTTATAAATAATTTGCAGGAAAATATCATGAAAAGCTTATGTAATTTCCCTGGTCTGCAAAATGCACCTCAGCCCGCTTCATTGGGATCGCTGTCATAGAGATTACACACCCAGTGTAAGCAGCCGAAAGGAACATACTACTGATGCGAGTAATATATTTTCAATTTTTAATGAAGTGTTACTTGTCCACAACATTATCTCTTTTAGGTTCCAGGCTGTGTGCCAGTGATAAACTGCATAGCTCAACATCTTATCTATTTTTAAGTGACCAGTCTTTAGAGGTAAATTCCCTGTTCTCCTCAGTGAATTGATCCAGTGTTTGGCTACCATCAAATACTTTACAAGTGTACAAGATGTAATTCTTTTTTTAAGCGGGGATGGAGACTGAAATATATTTCTATTTCTTCTTTTGTGCAAAAGTTTAATATACACAGCTGGGTATGCACAACTGAGGCAAATCTTCCAATGAGCTAGAGGCTCTTAGGATTTCTGCCTGAGGTGGGGAACAATTAAACATGTTAACAATGTGAGCAAATCTGCCTGTGAGGTAAGCAGGTAAAAGGGAAAAGGACCCATCCTCTGTGCTTCAATTACATGTGCATAGGTGCAAGTAACACTATTTCCAGATAGGGTGGGATAAACAATCCAAAAAGCTAGGCTGAACGTAAACAACACCCTCTAGAAAAGACTCAGGACCAGTTTGTTGCGGAAAAATGTGTTACAGCTTGGTGTTACAGCTCCGGTGATTCTCACTCGGAGACTTGGAGAACTCAGGTTTATTAAGCCAGCGGGCCCAGACGAGTTAACACTTCACGCTCTGGACCCCGTCTGTAGGTTTACACAGGCCTTTATAAGCTGCCAGTTTTACACTTTGCAACATCATATGCAAATAAAGTATAACAGAAGTTGACCAACCAGGAACAAGCTTTGTAGAAATAGACCAATCAAGAGTGAGCTCCATGCAAAAAAGTACTACAAATGGACCAATCAGAAGTTAGGGAAGTGGACCAATCAGAAGTGAGAGTAATAACCAATCAGGAGTGAGACTAATAACCAATCAGGAGTGAAGGAAATAACCAATCAGAAGTGAGCTCAGGGAACCAATAGAATTCTAGGTTAGCCACCTTAGCGGCAAAAAGTGAGATAGAGCCTCTGGGCTGGGGAACCGGACGGTGCTGGGAGGAGAGCAGCGGCCCTGCCTAGGGGTCCTGCCGGTCTTTTTACGGGGCTTCCCGCCTCTGTTAGGGGGCTGTTGGATGGAAGAAGGGAGGAGAAGGAGGGGAAACACTAAGCCACTGGGTCTATTCTTTAGAATCAGAGACCGATAAGGAAGTCTCACAGGGACCTGCACTTGTAAAGAGCAGGTACTGACATCAGCGGATGTTTTTCCTGCAGAGGCACACAAAGGTCACTGCCTCCAGCTTTGAAATGACTTAGAAGGTGAGTGGATATTCCTTGAGCATATAGCTGAGATTTGCTGGAGAGGCTGGTGAAATTTACAAAACTCATAGCCTACAAAGCTCACGGCCTACCGGCCAGTTTGGCTGCTTTACATGATACAGTGGGAACTTTTCTCATTTATTCATCTGGCAAATCTGAAATCCCATTAGAAACCTAAAGGTTAAAAGGAGGCAGGCTGCACTTTAATTTCTCTCTCTCTTTTTTATAAGTTTCAGGCTGTGACTTTGGAAAATAAGCAAGAATATTTGGAAGAGCACAAGGCTTCAGAATTTGATATGCTGGACCATCAGTTAAGGTACCCAAACAATGGAATTGGAAATTTTTTTTTGTTCTGTTCAAAATAACTTCATACTAGAATTTGAGAGGAAGGCATTAATGGAGAAATATGAGTAGGTAACGCTGTAAAAATTACTGTGTGGCTGGCAATGGTTACATCATGAGATGTGTTTCACAGTAGAATAAAAAAAAAAAAAAAAAGGAATTCAAGAGCCGAACTAATAACTTCAGGCAAGTATAAGGTCAATATGCAATGTAGTTTACAAAGTGTGCCTAAAATGTAATATGCTAAATATTCTCATAAGGTAGGCATTACTGGATCTTGATGTTGGAACAGATGACCCATGACTATTTAAATAAAGTAGTTTGCTTAAAAGGTAGATTTCATAAACAGGAAAGATAATATATAAACAAGAAAAGAAAAGATACAAAATTTCTTAGAACAAATCAAAAGAGAGAGGCCTAATAGAGATATTTGAATAAAAATAAAAGTAGAGAAAATCATGAGGTTGAAAAAAAATTTATGAATTTGGGGAGTGGGTACCATATGATTCTGTTCTAATGTAAAATCTCAACCTTATTATTAGTCGTGGAAAGACATCAACACTCAGATGTTAGTTGAAGCCTCATTCTGCGACAAAAAAATATTTGATACATTATTGCCTTGCTTAGGTGATACTTTGTTCTTTCTTCAGAGGGTTGAGAAAACAACCAGTAGAACTAAATCCACTGGGCGTGGCAGTGGAGGGAGAAGAGCTGTCATTGCAAAATCCCCCCAGGTGATTCAGATAATCTTTCTCCTTCTCATTTTACTGCGGCTGCTTTAGATTTCCCTCTAACCAAAACAAGCAATAGATTGTTAGAGGATATGGGGTTATCATATCAGATATTTAACATAACAGATGTTTAACCTAGTCCTATGTTAAATAAACCTAAATATTAGGAAAATAGATTTAGAAAAATTCAGCAGAAGGGCGGATACTCAAAATTGTTGAGTCTTGGCACTGAGCTAGACACTTACATAACTGAACAAAAATTATTTAATATTTTCTTAAAAGTCATGAGTATTACATCATAACATATTATTACTATCAGATTACAAAGGGGGGAATGAAAATTCAGAGATTAAATCCCTTGCTTCAGCTTCTACAGACAGCAAGAGCAGAGCTACGATCTGAACTCAGTCTAAGTCCAAAGCCCAGGCTTTCTGAGTGTGACCTGTGACCTGAAAACTAGCAAGTCCAACTGTCTCTGAAATGCCCCTCCAGTAGGGGCACCTACATAAGTCCTTGTAATGGCACAGGGAATCTCTGATGTGTTCAGATTTAAAAGGCACACATGCAAAAGATGCAAAGTGGGCATTCCAGAGGCTGCCATAATCCCAAGAGAGCAAATGTTAAGGAGACTAAACCCAAAGTTTCCAGAAGTAAAGAGGACTGTATCGACCAATTTCTAAGCATGAGAGAGAGAAGGGGAGAGGACACAATCCACAACTGCTTAGGCTGAAGATAGCATAATGTTATCAAATTACAGGAGGCCAAAAACTCCTCATTTAACTTCTGTATTCTTCAGCATAGTTCCAAGTACAGTATAATAGTAGTAAATCTAGTATGAAAAAAATCTAAGAACTATAAAAAGTTTGCATTCCATTACCCACTCCTGCTGCTAAATTTTTAATAGCATTTGTAATCTCTTCTGTCATCTGAGGTTTTCCCAATCTTAATTTACCTTTCCGGGTCTCCATTGTGCTCAGTTACACACAGTCTCTAATTAACTACCTGAGGAAAGTCACTGTGCACCCACAAAGAGATCCACAAATGACTTAATTAGAACCAAAAAAAGCACTATTAAAATTAAAGTTTCATCCTGTGCCTCTGTGCACTATAAGCCTTTTATATATGGAAAATGCTTGCATTTAGTCATTTTACTCACCCTGGATGTAAATTACAAGTTTTATCATTCTTAGTATGTGGTCAGTGGAAATGCTCAGTGTATTATTTGTACTAATTACCTTGGCAGTTCCTCAGTTCTGTCCAAGTCTCCTTCACATCCAGCAACCCTAGAGGTTGTTGATGAGTGAAAACTAAAGTCCTAATTAGTAGAATTAGGATAGTAGCTGAGATCAGTATTGCTATTTTCCTTTCTTTTAATGTGAGTTTTTTGAAGTATAGTTGCTGTACAATGTTATGTAAGTTACAGGTATACAGTTATAGTCAGTATTGCTATTTTCGACAATACTGGAAATATTTTGAACATCTGTTCTTGGTATATCTTCTACTTTTTTAAAAAAAATTTTTTTCTATTTCAAATGTGTGGAATTAGAAAATGATAGAGAGCCGTAAGAGTGCCCTCCAGCTGGAGCCTAGTCCCGTTCTGCCAGAAGTGTGCCAGAACTCAACCCATCTCCCCAGCAAAGCAGGAGAGGTGTGTGTTTCCCTGGTCACTCTGTGGGCTCCCAAGAGTCTTGTTTCACCTGGTCTGTGGCATTGCTGAGACCCTCAGGTGGTGATCTGTGCTCTTTCCAATGGAGCTTTTAGCTCCCTGGCATCTGTCTTTATTGGCAGTAGTGGACCCAGCCTGTACTGTCTCATGAGAGCTGATTGTTTAATTTTCAGGAATTTTGTGAGTTGGTTGGTGTCATGTAGGAGCTTGAAATGGGCCATGGTTGGAGTATTCATACCACAGGAATCGGCAAATGCTACCAATCAGGGCTCCTCCTACGCTAAGAACCATTTGTTAAATATGTACCAGCACAGCACTGGTGGTAGGCAATAATTCCTTACTATTGCACTCAGGGCTAATTGGAAGGATCATTTGACAAACCACAGAACAAATTTTCTTGTTCCTCATTTCTGAAAACAGCAAGTAGCTGCACTAATCCAGCTGTAAATCTCCTAGGAAAAAAATTCTTTCCCCACCCCTGCCTCTCCACCTCCCTTAATTCCCAGCTCTCATTTTCCAGTCGCTTCCCTTTCAAGTTTGTGCCAAGTCAGAAATGCTCCAGGGTTGTTTCTTTTCATGGTATTTTTACTAAATAGTCATTGTGCTCTTCATTTGGTTTCTACCATGTGCCAAATGTGGAGTTTTATAATACAGCCTTTATGTTAGAGCTGCAAAGGTTTTAAAGACTAATCAGTTCTAGAGACCTAAATTCAGGTTAGGTCGACTCTCTTTATATTCCCGGTTCTGATGAATCATTATATAGAGACAAACACAGTAAGGGAAATCCTGGTGTCGGAGGACTTGAGTCTGAGTGGCGGACACACCGGGCTGGTTGGGAAGGAGGGGCTTTCCTAGCATTTCCTTCCTGGCAGAGGGTGCTCCGTTAGACCCACTTTCCTGATTTTTATTTATCGTCCTGCATACTACTCTCTAGGGGAGGTGCAGTGGCTTATTTTATTCATGATTGTCAAAATGCCACTTCCTGCTTCTTCCCTTCTATGGGATTCAGTTGCCAAGGGACGGATCATTCTGTTTTTCCCTCCATGCTGTGTATTTTACATGGTGAGAACTCCAGTCAATTCAGTTGTCTGAAACTAACAGGAAAGACTCTTGACTTTTAGAGTTCTGTATTAGGAAGCCCTTGGTTCTTATACATCGTGTTCTCCAACTTAGTCTTAATAATAAAGGTGGTATTCTGATCTCTATTTTCAGACTCCTTTGTCTTCAGTAATGGCTCAGAACTCAGAAAAGAGGAGTGTGATTTTTGGGGCGGGGAGCCCTTCAAACACCAAAATTAATGTAACCTTGGGATTACTTAAGTTCTGTTTCTCTGTCAGTAAAAAAGAGGAAAGTTACCAATGTTGTAGGGTCGCTTGATTCACCAAATATTTATTGAGAACCTATTCTATTTACTAAGTGCTCATTTTGTATCAAGCATTGCCCAAGGCACTAGGAACATTATGTCCCAGGCACAATGAGGGCAGTAATAGACCTGCAAAGATAAAAAAAAAAAGAATTCTGCATAAAGTTTATAATCTAGAAAAGCTCTATAACATTATACTCTAAGTGTCATAACAGGAGCATGGAGAAGAGAGGAGTACTTCACTCTGCCTGGGTGGAGTTCAAAGAGAGAAAAGACATATTTTTTTCTTAAATCCTCTCCCTCCAACAAATCTTGCCAAACTTATTTTTCTTTTAATTCCTATACACAATTTGTGAGAAGTATGTTCATGAAATAGAAATGAAACAAATAAAAAAGGCTGGATAACCTATGTCCTATCATTGATCCTTAAAAAAAATCAAGAATTACCACACACTAACATTTGCCAAACGGTATGAGTTTGCTGGGCTGCCAAAACCAAGTACTGCAAACTGAGTGGCTGAAACAAAAGAAATTTATTTCTCACTATTTTGGAGGCTGGAAGCTCAAGATCAAGGCATCGGGCTCTTCTGAAGCCTCTCTCCTTGGCTTGCAGGTGGCTGTCTTCTGCCGGTGTCTTCACGTGGTCTTCCCTCTGTGCACGTTTATGTCCTAATCGCGTCTTAATCTTTTTGTAAGGACAGCAGTCATATTGGGCTAGGGCTTTCCTTAATGACCTCATTTACTTGGTTATTTCTTCAGAGCCCCTATTTCCAATGCAGTTACATTCTGAGTTACTGGGGGTAAGGAATTCAACATAGGAATTTCAGGGGGACACAATTCAGTCCATAAAGGCCACTTCGTATAAAACTTCTCTAGCAGTAGTGCAGAACTTAGCCATGATCCTGAGAATCAAGCACTCCTTCCCAGACGTCAGTAATTTGCCACATTGTCCTTAACAAGTACATCCTTTTCCTCACCTATACAATTTATTCTCTCTCTATGACCTGTTGATAATACTGGCTCATTTTGGATGGTTTTTATGCATGGAACTATGCAATTATGAAGCATTTAAAAAACTGGTGACGTTAAAATTCTCCTCTATTCATTTTATCAGAAGGAAGAATTTCGCTAAGAGACCCGCAGTTTTCTTAATCTCTCTCTTGTTTACTTTCTCTCTCTTTCTTATTCCTTGTAATATTAAGAATTGCCTTGGGGGCAAAATGAAGGAGTAGATCAATCAAGAAGCACTGAATTCATGCAGTTGTTCTCATCCTGCTGAATTCTCTATTTATCTATTTTTCAGGAAATTGTAGAAACTGTTAGAAGACGGTGTTGCGAAAATGGAAAGCTCTTAGCAAATGATTTGGGAAAGAGACCTTGTTGGAAACATATCTTACTTCTGAAATTATCTAAACTGGAGCATAGAGCTTAATGCACGTTAGAATTCCATTGATTAGAATCTGCCACATCCTTTGCTGTGTCTGCCTACGGATAGGGTTGGAATTTTACTATCAGCTTGTGCAATATGTATTGAAACTGGAACAAATATCTTTTTATCCTTAGGCCTTGCACTTCCTTGTCATCCCCACTCTGCTTTACACATCCAACTTTTCTGCCTTTATTCTCAAATATATTTTATCTTTGTCATCCTCTCTCTCTGCATTTTACTTTCCTATTTCATATCTCAGTAGATTTCCTTTTGAAGTTCTGGAGAGTTTTAAGGAAAATAGTTCAGGCAGCAACCCTAAGGAAAAAGAAGTGTCCAAATTAACACACTCAATTTCATGGGCAAATGTGACCGAAGCAGGAATTCATTTGGAGACCAACTTAGTAGTTCAGACTCTACCAGGTGAAAAATCTCCATTAGAGAATATCTTAAAGTTAATAAAAATGTAATGAGGATTTTGTTTTTCCTTTAATCTTGACATTGATAAGGTGTTGAGTCCTTTAAATCTGGGGAGCAATCAATCATTGTATGTCTGTCAGTCTTGTGAGATATTTTTTCAAAGAACTCAAATGTTAGCGCCACATTAATTGATTTGGGGGAAAAAAATTGCCTTACTGACTTTCAACCACTTTATCTTACCTGTACAACATGACTAAATTTGGGATTACTGAATCAGTAAGGGCAGTTGATTTTTCTCATTCCCATTTCAAGGTATTTTCCTTCTCATCATGGTCTCTGGAGTGGAGAGTCAGTAGAAGAATATAAGGAATCAAAATGAGCTATCTACTTATCACCTCTTTTCTCTAGAAAAACATCTTATTAATCATATCAATAATACTAACAATAAAAAAATAATAATATTTACATTAACATCTAGCATTTGTTGTGAATTTATTGCCTGCTAGGTACCATGCATCATTATGTCATTTAAACTTGAAATTGAGAATGTACTATTATTAGTCAAATTTTACGAAAAAATCAAACTGAAACATTAGAAGGACCTGGGTCATACAGCTACTGAACGACAAAAACAAATATCCTTTCTTTCGTCAAGCACTTCTCATCAGTTTTAACCATTTTGATATAACAGCCAATAGATACGTCTAACTTAGATTATCTGCTCATTTGAAAATGAAATTTTTGATTGATTATAAAAACAGCTTACTGTCTCAAAAAACTCCACTTCTCTGAAACTTTTTTCCAATAAATATTTAAGGAAAGCTATTTTATATCATTTTATAAAAATGTAAATTGACTTAGAAAAAATTAATGTATTTCTCAAATGCAGGTAATAAGGGAAATGGGAATTAGATATTCTGGAAGAAGGGAGAAATTGTGTTAGAATATTAAAATTTTAATAATGTTCTGCTCCTTGCCACAGATGTAATACTTATGTTAGAATCGTAGAATAAGCCTGGGGAGTTTTATTTCGAATTGGCAAAGAGATTTTTTTTCTCTATTTGGGCTTTCTTCTTTTCTAGACTTCAACTGTTTTGTTTATCTGCTTCTGTTTTTATTCTTTTATTCTCTTATGCCTTTTCTTGCTTTCTGATTCCTGCTTTCTCTTTTATTTTCTTAGCTCTCTTCCCAGAAGATTTCCTTTCAGAATATAGGCGTATTTCTAAGAAAACGGCATAGGGAGTGGGCTCCCCAGAGCTCGGGCCTCAAGAAATAAAATGGCTCAATATAAATAAAACAAAGAGTCAGTTCCAGACCTGGTTGAAAATCCTGGCAGAGATACTGCATCTTTGGCCTACTATTTCCTGACTTCCTCATCCCAATGGACATTTCATTTGTGTGAAAGTATCGGAGGTCTTTTGGAATGTGAGGTTAATAAAGATTTTAAGACAATTGAGTGTTAATGTTTGCTGTCTGGTTTGGATGGCCCAACTCCAAGAAGTTTTCCTTAAAACACTTTAGGTCCTTAAATATAGCAGTTTCCCACATTATCAAAGATGTATCATGGAAGAAACCTGAGCCAGCACATTGGTCCTATGCAGAAGTGAGTCTAGATGCCAAAATTGATTACTGGAGATCTCCCAAAGGGGAAGAAGTTCAAATAAGGACTTTAGCACATTCAGATAATGAATATGTATTTACTGATGGAGCATATATAGTATATTTCAGATTTGCAAAAAATTTGAAACATAAACCTATTGGCCTATGTATACTGACAGACCTGCGACCACAAACAGATGCTTGTAATTGTAAAGAGATTTTAGAGTTTCAGGATTAAAGGGTGTGGCAAGTTAACAAAGTTAAAGCCTCTGACTTTGGACCCCTGAACTTCATGGTTTGTTATAAATCCTTGAGTTACCACGGCTACTGCTGCCACCTGGGGAGTGGTCCCTAATGGGGAGGTCTCTTTCTCTGGATTCCTCACCAAATCCCTCTCTGGATTTTCCCTCACCAAGTCCCAGATGGCCTCTTATATTCAGGCAAGCGTTTACTTTGGCGCCCCTAACTTTGTTACAAGTGTAAGAAAAGTTCCAGAATTTGGCGATGTAAAAGCAAGAACTGATATAAAATGCCTTCAGATTTCGAGGTGATTGCAGTTGTCTATTACTAAGGACAGTTTTTGTGGGGGAGGGGGTGCAAATTATGCTCAGAGACTGAGACTGTCTTTGCCAATAGTTTATTTAACACGGGTTCACTACAGGGATTTCACAAGCCAATGGCATACGGGATAATGTCTCTTAATAATCCAAGAAAGATATAACATACTACAAACAAATGAGTGATGAATTATACTGTTGTTCCAGGCAAGGAGAGATGAAAGGAATGAAGTCTGGCTATAGTTGAGGTGTACCTTTTCTACAAGTTTTTATTTCTCAGGATAGAGGGGCTTTGCCAACCCAGAGCTGATGTCCAGCTACCAGCACAGAATGAAAGTCCCTGTTGCTAGCGCACCTGGCTAGGGGACCGTGGTGCCATGGCTGTTGACGGGCCATGCACAGCAGAAGCTGTGCCCCAAGGTTTTTGGGAGCTAGATCAGCAAAGGGTAGCTTTGTCCAGTCCCCAGCTCTCGTCCTTACAAACTCGTGAGTGTTTATAGCCTAAATACTCCTTCACCATATTTGCATCTTCACCTGTTTTTATTGATAGGCCCCTAGCCGGGCCCCTCAGTAGCTGAGTTCTGTGTGCTCATCAGAGATAACAGAGCGATGATGACGTCCTGACACAGCTTACTTCATTCTAATATTAAAACAGCTCAACTTCTAGAAATAACTTCTTTGTGTTTGTCTTTGTCATAAATAAGTGGGTTAAAACAACGTTGCTTAAGTATAATTACAAATTATATCCACCAGTTCACAACAGACACTTACCCCAAAGGTCTTCTGACTTTGTGATCTAGGTTCAAATTTGTTTCTCTCTGCCATGGTTTATGTTCCACTTTTAAAACAGAGATGTGTCTCTGTGTCTGAGCTAATTCCTTGGGTAACTGATGTATTTCTGCTTAAAGCAAAATTAGTCTTGGCCAGGCAGCAGGCTCCTACTACCTGCAGATGGGTTTCTGCTGCTTTGCTGGCTTCTTCCCTCGTCTCCTCTGCTGGTTTCTCCAGACCTAACACATCACAGACCCACAAGGCTCTGTTTTCTTTAACCATGTTGTAACTTGAGATTTCTGCTTTCTTGCCGTCTGGATTCAGAATCCTGCAGTATTTGTGACATCTTATGACATGGAAGGATGAGGTGTTCCACTGCATCATACTCTTCTTCTTCATGGACTGTTGTAATGTCTCAGCTCTGCCGACCCCTGCTAGATTTAAATATTTAGTGAAAAATTTCTTGCTTTGCTAAAAATCTCTCAGTCACCACGACCAAATTTAAGGAGTAGATGTTATCTTACAAAAGGTAAAAGACGCTCGTATTTGCATCTGTGCAGATACACACACATATAAATAAGAATAAGCATGTGTAACAAATCTATGCTTATTTCTTTTAAAGGCTGAACAAATTCAAAGGTAAGGACTTAAGTCTTTTGGGAGTCAGTGTTTACTGGTTGATTTCTTAGCCTAATTTCTATGAATTTTCAGGACCCATACTTAGCTGGATGCCTGCACCTAGCCTGTTTCTTTACAATAGTGAATACTCTAAAATGTTAATCCAAATGGTTACAGTTGCTTATCTGTGGGAAATATTTATTCATTTATTTATGATTCTAAATCTTTACCTGTTTCAAGAGTGTCACGATCACTACCTGCCTCCCTCTGCCCCATCGCTGCCCAGAATCTTTCTTTAGCTCTGTAACTATCCACTTATCTCTGTCATTGAATTATGCCACGGCACAAAGAAAATTGTGCAGTTTTGAGCTTGCTACATATTTTTTTCAATGTAAATAAGTGATCTGGAATTTTGAATAAAGTCCAAAAATCTTCAGAAATTTTCAGACTTATTTTTCTCTCACAGCAAAGATGGATTATGAGATTAACAAGTCATCTTAGTTTGGGGGAATTCTCATTACTGGATTATCAGAGTATCGAATACAAGTCTTCAAGCACTGACTCATGACTAAGTGTTTTCAGAAAAATCTTGTGTGGTTTTGAAAAGATTTGATAGAGCATGTTGAAATGTAACATGTTGGCACATCAGAGAATGGGTTGGAATTTTTTAAATTGTTATTTGGGATCTTTTTGGAATGTTATCTCTTGTGTCTTGTGATTCAAAATATAATGACAACGATAGAATGAGATATGTTCATCACTGACAGTCAATGCCTTTTGCGAAATGTTGGGTAGGAACAGGAATGTTACATGGGATTGGAAAGAGTTATACTGTGAGAAGGAAACTAGATATAGACAAACTAAGAAGTACCGTAACTGAAAAGAATTGGAATGGGCATCACATAAAATAGTCTATAGATTCATTCATTAATGAGGTGCAGAACGACTGAATTCACCGTCTCATTTTACACATTTTGAGTTACCCAAACAAAATGGAGACTCCAGTGGTTGTTGATATCATAGCATCTTTACCTTAAATGGGGGGATTATCTATTAATTAAGGGAACCATTTTTGAATACTGTATTGAGCATCTATTATGTTAATGGATGCTCTCCAAGTGCTGTGAGTTTTACGAAGCAGACATCCAGACAGAGTGGGAGAGCTTGACAGAATCTTGGCGACTGCACTTCAGTATAACCTTTATAACAAATGAGGAAACAAAACGAATGCAATGTCCAGTCATTGTTCTGAGAGAGCTTATAATCTACCTGAGTGAAAAAAAAAGACTTGTTCTTATGAGAAATTACATTAAAATGTTAAGCTAGTATACCACAGTGGTAAACTTAGGGGCTTTTGAATTTAACTTTGCTACTTAGTAGCTATGTGTCTTTTGACAATCTACTTAGCCCCCTGAAGACTTTAGTTTTCCTCACCTATAAAAACCATATCTTGTAGGGTTGTTTTGAGAGTTAGACATGATCATGTTTTTGGAATGTTTAGACGCATCCCGAATGTGACAAGTGCTCAGCAAATGGTAACTGTTACCAACACTGCTGAACTAGTGTTCTCTTGGAAGTGCCAACCTAGTATCATAGGTGCTAAGCGCAGTGGAAAATTGGAGTCTAGGAAGGCAGTGACAAAGAGCATTTTTACCCTTGTTCTCTCTTCTTATTTCCTTTTTTTCCCCTTCCCCCTCTTTGCCAAATAAAATGGCACCATAACAGAATTAAAACCCACACTTTTCTTTTGTCTTCTATCCCACCGGTGTCCTCTGCACTGCTGCCGCACACGCATATGAGCCAGATGTTTATTACCTTAGAGGCACATGCTCTCAGGGTACGGTGACAACTTCTTTGTCAATTCTGTTGGGTTAGTTAGCCACTGTGGCAGAGTCTGTCAGAACGATAGCACGACAATTCCAATCTTCAGTAATACGCAGCCAGCCAATAGTAACCGTCACTTCCCTTTTAGAAAAGCTGCAGCTTCTTCAACTTTAGTGCTTTTGCAAAACATGTTTTTGAAATAAGTAGTTATAAAATAATTTCCCAACGAGCTTCATTTCCTGAGGACAAGTAAGGGCTCCTGTCCCTGAAGAGATGGAAACAAGATCACTGCTCAGAAACTCTACCCCAGTGCTGATATCACAAGGTACATCATGCTCCTTTCTCATTTCTAAGTGGAAATTTTTTAATACCATTCTTTCTCATTTCGTTTCACTTTTCTTTCTGCAAAACCTGTCCCTTGCTGCCTTTTTTGCTTGAATTTTTGATTGCCTTGCTGTATTATTTTTCATCCTTTTTATATATTTACTATTCCATAAACCTAGATGTTGATTTTCTTTCATACTTGATTTAATTTATTCTGTGAGTTTGTGTTCGATTTATGGATTTTGAGATAAATCTCTCTCATTGGTTCCTTGCAATACAGACTGCATAAAATCTGATTTATAAAAGTTCACTTTGTTTTTGATGTAAAAGCAAATATCACATTTGATTTGGCCTCCGTCACATGGGGTTATTAAGGAGGGGAAGTGTTTTTGATACTAGTAAAATTAGCCCTTTTGATTTTCAGTTGATGCAAAGAAGAGGGAAATTGACATCTGCCTGAGTCTGATGTTTGAGCTGACTCTGATCTCTGATTATTTTTAAGTGTTTATGTAAATCTGGGGCCTGTCTAAGCAATTTACTATTAGCAGAATTTTCGCAAGTCAGCAACCATAGCAGAGCTAGATGCTTTTAAAACTAAAGCCACTTCCATGTTTTTTAAGAAAAAATAATTTTTTTCACAGCAGAACATAAGAATAGTGATGATCAAACTATTTTATTTTGGATTCTATGAGATTTTCATGAATGGGATTAATAATTAACTTCTTTGTGGTAATAATTTTATAATTTATACATATATCAAATCATCCAGTTGTACACTTTAAACATACATAATTTTACTTGTCAAAAATAAAAATTAAAAAAGAAAAACCTTTAAAAAAAGAAATACTGTAGAACTGGTGGAGGGATAGACACACAGATCAAAGGAACAGAATAGAGAACCCAGAAATAAACTCACAAAAGTTTGGCCAACTGACTTTTTACAAAGGTGCAAAAACAATTCAGTAGAGGAGAAATTATCTTTTCAACAAATGGTATTGAAGCAATTAGACGTCAATTGAAGGAAAAAAAATAATAGCAGCAACAAAAAAAACCTGACCTAAACTTTGCAACTTACTTCAAAATTAAACTAAAAACTAAACATAGATTTAAATATAAAATATACAACTATAAAACTTTTGGAAGATAGCAGAAGAAAGTCTGCAGAACCTAAGACTAGGTGGAAAGATCTTAGGACACTATAAATTAGAAAGTCAATAAATTGCACTCCATCAAATTAAAATTTTTTGCTCTATAAAAGACTGTTAAGAAGATAAAAAGACAAAGTACAAACTTGGAGGAAATATTTGACAAAGAACTGGTCTCTATAATATGTAAAGAATCATGAAGCTCAACAGTAAAAATAAACAATCTGATTAGAAAATGGGAAACACCACAAACATACATATTGTCAAAGAAGATAACAAATAAGCACATAAAATAAATTTGGTATCGTTAGCCTTTAGGGAAATGCAAATGAAAACCATAATGAGATATCACTACATACCTATTAGAACAGTTAAAATTATGTCAGTGCCATACAAATGCTGGCAAGATGTGCAGAGAAGCTGGATCGCTCATACATTTGCCAGTGGGGATGTGAAATGATACAGCCACTCTGGAAAATAGCTTGGCAGATTCTTTAAAAAACTCTTCCCATATAACCCAGCAATCACACCCTTGAATATTTATCCCAAAGAAATGAAAAATTATGTCCATACAAAAATCTGTAATTGAATGTTTATAATAACTTGTTTGTAATGGCCCCAAACTTTGAACAACCTAAATGTCCTTTAGTGAGTGAAGAGTTAAACAACTATGGTACATCCATACCATGGAATACTACTCAGCACTAAAAAGGACAAAATATTGATACATGCAGCAAACTGGATGGATATCAAGGGCATCATGCCTTGAGGAAAAAGCCAGTATCAAAAGGTTACACACTACAAGGTAATGGACGTCAAACTGTAGAGGAATGGGGGAAGTATGGCATATTAAGAAGATTTTCTTAGAGGTGAACAATAAAAGGAAGAATCCCAATTTGAAGAGTTTCTTGAATTTGTCATCTTTCATTCATTTGTATTCACACCATTGTTATGACTAATAAGATAATCAGTATATTGTGTGTTTAGGTATAATTGTTTTTAAAATCAGTCATTTTTCTCTTTTAAGTAAACCTAGAGTTTATGACCAAGCTAATGTTCTTCTATGTTTATGTTAGATGTTTCTGTGATTCACAAACTCTATGCTGTAGCAAACAAACTAGTCTGAAAATTTTTGGAAAATATTCTTTTTATTTAGAAGATTCAGGAAAAGAGGAGAAATGCCATTTAATATCCCAGGCTCAAAAAGAAAGAAGACGGGGGGAGGGGAGGAAGGGGAGGTTTGCTAAAAGCTTAGGAGTAGTTTCTCCCATTATTCTCTATCAAAGTACCCATTTATTTTCTTAAAATGCTAATCACACTCTACAATTTTAATTTTATGTCTGTTTGCTTACTTATTCACTGTCCGCTGGCTTACCAGAATGGAAATCCCATGAACACTGGATTAACTTTACCAGTGCCTGTACCCTCACATTATGACTGTGTAGGGGAGAAAAAACATAACTTTTCCTTTATCCTTCTAGGCTCTTGGCTGAGACCCCCTGTAATAAAAAGACAGATTGATAGGAGAAAAACAAACAGAAGTTTAATAACATGTGTACTTCCTGTATACGTGGGAGGGGCCCAGGAAAACTGAGTAACTCCCTGAAATGGCTCAAGACACCACCTTAAATACCATCACCAGCTGAAAACAAAAGAAAGATATTGGGAGAGGGAGGCCCAGTTATTGGAGGGTGTCACGTAGAGCACAGTAAACAAGGGTATGGTATTATGCAGAATTAGGTGTCTGCCTTCTCCATCGATAAGAGTTTCTGGAGATTTGGCCATTCCTCTCTTCCTCTTACAGAGGGAGATTCCTTTACAAATGGAGATTTCCCTTATAAATGTTCCATTACAAAAGGGTAACTTCTACTTGATCTTTAGAACTTCTCCTGTATCTGCTGTTTCTCAAAAACTAACTGGCTTAAAATAATTGTTATGCCAAAAAGGCATATTTTAGGGTGGCAAACTCTGCTCCCCTTCACGGGACACACATCAGACTCTCAGTAAATATTTATGTATGAAGGGATGAATGAATAAAGGATTTGGCACTGAAGTTTTATAAACCTGCTAGCTTAAGTGAAGAAAATTCGCTAACAATTATGAAGGGAAAAATCATTTATTTAACTAATACTTCCTGAATACCGATATGTGCTGGACATTGCTCTAATTGCTTATGGGGAAAAAAGAGACTGTGTAGGGGCACAGAATTTACCACCCCAAAATATAGCTCTTTGGCATAATAATTATTTTAAGCTGGTTGTTTTCTAAGAAACAGCAGACATGTGAAAAACTCTGAAAGGCCAAGTAGGAGTTTCTTTCGTAAGAAACATTTACATTTGTAAAGGATATCTTCATTTGTAAGTGTGTTTTCCTCACTGTTCCAGGAAGAGGAGAATGACCAAATCTCTAGAAACTCAGTAGGGAAGGCAAGGACTGAAGTCTGCATCACAACCTTACCCTTGTTCACTCTGCTTTTCCTGGTGACTTCCCTCGCCCCACTCTCAACACCCTCTTTTGTCTTTAGCTGAGGATGGTGTTAAAGAGAGGGTTTCTGCCATTTCAGAGAGTTACTCAGTTTTCCTGGCTCTCTCTGATGTGTATGTATTATTAAACAACCATCTGATTTTCTCCTGTTAATCTGTTTCATGTCAATTTAATTCTTAGACCAGCCAGAAGAACCTAGAAGGGTAAAGGAAAATTTGTTCCTTCCTGACGATTGACATGAACATGTCTTCCCTCAGGGAGCTTACATTCCAGTGAGAGAAAATAGAAAGATTGAAGGAATGAGGGAAGCAAAGGGTTTTGAAATGTACCGTCACCCATAAAACTTTGCCTGGGTTGGAGGATGAGTACAACCAATAGCTTGTTCTCTGAGGAAAAAAGCTCTAACACTGTCATTTGTTTTTTTGTTTTTTGTTTTTCCTTATCTATAACAGGAGAAAATAGAAGGATAGCTAATTAAGAGAAACCTATAGCCCAAACCTCTCCCAAGTTCTTGTTCTGAACTATAAGCTGGTGGAAATTCAGCACACTTGAAACTCTTTGGGGCTGTGGAAAGGAAGTTTAGGAGCTAAAGTAACAGAACTACTTGATATTCATCCAAAGTGATATTGGATATAAAGAGCTGAACTAAAAAGTGACATTGTACAGAACATGAGGAAAAGGAAAAAATCCAGCCAGGTACTCTTTAGAAGCCACTGATTTTTGAAAAGAACCATCTATTTCTAAGCACCACATACATTAAATACAATATCTTATTTAAGATGGTATGTAAACTACTTATAATTTCATTTTAATAAATAACATTCATTTGGGCAAAAAATTTTCTGTCCTAAGATTTGATATCTGAAGTAACAATGGTCATAATAGCACCACCACCATAGAAGCTGTAAGAGCGATTATCCAAGTTGCAGACAATTCGGGAGACGGCCTATCGCAAAGGCGTACTTCACAAGTAGTACCACTTATTGAGCATTTATCAGAGATTAATCGAGAACATTTGAAACCACTCTGATCTCAGTGATAATACCAAAAATCTTTCAAAAAACTTTCCTCCTGACACTGTTCAGAGAGGGGAACTGAGTCACATGAATGCTTAAGAAGTGCATTTCCAGAGGTGCTTTGGAAAACAGTAGCATAGCTTGGGGAAATCAGATTCAAATCTCTAAACAGAAATGCTCTGCCAATTTTAAGAACTCCTGTAACTGTATTTCTACAATAAACCTGCCGATTAGCAAAAAAACGTAGGGAGTCCTTTCCGTAACCAAAGTCATAAAGGGATATCTGAGCAAGGCGTTCTTGAGGGCGACATCAGGGAAATGACATTATACCGAACACCATTTGTCAGGGAAATGCATTAGGGTCGTTTTTAAAATGTAGGTGTGGAGAAGGAATAGAGTCACTGATGGTTACCCAGACATTCCCTGCTCTAGGATCTGTGGCAAATTGCTAAATTAATCCCAGCAGGTATCCTTTGGAGTAATAGCTTTATTTAGGCATGTGTGTGTTTGTGTGTGTGTGTGCATGTGCGTGTGTGTGAACCCGTGTACCTTACCCAAAGCTGATCAAAATCTTTGTGTTATATTGACTCTCTTCCAGAAAAAAATAAAAAAAGCTCTTCACCTAACCCACTTCTTGATAGATCAGACTCTTAATGCTTAATGTCTAAATTGTCACTTCCAAAAGAGGCCTTATAAATCCAAACTCTGTTGTTTATATTTTCAAACCCAGATTTCTCAATTGACACTCCATTGTATTTATGGTGTCTAACTTGCTCCATCGGATGGAAATTTATTCAGGGGTCATTGATGTGGGCTTCGTAAGGTCACTTTCAGAAGTTTATTTCCCAGATCCTTTTGCAAGGAGGGGTCTTCTAGGAAATGGTGGATGCACGTTGGTGCATGGCTCTCTGGCTGTGCAGAACACAGTGCTGTTTGCCTCCCAGCTTGCGGTTCTGAGGTCAACATTGTTTGTTAGAGAGAAAAGATAGGATGCTGCTTCAACCTTGAAGGGGAAGGGAAGGAAGAAATAGCATTTTCTCAATATAAGCCTCTGTGATAACACCAAAATGTGAAACTTTATGAATGCTGTTTGAGAGATTCTATTTTTTGATAACTCAGAAATTGCATTTTTGGCAGGGAGGTTTCAAAAAGGGAATACTAGGGCTTTGATTTGGTCCTCTGTTTTTATCTGCAATTTTAATCTATAGATGGGGAAGGTTTTCTTTGACATTTGTAGCAGCATTTCTGAGATTGATGCCGCTGCCTATTATTATACAGGAGAACATTTGATACTAAAGGTTCCCGCAGCTCCCATCAGCTTTCTATAGCGGGTCTGCTCTCCTGACATTTAATGTCCCTTAAGCCTGATATGGTCTGATAACTTCAACATGCAGCTGCTTTGGGGAGAAATAAAGAACTGCGGTATCTTTGATTCTCGGTAGGGACTGTCACTACCTACATCACCAGTTGCCCATCACCCTTTCCCCTTAATGTGTGAATTAAAGTCTCAGAAAAGTACATGCATTGTGCCCATGCGTATGTGTACCAAACACACCAAGATTCAACCAGATTAGAGAAAATGTAGTCTTCTTATGAACACAGCCCAAGGGCCCAGCGTCTGTCACCTTGTTGAGATGTCTAGATTATCTTCCTTAGGCTGACCTTTGAGTGAGACCAGTTAGAAGGAGAAGTTTCCTGTGCCTCAAACATCAATTCTCACAATCATTCTTTTAGTTTGTCTGCCTACAAAGAAGTGTCTTTGCTGTAAATGCCTTAGCTAACAAGAGTTAGGATTACTTTTTTAACCCCAATTCAGAACTGGATTGGAGTCTGGTGAAATTCACCAGTGCATCCACACAGCAGGTGAACAGCCAATGGAATAATTGTTAGCTATAAGAATGAAAAATTTCCCTATATCCTGATTTGAAAGATCTCCAGGATATGTTATCAGTGGAAAAAGCAAAGTGCAAAAAATTGTCCAGAGTCAGCTATATTTTTGTGTGCACTTAAAATATTCATACTTGCTTGCATTTGCATTAGAAAACACTGGAAAGATATTTGAGAAACTATCTAAAGCACTGAAGCAGAGGGAGAGGAATGGAGAGGGACACAGGTGGGAATAGAGCTCTTATTTATAGCTTGTCGTATGATTTTAATTTTTAGCCTTATGAATTACTTATCAAAAAACTTGTAATTTAATGTTTAAAAATTTTAAGGCTTTCATTTTCATTTGAATTTTGCTTTAATATCTAACAGTATTAACTGGACTCTAGGAGACCTGGAGTTTGCCTTTGGTTAAGTCACTGATCTCCAAATGATGTCACTGAGTTCACAGAATCATTCTAACTCAGTTTTGGAATTTGCCTTTCATCGTTTGGGGCCCCCGTTTTTTTAGCCCATCATAAGCTCACAGAGGGCAGGCACCGTATCTCTGGTGACAGTGCTAAGGAGAGACAGAACTTCCAGGGCAATGTGGGATACGTTTGAAATAAGAAAAAGAACAATGACCCGCTTTCTCAGCAGTAAAGACTGATTATTTTTCAAACTCATGGTAGTCTGTATCCAAGATAATAGTTTATAAGAATGCTGTTTTTCAGTCTACTGCTCATGAAGAAAATTAACCTTTCTCATTTTAGTCATCTTGAAAGCTACTCAATTTCAATACAAATGAAAGAACAGAATAAGAATGGAATATGAACTTTCCAAAGTTATCTTCTTAACATCATCTAGAAAAAAGGTATTGTCATATTGTAATCAACCTGCAATGAATGCAAAACGTGGGCAATTTGAAAATCTAAGCTTGGTTGAAGTCTGTCCTGATAACTTTGTTAAACTGGGAATGGAAAACAAAGTTAACTCTTTGATGCCTCCCCAAACAAACTACTGTACCTAAGCAACACTCTACTGTGATATAATTTAAATAACAAAATATCCTGGAACACATCTCAAAAACGAACAAGGTCTCAGCTATTACCCAGGAGCAACACTTGTTCAGAGAGAACGTGCCATAGGGATATGGCAAGTGCAGAGAGACGAGGGAGTCAGGAGTGAGTCCAGAAAGATAACCGCATTCGCCAGGAGAAACAATTCAGATGCTTTCTCACAAAATCTAGGTAAGCCATGCTATAACTGGTCAACCTAACCCAAAATGGTGAATCACTAGACATTTTGAAAACCTGTCTGGATCGATGAGTCCATTTGTAGAAGAAGGAACGAGCATCTACAGATCAGCCGTCCATTGTGAAGTGAACAATCGATTTATATCTGAAATATCTAAGCATAAGTGTTGATTTTTTCTATGTGAACTTTTCGAAATTTTAGGAAAAGGGTAGAGCTTGGTCACACTTTGCTTTTTATCCTGAACGTTAGTGGTGACATGTTGACAGGTTGTTAACATACCAGCCTTAACATCGAGATAGCAGGAAAAAAATAGGAGAATAATAATAAACAATCTTGAGAGGAGAGTCTGGTGAAGGAAGAGAGGAACGGGCAATTCCTTCCTGCTGTCATCCTTCCTGCTCTGACCCTGAGGTCAGATGACTTCAATCCTAACAAATATGTTTCTGTGAGAGAGTGATCTCACGGCCCCTGTTCTGCAGGGAAGAGCACTGCCTGGAGAGGTTTCCTGTTCTTTCTTCCCTGTTCTCAAGGCAGAGGCTTGCTCCCTCCAGCTCAGCCCTGCAGGGCCTGCCTCCTGACTGCGATCTGGACGACCGAACGTTTCGAAGGGAAGGCACAGAAGATGGAGAATGAGGATTATAATCCTTCTGATTCCTTGGATCTCCACATCAGGACGTGTCTGTTCTACTTTGTCAATTTATGGATGGACAACTGCTAGTCAGTTACTGGACAGAAGCTCTGACCTCATTCTCTTCACTTGTTACCCCTCTGATTTTCAGGGAATCCTAATGAAGGAATGCTTTTGGGAGGATAAGGAAGGTTACAAGTTCCACAACCAAGTAAATAATTTAACAGTCTCTAAAGAGAATTTTCATTAATATAGTCAGGGTCCCAGTGTGTCTACGACAGACTTTGTTTTCTACTGGCTCTAAATCTCCCCATTCATCACTGCATAGGGATTGTCTTCTAAACTTAGCAGAATCCACAGTTTAACAAAACCAAAAAACTCTGCTTGAGTCTACCAAAAACTGCTTTCGTTTTCCAATCTATGTATTTCTTCAGCTGGATTAAAAAGGTAGAATTTTCTGCAAGGTGCGTGGCTTTGTTGTTCTAATTGGCCCTGGGGGATGGCCCAGGAGAGCACGAATGCCTGCCGGGGGTTGATGCTGCGACCTGAGCTTTCTGAGTGCTTTTCAAGATACTCAGTAGATGCGATAATTGTTAGACCCGAAAGCTCTGCATAGTGGCCTGGCATCCCAGGAATTTGCCCACGTTGCTTTGTGATGGTTGCCTGACTCTGCCCCTCACAGTGGGGTTTCACAGGTATAATAGGATTTTACTTTTAAGGTAGTAGGCAGGCTGCCTGGCAAAGAATCTACTTACAGAAAGGATGTGCTCCCCGTCCCCTCCCCTCGTGGGGGCTGGGAGCCTTTGATTTGGAGCGCTGCAGTTGCTGCAGTTCATTATGGTATGTCTCAGAGCCCAGCTCGACTGTGTCAGTGGATTACCCCCTAAAGTGCTGTGCTCACTGTGATAATAGCTAAGGACGTTACAGACAGGGGAGTGCGCACTACCTCCAGAGCACCGCTATTCCCAGCCTTCAGTGAGCTTCCAAAGGAGAGGCAGAGCTCCACCTTACAGGCCAGCTGGCCCCCCTCATAGTGACCCTGTGTATTACGGCGGCCCCACCCAGATCAGGCCTCCAGGAGTCCAGGTGAGGGGCAAGTAGCCTGGAACCACGGCTACTTCATCCAAAAGTCCCTACGGGGCTCCAAGAGCCGGAGTGGTGGAGGGGGTGGGGGTGGGGGGAGCCAGGGCTGAAGAATCTGTGGGGCTTGACACATTGGTCATCTCTCTGGGGTGCTATTTGTCTCCCAAGTCATCTTCCAGCCACCCTTTCCCTCAACTCACAACACGGTGGGTTTTACAAAAAAGAACGACACGATACGCAGTGTTAACTAGGCCTCCGACCTTCTTCCTGTTTTTTGAACAAGATCACCCTTACGTCAGTGTCTTTACCCTTTTTGGTCCATCTACTTAGAATTCTTTTCTCCTGCTCATTGTGTGAGTTTTAATTTAAATGCTACCTGAACATTCTATATAAAATAGGCTACTCTTCCAGGCTTGCAAAATATATCACTGGGTGATGCCACTGATACTCAGAACGGGAATCACTTCTTGGCATATGTGTGTGACATATAAAAGCAAGGTGTGCTGAATGATTTTCTTGTCTGTTTACACAAGAGAATATATTTTTATTTTGCTAAAGATTATTTTATGGCCTGTGATATAGAAAAGGTACACCAGCAGGAAGGGAGGGTTTTGTTGTATGAACAAAAGTGCTTTATTGCTTTAGTCACAGAAAACAGCTGCTGGTTAACATATGCTTCCTGATCTTGATTAATTGAGGGATGAAATAGTGAAAATTGTGACTGTGATCATTTCGGAGTACTGTGTGAAGAAATGGGTGTCAAATAAAAGATCCTGTTCCACCACACTGAGGACTTCTGGCTCTTGGAGTAAAGGGTAGGCCTTCAAGATTTTAGCATGATTGAGATGAAGGCGATCTTGATAGTATCAGTGCTACGTGACTCTGTTAGACGTCCCGTGGGATCACATCTCAACAGCATCATCAGTGTCTTGAATGGTCTGATTCTATCGCTTTAGAGCACACTTCTTAATGTTGAAAATAAAGGTCTCACCTGAAGTAGAGCAGCATGAATAACAAATAGAAAGAGATAGAAAACAATCATTTAGGGCTAGAATTCATGGAATTCGTTGGTTGATTAGAAGGGAGGATTTGCGAGACAGAGAGAAAACTAAAATAAATCCAGAGTTCCCAGTTTATGAATGCTGTGAGATTATCCTAGAGATGTCAATAAGAAGGTCCAATTTGGACCAAGGTAATACATTTATTTTAGAGAGATTGAGTGAGTTATTTGCATGAAATCCACATGAAAGTGTCTAGTAGCAGGAAATACGGATCCAGCACTCAAGAAAGAATGGATAATAATGTGGTCACCATTGAAGCTGGGGAAATGTAGGTGCTCTCCTTAGGAAATCAAGTAAAGTGAAAAGAAGGGGAATGATAAGAAAGAATGGAATCTGGTAACATTGACATATAAAGAGTTAACAGAGGAAAAGGACTGTCTTGAAAGATTCTGAGCTACAGAACCAGAAAAACAAGATGATGAATAGCAGTATTCAAAGAGGGAGCGGAGGAGAGCGTCTAAGCCTCAAAGATGTCAACTTGGATAAGGAGTGGAAAGACGTTAATGGTTTTGTCAGTTAGATTTTGGTGACCATAACGCAAATAGCTTAGTGTGAATGAGAGCTGTGTTTTTTTTGAAGAATGAGGAAAACATCACTGGAAGCTTCCTAACAGATTACTATTAATATCTTTGGCCAGAAGTGTGACACTTGTTATTACTGAACCTACCGTTGGTGAGAAGAATTTGAATGGCCACAGTATATATTAAGTATGATTTACTTACTGAGGCTACAGAAGGGGCACCCCTCCCCAAACACAAGGCTGCCTGACACCTGAAAATGTGAGTTCTATAAGCATGGGAGAGGTGGAGGCTGGTGACTGGCTAAGTAACCAGTAGAGTCTACCATGAGAAAGAAGCTAAGAGAGTGTGTGTGTGAGAGCGAGAGAGACAGAGACAGAGAGAGAGAGACAGCTTTTATTTTCTCTGAAATAGATGCAAGGTCAACTGTTGAGAATAATAGGATAACAGAGAAGAAAGTGCTTGAAGCTTCTGAAAGGGTGATAAAAACTGAAACAGCATTTATGGGGATTGGGAAAAGGGGTATATAAGTGGAAGTTAGGAGAACACTGTCCATTCTGGGAGATGTGAAAATCGCTGTCACCAAGGCAAGTGCCATTTTGATGTTTGATTTAACTTAATGTGGAGTCAGATACATTAGAGGTGAAGGTGATCCATTTGACCATCCTGTCCTTTTCATGCAGATGCAAACTGCTCTCACAGCAGGTGTTTTATTGCTTCATTCAAACTCACCTTAAATGTCCTGACTGATAAAATTTCCACAGCTTCCCTTGGGAGCCTGCTCCATCATCCGAGAACTCTGTGCGTCAGGCAACATTCCCTGTCTTCCCGCGTCATCCTCCTTTATTTCTTCCTATCAGCGTCTTCTTCCGACAAAATGATTCCCCTCATTGTGTGGAGTTTCACATTTAAGTTCTTGCCACATCTCGCTCAGTCACCATTTATGCATGGATCTCAGTGTTCTACTCCTTCCCCATCCATCCATCACCCTCTACTGATGAGTGCTGCTTTCCCTCATAATACTGATGAATACTTGGGGCCTTTAAAATCTAATGCTTCTTGTATGAACTAGTTCATAATAGGCGAAATAGTCTCATGAAATCGTCTCCTAGTTATATAATTCTTCTGCTGTCTACCCAGCTTGAATTTTTCCCCTCGCCCTCTCATCCCTGCTTGAAGAAGCCTACAGGACAATTTCCATTATTTTAGGAAAACATATCAGCTACGAACTGAAAGCTTGTGTCTCCTCCAAAATTCATATGCTGAAATCTAATCCCTAGTGTGATGGTATTTGGAAGTAGGGCCTTTGGGAGGTGATTAGGTCATGAGGGCTCCACCTTATAAGAGAGACCTCAGAGAATTCCCTTGCCCCTTTTGCCATGCGAGGTCACATTATAGCAAAAAGACAACCATCTATGAACCACGAAGCAGGTTCTCACTAGACGCTGAATCTTCTAACACCTCAGTCTGGGACTTCCCAGCTTCCAGAGCTATGAGAAATAATTTCTGCTATTTATATGTCACCCAGCCTATGGTGTTTCGTCATAGCAGTCCTAACGGACTAAGACAGAAATTGGCATTGAGAGTGGGGTGCTGTTCTAACAAATACCTAAAATGTGGATGCAGCTTTGGAACTGAGCAATTGGGAGAGGCTGGAGGAGTTCTGACATGCACGCTAGCAAGAGCCGACATTGTTGAGAATAGATTTGGTTAAGGGTGATTCTGGTGAGAGTTCAGAAAGAAAAGAGGAGAGATGTAGAGAAAGCCTCCATCTTTTTAGGCTACCAAGTAATCCTCAAGAGAATAGTAGTAGAAATCTACTATTTGGCCAAGGCCATTTTGCAAAGTCTTAGATGGGAATGAGGAATGTATTTTGGAAACTGGAGGGTAAGTGGTCCTTGTTATAAAGTGGCAAAGAACTTGGCTGAACTGTGTTTGTGTCTTAGTGTTTTGTGGAAGGTAGACATTGTGAGTGATGAAATTGGATATTTGGCTAAAGAAATTGCTAAGCAACATGTTGAAGAAGTAGCCTGGTTTCTCCTGGACGCTTGTAGTAAAATGTGAGATGAGAGAAATAATTTAAAGATGGGATCGTTAATCAAAAGGGAAGCAGAATGTAATGATTTTGAAAATTCTCAGCCTATCCCTGTAAAAAAGAATAGGAAAGCCTGTTTGAGAGAGAAACAGGTGTGTGGCCATATGACCATTTGATAAGGAGATTAATCAGCCATCTTGACAGAAGCCAGGAGCTATTGCCCAAGAGATGGAAGAATGATTCCGAAGGCAATTCAGAGATCGTCAGAGCTGCCTCTAATCACAGGTCCAGAGTGCACAGGGCCACTGGTGCCCCATGGGGACCTTGGTGTACCCTGCTGTGTGCCACTTCACAATGCAGGCTCCTGCTCCCTTCACTCCATTGCCATCCTCCTTAGCCACCCCAGTTGTGGGCTCAGGTGCATCTAGGCTGTGCTGAGCAGAGCTGTGGGGGCATGTTGGTCTCCGCCAAGATTTCAAAGGACAAAGCCTCTTAGCAGAGGCTTAGGACTCCAACCCCAGAGAGCTATATGCAAAGAACTGCTACAGGGCCACCCAAAGCCATGGGTGTAGGACTGCCAGGCAAAACTGAGGGGGCAGGGCTGCCCCCTTAGTGAGTCTGGAAGGCAGAGCATGGAGCCAAAGAGAATTATAGTTGACCTTTGAACAACGCCAGGGGTAAAGGTGCCAACTCCCTCCCACCTCCAATTCCCTGCTCCTTACAGCATTGAAAATCCAGGCAGAACTTTACAGTCAGCCCTCTGTATCCGTGAGTCCACGTTCGCAGATTCAACCAGTCTCAGATCATGTAGTACAGTAGTACATATTTATTGAAAAAAAAATCTGTGTTTAAGTGGACCTGCACATTTCAAATCCATGTTATTCAAAGGTTGACTGTGTTCTTGAGCCTTAAGGTCTAATGGAAATTGCCCTGTTGGGTTTTGGGCTTTCTTGGTGGGATCTGTTACTCCTCTCCGATTTCTTCCTTTTGGAATGGGGGTGTCTATTCTATGTCTGTCTCACCATTGTGCTTTGGAAACATATAATATGTTTGATTTATATAACTGAGGAAGAATTTGCCTCAAGATGAATTATACCTTGAATTCACTCATATCTGGTTTAGATCTTTAGGCAAGACTTTAGACTTCGACTTCTGAGTTGATGGCATGTGAGATGAACGTGAATTTTGGAGGCCAGGGGCAGAGTGCTATAGACTGAAGATTTGTGTCCCCTCCAGATTCGTATGTTTAAACCTAATCCCAATGGGATAGTATTTGGAAGTGGTTTTTGTGGGGAGGTGAGGTGAGGATGGAGTCCTCATGAAGGGGATTAGTGCCCTTATAAAAGAGACTCCAGAAAACTCCCCACCCCTTCCATCATGTGAGGTTAGAGCGAAAGGGTGTCCATCCACAAATCAAGTAGTGGGCTTTTCACCAGACACCGAATCTGCCGGTGCTTGACCTTGGGCTTCCCAGCGTCCACAAATGCAAGGAGTAAATACCACCACGTCACCCACCTATGGTTGGGTCTAAGCTTGAATAGACTAAGACTGTATCCTCTCTTTTCTTACGATGCCTCTGCTTGAAATCTCTTTCTTTTTTACAAACAGATTGCAGACTATTGCCAAAGTAACCTTCCTCCAACTGTATTTTCACGTCCATTCCCTATTTAATACTTTTAATACCTACCCATCATCTAGATGTTGGGTAGGTATTAAAATCTAGAAGCACAAACTCCATAACCCATTATCCCTTTTGCAGTCTACTCCCAAATTACTTTTGCAGATCCGCCTCCAACATTATAAATTCTGAACCAGTCAGAACATGCATAGTATTTCCCTTCACCAAAATGTTCCCTGCCACTTATCTGTCCAATTACCAGTCATTCCTGTTGTCCTAAAGTCCCAGTTTTTCCATAAAATATTTCTTGATCTTTCCTGCCTCTGAAATCTTACGCTGTTAACGTCATGCCAATCATTCACAGAGGCACACTTCCTGGTGGCATAGTTTTACTAGTTGCATTGTTAGTTAATTCTTTGTGAGGTTCCTTGAAGTCAGGCTGCATTTCTTGGCAACTAGTTGAGCAAGCTTATTCAAGTCACTGAATTTCTCTGAGCTGAAAATTTCTCACTTATGAAAAATAATAGTCATTTCACTGGGTTTTCATGTTAATTAATGGAAAATGGTTAACTGTTAAGTAGCATATAGGTAGTTAGAACAACTTATACTTTTGTTTGCTTCCTTCAAATGCTTCATATGCTTAAAGACAATGCTGGGTTTTAATAGATGCTCAATAAACATCTGGTAAAGTGAACAGTTAATTCATTTACTTCTGGTAAATGACCTTTTTCTAAAGTTTTTCCTTTTCTTTCTTTCTCTAAATATTTCTAGATTCTGAATGAAGTTGATTTGGTCCCATATCCCTTAGCAGATAATGAATGCAAATGAATCAATACTCATAGTTGTTTGACTTTGCTGTTTTACGGGAGCTGATTCAGTTTTAATCTGGCCTTCAGGAGAAGAATATGGGATAGTTTAGTTCATATTTCTTCATGGGTACTATTTCCACTGGCAATTGTCCAGAAAGGATTATGTCAAAGTTACCCATTCCTTTGTCCTAAGAATCTTGTGGGCATGGAGATTTTTTGGTGGTGGTAATATAACTCAAGGTGAGAGAAATGATGACATAAAATTGAGCATGAGAAGAGAGAGTAAGAGCGAGTATTAGGGGTAACCATCTACATATTTGCAAGAGGACAGTCTAACCAATCTTGACTTAGATCTGTGTTTTAGGCTGAGTGAACCATTCTTGAAAATAAACTAAGACATACAGCCCTTCAACTTACTACCTGTGCTGAGCTGTTAGTTTTATTAACCCCCAACACCTTCTCCCTTTAACTTTGTTGAGATTTATCCAGCACTGTCTGCTCATTCTTGCTTCTCCTTTTATAAAGGAGATAATTTCTTAAAGAGAAAAAAATTATATATGTCCCTGAAAAACTTACCAGGTTAATTTTTCAGGGATAAAATTAGACCATAGCACCAACACTGTTGTTTAGTCTCCTGGTAACTGCTGACATTAATAAAACTTGTGCTGTGACCCTGGAGGACTTGTAGCACTCAGACCTGAGGCACCATTGTGGACTGACAAATTCATCTCTACACTTCCTGGCCGGTTTGCCAGATGAAAGAATAGCTGACTCTCAAATGCAAGTTTGTCTTACTTCCTTTTTAGCAGAAAAATAAAGCTATTATAATTATAATTTTTATTATGAAGATCTTTGTTTCACCATTTTAAGGTGGCTGAATATATGGCATCTGAGAACTCATTAGCCAGTCAGCCCAAGCTATGCAACTTTAACTGTCCAAAGTATCCAAAGAGCTCCAATTAACAGACTTTGGGGGGACTTCAAACAGTCAGAGCCTTTGAATGTAAGCCATTCCCCAAGGCAGCATCTACTCGGCATAAAGTAAAGGGGAGATCTGGCAGTTATCCTCTTGATTTGATCAGTGCAGCTAGTCAGGGTTCTATTTCCCTGCAGAATTAGCTGGTTTGGCTGCCTACCCTGATCAAATCCGATGGATAATTGTCCAATCTTCCTTGCATTTTGTATCCTATAAACAGAGCTTAGCCAAAAACAGGACTAACAACAGCCAATAACTGATCTTCCTGCTTTTGAAAGATTATTATTGTGCTATTACTAGGCCAATTGTCCAAGGTCAGAATGTTCTCTTGGTTTGTGTCAAGGTGTTTTTGTTTGGTTTGGTTTCATTTCCACTTACTGTAAACCGAATTAGCTTGTTTCAGAGATGTTTAGCCTTGGTTGAAATCAGCATAATGCTCAACCCCAACTGTGAATACCAAGAAACGTTTGAAATGGGAAATGTGACATACAAACAAGGTACTACCTGGGCTTCTGTTACCTAAAAACATAGCCGCTCTTCTCTCCAGTCCATTGAACAGCTCTGTTCAAGAGCCGGAACAAAGTCACACTAAAGCAACATTAATAATTTAGTTTTGGTTTTGCATCATTAGATACTGAGGCCGTTGATGTTTTACCACTTGTCTCTCAACCCAGGGGCATTTGCTAAGACCAGTTTCCTATTTTTAAATGATGGCACTAAGCCATAGCAAAGACTATCAAATTTTTATTTTTCGTTTATGAATGGTGACTCAAAGACCATTCAGAAGTTTTATTGCATTGCTCTTATGCTGCCCCTTTAGAAGTGGCTTTAATAAAAGCCATTTTGCACTCACTTTGGGGGAGGCTCAGTCTGAATCAGGGGGAGCCTATTAAGTGATTTTTCCAATATAAACCACTGACAATTGTGTCTCCTCTTCCCTAAAAAGCAAGAATCAAAAAAGAGAAACAAATGGCTTGCCTTGGAGAAGCTGATGTATTCAAGTAATAATGAGAGAAAACTGCCCTTGGCTTCCTCCAGCAGTGGCTCCCTCACTGGCGTGTGTCGGGGGTCCCCACTGGACTTTGAGCACAGATTATGTATGTGTATACAGTCAGACACAGGGTAGTCCTCAGTTAAAACAGTGCTGGTCACTAAGTCTCTCCCAGCATGTCTCCTTTTCCCAGGTCCTCTTGGATTTTCTCCTATGGACGTCCTTCTCTGAGTATTCTTTCCCACACTTTCAATAGTTCTTCCAATCTTCCTTTCTCCAAAATGGATTCAGTACCTTCCTACCTTTTCCCCTACTCTTTCCTTCTTCCTATCCCCCAGCTCCCCAGTCATCCATCCATCAAACTCGACATTACTTGATGCCATTCATGCACAAACTAGCACAATTTTTGTGTAAGCTCCTACAGGTATTATTCATCCCCAAAGGTCTTTGAAATAAACATGTTGATCGTAAGCTCTTAATACCAGGAAAATGTATTTTCTATTTTCTTGGTTCAATATCAGTATCATTCTTTGTAGACAGATACAGGTAGCTGTTAAACATTAGCTGACCCACATTAGAAATCAAGCAAAACACAGAAGTTTGAGTCTGAAGGCCAGCCCAGGATTTCATTTGAAGGATATCCTAGGGGTGGTAAGTACTGAGTGTGTGTGTGTGTGCGTCTGTGAAGAGGCTGGTTGGTCACAGAGGGGCAGAAGTAGGTAAGAAAGGAACTGACTCTACAGGGATGGCTAAGACATGACATCTGTGCTACCGTTCCCAAATTCCGCATGTCAGACATCGGTCACTGAGTGAGCACTGCATTCTTTCCCAGTGAGCCAAAGAGAGCCCAAGCTTGCCGTCCAACACAGCCTTTTATTCAGCCTCTAACAACTGGAATTTATGAAAAAAGCTGTTTATACTTACAGCCTAGACAATTTCTGTTCATTCCCCAAAGTCTGTAGATGAATCTCTTGGTGTTTTCTTCTGAGATTAAAGACTCTCCTTGTAGGGTTTCCATTCAAATTAGACCGGTCTTTATTCAGGGCCTCTTGGGAATTTTGCACATCTCGTGAAGTTGGGCAGGCAGTTGTGCTTTTGCTTCTCTCTAAAACATCTGTTCCCACTACTAGGAATTTGGGTCACTGCTCTATTCTTTATATTTAACCATCTAGGGAATTTTCAAGTTTCATATGCAGACAGGCATATGATACATTCCTTAAACTTACTAAAATGTGGCATTTTCTAGAGAATGAAAAGGAAATGTTGTTGGCTTCTGACAGATTGTGTCATAGCATGGCACAATATAAGGGCAAGTTTTTATTTTTGACCTCATCCTAATCCTCACTCTAACTTTAACCCACCTAAAGTGTGATTATTCAATATGTATAACATGCAGGTATGTGTCTAATGTGTACTGGGAAAAATATATGGAGAGGCAGTAGGGAATAGTGGTTATGAGACTGGTGGCAGCTTGCTAATTGGGAATCCCAGCTCACTAGTTGTATGATTTAGGGAAAGTTACATCATCTTTTAGTGCCTCAATTTCCTCAAATGTGAAAGGAAGATAGTAACAATAATTACCTCCTGGGATTATTTTGAGACTTGCTTGATTTAATTCATATCAAGTGTTTAGAAGACTAAGTACGCAATAACATTAGCAACTATAGCCATGCTGAAATTAACCACAGAGTACACTCAGCTGTGTGTTACCCAATCAGCAATGTGTGTCTTTGTCTTTAACACCCTGGTTTCTTTTTTACCCACTTAACTCCTAGAATATTTATGATTTTAAGATGGTACTGCATGTATCTTAATAAGACATTTAATATAGTAAACTGATTTCAAGCCAAGAACACTGTACACACCGACTTTCAGTGCATGACCTGAGCCAAATGCAGTAGTTAACTATCCAGCCTATGTTATGTATTACCTACACTACAAATAAGAAAAGAGGCCCAGAGGAAGAAGCTATCATCCCAGGTGCCCCAGCTAATAAGAGCCAGAGCCAGAGCCAGGATTTAAATCCAAGTCTGTTTACTCTGTCCTCTTTCTGTTGTATTAAAGCTCTGGGAATACGTGGAGTGAGAGTTTAGTAAATACACACAAGGTACCACCATCTTCTATGAATAAATATTTCTATGCTTGAATTGAGAGAATAAGCCTGACTCAATATTTTTTTTTAACACAATGCCATAATTTTCTGAGACAAGATTGCATGGAAAAAAATAAGAAAATATTCAGAGGGGTCCTTCCATTACCATTGTTCTGTTTTGTTTTTTACTGTTTTCACCTGGTTAGAAAAGCAATTTGTCAGTTATGTTAAAAATAACTGGTCAAATGATAATGCAGTGCTGTAGCCTAAATTTTCAGATGCAAATTATTTAAGATTCTGTGAATACTAGTTCAAAAGGAATAGAGAAAAACCTGCGATAACCGCCAGGTTTTCTCAGGTTCAACGTTTTGTACAACGATTACTGGAACTTCCGCCCAATGTAGGAATCCAAACTCAAATTTAAGCAGCGATGGTGGTTGATTTGTAATCTGGGGTCCCACAGCCATTCTGGGCTTTCTCCAGGCAAAGTACTGAGGGATATTCTTCTGACAGAACATTCAGCACAGCACAGGGCGGCCAAAACAAGATCTACTCTCAGCTGCATCCCTCGAGGCAACACCCCCAGGCCCTCTGTTCATTCCCCTTGCAGTGTCCGACAGTCCTTTCTTGAACACCACTGTCTAATTGCACCGCGCCCAAACTACCTGATGACCTCTGGAATATTAAACTTTCAAGACGTTAAAAAAAAAATAAAGCCTTTGCGGTTGTGATTCTGTTCTGAGTGCTTTCAGTATAATTCATCAACAGATAGTTTTCTTCTCCAGGTTGAATGAAAAAAAAAATCAAATCAAATCGCTATAGGTTTCTTCTAGTCCTACGCCAAAATATCCCAGAGGGCAGACTCAAGATTGCTTCACAAACCCTACACAATTTTTATGGATGATGAACAACCCTGTGGGAAATAAATTATGACAGTCAGCTAGGAAATGGAAAATGTCTAAAAATTTCTAAAAATAATGATTACATTTCTCCACTGTTTGACACACCGACATTTTTACAGAAGCACATAGAGCCAGTGTTAGGAAGGGCTGCTGGTGCCTGTTGGGAAGCTGTTCTTTCAAGTGTTCCTTCACCCGAGACGTCGGGAGGAAGTAGCCTTCAATTTCACATCCTGCAATAGTTCATCTTGCCTCCTTTCTCCCAAATCAATCTTCTCTCATGCCTTCTCTGTCTGGGCAATAAAAATACCATTACCATCCATTCTTCTTTCTTCCTGTAAGAATTAGAGCATGTCTCTGAATATTTAAATATTTGAGTTTTAGGATGTCCCTTTCCTCAAAAACAGAGTGTCTGTCATGATGCTTTGTCAAAAATACATCTAAGAGCAATCTTCTGGTTTTTTTCTCTCCACACAGGTAAGACAAAGTGCATTAAAGCACACTAAAAAAAAAACTGAAAGTACTGAAAATGGAGACAATTTTCTTCATGATGTTTTGAAACAGAACTTGAATTTTTCTTGCTTAACTCTTGGTTTTATTGATTCTGTTTTTCTATTGTGTTTTCTGTTTGTTTTATGCATCTTCTGAGATATCTTGTTCCTTAAGTATAGCCTTTCCTGAAAGTTAATTTTGTGCACTGCAGTAAAAAAGGGACGTCTTTTTCAAAATTTTCTTTCTCCAGTCTGTTCTCTACTACCCTCTCAGTGTCTGTGCAAAGTAAGAGATCCCCCGTTAGTTACGTAACATTGCCTCTGTTTCTTTCACATAGCAAAGAACCTTGCACACAGAAGGCACTGCAATTCTTAATTGAAGTGGATCTGGCGAGGGGGCAGCTCTTTCACCCAGAGGCTCAGTCTTTCAAGAGCTGAGGAAGAGGCTCAGATAAAACACTACTGTCTACAAAATAAAGAAAAGAAGCCGTACAGAGGCAGAATTAAAATAAAGGGAGCTGGCTTCAGCGTTTGGTACAGGAGAACAAATTTAGTCTAGGGTGTTTCCCACAACAAAGCAATTAGGATTGGCTTACCCAAGCCGGAAGAGGCACTGTAAACGTAGACGCAGCATTACAAAATGCAAGCCCATTTTAAATTGAGTGGCACCTCATTTTATTTGCATTTGTGTTTTTTGTTGTTGCGGTTCTTGTTCTGGTGCAGGATGACTGCAGTACTACTGACCTGTTCTTCTGAGGTCAGTCTTGGTACCTGAGAGACTGTGAATCTCTGCTGCAGCATGATGAACTTTGATTTTTTTGTTATTTATGGACAACTCACTTAGTTATTTCACTGGCCATTTTTCTTTCAAAGTAATGTTTGTATTTTTCCAAAATTTTATGGAATTTTTATCTTATAGCGTGTTTTTTTTCCAGATACCAGCAACTAGTAGTAATAGAAATATTTTACTCAATATTCCCACATTTACTAAAAGGAAAAGGGTTTTTTAAAAAAAATAATTGCAAAATTACTTGTTAGCTGTGATTTCCTGTATTATTTCATTTTTCTATACAATATATATATTCAGTGGTCTTACCTAAGGTATTTTATAACTCATAAGGTAAAAATTTTGTACAAAAAACATGTGCTCTTTAGAATATTTTTAAATTAGTAGTTTATTTGTAATTCCTATAAAAAAGTCTAAATAAAAAATATATCAAATTTTTATCTTACTACACAGTATGTAAATATATATGTACCATAGTGATATGGGTTTCTCAAAACTTGAAGTTTGGTGTCTTTTAGGAAATGTTCTTCAACTCTGGGTATTCTTTATATTTTCCAATTCTTTGCTAAAAACTTCATTCTGTGCATCTATACTTTGCTTGAGTTCTCTGAATATCTTCATCATAATTACTCTAAACTCTTTTTTGGATAGATTGCCTATCTCATCACTTATTTCTTCTTCTGGGACTTTATCTTGTTCCTTGGCCTGGAAGATATTCCTCTGCTGCCTCATATTTTCTATCTTTCTATTTGTACTTTTAGGTAGGTTGTATTTCTCGACCTGGGGAAGTGGTACTCTGTGGGAGACGTCCTATGTGTCCCAGCAATACACACCTCTCTTGTCACCCCAGGGCTGGGGTCCAGCTGGTCCCAGTGTAGAGTCTGGCTTGTGTTTGTGGATTCTTTCCACAGGCTTTGGATTCTTATTTCTGGTATCTGCCCCCTGGTGGATGAGGCTGGACTAGAGGCTTATGCGGGTTTCCTGGCAGGAGGGGTTGGTGCCTGCCCACTATTGGGTTGAAGCTTGGTCCGGGTCCTCTGGTGGGTAGGGCCATGTCTAGGGGTGTGTCTAGAGGCGTCTGAGGCTCAGGAAGTCTGCTGATGGGTGGGGCTGTGTTCCCACCCAGTATGTTGTTTGGGGCTTCATGACACTTGAGTCTGCAGGCTGTTGGGTGGTGCTAGGTCTTGGTGCTAATGATCCAATCAAGATGTCAGCCTCCAGGAAAGCTTCTGTAGTAAACACTCCCAGAATGTCTGGTAGTTTATGGAGGCTCACACTGCTCCATAGTCTTACCAACACTTGGTATTATCAGGTTTATTCTATTTTGTCTATTTAGTGGGTATAATATTATCTGTTTTCCATCTTAATTTACATTTCTCTGATTACTAATAAGATTTAACATCTTTGTTGTTTAAATATTTGCTGTTTTTATATGTATGACAAATGTGTCAGTATGACAGCCAGAGATAAAACATGTTTGAAAACAACAGTTGTTTGCAGAAAACAATATGACTTTATGTCAACAAATGACTATTTTAAATATAATTATAATCAATCTTATGTAAATAACTGTAACAAGTTTCTTCTTTCCATGCATACATATATTTGATGCCTTACCTACAGTCATAATGTCCTAAAAGTTTAATTATAATAGAAGTAACCACTAAGAAGGGTTTCATTTGTCCTTGTGCACATGCTGTCTCCAAACAGGAACTGAACAGTAATCAACCATTTTGAAAATTTCAGTGCCAGTGTGTTTTTGTGTTCACATGACCCATTACTGCTTGAGATAATGCTGTATTGTATGAGTAGATTAAAAGTTCATTTGTTTTAAGAAGAAATGTAGATATTTAACACAAAATAATTAAGAATTAGAATATGTGATGGGTGACTTTTAGAGCTTACTTGAAAGATGGTAGTTTTTAGCTGTTGCCGCTGTGCTGTGCTTCCCAGAGCCAAACAGGCAGATGGCCTTTCATTATTTTCTTGACTTTTTATATTTGTTGATGATTGTTGTAATTAATTTTTAATCTGAAGACTTGTAAAGCAATACTTGGGAATTTAACAAACCAAACTTGTATTAATGAAGCACAAACTGTCCAAATAGTTTTCCTCTATCAAACTTTACTGAGCAGTAATAACGCTTTCCTCATCGAGGGCTGAACCCAAAGCATCTGGGAAGCAAGTTCCTTTGGAAGGACCACCAGCAATCTGCACACACTGTGAGTAAGGATGACAGAGTTCCAAGTATGAGATCAAAACAAAATTTTAAAACTCTCTTTGTTGAAACAAAAGTACTATTATTGGGGGGGTACTTATTAAATACTGAGTGTCCTAATTCCACATTTATAAAGATAAAATTATTGAGGAACCTTTTGGAAATGTAAACATTTCACAACAGTAGATGATGTCCATACCTATTTCTACACATGCAGACTGTGTATCCTGGCCTTCTCCCTTCTCCAGTAAGAAACAGAAATTTTAGTAGTTTTCCCAAAGTCAGGGATAATTGGTGTTCAAAATATGAACCTACCGTTGTATTTCCTGCATTCATAATTCGTGACCAAGTTCCTTTTGAGAGGAGACTTGCCATGTTAACTAGAAAAATAACAATAATAAAAGATACGACGTACTGAGAGCGCTGTGCCAAACGCTGTGCAGAAAGATGCTCAGACACGAGCCCGTTTAATCCTCACAACACTTGGAGTAACCTTAATTACCTTTATTTCACAAAGTAGAAAATGGAGAAATAGTGGCAACAAGAAGCTTGCCAAAACATGCATCTTCAGAAATCCAGAAATCATCGGAAATGGAAGTAAAACTTCAGCGTGTTGTGTACAAGTCCTGCCTTTCCTGGAGCCTATGTGTGAACAGCTTGACATGCACCTTGGCATCTGTGATACACGGTCCCACGAAGTATGATGTGTGCATGCTCTCCAACCAGTCAGCTCAGGATTTGAATTAAATTTTGCATAACCTGCAAGACACATCCTGGGGAAAAAAGGACGCTCATTCTGTGACCGGACACAATAATGTGAGTGGATTTGAGTTGTTTTCTTAAGCCTTGAGGAGAGCTTTGGAAAATGGGGTAGATATGATTTGTCAGATGGACAGTGAGAGATTCAAAGGGTAAAGAGAAACCATTCACCCTTGCCACTGTTTTATTTATTTTCTCACTCCTGTCAAGGAGCAGCTCTACGTTTTGCTCAGAATAGCCTTCTAATCCTCGTCTACAAAGCTACATGTATTCTTTTATCAAAAACTTGACTCCACGCCAGCCTCCCTGAGGAGCCCTACCCTGACGATAGGTCGGATAAATGCATCCTCTGCTGCTTCTCTGACAACGGCATTCCCCAAACACCTTTAGTTTAGAAATGTAAACGCTTTTTTTTTCAAAAACAAAATAAAGAACATTATATCTGATTTGTCATCTCATTTTGTGTATTATAAATTCAGACATTCTTCTAAGCTGTTTTGTACTACATGAAGGTCAAGAATTATTTAGTGCATGAAATGGTCGATTTGTCTGGTGGAACAAGGGCTGCAATATTTAGAAATGGCTTGTAAAAGGGATAGTGTACAGTTCTGTAAAAACAGGTAATCCCTTGGTCAGTAATTATAATGTGATCTCTTAGCCATGGTGTGTCGTTCATGGTGGGCCATCATGAAATGGGGTTCATACTGTCATTGGGACAGCCTCCAAGGGAGGGATGGAGTAAATTGCTACCCATGAAAAAGGCATGCAGGAGGACAAGAGGCTTCCCTGGTGGGGAGGATGACAATAATTCAAAAAGGGGGTGAGGGAGGTCACCATTCCTTTTTTGCAAAATATTGCAGGTATCCACACTTTTCTCTGTGCATTCATAAGAAATTAGAAGAGAATAAAACATATGAAGGCTCCACAGAAAACCTCATATTGAAGTTCAGAATGGTGCAAACTGGAACTCTTCCACTAGGGGATGCGGGTAGGGGTTCTGAGGGGAGGGCTAAGTGACATGAGCGTTAGTACTAGGGGACAGGCTGAAAAGTTGACCATCCAGGGTAAAATATTCAAAGACAGAATTTGGCACTACGTCACTTGCCAGACAATGTATTCATTTGACATTATAGAATATAATATCTATAATATAGAATATTATATCTATAATGATACTGTATAGAATATCATTCTTACACAGTATTATCTGACAGTGAAACTTCTTAACGTAACCTTATGCCATAAAAATAAGTAGCTGTGCGACATACACAGCTGGAAGTGAAAAAGACTATCACTGCTTTTTGATTCAGAGAATTCTCAAGAATACAGAAAAATGAAGGAGAGATTCATAAGAAAAACATTCTAGTCCCTTTATTGCGGTGAGAGCTAGAAAGTTACAGACCTTGCCTAAATAAATTAGCTTTTTCAGAAACTGCTAGAAATTTTGCTTCTAACAGTTGCTTCTGACATACCGGCATTGATCTCAGCTGCTTTGGAATATACCCTGTTGGTCAGAAAGAGGCAGACACCATCCATCACTATTACAGGGGGGAAGGTAGTCTCTGTGGAATCCTTTAAAGGCGACAAGTTCACTTCCTCCTGTTGGTGGCAGAGTGGGTTGCATTTGTCTGGCAATTGAATGTGACTCCCCACCAAGTCTGAAGGTGCATGTAGCACACCCAACGGTCTGCACACAAAGAAAGATCAAGTTGGCCTGCCCCTCTCTTTGGAGCTTGGAGCTCACTGATCTCAGTGGAGTGTCACTGTCCCCTTTATGACAGCCACTCATTTCCCAGGCCTGCTGGGTTTCCAGACTGCCTTCCTATTGTATGTGTACACAGACTGATTATAAGTTCACCATTTCCTTCCACCTCTTTGTACAGGGTATTATCTATGACAGATGAGTGCAATAAAGTGAATCCATTTTTTTTTTTTCTCCCCTCTTGCAGGCAGCACAGTGAGTTCTAACCAACAAAGGCACATTGAGGTAAATCTTTAACAGTGTCACCACATTGACTTTCATCATTTTCACCTTTCCTTTCACTGATTTTTATCCCTGGAGTTGTAAAACATAGTTTCACATTGTGACCGTCCTCTAGTCCTCAGTAGAATTCGTTACACTGACAAGAACATACTCTTTTTCATAGACACTCCATCACAGCTCAGCCTTCGTTGCTTCTCTCTCTCCACAAATTCTATTTTATAGATAAAAGCTCAGAGTTTCAAAGGATGAAAAATTTTCAAAAAAAGTGAAGCTTTCACTTTAAAAAGATAATGCAGTACTAGGAAACTACTGGAAAAAAATGTGATGGGATATTTTATAAGAAGAGAAACGTCTGTATATTAAGAAAAATTCCAAAACAGTATATATATGATTTTATAAAAAATTTATTTTATAAACAGCATGCTATTTATGGACAGAAAAAAAAGTATGGTTGTTTGCTTTTTATTTTCTCCTCTTTGTTACCCTTTATTTATTCATGAGTGTTTTTGATTTCATAGTAAGATTTAAAAATTTGTAAAGACAAAAAGGAAAACAGAAAATAGGAAATAACAAATACCATAAGGTTTTTATTTCAGACTATTTAGCCTATGTAAACAAAAACCAATTTGAAAATAAAGATTGATACAAATTTGTCATTTTATTTAATTGTTCATTGCAAAAAGGAAAGCTATTTCAAAGAGGAGGAGGCATGTAAGAACCCACCACTCTAATACCATAGTGATTTCTATTTTTCTTAAGTCACAGGCAATTTCAAAACAAATGAGGGTGCTTTAAACACATTTCAAGGCATCTCTACAGGAACACTGTGAAACAATCCACTGGAAAAGGGAGATACTGAGCCCAAAAGCTAACTTTTGCCTATTTAACCATTTAAATAATTGCTATCATTTCTTTGCAAATTGTTAACACTTTAAAGGACCATTGTTATGTCTGATTTTGGCGTTATTCTTTCCTTCTTTCATTTAACCAACTGGTAATGAACACATACTATGCTGCTTTATTCAAAGCTCTCTGTGACATTCCTTTTCCACTATGCTCAGGGGCTGAGAAACTCTGTAAGAGAACTGGTTAAGGAAAGAAATGGGGTAGGAAGGTAAAAGCTAAGAGGCATATCTGAAAGATCACGTTCTGGAAAGTCACCTACAGAAACAAAAGGGAATTAGGGTGCGTTATAGAGACAATTTAGGAGGTGATTTTTTTTTTTTTTAAGAGAGAGAAACAAAACAAGACAAATCTGTCACATGAGCAAAAATTATTCTTTTAGAGGCAATTTGAAGCCCAGACAGAACCAAATAGTGAATTCATTTGCAAAGACCAAAAAGTAAAATTTGGAGGGATTGTAGAGTGCTTCAAACAGTCAGGCCTCAAACTAGCTCGTGCCCCTGAGAATCTTGTATATAAGATCCAATTAATTTGCACCTGAACTATTCATGATTACATCTTAGATACTAGAACTAGTACAAGGATATTAACGTCCCTGATAGATAAATAGATAGTATCTATCCTTGACAGATTGCCTTGTTCATCTGATGAGAAGGCTATTAGACCTATTCTGTCTGCACATTTAAGAATTAAAAAGAATATTTGTGAGATAGGTAACTATGTAAATAAACTTCAGTTATGGTAAATTGAAGTAAATAGGGTTGCCAGATTCAGCAAATAAACAATATAGGGCTGCCAGTTAATTTGAATTTCAGATAAAAGACAAATAACTTTTTAGTATAAATATGTCCTATGGAAAAATACTATTCATTATTTATCTGAAATTCAAATTTAACTGAGCTTCCTGTATTTTCTTTGACAATTCTAGGACTTAGGAAAATAATTAAGGAATGATTAAGAGCTGAGATGACTGTAATTGTTTGTAAAAGCAAGGAAGAAAGAAGAAAAGAAGGAGGAGAGGGAAGGAGGAAAGAAGGAAAAAGGAAATCTTTTGATGTTCCAAAGAAAGGTGGCAAGCTATCTTCCTACTTTTCTGAGGAAATATAAGAAAAAGGACGAAATCTAGGAAGATGAATACTAGACTATTTTATAATGTGGGATATCTTTTTCACAATTGCATCAGGAATAGGACTTAAAAAATCAATTCACATGGTTATGTTGAAAACAAGATTTAGAATTTGATTATATTTTGAGTACCATTTCTCTTTCATTTTCTATTATGAAATACTTCATACATATAAAAAAGGACAGAGAGGAATGTAACAGATACACAGACATCTCATCCCAGATTTAAGTAATTGCTACCATTTCCCATATTACTTCAGATCATTTTTTGTAAAATAAAAATTAAAACTGGGATTGAAAATCCCTTGTACCTTTTCCAGTCTTGTTCCTCTCATTTCTTCCTTAGGTATGTTACTATTCTGAAATGTCTTCCTGACATATTTTACACAGTATTAACATATTATATATGCATATTTATATAATATGTACATATGTATGTGTGTATATCCTTATGTCCATAAACAAGATATTACAACATTTGGTTTGTTACTTAAATTTTTAAAGTTCCCTTAAAAGGTGCCCTTTTTCAATTTGCATATTCACTAAAAATTGTTTTGGACATTCATCCATGTTCTCACATCTAAATTTGGTTATCATTTATTTTAAATGATACATTATGAATACACTACAATTTATCCATTCTTCTCTGGTTTTAAATTTAAAAAAGTTTTTTTATTCTCCCTGCCCCCTTAAAGGAGACATGGGTGATTGAACCCAGGACCTCGTGCATACCAAGCATGCACTTTACCACTGAGCTATACTCCCAACCTGCAACCATTCTTTTCTTGATAAATGTTTACGCTGTTTCCAGTTTTGCACTATTGTAAACAATGCTGTAGTAAATATCCTCACACACATCTCTCTATGCATGTGTCTAAGTATTCCCCTGAGTATATACCTGACAATGGAATTGTTAGGTTATACCTTCTGAGCATCTCAATTTTGTTAGGTATTAATAAACTGTTCTTTCAAATGGGTTAACAAATGTCCTTTCCCACCAACAATGTATAAGGGTTCTCATTTGCTCACATCTTAATCAGCATTTAGGATTTTCAGACATTCAGAATTTGCCAATCTGGTGAGTACTGTTTAATTTGCATTTGCATTCTCTGATTACTAGGTGAGAATGAGTATGTTACCACATATTTATTGGTTCTGCTGATCTCCTCCTCAATGTAGTATTTTGCTTTATTGATTGAGTTGTCTATAGTGTGTCAATCAACACTTTCTTAATTCTCATGCAAGGAATTTACTAAGGGTAGACACACAGGAAAACCTGTAGAGAGGTGAGGAAACCAGATAGAAAAGAAGCCCAGTAAAAATGTGCTTTCAGGTGAGACCAAGCCTCAGCCTGATCCCTCGAGGAACTCTGGGACAGCAGCTGCATGGCAGTCCCTCTGTCCTGAGGTCAGGGAGTAGGGCTTTTATGCCTCGGGACAGAAGATCACTGCTCCAGGCCATGCTGGGTGGGGGTGGTGACTCCCAGGCACTCCCCTTGGAGGCAGCTTCATTGCCCAAGGGCAATCCTACCTAGAACTTGTGCAGAAACCAGCAGTGAGCTGCAGCAACCACAGCAGCCAGTGAAAAGGATCCCTGAGGACCTGAGATGGGCACCAACCAAGTTTTCCACAATTACTATAGTTAGTTATTGAAAATACATAATGTTCTCTGACAGGGCCTTTGCATTCTTTTTCTTCTTCGGAATGACCTCGGTTATTCTCGAACCTTTACTCTTCACCGTGAATTTTAGGTAGGGTCAACTTTTTAGTTTCCGTAAAAACGTGGTATCTATTTTTTTATGATCTTCAATAAAATGTACAAATTTTTGCTTATATGTTTTATATTTATTTTGTTAGATTTATTCCCAGGTTCCTCGAAGTTTACTGTTGTTATGAATGAGATTTATATTTACACACCATTTCTAATTGGTTGTTGCTATTATATATAAAATAAAGTATCTTTCTTTTTCAAAAAATTTTTGTTATAGTTGATTTACAGTATTATATTAGTTTCATGTGTACAACATAGTGATTCAGTATTTTTATGGATTATACTCCATTTAAAGTTATTAAAAAATAATGGCTATGTTTCCCTGTACAATACAATATATCCTTGTTTCTTATTTATTTTATACATAGTAGTTTGTGTCTCTTAATCCCATGCCCCATCTCACCCTTCCCTCCTTCCCTCTCCCTCGTGGTAACCACTAGTCTGTTCTCTATATCTGTGAGTATGATTCTGTTTTGTTATATACTTTCATGTAATTTTTTAGATTCCACAAATAAGTGATAAATAGAGTATCTGTCTTTCTCCGTTTAACTGACTTCATTAAGCATAATACTCTCTAGGTCCATCCACAATTATTGCAAATGATATAATTTCATTCTTTTCTATAGCTGAGTAATACTTCATTATATGTCTAAATTATAAATACTTATCATTGCCGAGTCCAAACTCGTTCTGCTCGCCGCACGACAGGCCAGTAAATCGGGAGACCAGGTGTTGGGGCAAGGAATACCAACTTTATGTGGAAAGCCGGCGGACGGAGAGGATGGCAGACTAATGTCTTGGAGAACCATCCTGCTCTAGTAAGAATACTGGCTCCTTTTATACAAAAAATAAGGAAGGGTAAAGGGAAATAAGGGAGGGGGTGTGGTTGACTGTTTAATCTTCTTGCTGCAGGCATTCTTTGTTCTTGCAGCCATCCCCGTGGGCTAGGTCATGGTGTGCCTGTGAACCTCCAACAAAACAAAGGTTATTCTCTACTACATTATTATATTATATAAATAACTTACATATATTCTTGGATATAGGAGAGTCATGATAATTTCTCAAATCATGGTTGTTAATTTAAAAAGTAAGTTTCAAAATTCTGGCAATTAATGCTTTGTATATTATGTAGTTACAATGTAAATTGCATACATTCAGAATCAATATATGCTCCTTGTGAATTGTTCCTTTTATTATTAAGCAACTACACCTTCATACTCCAGAATAATTTTTTTATGTTAAAGCCTATTTTTCTCCAATTGTAAGTGCTACATTATCTTTCTTCTGAGCACTGTTCCCTTGTTATGTCTTTTTCCTTGCTCTTTACTCTCAGTCTCTTTTGTCATTTATTTTATGTGTCTACTATAAAATTAATACAGCTTAATATTAATACTATTTTATTCAAATTGAGAATCTGTTAATAGACAAGCTTAATCTGTATTTATTATGCTTACTGATGTATTTGAAATGTTTCTACCATTTTATCTTATTTTATGATTCTATATTGTCATGCTTGTAATTTTTTTGTTGTTGTTCTGTTATTCTTTTCTCATGGTTTCTGTTGGGTTTGATTTCTTTATGTGTACTTTTTCATTTTAGAAACTAGATCTGATGCTTCTATTTTTTGGTTACCCTTAAATTTGTACATAATCATAGTGGGCTTTAAACATTCTAAAATTCTCATCTCTAGACTACTTTCAAGCAATTGAAAAAACTTAACCTCATCTCTGATTTCCCATCCCCACCTTCCATATAATTTTACCAAATGAATCATTATTATTAGTAGTATTTATATCTAATGACTGTTTAGATCCCAACACACTCATCAATTTCTTGCTTATCTTGCTTCTTGAACCCATTCATCTTTCTAGTTTCTATTCTGTTCTTACTAAATTTCATATTTCATCAAAGGTTTGTAAGTAGTAAAATCTCTCAGCCTCTATTTGGATATTTAACATTTTTGTTCTTCTTGAACAGTTGTTTAACTAATGAATTCTATACTGTCAGTTAGTTTCCTCAGTACTTTGAAGCTATTATTCCAAGGTGTTCTGATTATTTATTTAGGCAGTCCACACTTTTTGCTGTTTGCTTTTAAGATTTTTATCTTTATTTTTGAAGTTCTGCTTTTTCACAACACTATAGCTAGGTATTTGTTTTACTTTTTCTGCTCTGTACTCATGTGACTTCTTTTCAGGATTTAGATCTTACTTTAATTCCAGACAATTTTGACAATTATTTCTTCAAATGTTGCCTCTCCACAAGTCTCTAATTTTTTTTCTGTATATTCAATTAATATATGTTGGACTTTCTTATTTTACCCTCCATTTCTCTTGACAGTTCTGTCACATTTCCCAAATGCTTTTCTAGATGTCGCTTTAGCTTTGACTAATTTGTTGTTTAACCTATTGTGTGTGTAGGGGGGGTGTGCATGCGTGCATGTGTATGTATTTCAGTGGCTAGACTTTTTATTTTAAGGTTCTCTGGGTTAAATCCTCCAGTGTTAAATAATATAGTTCTTATCTTCCATTATGTCTTCTAATCTGTCTTTAACCTCTATAGTGATTACTTTTAAAAAACTTTATGGATTCTTTTCCTTGTTGTATAGTTTCACATCTTGGGGTGTTACATCTCCTGTTTTGCCTCTGCTTTCTCCTAGAGGACAGTTCTTTTTTCCCCTGTGATGCATGTGTGTGTGTGGGGGGGTGGGTGGGTATTTATTTTTCTGAGATCAGCTGGGGTATATGTGTGTGTGCAAACACGCACAAATTCTTGTGTTCAGAATAGTGACTGCTTCATAAAGCAGTTTCATTTAGCTTTTGACAAAAGTCTGAGAACAATTTTTATGTAAACTTTCCAGTTTGGTAATCCAATATAAAATAGCTGGGAGTTCATTTTGCTGCTATTCATAGGGACCCTCGATATAAAGATTAATTTTCTTGGATAAAACTAGTGTGCAGGTAGCCTGTCCATGGCTGCCATATATCTTGACCAAGTCCTCAAGGACTCAGGTTCATTTTCTCCCTCTTCACCACCCTTAATACACAGCTTACATACCTCAGCTGTTAGAGCTCAAACTATTGCTTCCTTCCACAAGAGAGAAAGTAGGGGAAAGTGGGGGGAGGGGAACGTACTTGCCTGCCATCTAAGGAGACTTCCAAGACATCAGGCCTTAGACAATTAGCCAGAACTTTTCAAGTAACCACATCTCACTGTAAGGTAAACCTTCCCGCCGCCCCAGTATACTATGTTAATGGGGGACACTCTCAACCTCAATAACATAGACAACCTCTTAGTAAGAAAGAAGGGGAGAATGGATACGTGATGGATACCTAAGTGCCTATAAAACCTGATCAAACAGATATAATCAATCTGGACTTTATACTCATGTGTACCTACTAGTCTGCAGTTTTCATTTCTTAAAAATGGTATTTTCTCCACCTATGGTTCCAGGTAATTTGCAAGCTTAGCTGGAGCATCTCAGGCTAGTAGGTGGGAATTTTCTAATTCTCTTTTCCACAGAAACAGTAATTCTTCAATGTTTTATTCTATATACAGGAAATTTGATTATAGCCCTGGCTTTCTTTGAGTTGTACCTGTTTATTTGTTTCTTTTTGGTTATAGAGAAAAAGTAACTTTTTTTTTTTATATTGTGCTTTAACCAGTTTTTCTATTTATTTGTAGTGAGAGGTGGGAATATCCATACTAGCAAAAATGTAGTCAAATTATAAAAGTGGACTTTACCTCAGGACACTTATTTTCACTCATTCATTCCATATATATATCTGATTCTAAATAGATCATCTAATGATGGTGACACCTCTGCCTCAGCAGAAAATATAGTTGGTTGAAAATAATCTGCTTTTCACAGATAAATTCATGTATGTTGAAAGGTATCTCTCTTGTCAAGTAGCAATACGTAGGAGTGTGGAGGTAGGAGGGGATGGGCAAATTAGCAAAAATAAATAAAAATTAGAGACTCAAAATGCATTTGTAATTCCCCTAATCCTGATAAAGGAATTGAATAATAATAACTATAGGACTCATCTGCAATTCTCTATGACTATTCAGTGAGTTAGGGAAAAAAACTGCTTTGTGTAACAGAAGAATATATTCCTCAGAATCCTCTCAGCAGACAGCCCCTTACATCTTCTTGGGCAGAACTGGATCACACGCCCAAATCAGCAAAGCACACTGTGATTGATTTAATCTAATCAAGACTCACTACCTTGGGCACGTTGTTCTGTAGCAAGGGAATGAAAGAAATGGCCATTGAGAGCACAGCCTACCATGTCTACCACAGTGGCACGTACTCAGAGCTCTATGAAGGGTTTTAGCTTCTGACCCACATCCTGACGACCAAACCATGTACAGACACAGGGCCTGAAGTAATCCATCTATAGATTGTCCATCTTTCTAGAGGAAAAAACACAAAATGAAAATAAAAACAACAGAAATAGGTACCATATACCTGCATAAAGAACGTGGGACATTGAGAACTGATGATCAGTTCTATAGGAACAATGGTATTCCCTACCATATTTGAGTATGGGAAGATAATAATCCATGATATGCGGAGGCAAAGCTGCTCATGAGACAAATTATGGAGGGAATGGGTGGGCAGGAGGGGGCAGGGGTTGGCGAGTGATTACACCTTAGTCTTAGAATGCCTGGCACTTTACATGCATTCGGAAACAGTTTTTGTGTAACCTTGAGGCAGGAAGACTTGTTTGTGCAGCCAACATGCTGAAGATGCCTAAAGACAAGGTCAGAGAATAATCTTAGAAGATGTCAAATTACAACACTAATCTATTTCCTAGCAGTGCCAGGTTTCCATGACAAAGGTATAAACACAAATTAACAGAGGTTTTGACAATTAAAATAGGACTATTTGAGAGAAATCAGATATGCCAGAGGAGTGGACAACATTGCTGTTCTTGCCATGCAGCATTCAGTCTCCTGTGTTTGATTAACAGCATCTTGATTTCTATTTGGGTGGGACAGTCAGGTAAGGTGCCTTGTATTACCTTAGGCAAGCGTGGCATTTGACCCAAGCTAAGCTGACCAGACTCTCCATGTTGGCTTTACATCTTGAATAGAGTGACAAGTGGTTAGAAAAATGGATTAAAATAATTGATCCAAGACCACTGATTTTCCACTAATGCCAGCTGCCTAGATCTCCAGATTCTTGTCAACCATTTCTGAGCTAATATCTGAAGCTTTGCTTTTGAATTTGGGAGGTGGCCACATACTCCAATGAATTATCTACTTGCTTCAGTTGGTTTAGAGTAGCTCAAATAAACTTATCTGCAACAGGGTACTGTACCCAGTGTGGAGAGCAGTAGATGGATTCTTGATATTTTTATGTATAATCTACAGTATTTTGTGATTGGCTATATATGGAGGTGGAGGGAGAGAGAGAGAAGTTCAAAACCCATTTCTAGGCTTGAGCAAATGTGAGGGTGGTTATGACATGTATTGAGATAGGCCATAAGGAATGAGAAATAAGTTACTAAAAAAATTATGAATTTAGTGGCAGACATACTGGGTTGAGATGTCTTTGCCCCAGTCAGGAGGTAGTAGGACAGTTTAGGGTGGATTTTAGAATGGGAATTGTTGGCAACTGTCAGAATCTCTTCACCATCTCATGACTCCTTGACCTTTAAGATAAGGCTAGTATGGTAGGTGGCAAGATTCAAATGAAGGATCTGAAATCTCCATTCCTAACAAGTATAATACTGCACTAAAAAACAAAAAACAAAACAAAACAAAATCCCATAGGGCATTGTAGAAATTATTGCTAACATAAAAGACCTGAGAAATGAATGCAGGGGTATCAGTTAAACTTTTATAAAATAAATAACCACAAAAACCTCAGTGTCAAGTAACGATAATAATTTATATAGGTCATAAATATGAGATTTAGATGATCACCTAGGTCAGCTGATGTTTGCTGATATTATTTAAGAAGACATATGGATGAGCTAGGTGCCTCTGATAATTTAGGTTATGGTCACTCATATGTCTGTGTGGCACATGCCTACAGATCGAGGATAGTCTTGCCTGAAATGACTGGGGAAACTCAACTCTGTTCTATGTATCTCATCCTCCAGCTGGCTAGCACAGGCATGTTTTCATGGAGAGAACCAAGAGAGAAAGAAAGAAGAAACACACAAGGTCTTTTGAGTCCTATGTTCAAAGGGACACCCTCATTTCCACTGCATTCTACTGGTCAAAATAATTCACAAGAACATCCCAGACCCAAGGAGTAGGGAAAAAAAAAAAGACTATGTGTCTTTAGTTAGAATTATAAAGTCATATGGGGAAGAGTGTGGGTACAGGGCGGGATGGAGTATCAGGGCCATTAAAACAATCAATCTCTTGCACATGGTGTTTCTATCACCTTCTCATTTAATTCATGTCAACTAGTATAGAAAGGTTGGTGATATTTTAATGGTATCTAGGTATAGCCATAAGCTGCAGTGCAGTTATCAAGGTGTTGACCTTAATTCTATTTCTTTCTGGAAGTAATTTCCTTCTTTTCCAAATTAATAAAAATTATGACACTTGGGACATAGTTATTGATTTTGCTAACACACTTTTGTTTGTGTCTATCAATCCTAAAAGTTTGCCTTCAGTTGGCAGGGTAGATGAACACTATTACTGTGCTCTAGGGAGAAGTTAACTTTATAATGAGGTCTGTGACACAATTTAATTAATGAAGACCTTGGCCACGCTACCACATACTACTAGTGTACAAGATACAGGTTTACTGTAATAATGATGCTAATGCTGATAATCTCTGAAGGACAAAAAACTGAAATCATTAGTCTTGGTAAATTATGTATGTCTAAAATGATGAAAATATGAAAGATAAGTCTGACAAAACACAGGATGCTGATACAATACCTTGCTAGTTGATTGTGGCTCCTTGATTTTAATAATTTGAAATATATGAGAATATCCAAAACTTAGGGATAAGTTCCATCAGTTGGATATCATTTGACATATTGACCAAGTTAATCAGGCCTAGCAGCATGTTATTTTCAAGTGGGAGTGGTATTTTGTAACTTAAAATGTCTAAGACGATAAATAACAGAGTGTCTTAACTCAACCTGATCTGAGCAATAATAAAGTCCATCATCTCACATGGGAAGCTTCCATGGGTAGAGGTTCCAAGCTCTGCTTCTCTGTGATTCTCTTCACTCTGATTCCTTCATGTGTCCTCGTCCTGAGACTACAACTTGATAGATGTAGTAGTGTTTGATGTCAGAAACAGACATTATCCTGAGCTATAAAAAGGAGATAATTTTTACTGGGATCTCCTAAAGGGAAAGGAAATATTTTCCAAGAGGCCTCACATTCCTTTCTGAAATGGATGACAAGTCCCAGCTTTCTTATGCAGAAACACCATAGGTTTATCATCTTTTCAGGCAGTAATCAGTGAGTGCCTTTTGGGTGCCACGGCCAAGGCAGACACGGTCCTGTTCTCGTGGAGCTTATCATCTGCTTATTCCACACAAGGAGCAAAGTGCATCCCCTGAGAGTGCAGGTTTCTTGCATTAACATACATTAAGTGCAAGTAATTCTTAGCTTGTTGAGCACTGTTGGGCTGGACCCAAACAGATCATAAAAACCTGTATCAGGTTGCTCATAGGTCTATACCTGCCCAATTACAATTTCACCTGAAACTTCATCAGAGGTTTCTTTTTTCAGCCTAGAGGATTTTATGATTGCTCTGTTCAATAGCTGGCACTAGTTCTAAGCAGACAGCTAAAATATTGCAACCCCAGCTGGGTGTCTTAGTTCAGGCTGCTGTAACGAAGTACCATAGACTGGTTGGCTTATAAACAATTTTAAAAAATATTTCGCACGGTTCTGGAGGTTGGAAGTCCTTGATCAGAGTGCCTGTGTGGTCAGGTTCTGGTAAAAGCTCTCTTCTGGGCTGTAGGCTGCCTTTACCTTCTTGAATCCTCTTGTGGTGGAGATAGGGCAAGAGAGCTCTCTGGAGTCTCTTTTACAAGTGCACTAATTCCATTATGAATTTTGGGGGGTTCATAAACATTCAGTTTGTAACATTGGAGTTTACCTGAATTATGGTGCAAAAGGGAAGTGGTCTCCTTAAGCAGAATCATAAGCAGTATTTCTACAGTTCTATATCTAAAACACATTATATAAATAGCCCTTACCCACCCTCTAAGTTCTAGATTTGTATGGCCTGCTGCATACATTAGTTCAGAGAGTTCTTAAACCTTCCTCACGCTTGTCAGTCTAAAACTAAGCTCATAATTTCCACTTCATCTCCATATTCGCTGTCTTAATGCCAAGAATCACTTAGCATCCCAAATTAGGATCATCACACTCCTCTCTGCATGTACACCCCATTGTGCAATCCTTCATCTCCTCCGTATTGCCACTCCATTACCACCATTACATAGCATCTTGTTCCTGGACCTTCCCAGGATCCACATCCCTTCTTATTCTACTTTCAGAGGGAACTTTTAGAGACACAAACACAGTCATGTCCACACCCTTGATTAAAACACTTTCGTGGTTCCTCTTGCTTATAATAACCAGATTAAATATTATTTACATGCATATAAAGCTCTGAGGGGTCTTGTCTCCACTTTGTCCCACCACTCCTTCCTTCCTTCCAGTCCAGCCCACCCTTATTTCTGACCAGGAGGCCCTTCCATTGTGGAAGAGGCAATCATTTGTCTTCAGCAGAACAATGGTGCCTTCTCTGCCTACCTTCCTTTTTCAGGTCTTCATCTATGATTTAATGACTGCTTTCCATACACAATAGTATTGTATCCAAACCACCTCCATAATGATTTCGAAAGAAGTGAGGAAATGCATTGGCATTCATGTATTTACGGACCTAATCTGGTGCCCCATCATCCTCTAACATCTGAATACTCTTTTTTTGTTTTCTTTCATACCCATTTACTATTTCATCCATTTAAGCATCAGCAGTATATTATAGTAGTTTTTTTGATAAAAAAATTTAAAAGTTTTTGTCTCATTGATAATACTAAATATTTTCTTCAACCTTCAATTTTGTCAAAATGTGCTAAAAATATTATGCTTAATTATAACTTAGCAAGGCCAGCAGACACTAGTATGGCTCAGGGTTATTTTCCTCCACTCCAAATGATGCCACAGCAGTTTTATTCCTTTTTCCCCTATAGTCTCTTCTTTCAACAGCCATTTCTCATTACTATCAATGTGTGTGTTTTCTGCTTCTAATTGGCCGCCATGTGTTTCAAGCTATTCTAAGTGAATGCAATGTTTTGGCTTCAAAACTTTCAAGTATGTAAAATCTTGCATTGTTTGACTCTTTTACTTGAGCTGAAATGTTTAAGTCATAATTTTCTGGCTTAAATCTCCTTTCTGGATAATTAAATTTGTAGTAGGCTGATCTTCAAATAAATCAAACATAAAGTAATACTTTTATTTTCTTACCCAACAGACATCTCTTTAAGGCTGGCACAACTTATATGATATATATTTTATATTATGGAAACCATCATAACATGTGGTTGTCTCTGAATAATTTGAATGCTTCTTTCATTTGTGTGTATATTTTAGAATAAAAAAATCAAATTCCAGCCAAATCAAATGCTCCTAGTGTCCTATTTATGTCATCATGCTGCCTTTCTCTTTGTAGAATGCCATTTTGCATAGTAAGATATTTATATCGAATAACTTTCTGATGATCTGAAAGAATTAAGATAGTTTTAAAGATGATCACATGATGCCTAGAGAAGTCTTGTGACATTACATCTCTCTGGCTCACTGACTTGGTTTTAGAATCCTAAGCATTGGCATTGTTAAGTGAGAGAAACATCGGATTATTGGTGGAGGGGTTATGAAAATGAAGCACAGATGTTTGCATAGCACGTTACTGGCATCGATAGTAGCCCTAAAATTTAAGGAGTGGGTACATGTGCAAAAGTGGCGAGAGAGGAGCTGGGAGATTTGTGTATTTGTTTTAAGGGTAAGTTCAGCTTGTTTTAACTTTGTCTTGCATCCTGTCCTTTACATAGTCTCTCAATCTCCCATCTTTTGTCCTCTTCTCCCCTCAAACTCTCCATCATCACTTTCCTCTCCTTTTTCTATTCCTTAACAACTGTTGGCCCACTCCAAAATGTAAATTAATTTGTGGACAAATTATAGTGCCGCTTGGAGAAAGCAGGAGAAAAATGTTTGGCCCTTTCTCCCTGTTTTAAGTCCTGGTTATCCCTACTGTGGTTTAATTTCATTTCTAGGATTTGGATCAATAAATTTGTAGGAAACACAAAGCCAGTTTTCTCAGTTTATTGACCTTCTGTTGAAAGCAGACACAATTTAGCCAACATCTGGACAGTATTTGTCAAGGCCAAGTGTAACTCAAATCCAGGCCAGAGAACGAGTTGGTGCATTTGTTAGTTAAGCCATTTAATGGGCTTATAAATAAGATAAAAAAAAAAAAAAGTAAAAAAGCCAGCTGCTTTTAGTCCCATACTAGGTTTATTTTCAGCAAGGCGTCGGTATTCAGGGTGAACTGACATGCATATACCACTTTTTCTTTCTTTTTGCGTCTAGAGTATGCTCTTGAATCCAGGTTTCTCCTACTGACCAAACTACTTACTGTCTTGGATGTTGGCCAACTTTGGCAGCTTCCTTATCTCTTTCAAATGTTAGCTTTCTATTTATTTACAAGGACCATTATAGATCATCACACTGTCAGATTGACCTGGTGGATGTAATAAATGGAGGGCCTTCTGGCTGCATCCAATAACTTGGATTTGCTATGGAGGGCAAATGCTGGAGAGATGAAAACATGGATTATGGAAGGCCAGTCAAGGGGAGATTGGGATTATTTGGGTACAAGGCAAAAAGTGCCTGGCTCTATCAAGGTGGTGCCAAGTATACACGCCTAAGAGGCAGAAAGAGAGGAACTGATCTTTGGATTTGAAACTCTTTGAAGGTAATACTATATTCAAATTCCTCATTTGTACGATTGAACTTAAAAGGCTTCTTCATGTTATGGGCGGAGGCTGAATGGCACCTGACCTAGGCTGGCGGGGGGACTTGTCAGCACAGTGTTCAATGAATATATTTTGCCTATTGCCTTATTTGTGACATTTACACCAAAATCAATATGTGAGGAAATAGACCCCAACTTCTTGTGGCTATAAGGTTAATATTAGCCATAAAGTAAATAACATGATACTTAAAATCCCTTTTGTATTTTTATTTTAAATTTTTTTTATTGAGTTATAGTCAGTTTACAATGTTCTGTCAACTTCCAGTGTATCAGCACAATTTTTCAGTCATACATGAACCTTTTGTACCTTTTCGTAGTCCCTGATTTAATTTTTTCCAGAACATTATTTAATTTCTGTCTCTCTCCTACAGTATATGTACGTGTAAGTGTAAGTCACACAAACTTACCTGGACTTTGTAGAAAAAGTTCCCGAAAATGCTTTCCACATTCCACTGCGGCAGCACACCTTGAGAAGGGGCCAGGGCGCTCATCTTCAGAGCTGAAAGGAGGACAAAGGGTCTTTGTGAAGGGGAATTGCCGATTCCCCTTTCAGCTTGGCCAGGGCAACCCCTTCACAGATTGCTGAAAGAGGTGGAATTTTTAAAAACTCATTTGCAGTTCACTTTCAGGTGTGGTAGATCAAATTTTTAGACTAAGGTTTGCAAAGTTAACTGGCTATTACTCCTTTGATCAGAATCTAACCAAGTGGCTGTAAAGCAGAAAACCAGTAACGTTCCCAAAGGAAGGATTTGATTGTTGGGAAACACCCGGTGGATGACCTTTAGCTTACCTTTTCTGTTGGACCATCTTAAAGAGATACACGTTATTGTTTCCAAGACTCCACAGTGACTGATTCGATTTTTATCTATTCTAAAAATATTTTCTCCCTCAGCAGAGGCCAAATTCTCATGTTAAAGACGACTGGAGACTAAAATGGCATTAATCTATTTCCCTGGGTAAGCAATTTTCTAACAGTGTATGAGCCCCTTATAACATTTCAGGAATATGAGTAGCTTTACATTTACTTCTTAAAAAGCAAATGAAAATCTATTAATGAAAGAATTTGGTTAACAAATCAGTGAAACTTTAAGAAAACCCACATCCCTTTCTCATAATCTAAAGCTGGAAAAGTGTACCATAGGACATTACTTGGGTTTCTGAAATATTATTTACCAGTCATTAAAATTCAGACTGGTGGCTTTTAAATGCCTAATTCCATGTTTCTTCTAGCCGCATTTATTGCTTGTCTAAACTTCTTTTCAAATTGGTAATCTCGATTACACTTCTTTAAATTTAACTGAAGACAAAATAGCTTGCTTTTGGATGTCTCCATGTAATTACAATTTAATTTTGTCTGGTTGATATGCTAAAGATAATGGCTTCTATTTTGCAAAATGCGACCTAGCTACATGCAACACCACTGCCAGAGCCTATTTCAGATGCAGGAGCCAACTGTTCTCTCATTTCTGCAGAGTTCGGGCGTTTGGATTTTGGCGACATTTCCATGCTTGAATGGAATGAAAGTTTCTGTTGATCTCTGTAAAACTCCAGCCTCCCGACCCAGCGATGTGCGTTGAGGAACAAGAGCCGGCTGCCGAGACTCTTTCGCCTGGAAAACTGGAACTGAGGCTGGAGAACACTTGACTTTTCTCCCCTTTCAGTCTACTGAAAGTTCGTTATGAATATTGCCTCTGCTCATGTCTAATCACATGGTAGGAAACAAGGGTTTTGGAAGATGGTCACTTGATCGCCTCTAGTAAATGCCAATCATTACTAATAAACCCTCTCAGAGCACAGGGTAATGTTCCAGTCTGAAAAGCTCAATCTTTTTCTAGCCTGAGATATTCATGGTCTTTCCTTGTAGTTGTCATTGTTGATCTTACATGGCTTTGTGGTTTCTACCATCAGGATTATCCTCTCTGGCGGAGCACCTAGGCATGGTGCATAGATCTAGAAAGCGATGGTTCCATTTGGAAGGCAGAGCAGCAGTTTCTATCCAGCAGTGCGCTGTTCTGTAGTGTAGTGGAAAAGGCATTACTTCCCCTGCGAGAGTCAGAAGATGGGAGTTCTAATCTGGGATCTGTCAGTTGACTCTGAGGCTTTAGGCAACTGTCTTCACCTCTCTGGATATCATGCTCTTTCTCAACTAAATTAACTCCAAAAATCACTTCCATAAATTTGCCTGATTGATTCTGGAGGGATTTAAAAATAATCATATGCTGACTCATTTGGAAACTTTCTTATTGATTTGTTTTGCCTCTCCTTTTTCCTCCTCCTCATACTATCTTCTTGAGGTCATTGCAAAAGAGGGAGTAACTTGGCAAAGGGAAGTTGATGAAATCAGTTAATAAGAAAACCAACAAACATACTGAAATGTGCAAGTGGACCCATTTGAAAATGTCCACTATCTTTTGGAGAAAGTCCACTGACTCATTGAAATTCCTGTGCATAGATAATGAAGAAACAGGATGGTCAAAAGGTAGAATGCTTCTCTCAAGATCTTAAATGTCCAGAGAGCGAACTAGATCGATAGCCTAGGAGTCCAAGGAGTGGGGAACAAATGAAAAGTCCCTTGAAATACTGTTAGAAAATAAAAACAAAGCCAAAAAGTGTCTAACATGGTTTTAATACCTTAAAATTATCCCGTCCACTAGGAATGGCTTTACATTTTATGATTAGTTTAAAGAAATAAATTAACTGGATAATCAGCTGGGGACAGCTACTTTTCTACTAACGGCCTAGTTTTAAACCCCTCCCCCGCAAATTTATCTTCAGTCATGTATGTGATACAGTGAAAACAAAAAAACCTAGTTTCTTTCCATGTAAACTATTTGTAACTTAATACTTAATTTTTCTATAACTATTTAATGATTCTACTGCTTTTTCATCATTAAACTAGACAGGTGCCAAATTGACCAAAGGGCTGAAAATATGACCCCTGTGATAATTGTTTTGGTCACACTAGCTTGACAAACAATGTAATAAAAATCATGATTCAAAATTCAGCATGGAACTTGTGAAACATGTTATCAAGTCCTGTATCAAATGCTTGAACATGTTTTTAATTGGCAAAACTTTAATGCCATTAAGAGTTTTGCATATGCTTCAGCTAGCTTTTGTGCAGTTGAGAAAAAAATATCAATACCCATCTGTCACTCTGAGTGGATCACATATGGCAACAGAAGACCTCAGAATACATCAGCTGTGGTTTCTATTATCCAAGTCACTTCAGCTCCAAAAGGAGTTCAGCCACCTTGATATAGCTTTGGCTATTAGAAGTTTAATTTTGCCAATTAAAGTTGTTATTTTGCACGTAACTATGACAATTTTGCCTGTATCCCTTTGCTATCCTCTTAACAGTCATAAGTAAGAACTCTGAGTGCACAAAAATCCTTCCGTTCTGATTTGGATTTCTGTAATAGTGAAGGCAACAGCGCTGCTTTCGAGTAGACACTCTCTGGATTGGTTAAGTGATCAGTGTTGGCGGGGTCCTTTGTAGATGCCTTCTGTCCTTTCTGAACTGCCCTTTTGACTTCCCAAGGCAAGTGAAAAGTGAAGAGGGAGAGTTGAGTCAATATTCCAGATATTTAAAGCCCAAAATACTAATGTGCAAAAACTGAGATTTTTCTTTTTTTGACATGGGGAAGGAGTTGAATAATCATGTCTCATTCATTTATTTAATGTTTACTGAGGGTCTACTCTATGACAGGCACCAGATACCAGATGAGAAAGTAACTGGCTGGATACCAGAGATAAAAAAATGGACTCATGGCACCTGCCTTCAAGAGCATGTAAAGACCTAGTGAAGAGGAGCAGGTACATACACAGTGCGGTTCTGAGTCCCATTCCAGAGGTATCTGGAGGATGCTCTGGGAACACAGTGGGAGAACGATTCATTGGGTGAAACCAGAGAAAATATTAAAAAAAATGAAGAACAGGAAATTGCCATAAGACATATTGGGAGAAATGCTGCTAAAGTCAGTAGGAAGAACACACACAAAGGCATAAACATGAGAAAGAGTGTGAGAGTTTGTGGACTGGTATGTAGTTCAGTGGGACAGGAAGTGAAGGGACTATGAGGAAAGATGGGTGGCAAAGAAGGCAGAGACTAGACCACAAGAAGTTCTCTATTTCTGGATTTGGAGCCGTATCTCAAAGATACCAGGGAACTTTAAAGCATCCTTGAAAGGCCAAAGGACATCGTCACATTTCCGCTTTGTAAACAGCACTCTGATTTACAAGGGCCCAATTGGAAGGAGCTGGGATGAGAGACAGTGAATTTATTTTCAGGGGACCAAGAGGCAATGGCAATGAGGTGACGGAGGAGAGGATAAATCAGAAAAAAATATTTAGGTTATGGACTCTATAGGACTAAGGCTTACCCTGTTTTTCTCTATTGGATCAGTTTACCATATAATGTTTGACCTTGTCTTTGCTGTGTAAACATAGACCATCCCGCCACTGCTCAGGTCTGGTTAATATAAGGAAATGGGAGGTGGAGTAGGAAAAAAAAATATGTTTTTTCATACATTCAAGTTCAGCCAAATTGAAGAAGAAATGCAGCATTTATAAACAGTGTTATATTTGAATTACACGTGAGAAAGGATCTCCCCCCAAATTTATATCTTTCCAGTTATTTTGTAGCAAATTAAGGATTAAACCATCATGATCTTTTCTAAAACATTATTCATTTTGATGGTTTTGAAGGTCTGTCAAGCATTTTTCAATGTTTATTCTCAACTTACCTTAGCAAGAAGCTCTGTATTAGTGCTAAAAAGAGTCAATCCTAATGAAGTAATAAAGTAAGAAACTGAATGATCTTCAGTGTTAGTTAGAATAGGGGTTCACCTGCTGTAATCAAGACCCACAATGACAAGGATTTTCACAGTCCAGGCGTAAGCAATCTAATGCTGGTTTCGAGAGTTGACAGTATCGGGGCCGCGGCCATACTCTACTCTCTCTTTACTTTGCCAGCCATAGAGTATTCCTTGGTCAGCCTGATACAGGTTGGTCCACTATCGCATCCTCATTCCAGCCAGTGTCAAGGGTTATAGGATTACATTTTTCTTCCTTTGAAGGACAGACATCATTTCCACATCCAAACAAAATATCCCATGGCCAGAACTTGATCACTGGACCACACCAAGATGTAAGAGATGATGGAAAAATGGCCATTGTTCTGGGGGCACCTGAGTCCAGCTAAAAATAATGCACTTTTAGATGTGGGAGAATGGATATTGGGGGACAACTGGCAGTTCCTGACACAGAACCCCTAGGACATTTTGAGGCACCCATTCAGGATGGTTATGCCTTATTACAAACTGGTTTTCTTTTGCAACCAGTTTTTTCTACTAAGACTTGAATATCCATGATCCCACTAATTTCACTTATTCAGCAATCATTTAATGAACACGTACCTTGTGACAAGGTATGCCACAGGAGCTAGAGATGAAAAATTAAATAAAGCTCAGTCTTTTTCCAGCATTGTTCATAGTTTAAAGATGATGACATAGATGGTAAATCAGTAACTGCCATAGACCACGGTAAGTGACACACCAGATGGCAGGTGCTCTCCTCAGAGCCTGCTACATCCCTTAGGGCCACAGAAGAACTTGCTGAGATGCTGATTTCTGTGTCCTCATTTCCACAGGAGGGTAATGTTCCTCTCCTCTTCCTTTCCTTTCAGGATTGGAAGACTGAACCACAGAGGTCTGAGTTCTGGTCTCTTGCATCAGGCTGTTGTAAGAGGTCCTTTCACTTTAGGCAGAAAACAGAGGAGTCTGGCACTTTGCTCGGAGGCTTTCGTTTGGGTTTCTAGGCTGACCGCCTGCACCTGAGTCCTGCCTTCCCTGTGGGGACAGGGATGAACTGGGGTTCTTAGAGTAGAGGGAATGGTCCTTGCAAAAGGGTGAGCTTCAGGTGGAAATGTTGGGAGGAGGAGACTAGTGGGCAGAGAATGGGTGAGATGACAGGGACCCTTGTCCCTCCTTGATGTCGTCGCCTTAGGGAGCTCTTACTAGTGTCCTCGGGGCCCTCTCTTCTTTAGTCCCTTTTAACTCTGACTCTGACCTCTATCACTTTCTCCTTCTTTCATTCCACTTTTGCCCCATTGGCCTCCCAAGAGTTTTGCCAGCCAGGCTTGCTCCCTCCTCGTGGCCTTCATGCTCTGTGTCCCTTCTGTGCCGGCTGCTCTTCCCCGAGTCATGTGGCTAATCTCTTTCTTCAGGTCTTTGCTTACCTTCTCCTTGAGGCTTTCCCTGGCCATTCTTTCAAGCATGTCAGCCCTTCACCCTGATTCTGTATTCTTTTCCCTGCTTTGCTACGTCTCCTTAGTGCTGATTGTTCTTTACTTAATTTCTACTAGAAACAGAGAGGAACAGACAATAAAGACAAACAAGTTCCAGAGGAGCAGGGATTTTTGTCTATTTTATTCAATACTTGTCTTTAGGATGGTGCCTGGCACATAATGTATGCTCTGTAACTATAATTACAAAAATCCCCTAAGTCCTAGACAGACAAGTAGGAAGTAGAATCTTCTTCATTTAAATTGACCATATGTGGGAATGCAGTTTGGTGCAGCCACCATGGAAAACAGTGTGGAGATTCCTCAAAAAAACAGAAAATAGACTAACCCTATAATCCAGCAATCTCATTCCTGGGCATATATCTGGAGGAAACTAATTTGAAAAGGTACACATATCCCAGTGTATCCCAGCACTATATACAATAGCCAAGACATGGAAACAACCTAAATGTCTATCAACAGATGACTGGATAAAGAAGCTGTGGTATATATGTATATACAATGGAATACTACTCAGCCATAAAAAAGAATGAAATATTGCCATTTGCAGCAACATAGATGGACATGGAGATTGTCATTCTAACTAAAGTAAGCCAGAAAGAGAAAGAAAAATACTGTATGATATAACTCATATGTGGAATCTTAAAAAAAAAAAAAAAAGACACAAATGAACTTAGTTACAAAACAAAGACATACTCACAGACATGGAAAACAAACTAATGGATACCAGTGGGGAGAGGGGGTAGGGAGGGATAAATTGGGAGTTTGAGATGTATAGGTGCTAACTACTGTATATAAAATAGATAAACAACAAGGTCCTACTGTACAGCACAGGGACCGATATTCAATACCTTGTAGTAACCTATAATGAAAATGAATATGAAAAGGAATATATAAATATATATATAAATAAATGAATCACTATGCTGTACACCAGAAATTAACACAATATTGTAAATTGACTATACTTCAATTTAAAAAAAGTTAAATTGACCATATGATTAGGACAATTGGAATCTCAGTAAAAATTCTTGACTTTAGAATAGAAGCCTTCCCCAAGCTTTCTGGCAAGCATCGGGAATCTTGCTCCTGAGTAGCGAAGGGCATAAAGTCATACAATTTTTGATTTTTTAAAAATGAAGGAGTGGCATTTCTTGCACCATAGTGTTTTGAGTAAAATCTAACTGGTTCACTTTGAATGGGCACACAGGCCAGCTCTGCCTCATTCTGCTCATTCATGCCAGTATGCCTGGAAGTTTGGCTTGAAAATGGCATTAAGGATTTGCCGTGGTGCTGATATGGGAAGTGAGCAGTGACAGGTGCATGGGATTAGCACCAGGAGCAAAGGGTCTATGTTTTAGTATCAGCCATGATTTAGTTGATAGGATGGTGGAGATGAGTATGTTGTGTGCGCTCGCGCGTGTGTGTGTGTGTGCGTGCATGGTTGTGGAGGTGTGTGTTATTTAAGAAACATGCGTTATGTGCACAGTGTCCAGTGAATTCAATGCCTCTGTTACTGATGTTATTGACTGTGTCAGCACTTCTCCTTCCACTCCTTTCTGTCCTGAGGTGTGTGGAAGTTTCCCCTCGAGCCACTGCCTTATTTTGGTAAAGGAACTGGAAATAAGGTCTCGTCTCTCTGCTTTTGACTTCTCCACTCTACACAGCCAGTTTTCCTTCTTTGCTCAACGCTCCTTATGGTCACATCATATTGCAAATTGTTATATAATGAAAGTCATTGTTTTGTATTTTTTTCCCCTTACCTCTTTCCTAGAGAACTTAGCAGAAATAAAACGAATTACTTTAAGTATTTAAAATATTGCCCAGGTTAAGATGACAAAAATAATTATCCTTTGCTTAAAAGAAGCAAAGCTTACATTAATAGACTAACTCAAGTTTAATTTAATTTTTACAGAATTAAAAAAAAGTTTACTGAAAAATGGATGGAATAGAGAGAATATTAAAATTCCCAACAAGTTAAGGGGGTCAGAAGCCACCATTTGTTGACTGTGTATAGTGTAACATCTAGAAATTCAGTAATTCAATGGAGATATTGCTATTACTCATCCCATTTTATACGAAAAGAAACCAAGCTTCAGGCATGTTAGTAAATGTCAAGGACATATTGCTAGGAAGTGGTAGAGGCTAGATTTGTATTTAGATGTGTCTGATTCTAAATAAACTTTCTACTCTACTATGCTGGTTTCCAACTGTCTTTAAATTCAGAACATTCTTAAAATTTCAGTACTGTACATTCAAAAGTGGAAGCTCTGTATTTCATTTCTAAGTAAGATCATCTTTTCCCTTTGCCAGAAATAAGATCTTTGATTGCTCTAGTGCTTGGTTTGTATGAATTGCTTTCCTTGTTTTCTCAATGCCATGCAGGAATTTAAAGTTCCTTGCTGTTCGAAACAGAGATGAGTTACTTCATTTTTGAAATTCCTACACTGAGTGAGTTTCAAAAGCAAAAAACATGTTGCTAGGAGCTGAGGCTCTGAATCTGAATCTCATCTTCTCTACTTACTGCATAACTGTGGCCGCATTACTTAATTATGCTGTGCCTCAGTGTCTATCTGTGAAATGGGGGTAATAGCATCATCAATATAAGGATTTAAAGAGTTAATATGTGTTAATACAATTAAAATGCTTTGGACAGAGCCTGACATAAAAATCACCAATAAAATTTTTATTTCTGCTCAGACACAGCAATCATAAAGAGGCAATCACTTTCATTTTCTATAGCACAGGATATTAAAGTTTCATAAGGGTCCTTTCCCTCAGTGTCTTCCTATTAACTGTCTCCTAAAATCAGGGCTCCTGAGGCATGGACTAGTGTATTACATAAGCTGGGAATGGTTCTTTTTCACTGAAGAGCAAGACATCTAAAAATAGATCTATTTATAAATCCATGCATTTATAATTAAAAAAAACAGAATTTACTGATCGTCATTGGAAGATCCTACTGTATCAACTCAATATTTTGAAAATTGATCAATATAGCAACAGATTAAAGGATTATCTTGCCTTGTCTGTGTGAACTGTCCTACTGGGGAATGAAACAGTCGAGAAGGGGCTATTTCTTTTCACAGAAGAATGAATGGAACTAAAGCACTGGTCATCAGTGCTTCCTAAAATCAAAGAGAGACAGAGACAGAGAGACAAACATTAGGTGCTTCCACTTGGAGGAAGATGCCATCTATAAAGTAGTCTTATCAAAAACTATAATTTACAAGAAATAGAGAGAGGAAAAAACATGTAAATCTACACAGAAGGGATATAATCAGCAAAATCTAGAATGAGAGAAACCCCATTGGATAAATTCATTTCTTCAATAAATAAATAAAGAAATACAAACACTGGATATTTTATAATACTACAGGACTGTTGTCAATTTTCTTAAGTGTGATAATGATAAATGACTGTGCTTCTTTAAAAGTGAGACAGGAAGGAAGAGGGCAGGGCACAGCCATTCAAGAAATAACAGCAATTACATGTGAAGGTGGTGGAAAATTCAACTCCCAACAGGCCCAAGATGGCCGGAGATCTGACTTCTAGTAGACCTTGAGCTTCATTATATGCTCATTATAATATATTAACATGACACTCCCACAGGTGCCATGACAGTTCTAAGGCTATCCATAAAAGGTCAAAAAGTGGGCTGTGGCCCCAACCCTGGAAATCCCAGCTCCTTCTCCAAAGTAGTTGGAATAGTCCTCCCACTTATTAGCATATGAAGTTACCAAACTCATAAAAACTAACAACTCCTGTAACTCGTGGCCACTCTCCCTTCTGAGTGAGACAGACTGCACTCTGTGTATGGAGTGTATATCTACTTTTACTTTAAACTAAGCATCCAACTCCCACACCTTGTGGCCTTTTTCTGGCCTTCTGAAACAGCCTGCATTTTATGGAGTATGTATCCCTCTAAATAAATCAGCTTTACTCAACTGTGGCTAGTTCTTGAATTCGTTCCTGCATGAAGCCAAGGATCCACACTTGGCAGGGCAAGTCCCAGGGACACAGCCGAGACCTGGGACATGGCCATCCTCTCGCCCCACATTCACTTTCCTGTGTCAAAAGGATCTGACTTCCAAGATTTACTCCACAATAATGCGGGGGAGGGCAGTGATAAGGGTGAGAACAGGACAGGAGTGGTCCTGAGTTGATGGTTGTGAGAACTGAATGGTGGGGGTATTGAGAAATCAGGGTTTCATTATGCTATCTTTTTTATTTAGTGTATGTTTGAAGTTCTCCATACTTTTTTTTAAAAGTTTTTTTTAAGTGATTAAAAAACAAAAAACAAAAAACTGTAGGTTTAGACCAGAAAGCATATATAAATTGAGTAAAAGATATGAAAGTGTTCACTTAAGTGTTATAGTCAATTTGTGTGTGGTTGCAAACTCTAAACTGACTTGAAAATTGGGTAATAATAGGTTTCAAAACCAGAGGACATGGGCTCCATGGCCACCTTTAGATTTGGAAGTTGCTGATATAGGTACCAGGAAATGGCACTCCTCACACTCCTCATTTCCTGTCAAGACTGTAGACCTGTAGCTTTGATGAATATCTGTTGGTTATTTAAGAAACCTTAGCAAGCTGAGGCCATCCTTTTAAAAAGACAATCCCCAAACTATATTTAAGATGTATTTTTTCTTAATGAATAAACAATATTTGACTTGAAAATTTAGAAATAAGTATAGAAACATTTAAGAAAATCAAATGCATAGTATTGGTATTTTTGTATTAAGAAATCTGAGCATACTTCATATTTTCACTATTACAACTTTTAAGAGAATTGGGCTTCTGAGAGTAACAGGTCAGTTTATCATTCCAACTGAACATGTTAATTGCATCATTGATTCATATTTGTAATTTTTAATTCACATCTTGCTAAATCTGTTTAGTTTGGATGTTTAAGAAAATTTGAGGTTCATCATTATATAAGTTTAATTTATAAATTTATATAATTTATACTAAACTGTCTAGGAAAGTTTGTCAATCAGACAGTTAAGGAACTTAAATAGGAATATTCAATTGATAAATCCAGTTTAAAATATTTGAAATACTTTGAAAAGTTTTATGAGTGGGACCAAATATTAAATAGTCTCTCTTAGAAAATTATTGGAAAATTGGCTACACTTAAGAAGCTAGTAAGATTCATAGGTGGAAATCAAAAGCCTAAGAAAAACTAGATTTTTAAATTTATAACTAATATGTCATGTATTCATTTTGAACACAAAGTAACCTTTCATTAGTGTTCGCATGTTAAAGAAGTTAAAGTGGGTGTTTCTGTGCACCAAAACCACTCCAGAGGACTTAAACAAACAAAACCAAATCTCACATTTTAAACAAATGAATTGCTCATTACAGACCTCAAAAAAAAAAAAAAAAGTCTAATACAATGAAAGACGTGAATTCGGGGGATAGGAGCGACACACTCCTGAAATGTCACTTTCCGAGGCTGTCAGACAGGCAAGGGCAGGGGCGAGCGGGCGGGGAGGGCTCTGCATTAACATATTTCCTAGACGCTCCATCTCCTTGGTCCGGCGTAATGGATGCCTCCCAGCTCCCTGCGGACACGCGAGCCCACCAGGCCAGAAGCAGATTAAAGCTCACACACTTCAAATTGGCGGCTTGCCGCAGCTTGCCAGAAGGCTAGAGTTCAGCGTCTCTAAGCCTCCTTCTCCCCCTCTTCCCTTCGCCTTGCTGTAAAAGGAAATCGCACCCTCTGCAACCCTCGGGCCGCCCCTATCCGCCCGATTGTCCCGCGGCGGCGGCGCTGGGGCCTGGGTCCCGGGCTCCGCGAAGGGCCCGCCCGGGGGCGGGAGTCGGGGGTGGAGGACTCCGCGCCCGGGCGAGCATCTCCCCTCCCCACCCGCGCCGATTGCGCTGCGCACGGTGAACTGTCAGCGACGACTGATTTATAAGACCGATTTACCTTCTGGAGAGTGTAATTATGCTCATAGTTAAGAATTAATCAGGTGAGAGAATTATGGAATAGTCATTCTCCGGACTTTGAAGGACAAACGAAGTGGAGACCCACCAACGCAGCAGCAGAGCCTGCCCGGCGGGAGTCCTTTGCCTCCTGGCTCATCGCAGGGCGAGGTGTCTGGGCTAGCTGTGGTCTTTGTCAAAAGACAAAATGAAAAACCTTGCTGAGTTCCTTCAGAAAGATGATTTCAAGTCACCCAGCTGAAAAGATGGGGAGAAGGTTTTGTGAAAAGAGAAATTCGTAGAGACTGGATGATCTCTGAATGAGGATTTGGCTGCTGTTTCCTATTAGAATCGTTGGCTTCACTACTCTAGTTTATTCTGTGGAACAGTCAGCATTTGAGAAATATTTTCTTTGCTGATTTTGCTAACATGTATTCCCTTCACCTCAGTAACGGGGCGTGGAGGCTTGCACACTCAGAGGTGTGTTCTTTTTAGATGAAGAGGGTTTTTGTATTGTCTCCTCTTGCCTTTTCTTTGTGGGGGTTTTCAGTTTAATTTAGCTTGTTTCTCAAAGTGTCTCACTACCCACCTCTTCACACAGGCTTTTCAACATTGGGATTTCTTTGGGGACAATGTAGACCACTTTGGATTATCTCTGAGGAGAATCTCCAACAGTCCCATGACAGTTACCTTGCAATCCAGTCACATACCCTGTTACTATTAAATTTTGCAGAAAAGTGGCTGAAACAGAAGCAAAGGATGGTATAGATTGAATGAGATTACTATGGTACCCCAAAACGTCCCAGCATTTCCATCGTGAGGTACTGTCATTCCCACACTATGCTTCTTAACTGGAAGAGGGGCCATGCAGTCCATAATCCCAATGGCCTATTTTGTTAGCCATTCAAGTAGACACACATGGCTGAGAATCAGGTTTAAAACAGTCTTTGTCTGCCATCTTCCATCTCCTCCTTGGCCCTCCATCCCATTTCCCATACTGGTTGGAATCCTCCACTCTCTGATCTGGAATTACCTTCTACCTCAGGGCTATAGACATTCTCCTTTGGACCAGCCATTTTTTCCCCTCTTTCCTCATCGCCTCGGGGTCTTTGTTTATCTTTTTCTCAAGCTAGTTATTGGTCTTTAAGCTCCTGCTACCCTGGGAGTAGAGGAAGAGGGCAAATGAGGCAAACCCTGGTGGTTACCCTTGGATGTGGCATTAAGATACACAGACTTTTCAAGAACCAAATTAACAAGCCTGTCAGTTTTGCACCTGCTTTATTATGTTAAAAGGTGACTTTTTAAGGAGGAGAAACTCTTTTTAATATGTAGATGTGAATAAAACAATCAAATCTACAGGTAATGACATTTACATAATGGTGCTCCAGGTCAGCTGTTAGGGCCACACTCTGGTCTTTGGTTTCTCAGGAGGAAAGGCAGAAAGCCCATGACCGCTGCCTGCTTTCTATTCAACTACAGAACTTAGCTGTCTGCTCTGCATCTTGCCAGATGCCACTCTTCCCCCCAGACTCACTCTATCACCAGTCCCACGGTGACCCCAGGACTAGAGGGAGGTGAAGAGATGGTCTTCACAGAGAGCCTAGGTACCAGAAAGGTGTCAGTAATTCTTACTGAAGCAGAGCTGTGAAGAATTACTTCTCTCTCATCACTTTTGCCCATTCAGATTACTTATTCCAACAACCAGTTTGTAACTGATTTTTTCATGTATCACTGTTCCCCTTTTCCACACAGGCGGGCACCTGCACTCGTAATTAATTGGCCTGGTGGGAGAGTGGGAACAGCCTTTGACTGGAGCCAGGAGACAGGTTCCAGTTCTGGTCCTGCTCCCCCAACAGCTGGCTGGCCTCAGGCATGTCATTTACCTTTTGGACCTTGATTTCTGTGGATATGTAGTGAAGGAACTGGACTGGATCGCCTTTCCATAAAATGTGATACTCATGAGAGGGCAGGCTTGAGAACCGTGCACACTCTCATTCTCTCTTATTAGTGGCCCCCTGCACACATAGACGTCCAGTGGCGGAGACATCTCTTATATTTGGTTTAACCAAGGGTTTCCTCATCCAGTGTGACCAGGGAATACTCTAACTTATTTTCTTTTTTTGTCTTCCTTCTTTCCTTTCTTCCTTCCTTTTTCCTTTCTTTCTTTTTATATATGGTTTGTTAATATTATGCGGAGCCAGCATTCAAAGGAACTCATTGTGGGAAATTCAGGACGAAATGAACATTCTTTAGGCTGCCATGTTTTGTTTGTTTTTCCTCTCCGTATGGAATCTAGATCTACTCAAATGTTACAATACAGGAACTATGATATATTGTTCCAATTATTGTTTAACTATTATATAAGTATGCTACTTACAGGATTCCCCAGCACTAATGAACAATGGACTAAAAACAAACAACATAAAATGTGTTTTTTAGCCCAAAAAATTATCGCCATATTTGTTCAGCAATTTTGGGAAGTGAAGTGATCTATACTAAAAGAAAAATCTGTGTAGCTAGAATTTACCACTAAGTTCCAATAATATTGTATTTCTGCTATTCATTTATTTGGTCATTCAAAGTAACACAGAAATTCTTAACCTTCTATTGTGCCTGAACCCCACTGACTGTGGACTCTTTTTCAAAACAATGTTTTGAATGAATTAACAAAAAATATATATAAGATTACAAAAGACACTTATTAAAATACATTTATCAAAATATTTTTAAAGTTTTGATATATATGTGCTTCTTTATTAATGCCTCATATGACAAGATCTAGCAGTGCATTTAATAACTGCAATAATTTTAAAATAGTGATAGCATACATTTCTGTAACAATTTTAATGTGACAAAAGTGACAGATGTATAAAGAAAAATCCATAATAGCATAGTGTTTGTTGCAGACTATGCTTTCCAAAGATAGCTACACCAACGTGAGTGAAGGTGTCTTCAGAGGAGGCCGCCCCCAGTCAGGGAGTCTTCCCCAGCCTTTGAATCTTCCTGAGATCACATATACTATGAAGCAAAGATAGGCCGTCTTCGCTGCCTTCTGTCCAAACTTCTGACCCACAGAATAAATGAGCATGACAAAACAGAGGCTTTATGCTCCAAGTTTTAGAGTAATTATTATGCAGCAATAATAACCATAAAAGTACCATAATAAGGTATGTGTAAGTCCTGTGAAAAGTGCTCCTATTTGCAAGTTCAGTGTCAGGATTGAGGGACAAAGTGAGAGGATGACATCTAGCTTCCTGGTTTGATCAGCAGGAGGGATGGTGTTCCAATTCAATGAGGTGAAGAATAGAGGACTAGATAGACTTTTGAGGTAAAGAAAGGTAGAGATTAGGAGCTTCAGTGGGACACATTATAAGTTTTTGATGCTGTGGCCATTCAAATGATTGAAAGGTCAACCAGAATCTCAGAAGGAAATCTTGGGTTAGGGATAAGGCTTGGGGACATCAGCAAGTACAGGTGGTGAAAGTCATCAGCTTGGAGGACTTCACATAGCATATAGAGCAAGTAAGAAGGAAAAAACACTAGTGAGAGTTAAATTTGGGATCACCAAAACGTAATGGGTAGAGGAAACCTGGAGAAGACAAATGCGATATGGACAGTGTAGAGAAGAGAAAACTAAGAGCGACGGCATGGAAATCTTTGATGGTAAGCTATATGTGCCCTCATCTTCACAGAGATTCAGATTCACTTTTTTCCTAGTGAGTCCCCAGATTAAGAGTAACTTGGTGTTAATAAGTAGCTTTTATGCATGCAAATGGTTTATGGGCAGAAAAGAAAGATTGACAGTTGCAGCTATAGGTTAAAACAGGTAAGACATGAAAACTCTTAGCTCTGGAAATTAAAATAGTTGTAAATAATCTACAGTTCCTTTCCTTCTAAGAATACTCAGAATGTAGCTTAACTTTCATGGTGACTCAGGGCCAGTTTAATGAGCATAAGACAGTCAACTTTAGAATAAATGATGCCTTCAGAGACAGCTGTTGTAGGGATGATGTAGTTTTCAAAGAGCTCCCATTGTCTACGGTTGACTACTTAGTGGTTCTGTGCCCCACTCTCTCAGGGGTTATTGTGGTTTGTGGTCTCTATGATTTTTTTTCCCCCTAGTTAGTGGTTTTACACTCTCCTCTCTTCAGTACTCCTTCTAGCTATCTGTGGGTCTACTTCCACTGTGTCAATGACGCCTCGTTCCCTATCTGAGCTGTTGCTTTTCTTTCTGTTCCATGTAATGAGTGTATTAGTTTTTCATGGCTGCTGTAACAAATTGCCACAAACCTAATGGCTTGCAATAACACAAATTTCTTATCTTACAGTTCTAGAGGCGAGAAGTTTGAAATGGGTTTCATGGGCTAAAAACAAGGTGTTCGTAGGAGTGTATGCTGTTATGGATGCACTAGGGGAGAATCTGTACCCTGTGCATTCCAGCTTCTAGAAAGTACACAAGTTCCTGGACTTCTCATCCTCTGTCTGCACCTTCAAAGCCAGCAACACTGAGTTCTTCTCATGTTGTTCCTTCTCTGGTTCTCCCCCTTTCTGCCTCCCTCTTTCACTTACACTTTGCAGGTACATTACGTACACTCGAATAATCCAGGAAAATCTCCCCATCTCAAGGTTAGTTGATTAGCAACCTTAAGTCTATCTGCAATCTAATTTCTCTTTGCCTAGTAACATAGTGTATTCAAAGGTAACATACTATATTCATAGTATATTCAAACATAGTATATTCAAGAATAAGAGGCAGATGTCTTTAGGGGGCCAGTATTCTGACTACCCTACCTAGAAAAATACTAAAACATTCCAAGAAACATAAGATTACCAAATAACATGTATAAAATTAGCCTGATGCATTCTGTATCTCAGAAGACTTTAATTTTGTGGCAGCCGTTTTTACTAGTTGGTGGCTTTTTCTCTTCCAGACTCTTCTGGAAGGTTAAATGTGCTGAAACCTGACCATAAGATCAAAGAGGCAGAGATTGCTCTATGTAAGTTTTTATACTGGACCAATTTCTGAAGGATGTTCTATGTATTCAGATAGTAAAATAATTATTTCAGAAAGTCAACCAACAAATAACAAATTAATGGTAGATCCTGGTGTTCCTCAGTCTCTCTACCATGTCTAGTTTGTGGCATTTTCAGGTAGAGTCCACAGTTGTAAGTACCAGGGTCAGCCTAGGAGTGTCAGTTGTCTCTAAATTAGCATCTACTTTCTCAGAGACACAGGCATCAAGAAGGATTTTGTTTTTGTTAGATTCTGCTCCAGGGTTGAGGCGGGAGTAGAAAAACTATAAATATGAATTGAATCGCATTGTAATCAGCTATTTAACTTTCTGTTCCGTAATCGAAGGCAGGAATTGTGACTTGTTCAATTTCATTAGGCGAGCGCTAAGTAAGTTTCTGATCTGAAAGGGTAATAGGTGTAATAGTCTTTAACTGGGGGGATTGGTTGGGAAGATCACGGGGTACACCAGGGCGGCCTTGAAGGGACAGCTCCATGATAAACCAGTTTGACCTCTGTGAACAAGTCTGGGTTCTTTCAGCACGTGGATTCAGACCTAGGCAGCTGCCGGACTAGATCTGAGGTGTAGCTCACCTTGAGGCACCCAAGTGGCCCAGATAATGGTATAGGTATGTGTGAATTAAATGTGGCTCATTGACATCAGTTTAAATATAGACGGTACAGGATTGTGTAAAGCACTGGTTCTGAATCAGACAGAGCAGGGTTTGAGGCGCTTAGGAGGCTGCGCCATCTTATTGTCTCTGTGCCGCAGGGCTTGCCTCAGGCTTGGGAGATCTGCTACATTTGATCTGAGCCCCAAGGAGTCTGAGGCCTCACCATGTCTGCTTTCCCTTCTTTTTCCTTCTCCTAGGAGTAAAAATTGTCATTATAAAGGCCTTCTTCCTGCCACTTACTCTTCCAAATTTGCTCCCTCTTTTTCATTCCAACACACACACACACACACACACACACAAACACCAGAGTGTACAATCTGATAGAGTACTACTCCAGAAGCAAGAATATTTCTAAGTATAAGAATCATAGATTACCAATTCCAGAAGAGTCTACCCAGGGTACACCTACATCTACTCTTTGCAGAATCCCACCCACCCACCTCATTGCACTGTCTTAAGTCACAAGCCAGACTTTACAGTCTTTCGAGGTCATTAGTTTTATGAGGTGATAAATTATTTTAAATTAAGTGTAAGTTTAAGACAGCATCAGATATAATCTGGAGTAGGAGTAAATATCCCACTCATTTTTAAGAAAATAAAAACTTGACAGATATTTGGCCGCCTTTGGAGGTCTTTAACTTTCCTTTATTTTAGAGAGAAAGTTTAGGAAAGTTTGAAAGCATCGATCTAAATGTCTCATTTGACTGTGGAGGAAACTGAAGTGCAGCCTAGGATGGAAGCTGGAGTCTCCCCGCCCCGCCCAGGCTCTCCCCTATGCAGCGTGCTGCCCGGCCCCGGCGCGGGGAAGGATGCTTCACGTTCCCTTTCAAGGTCCCCATTGTGTTCTGGGGAGAGTGACCTACCTGATCCCTATCATGATTAATGTGGTTTCTGAAGCATGAGATCTGATTATGACCCCATGTTGTTATATTTAATTACAAATCTCATTACGGCCCTGGCCATAACACCATGTAGCCCTCACTGCAGTCACCTTTGCTGAGCTGACTGCCTGAAGGTCCGTCTTTATGATTTACTCTATGTTTTAGAATCAGAGACTTCTAGAGCTGGAAGGGAGGTTAGAGATCACGAAGTTCAATCCCCTCATTTCACAGATAAAATTACAGAAGCCCAAAAGAGAGTAAGTCATCTTCCAAAGGTCACTTAGTAGATGTGGGACTGGAACGTGGGCCGCCTGATCTCCAGGCCAGCGGTGGCTCCCTCCAGACCACACTGCCCTGCTGGGTACCACTTTTATAACACCATCTCCCTACGTCCCTTGTTCTCCTGGTGTGACAACTTCGTAACTTGCACTGGTTATATGGTGCTATTTTCTTCAACACAAAGTTAGTCCCCAGCTAAATCAGAACTGCAGAGTTCTTTGAGTTTTTGAGGCAGAGAATGCTTGGTCAGATTGTTCAGCCTGTTGAGCCTCAGTTTTAGTTTCATAACATAGATGCAGACTAACCTCCTCTCTATGAAGAAAGGCATGTTTAAAGTGATACCCGAGTAAACATGAGTACTGTCAAATAAAGACAAATCCAGATGTAGGTAGGGAGAGACTTTATTTGAAAAGTACTGCAATGGGAGAATGCTCAGACCATGAGGTCTGTGAGCTTCTCATAGGACAGACAGAAAACAGCTTTCCTTTTACAGAAAGGAGTAAACAAGGCCAGTGGGTGTGGGACATGGGAGGAGTGGGTGGTGTGCTTGGACAGTTTGTCAGGGAATGTTTGTCTTTGTGGTCAGCTGATTTTGGGGGGCGGGGGGGGGTAGTCCTTAAGGAGATGCTGGCTCAGGCTGAGGGTGGGTCAGAGTCCAGGGTCTTGTGGGGCTGGAAGAAGCCTGGAAGTTTGGGCAAGTCAAGTTAGCAAGTATTTTGTCCAGATTGGTTTGTGGTGAAAAACAGTTCAGATATTTACTTATAAGACAAAGAATGAGAAATTTGGAGGGTCTGTGTCTGACGTTGTCATAGATAAACAAGGAGGCCATCTGTGAGAATCTTATCTTAGTCATATGGGGAAGATTTTTTTTTAAAAAGCCATTCCCTGGAACACAAGGAGAGAGGGGACTTTTGACCACAGCACTTTTCCAGAAGCACAGGGCTCAGGTAAAGTTCAGCATTAATGGTGCTCAGTGATTTCAGTAAAGCCTTCTCATATCACATGCCTGGCTTTCTGACTTTTTCCTTCCCTTTGGACAGGGGAAGGTGTTAGTGGGTCTTGCATTATGTCAGAGAAAGTTGATTTACTAATCAGCACTTAACAGATCCTTTTTTGCCTTCTTAAAATGGGGCCAAACACCCACTTATGCTATGGAGCCTACAATAATGGCATAAAGTATTAGCATTCCTTTTTTTCTCTCTTTATAAGCACCGAATAATGCTTAGAATTGAATGGAGTAGGTAGGCTCTTTAGGGTACGAACTTTTGTCTGTTAAGTACAGTGTGCACCTTGCATTGGCTTAGAAACAGCCCAGCCATGAATAAAAATTCATAAGATTGTGTGAACTCTCTTGTAAATGCCATGCATTGAACCCATTTAATGTGAGGCTGCAGAGTCCTGTGCAGTCAGTTCCAGGGATAGGAGGGTGGATGGCAAGAGTGATTCCAGTTTCCTAAAAGTTTCTCGCTAGCCAAGAGAGGAGGCTTAAAACACTCCATTGTTTCTAAACCTGCTCCTGAGAATTACCATGGAGAACTTGCCAGCTATGAGAAATGCCTGACCATTTTGCTATGACGCTAAAAAATCTACAAAGAGGCAAAGTGACTGCTGGAGGTCAGAATATCAGACAGTTTGTATCATCTTTGATCAAATCAGTCTTTGCAGTTGCTAAACCTCAAGGTCGATAGGCAGTGTGCAAACTTAGTGACTCAATTGAGGTGGGCAGTGAAGTTCAACAGTAGCTGACTTTTTGCTCCCATATTCATTGTGGAGAAAAAGCAGGCTTTAAAAAAAAAAATTTTTTTTTTTACTTTTACATAGTCCTACTGAGATTTCATTTTAAAATACTAAATCCATGCAGCCAAAGATAACCCAGAGACACAAATAATGAAAGTCAAACTTGTTCTGACACTGCATCTTTTGCTGAGGGATCTCACATCATCTTTCTAAATTCCTGGACAGTACAGAGGCGCACGCTGAGCCTTTTGGCAGGACCTGTCTCACCTGAAGGGTAAGTAGGTCACTGCCTATTACTGGCCTGGTATGAAGGCCCTTGAAATTGCTCTTCCCCATGCCTGCCTGAAATTCTACCAGTAGATTTATTCTTTTGAATAAATCCTGTACTAAAATGCACGGTAGCTTGGCAGGGGGAAGAGAGAGGCGAGAGAAATTAATTCATCAGTAGTCTAATTGCGATTCAGTTTTTTGGAGCTGGTTTGGATTCCGGGCAGGGTGGAAGAAACTTTCTGGGCTAGCTGAGTGGGACTGAATGCAAGGTGGGCTTGCCTGGGGGAATAGTGCAGCGTAATCAAGTGACAATTCTCTCAGGTTCCCTCTGTCCTTTCCTTCCAACTCTCTTTCCAAATTTATCTCTGCCCCCAGAAGAAGCGAAGCTTCTCTCCATCTATTTGAGCCTAATCGCTTCACCTGTAGCTTCCATCGCTTAGTCTAATCTGAGACCTTTCTTCATCACTCATTATCTTGCTGTCCTGTATGTCCAATTTCTTCCTTTCCATTGATTCCTCCTCACCAGCTTACAAATTAGCACAGCTGTTGCCGTCCTTAAAATAACAGGCAAAAATAAAATACCCAACTTTTCAAACAAAAAAGCAAAACATACCTTTCCACAAATTTCAACTACTTATAACCTGGTTACTGTCCTACTTGCCCTCACAGACAAGCTTTTTTTGGGGGGGGGGGCTGGATTTCATTATTTATTTAATTTAAATAATTTACTGAGGTGAAATTCACAATCTAGAAATTCACCATTTTAAAGCGAACGAATCAGTGTCATCATCCAGTACATTCACAATGTTGTGCAAACACCACTCCCAGATAAGCTTCTTAAAAGAATCCTCTATTGATGAGACCTAATGTCATGCTGGTTGTCAGTGGAGAAATGTTCCAGTGTCACAAGCAGGGCAATGAGGGGCAGGTTGGACCTGAGAGGCAGGAGACTGGTGATGGCACATCTGGACCTGCTTCTTCAGGATGATCTTCAGAATCCTTAGGATGACTTAAAAGGATAGCAGTATCTTCCAGCCGTGCTAAGCTTTTTGGACTCTCCTAAACATGCCATATTCTCCCCTCCAGCCCTTTGTGAACGGTTTTCTCTCAGTATCTTTACTCCCAAATTGCCAACCTGATCATCTTGTATATATCCTGCTGGGCTGTGCTCAAGAAACACATTTTTAAGGAAGTCTTTCAAAAAATACTAAGTAATTGTTGACTGAATAACCCCTACCTTATTCTCAGACTGAAATGAGTGCCCCTCATCCATGACACCCTACCTGTTCTCCTAGAATAGAATTAATAGAACCATATACTGGTGGCTGATTTTCTTTCTCTATCCTGTGATGCTTTAAACTCACCAAGAACTAGCTCTTGCTCATTTTTCTAGCATCTGTACCTCACACAGTGTCTGGGATACAGTAAACTCATTGGATACAAAGATAACTGTCAAAAAGAGACACTTCAAATTATTGTTGTTATTATTTTCAAAGAAAAAAATTAAAATCTTGATGTAACTATCAATGTTTACTTACAGAAGATCAAGTCTCAAGAAATAAAAAATGATTATTTCCTCTAATCAATGGCTAATTTGCCCATGCTGCTTTGAGATATAGTTTTTATCATGTCAAAAAGTATTTTTAAAAATAGATAATATAAATGACTTTGGGGATCTAAAAGTAGTTTATCTGCTGAAGGGGTTAGTGATATAAAATTTTATTTTGATTAAATAATTTGGGGGATGCCAGAATGCAGGAGGCTAAGAATAAATATTTTATTTAACTACATAAATCTGAAACATTCCTCATATGAGTCTTTTTAATTGCATTTTTTAAAAAGAAATAGGTTTCACAGGGATGTCATATTTATAGAACATTAGGAAAGAGAGAGAATTAGGGCATAATTCAGACAATTGAACGTGTACTTTCTGAAGCTACAGTCCTGAACCTCTTACATAATTCTCTTCAGTGTGTAGGATTTTCAAGTGTATTGAGGGCATGGTGGAGAAAAGATAATGTACCACTTCCAGTTAACTGCCAAGTTTGGAGTTAGTATTCATTTAACTATAGAGAAGCTACAATTGAACTACAGAGAACAGTCCATTGGTCCCCGGTAAATTGCGAGGTCAATAAACACACAGAGTGTTTAGCACCTTGAGAAGGTTTAAGTTTATGAGAATTTCTCTTGAAGCCTATGAAATGATGTGGGATTTCAGAACATGTGGAACACATGGGGGAAAAGTAGTCTCCTTTTCCTCCTTTTGAGAAGAAAAACCATTAGAAGAAATACTATGTGTGGTGAAAAATTTGATGATTTAAATAGTGACAGAAATGGAGAGGCATAATTCAGTTTAGGAAAGTTTTCTAGGTTTATAGCTCATTTTACATCTCTCCCAGAATTCCAGATGTTCTGTGAAAATTTTTTTCTTGGTAATTATTTAGAAGAATGTGAATATGGTTGGTTATTTTCAGCCCAGAAGAAAGGCAAATGATTATAGGCTGTTCTGAATATTGTCTGACCCGGCAAAGAGCTGGTTGCTAAAACTCACCCCAGGCCTAGTACCTTCCAGTAAATAACTTGTAGACAGAGAGCAACCAGAGCCTAATTTCTATTTATTTTTTAAGTGATGGCTTAATAAGAGAGAAATTCCAACTTTGCAATCTTCTGTGCTGTTTCTTCTATAATCTTGTCCAGATGCTAATTGCAAACATTCTTCAGATTTGGGGATTTTTTTTGTTTGGTTTTTTTTGGTGTGTATGTAGCCCTTTTTTTTTTTTTTTTTGGAGAAATATAATTGGGGGAGCAAATTCTCAAAGATAAAACTCAGTAAGAGTAAGAAAAAACAAAAGACAGTATTTTGCTTCACCCCTTCTTTTTCTTCACTCAAACCACAAGGAAAAAATAATTTTCCTGAAAGTAAACAAGCCAGAAGCATGACAACTACCTTAGACTCAGTTCTGCATGGAAGGTTCAGATTTCCTTCCATGCTGTTCTTGCTTAGGGAGTTGTTTCTCTCCTTATATTCTTTTCTGATTTCTGCTGGCATTCAAGATGTCTCTTTCTCTCTGCCTCCAGGCCTTTCTGCTCCCTGAGGCTTTCTTTGTGCCTTTTCAAGTCTACTATTTCTCAGGCTCCTTTTCCCCTACATCTAATCCTGGGAAACCATGATAGCCAGTCAGATGTTTCAGAGTTTGTGAAATTCTTCTGTGCTGGGGAAGGAGGCCCTTCTGTCTTTTAGCTCCCTAGTTTGATATCTGAAAGGCAGAAGCTGGAGAAAAGTGCTAAGCAGGGTTCCCAATCACAATAACCCACATCTATTGAAGTCTCACTGTGAGTCAGGCACTTCTGTCAGGCTTATGTGATGGCTCACTTAACTCACACGGCAAATCCTAGGGCACATTTGTAGTATTTTTCTATTGTACAGATGAGGAAGCTCAGCCCAGAGACCTCAGGTGACTGGCTCAAGTCTAGGATGTCTTGCAGTTATGAGTCAGGCCCAGGAAATGTGGTTTCAGAATCTGCTCTTTTAATGACGATGTGATGCTCTAGAATTAATTTTTAATGAGTTAATAACTTTCTGAGCCCACGTCCTTTCCTCCACTTTGCATTTGCTGTAGTTAACAGTCTTAAGCAGTAACTGTTCACTGCAAGTAACACGAGATCACCAGACTGGAACCCTCAGTGGTCTGATGTCACGTTGACACTATGCAAAGGAACACATGTGCATCTGGAAGTAATACAGATTTTACTACATACTGCAGTCTGATTGGCTTTGCTGGATTAAATAAATGAGTACGGTCTGTACTTGGAACCGGCCTCCCTTTTTGTGGTCTCTTGGCTTGACCGCTCTGGAGAGTCTTTGTGCTTGTCATCTGGCCATGGTGATTCAGGGGATGTGAAGGGCCATCGTCCGCGGTGTCAGTGTGTTTTTAGGCTTTTCACAGGCTCCTAGTGGCAGCAGCCCAAGAGCCCTTCCCCTCTCCGACCACCAGGGCCTCTTGCTGTCTTGTCTCATCAGACAAATATGTTCTCTGCTCTACTATTTCTGAATACATAGGCCATTATGAATGAGTGGAATATTCCACCCTGGAGCACAAACACATAGTATCTGCTCTGCTTTAGTGAGAGTACCCCCAAAACAGAATAAGAAGTTTTGCTTTGAAATTGGGTATCTGTTTGAGATAATTTCACCAACATTTTTTTTGTTGTTGTTGTCGTTAATTAGGAGTTGCAAGTAAAATGGAATTGTGTTTTCAAAGACACAAATACAACTTATTAGGACTGATGAACAGAAATCACCCCACGTGTTCCATTCTGCATTTCTGGTGGACTTCCTAAGAAAATGCCAGTAAACGACAAGGAGAGTTGGTGGTGGTGGTTGTGGTGTCTGCAGGGTTTCAGATTTATGTCCCCAGAACATTCTCATCAATCACTTCGTCAACTACCCCCAGGGCAAGTTGATGCAGCCAGGCAGTTGCTGGTTATTATCTCTGATCTTTAGAGCATAATTACTCCAGAACAAATTAAAGAATGCCTGGGAGTTCAGGCCTTCTCTGATGTTTATACCTTCAGCATAAGAAAATCTAAGGGAAAAAAATGGTAAATTTGATCTGAACCTAAGGGAAGAAGAAAAGCGTGTATTTCTAATTAAATTGCTGAGTTGGTTTCCAATCAATACACACCTGAAAAAGATTTGAAACAAAAGAAAATTAATATTTGCTTTGGTCTTGCTAGCTCCTTTTTCTTTTTTTTTTTTTTTTGAGAGTTTAAAGCAAAAGAGAGCATCTCATTTAGATGATACACAGTGTCAGGGGTAATAATGAATTTACCTGCAATCAGAAATGTCTCACCTATTGACTTAGTGGATGCAAAATTATACCTAGATGAGTAGCAACTCTTTCCGTATCGCTACATATAGCTGAACACGGGTGAGGTATATCCTGTATATATAGCCACAGGAAAGATCACAAATTAAGATGAGGAAGCAGGCCGCCCACTGTGGGTTTCTAAAAGGCTAAGAGATTAATTCCGTAGATAGTACATCTGAAAGCCAGGAGTGTTCAGAATATTTCTTTATGGAAATATATTTGCGGAACATATCCTAAAATGTATAAAAGACACTTCAGAAATCCTTGGAAATAAAAGCTCTTTCTGTCTACCATTTTCCCCTCTAGGACCACTTCTGGACATCCTGTGAGTCAAGCTGCCGAGACATACAGTTTCACTTATTATTGACACTCTGACTGCAACTGAGTATTGCAAGTTCAGACGATGAGAAAGGTCTCTGTGAAGTGGGTTTATGACTGGATACATATCAAGACTCTCTGGTTACACAGAAAAGAAGAGGCCACATTGTTCTATCACAGTAGTGGGCCCATTCAAAATGGGTTTAGAATGGGGGCTGCTTTGGTATTTTCAATGTGTATTATTTTGAGTATAAATACAACTTCAGTGGGGATTTGCGGAGTGCATCTGCCAGTTGGATGCCCAATTGGGAACATTTTGAAACTGACAGATTTTCTTTGTTGTTTTTCACTACCACTGACCTAGAATTTACTAATTTTTTCATTTGCATGTCGTGAAACTTCTCAAACACGAAAGAATAGAGAGAGTAGTATAGTGAACTCATAGGTGCCTGTCACTCAGCTCCTCATTTGGCCAATGGAATTGGCTCTTGTATTTGTCTGTTTTGTTGTACGGTGGTTTAGAAAATACAGAAAACTCTTTGGAATCTCTTTTCCCATCAGATGGCCTTAAAAGAGGTGAAGTCATCACCACTGATTAGTTCCTTCTTTGTGGCTATCCAGCTCTTAATGCATGTCATCTTCCATCTTAATGCAGTCATTTCCAGATGTTACAATTTTCAAAGTACCTTTTTTTTTTCTTTTTTTCTTTTGGCAGGACTCCTTTTTGTCTCATGCCTCTTTAGAGTTCACACACGCAATGGGAGCAGTCATGGTGTGTCCCCTGGGCACTGCCTCAAAAACCAGGGCGCCAGATGTGTGCACAAGCTCCTTTCCAGGGATACCTGTGACCTGGAGAGAGGCAGAGGGAGAGCTCGAAAATGGCACCTGCCAGCCTCTGTCTTTGGAGAGTATTTCAAAAAGCCCTTCACTGTGTGTTAAATTAGATGCCTGCCCCTCAGGCTGAGGCTCCAAGATAACAAAAAACAGGTCTCTTACATAGAAAGTGTTTTTCAGTTGGCTGCCTCTGTGCTGAGCCCTGGAGTGTAGCCAGGTGAGGCTGTGCGAGCCCTTTAAGAACATTACTTGGTTCACTCTAGCCCTGTGGGGCTTGTGGATGCAAGACCCAATGACTTTCAAAGCTAGATGTTTTGTGGGGCTCATGTCTCAGGTGGAAGTCTTAAATGCTGGAGTGCCTGATTTGGGGCTCAAGCCACTTGCTCTCCAGGGGTTTTGAATTCCCTTCCTATTGTGGGTTGCCACGCCATGGGTGGGGTTTATGGAAAGATTGTGTCTCAGCCTCTCCTACCCATTTCAGTGTGGTTTTGTCTCATCTGCGTGATATGTAGGAGTTGCTCAGCTAGGTTTTGGATTTGTTCTGTATGTAGCTGTAGATGTGGTGTGTCTGTGGGAGGAGGTGAGCTCAGGATCCTCCTCCATTCCATCTTGTACCAGAAATCTCAAGTTTTCTTATACATCCAGTTATCACTAAAGGTTGCTTGTCATAGCAGAAGAAGTCTTTCCAGATGTCTATTTTCTTTCTGCCTATATGTTTTCTGCTTCTCTCTTTCTGCTCATAAGATCAGAGGTTTACCCAGTAGCTGTTTTTGGCTTTGGAATAGCCCCTGACAGAATGGCAAAAAGTTACACTCTACTACTACTATCAAAACTACATTACAGAATGGAAAATGGTAAAAGAGATAGAAAGCAAGCTAATTTGCCGATACTACTATAAGTAAAACAGATAAACAACCAGGTCCTACTGTATAGCACAGGGAACTATATTCAGTATCTTGTAGTAACATAATGAAAAAGAATATAAAAAGGAATATGTGTATGTATATGTATGACTGAAACATTATGCTGTATGCCAGAAATTGACACAACATTGTAAACTGACCATACTTCAATAAAAACAAAGAAAAGCAAAAACAAAAACAAACACAAACAAACAAACAAAAACCCTCTCATCACACACAAACACACAAAAGGTAACTATACGATGTGACAGATTTCCTGGTTTGAATTCAAGAGCCAGGAGCATGAAGTAGAACCTGAGTGCTGAACACATGGTGTAGCAGCAGGCTGAAGCTGGGGCACTGGAAGCAAAGGAAGAAGAGCTTTAGCTCAGGCTGATATAACAGAACACCACAGTCTGGGTGGCTTATAAACAACAGACACTTACTTCTCACAGTTCTAGAGGCAAGAAATCTAAGGTCAACATGCCAGCTTGCTTAGGTTCTGGTGAGAACCCTCTTCTGGGTTGCAGATGACTACTTTCTCAATGTATTCTCACATGGTGAGAGAACAATCATCTCTCCAGTGTCTTTTCTAATAAGGGCACTAATCCCATTTACAAGGGCTCCACCCTCATGACCTAATCACCTCACAAAGGCCCAACTTCCTAATTCCATCCCATTGGGGATTAGGATTTCAACACATGAATTTTGAGGTCGAGGGGCACAAACATTTAGCCCATAACAAGAAAAGAATCAAAGAAGATGGCTGGACTTCTGGTGGGAAGGACTCTATAATGTTGAAAAGGTGATGCCAGGGATGTTTTCACCGTCCTCTGGGCTCAAGTGCATCTCTGGTTCTGTAATGATATGACTTTACACACTAATTTATTTATTTTTTTTGCAGAAGTTATTAGTCAGAGTGACAAAATAACTGCCAACACTTTGATTTGCAGTCACAGTCAAATGCCACCCTTTTTCTTTCTGCATTCTCCTGTAGATATTCTTATGCTGATTTTGAGCTTCTGCTCATTGTAGCTGATACCTTTGTACCTCTTTCTGAGTTCTAGAAGGAACAGAGACACGTTATCCAAGACACATCTGCAGAATTTTGTTAAATTTTTTTTCAAAATATAATTAATGCTCATTGCTGAAAATGTAAACAAAAGAAAAAGAACATATATGACACAAAAATCACTTTAATTCCAACATTCAAAGAAATTCTTATATTAATTAACTCTTGATAGAAATCTCAAAACTCAATGACTTAGAAAAGTAATCATTTTGAATGCTCCTGGGTTTACAGGTCAGCTGGACTGTAATTCTGATTTGGACTGGGGATGGCAGATCTCAGCTGGGCTCATTTTTGCAACTATCATTAGCTGATGGGGCAGTGAGGGTCATCTGGGACTTCCTAGAGTCTGACTGGTCTAGAATGGCCTCAGCTTAGATGACCTGTCTCTGTTCCTCATGGTCTCTCATCTTCCAGGAGGCTAACCCAGGTTTGTCATTCTCCTGGCAGAAGAAACATTCCGAGAGGAAAAGGAGAAATGTTCACAGACTCTTGAGGCCTAGGCTTGTAACTGGCACTGTGTCAATTCAGCTGAATTCTGTTGGATATCAAAAAGTAAGAAATAAACTCTACTTCTTGGTGGTAGGAGCTCCAAAGATACATTGCAAAGGGAAAGGTGGAAAGTTGAGGCTCTTTTTACAATCAGTCTGCTACAATTCCTTTAAATGTATGTGTATATATGTATATATAACATATACACACACATACACATACAAAGATATTTATATGTAGATACATATGTACTTTTAAAATGCAAATCTAGTAACGAAGTTATAAAAATGTATATACATGAAATACATGCAAAAGTATCTTTTTATATATATAAATCATATAAATTATAATACAATGCAAATGTGTAATTATATAACTTATATTACATATTATTTATAATATAATAATTAGAATTGTTATAAATATTATATATGTAATTTACAAGCTAGGATTATAGAGCTTAATATTCTGAATTTATTTCACACTCTACCAGAACTATTTCTTACTTTATAAAATAATGTTTGAAAATATTATTCTAGTGGTACAAAGTACCTTATTGTGCAGATGAACTATAATATTTTTAACTTTGTATGAACCACTTTTATTTATTTCATGTAGTTTTTTGAAATGTTCACTTTGTTTTAATTATACATTATCTTAAAAAAAAAAAAAGGTAGTGAGAAGTAAATTCTCTTCCAAATAGAATTAAATAATTTTGTAGCAGTGATAAAACACAAAAAGCAATGGTCAAAAATAACTTAAAGATATAAAGATTAAATAAAGAATTCATGAGTTATCTTAAACAGTAATAAAATCCGAATCATACTAAGTAATTCTGGGAAAGAGTGAGAAATAAAGTGAAAATATGCTTGTCTCCTTGTCTTGCATGGGAAAGGGCTATACACGGTATCTTTGGAACATAATCTATGTCCCAGGAATTCTACTCTGAAGTACATAACATAGAGAAACTCTCACAAATCATGCCATACAGATACAAAAAAAAAGTCACAATGGCATTATTTATACTAACAACAAAGCTAGAAACATTCAAAATGCCCATCAACGAGAGAATAGAAAAATATATTGGAATATATTCACGAAGTGGAATAGTCTTTGGCAACGAAAACTAATGAATTCCAGTTGCAGTTCAGAACAAGGCTCTGAAGCCAGACTGCCTGGATTCACACATAGTTTCTGCCCTTAAAACCTGTGTGACCACCAGCAAGATACTTGACTGCTCCTTACCATATTTTCTGTTTTCCTCATCCCAAAGATGGGAATAATAACAGGATCTACCTCACTGTTTCCTGTCAGCAGTTATTGTAAATACATGTGAATTATTTATACCAGTGCCTCACATATAGCTCTCAAATACTGCCTATCATTTCAGGAAGGGTTTTTTATTTGTTTGTTTTGCTTTTTGTGGGTTTTTTTAAGATGTGGAAGAAAGATACTTTTTAGTTGCAAATCAAAAGATTTCTAGGTTGCATCATTTTTATCCATCCATCTTTTGGGTACAATTGCTCCCTCCTTGGACCCTTTGTAGTGATTCTTCCTTCTGCCTGAAATGCCCTTCCCCTTTATCACTTAGTTCTTCGTGTATTTCTCAAGTTTCATCTTCTCAGTGAAGCTATTCAGACCATGCTGTTTAGAATCGCAGACCCACTCTCCACTGCTGGTAGTTCTGATCCCCTTCACTCTGCTCAGTTGGCATCCCTCATCTCACCTTCTAACATACTGTATATCCTCTTTTTCATTAAGCTCATTGTTTACTGCCTGTCTCTTTTAACTAGAATTCAGGCTTCTTGTGGGCTGGAATGTTTGTTTCCTTTGTTCGATTGCAGATACAGAGCACTAGAGCAGTGTCTGGCACATAGTAGGCACTCAAATATTTTGCTGAACGAAGAAAGAATGAGTATGCGTGAATTCTCACCTAACAACTCCCTGGCTTACAATTTGGGGGAAGTCACTTCATTGCTTGAGCCTCAGTTTCCTTATCTATTTTTTGAAGATGAGAACACTCGAGCTTGAGGTCTGCTGTAATGATCCCAGGGGACGTCTCCGGAAGTACTCAGCACGTTCTGACACCTGTACTGGGAGCAGAAAAGGCTGCTGTGCTTCTCCTCCTTCTCCTTCTCTTTCTCTCCATTATGGTCATCCTCAGTTTCCATTAAGATGACCGCGTGGCTCACTACATCTTTAATCAGTTTTTGAACAGTGCAAGTTATAAAGCAATTGCAATCTAAAGAAGGGCATGGATTAAGTGCTCTAACCGTTGTCGGGGGAGGAAGACAGGGAGAGCGCCGTGAGGAGATGGAAGCTCGAGCGTGAAGGCTCAGTGAGACTGCAGAGTCTGAGTTCAGGCTTCAGCACTGCCAGCAACCGATCAGATGCCCTGCCAGTGCTTAGTGTCTCTCAACTTGGCTACATATACGAAAATTAGGGATAATACTATCTTTTTCCCAAGTCTGAGTGGAGGATTAAATGAGGTAATTTTTGTAAAAGCATCTGGACTGTGCTATCACAAAGCAGAACTTGAAAAATGTTAGTTGGATCTGAGGAGGCACTTGGTCTTTACTTAGAGGAGGAGAATTTTAACATTTAGAGAGTGTGGAAATGGAGAAAGGAAAAAGAGAGGGTTATAGGTGCAATGAGATCCAAGGCATAGATGGAGAACATTTTGGTACCGTCAATTTAGCCTTTATGGGAATCTGTAAGAATTTATGAGAATAAAAACACGGATTTTAGCCAGAGTATGGGAAGTCTTCACTTCCATGTAAATATTTGAAATTATTCAGTGGTCAGTCAGTGGCAAACCTTAAGAGCACTGGGAGCATGGAATTAATAAGAGGGAACCCATGCTTTAGTGAGATTGATGAATATGACAGCAAGTGGGCAGGCTCCATTGGAAGAAAAGAGACTCCAGGCAGTGAGACCAATCCCTACTGGGTGCCTGGCGCTTAACCAATATTTGCTGAATTAATTGAATATTAAAGAATGTATTTGCATTTTGTTAGGTGCACTATTCACCATTCTAATTAGTGTCTAGAGACATTATGCACATGATAATGCTTTGCTTACTCTTTCCATCTCTGATGCATGTAATGGGAATGAAGAAAATGGACATTTCCAGTGACTCTCAGGATTGACATACTGTCTCCTCTTTGTCTCATTTAAAATGCAGAGATTGAAAGTCAAATTTTAAAGGATAGAGAAGATTGCATTAAGTCATTAAATAAAACCTCCCTTGAGGCCGAAGGTGTGATGGGATGTAAATAGCCACTTGTCAGCAATATGGATTAACCACCTTAAACCTTATCCTTTTTTTACCCCTAACAAAATGACGGCTCTTGCAAAACTGAGCAGGTTTCTTGTTTGAAGTGATCTTTTGTTGACACTTGTGTGCCCTAGTGGAACTGGCATCCCAATTTGTGAGTGGGCGCTCAGCCAACTTGCAAATGGGCATGAGCACAGGCAGCCAGTCTTTGTGGCTGACGTGCACTGATTATGCAGGATGTCAGGCTAGTAAAGTTGAAATGGCCGTCTGTCCTCAGCTTCTGTGCTGGCCACTGAAGGGATGGGCTGTCATGAGTCCAGCTTTCAGCTCAATTAATTCCAAAAAATAAGAATTAGCTTCTGCAGTGAAATGCAGCAAATTAATATGCTTAGGAAATCAGAATAGGAATTCCTCCAAAAGAAAAAAGCTGAATCTTTCACTTTATGGCTGTTTCTGTACAAAAGGAAGGGCAGATTCTATAACAAAAAAATCACCCACCCTCCCCCAGTTTTTTTACTTTTTCTCCCTTTAGAATGGGTCCAGATCCAAGAAAGAGCTGGATTTTACCCATGTTTTCCAAGAGAGTAAGGAGGTCTAGGGCAGTGTCTTTTCTAAGTCTTCGGACTTTTATTTTTTGCTTTTGCTTTTTTAGATAAAAGAATAGTTTAAAGGCACAGATCAAAATTTACATTGTCAGTGTATTAAGCCAGGTGTTCCAGCACTGATGATTCCTGGAGTGGCTCTCTTCAGGTTCTTTCTAAAGAGCCCAATAGATGGATCTTATGTGGCCATTCCAGAATGAGTGTGATGCTCTCTCAGGTCTGCCGTATTGAATTCACTCCATGAGACAATAAGTGGCTGAAGGGCTGAGTCTCTCCCTTCCTCACGGACCTGCCCCTAGTCACTAGCACTAAGTCTGGCATTTGCCAGGTACTCGGTAAATATTTTTTAAACCAATGAATGAAACTTACTCTGTAGAATCTGTCTGGAGAGGTTCAAGGCTCATAGCAGAAGGGATGGGGAAGAGAAATGTGATTCACTGAACTCCTATAATGCACCAGGCAAGTGCTAGGTCCTTTATACATCCATGGGTATTCCTTACCTAGCTCTTAACAGCTTAGATGTTACTGCTTTCATTCAGCAAACCTTCATAATCTCTCAGGTCTGGTTTACTTGTCCCTCCTAAATGTTCCCATCTATCATCACAGTGTATTCTAATGGCTCGTTTATGGGCTGTCCCTCCCCACTGGATGGCAAACCCAGGAGGGTGGGGACAATGTCTTTCTCATTCACTACTGTAGTCCCAGGGGCTGTGATGCTGTCTACTTCTTCAGTCTCTCCAGTGGGTTGTTTGTTTTCACGTTTCCATGATGGAAGTATTAAAATTCAGGTGAGAAAAGTGAGGTTCCAAGAGGTTTTATGATTTACCAAAGTCAAGAAGCTTATAAAAGGCAGAACCAGAATTAAATCCAGATCTGATCTGTTCTGTGTTTTTCCTTTTATACAACCCTTCCATGCTACTTTATGACACCAATGGTTAGGTGACCAGAGCGTGTAAAACATTCATGCAAAGAGAATAATGTTACTAGAGATGTTCAGGGAAGCCCACAGATCTGCCACCTGAGATACAGAAGTTTCCAGTCTTATGTTGACCATGGCTAATATAGTAACATTGCTCCTGTCCCTTTGCAACTGCATCTCCATAACTTTATGTTTGTTTCCAATATTTCATTTATAAAAGTAAACTCAGTGCCTGGACATCTGGGTATATAGGCAAACAATAAGATATCGTACATTTCAATTTCAACATGAGCCAGAGGGACTCTATCAAATCAGGCAAAAGCCTGACTGGAAAGAAGGGATAAAATTTTATCAAGAGAATATATTAAAAACAGATGGAATTGGGAAATAGGTATAAGTACAAATCATACCTACAGTACCTCTGCTGCCCCTAACTATATTGTGGAAGCACAGACTGCAGATTCCTGAAGCCAATGTAAGGACAAAATAAAAGAAAAGTGGACAAACATCCTCAGGGTAACTTTAAGTTAGTCAGTTAAGTCTTTTTCTAGTGCTCCCTGTTGCATAGTCAAGGTCTTAGGAGACAAGAAACAAGTTTCAGAATTTGTTTATTAGCCTAATAGAAAAAGAAGATAGAGAAATAGTGAGGGGGAAATAGAACACCCTCAGGCTAATATTACTCAGAGCTACTGTGTGTAGTGGGGTGGAAGGAAAGGCAAAAAAAAAAAAAAGTTTAAATTTATGTTTTCTGCATATAAGCTATGACATTTTTTTGAAAAGTCTTCAAAGAGGCTTCAAATTTCTCCATTTGTTATCATCTTGGAAAAAATACGGCAGAAAACAAATTCTGTATTTTCAATCTTTGTCCTGATAATGCACAAGACAAAGGATCCAGACTGACAAGAATTTGTTTTCTTTCATATAAAACACTTCTTTTACCTCCGCCTCATATAATACTATGGCTGAGAGGAGACTTTAAAGATTCTTTAGCGCAAGTCTTTATTTCAAAGATCAGACATTTAAACATTTGACAACGTTAAACAACTCTTGCCACCATGCCCTCCTATCCCTGACCCTTAGAAACAGTTCCAGATTTAGGCAGAGACGGCACCATTTACCTGACTGGTAGTCCTCCCCAGAGGGTCAGACTTCATCAGAGGTTGGCCAGCTTTCAGCTTCTTTTGGGTTGTATCAGTCAGAGGCTTTACTGGCCTCTTAAGCCAAGTTGGGATGATATTATTACAGCAGTACTACAGATTTCCACTCCCAAATTCAAAATATTAAATATATATTTCTTTATCTACAATGATTACTGGGGCTCAGTAGGAACAGGCACATACAAGCACAATAGGAAAAGACAAATACAGCAATGCATAGTTTTTATTACATTCATGTGAAAGAGACAGCATGGGGGAAACGGGTGGGGGCCATATGGGAATTCTTTGTATTACTTTTTCAATTTTTTGTAAATCCCAAACTAAAAAAACAAAATGTTTTTTATAAGCAAACAAGTAAGTAAATAAATAAATTAAGGCCACAGTCTGCAGGGTTTTTGCTAACTACATTTTCCCTGGTCCCTTAAGTGTTTTAGTCTAGGTCCAAAGCTGCTTAGCTAACTGAAACCCCAAGTCGACACCCATAGGTAGAAGAAAAAAACCTGTTAGTTCTCTTGTAGACTAAACAGAAACCTCAATCCCTTAGTGCTTAGAGCTACCTTTAGGTAATATTCTGCAGAAAAGAAAAGGAAAGAAACTAATGACAAAAAAATGGTTGGGTCTTATTTGAGTAACATGGCCTCTGAATATTTCTACCTTAAATCTTGCAGGAAGCATAGATTCCCTGAGGCCAGCATTTATAGTGATTCTTTTACTCTGAAGTTTCCAAGTAGGATGAATTTTATGTGCAATTATGGAGAAGAAATTTATATTTATACAGGGATCATATTTTGTTGTTATTATTACGATTATGAATCAAAAAAAAATGAATGAAATTAGTTTGCATCCTAACCCCCACCCCCCCCAAAAAAATGCTGCAAAGAACAGGGAGTATGATTTAGAATGAGAGTGACAAAAAAATCATTGTTGTATTATTTTATGTTCAGAAAATGAATACATCAATGCTTAACGTTATGGAGCAATATAAACCAGCTTCAGCTATTTCTCTTGAGGAAAGCGATGAACTGGTTGAAAGTAAAAGGGCTGCAAAATAAATAGCACACAGCTAACCGCCATGTAGTCACCCCGATCGTGAGTCTGTGGGTTATGTGCTTCAGAGATGTTTTATTTTGTTAGTGTTTACCAATACATTATTCAGAAATATTATGAGCTCATATTCAGAACTATACTTCTAAAAGAAATCTGCAACGAGAGCAAGAACCCATAGCATATTAAATTTATAGAATGCAGAGAAGTTAATAAATCATTTTTTATTAAGGCTAGATTTCCCCCTTTTTCTCTGACACAGTGATATATGCATGCAACTAAATATCATAAACCTAATATTTGGGTGCATGTGGATGAAAGTAAAAATATTCAGCTATTAATAAAAATTATTTCCTAAGGCATATATTCATGCAAGGGATTAGTTCAGTCTGAGCTCTTTTAAAAAGAACATTAAAAGGCAAGGTCCTTGCTGCTAAAGTCACCTTCCCCCATCTCCCTACTTTGCCTCTCTCAGCTAGAAAACTACCTCAATTCTCCACTCCATTTGGGGTGACGAGACCTCCTGATCTTGCGACTAAATGAAAAGCTGGAAAGGTTCTTATTTACTCTTGTACAGAGTCAGCCATTTTGAACACATTTGTATTCACAGTGCTGTTCTCAGTCAGACTAGGCTGCAGTCCACACGCTGTGTCTCCGATGCTCGAATCAGGACTGGTCCTGCAGGCCGGTCCTGGTGGAGCTGAGTTACCTTCACATCCATCTCTCGCGCAATATGTAGCCGGAGGACACGCCTCAGTACCTGGGAATTGTGCTTTGTGCAGGCTCTCCCCCTTGTGTTTCCTTGAAGATGTGAGCAAAGGAGAATACAAAATGGGGCATTTTAGCTACATTAATAAACACAGACAGGGATGCTGCGAGTGGTACATGGTAAACGAAAAACAACTGAAATTAGCTTTGGCTAATTATGTAATGACTGTGGGTGAACTGCCTCCCTCTCTTCAAACTATTTTCTCTCTTATGGTCTTAAGAAAGGCATTTGAATTCAGGTTCCCGGTATGGCCATAGTGATTTCACACATATAATATAATTTTTTTCCACATTAAAATATAGTTTTGCAAGAGTGTGTGTATGTATGTGTTTGCATAAAACGTCTCATACATGACTTAAAATTCCCGGGAGAAGTGGCAGTGGGTATATATGCATCTTCCAAAGGGAAAACTATTCTGAAGTTATTTCTGGTGCAAAGACCTTCTAGTAGATTACAGATTGTAAGCTACATTTTTCTTAGGGAAAGATATTAGGGATCAAAATGCCACCTCCTTGCAGCTTTATTGTGCACTTGTAAATCTCAGAGAGGTGGTATGAAGTAGTGCTTAAAAGAACAAACTCTTGAACCACACTGTCTGCTTGAACCCCAGCTGTGCCACCCTCCAACCCTGTGTTGTAGGCAAAACCTCATAATTTCCCTGTGCTCCTGCCAAATGGACTTATAGAACTGCTAAGGGAATTACAAGAATTTCCACGAGTAACTTGCATAGAACGGTGTCAGGCCCACAGTAAGGACTGCATAAGCAATGGCAACTATTACTCCTTCTTGGAACGGAAAAATGGGCTGATTCACCTCAACCTCTACTTTCACAGTAATGGATCTCAGTGTCACCATCTCACTAACAAGTTAAAAAAAAATTGCAAACAAGTTTATCCCAGACTCTTGAGGACATGCAGATGTGGCTATGTGGTCCTTGCCTTCAAGGAAATTGGACTATGATAGAAAACAAAGTTTCCAGATACTAATATGACAAATGTATATCTTCCCAAACCAGGTGAAAATTTAAGAAGGAACAAAAATCTCATAGATCACTCCAGGCAAATGGCACCATTTAAAAATATAAACGCCAAAGCAGAAAATTACCTCACTGTGAATGAATGTTAGTATCTGCTTGACTCGTTTTTAGTTCTTTCTTACTTAGCAATAACCCTTCTTCGTTCTGTTATAGAAAACACTGTTTCCCTTAATAGGCATTAAACCAGCACTAATTCCTGTGGTTTCCTGATCAATAGCAAGATGAGTGCATATGTACATATTCTTTCCGTGTTGGTTAAAACTCTGTGGATTGGCAAGTTATTTCCCCTCTGATACTGTTTTTATATTCAGGTCTTCTAGGTATCATAAGAAACAAAATTAAGAGTAATATATGTTCAATTTTAAAATAAGCCAAACTAAGCTATAAAATTTTAGATGCCTTTGAGTGTACCTCAAAGAATGTGACATCAGCAGTTATATAATTTTATTGCTGATGTTAAGTCTGTGACAAACTCTCAGCTACAGTTTGCTCTGGCTGTCGGAAAATGAACCTTATGAATTTTAATGCCTTTTACTTTTGACATTGATTTATGTTTTGTACAGCTGTACTTTTCTATACACTGATATAAATAAACAGCATCCTTAATAGAACATTTGCAGAATGCCTTGTTCTAAAGTGTTACTTTTCTAACATCAGCTGGAGGTTGTTTAAGTAATAATATTCAAAGTGTGTACACAAATCACAAAAATTTGAAGTGATATGAAGATGTCTAAAAATGTTTGTGTGTTTGTTTTACAGATTCAAACTTTTAGATATGAAAACAGTGTTCAAATAAAGCTGCTAGAGGTGCTTTCAAACACTGCCAAAAACAAAGATGACATGATGATAATCTAATAGACTTAGAGCCAGCATCTGACAGTGAGTCATTTAGATATGAGGTGTTTGTGCTCATTCAAGGGCAAAGTTTGGCCTCCAGGATAGGGGAACAGAGGACACAGAAAGGGATATTTTTCTGTACTCTTTCTGTTTATGATTTATGCATCATTAGATGGCATCTTAATTAATTTGACTTTATTTGCATAACAGACATTTGAAAACCGGTTCTATGGAAGTTATAAGGCACCCAGACAGCACAAACTTCCTTCCTCTACTTCTTCATGGGATCAGTGTAGTTGTTACCATAAACCAACTTTTCAATGAACTTACATCTTACTTTCTCTCATTAGTAGGCAGTGACCTCAAAGGGAAGGGAAGGTCTCCATCATAAAGAGATTTTGGTACATGTTGCCCTACACTCTGTTATTTAGGGGTCTCACAGACCAAGGAATGTTCACATAAATGAAAGTGTCCATATGTTTTTATAAACTATTCGTATTTTTAGCAGGTATGATTTTTACTCCACAAAATGCAGTTAAAAGAACTATCCCATTCATTTATTTTGTGAGTCAGTTAATCTGCTCTGAGTCCCCCCACACCCAGCTGGCAGGAAATAAAAAATTCTGATCATTTTTACGAGAAGATTTTCACTCTTGTTAGGGTAGTAAAAGAATCTCAGTGATCTCTTGAACTCCACAACATTTTGGGAAAAACCTTGAGTGTTCAGTTGGCACTGGTCACTACTAATATACCGGTTATCCAATCTTCATGATCCATGCACTGGAAATTCTTCCAGTGAAATAGAAGACATGTAATATGCAACTGAATTCTGAATCCCCAAATTATCTTTTCAAGGTTAGTTTTCTGTAAAATCGTGGGCATTGTCTATATGCTTATGAAATCTTTCCTGTGGTTTCTCAACAGCAAAGAACTAAGGAATGCACCAGTTCACTGGTGGTCCATATGACAACTGAGGAAAAGATATACTGCCCTCAGATACATTTAGCACCCTGTTCTGTAAACTGTCTCCAAAGTGAATGGTGCCCCCTAATTGAAACAACTGTACAACTGCATATAGCGGCTCGGTAGAGGTTAGAGATTTCTTTTTAACTTTGTTTTTCTCAGTACTGTAGATGTTAGAATTACAGAGCTGAAAGAGAATTTGTGATCATTTGACAATTAAGAAAACTGAAGCCCAATAGGTAAGATGAACAGTCAAAAGCAGTTGGTAAAGGAAATGGAATTAGGACTCATGTAGCTTCGCTCCTTTGCTGCCACATTTTCTACTTGACCAAATTCTAAAAAACAAATATGGCTTAAAAAATTCTAAACAAAACAGAAAAAAACACATAAATATGAGAAAGTTATCTTCATTATCCAAAGATTCATCTCATTAAAAATAACAAAAACAAGTTACCTATGCTATTTAAAATACAGCTACCTTCCCAAAAGAAAATGTACAGGCAAACTTCTCGAAATGTGGGTTTTGTGTGTGTGTGTGTGTGTGTGTGTGTGTGTAAATAAATAAATAAATATTTATTGGAGTATAGTCAGTTTACAATGTTGTGTCAGTTTTTGGTGTACAGCACAATGCTTCAGTCATACATGAACATACATATATTCATTTTCATATACTTTTTCACCATAAGTTACTACAAGATATTGAATACTATTCCCTGTGCTATACAATATGAACTTGTTTTTAAGTTATTTCATATGTATTAGTTAGTATCTGCAAATCTTGAACTCTCAATTTATCCCTTCCACCCTCTTCTCCCCCTGGTAACCATAAGTTTGTTTTCTAAGTCTGTGAGTCTGTTTCTGTTTTGTAAATAAGTTTGTCTTTTTTTTTTTTAGATCCCACATATAAGTGATATCATATGGTATTTTTCTTTCTCTTTCTGGCTTAGTTCACTTAGAATGACAATCTTCAGGTTCATCCATGTTGCTGCAAATAGCATTATTTTGTTATTTTTTATGGCTGAGTAGTATTCCATTGTATAAATATACCACAGCTTCTTTATCCAGTCATCTGTCCATGGACATTTACATTGTTTCCATGTCTTGGCTATTTTAAATAGTGCTGCTATGAACACTGGGGTGCATGTATCTTTTTGAATTAAGGTTCCCTCTGGACACATGCCCAGGAGTGGGATTGCTGGATTGTATGGTAAGCCTATTTTCAGTCTTTTGAGGAACCTCCATACTGTTTTCCGTAATGGCCGCACCAAACTATGTTCCCACCAGCGGTGTAGGAGGGTTCCCTTTTCTCCACGGCTTCTCCAGCATTTACTGTTTGTGGACTTTTGAATGATGGCTACTCTAACTGGTGTGAGGTGATACCTCATTGTAGTTTTGTTTTGCATTTCTCTGGTAATTAGCAATATTGAGCATTTTTTCATGTGCCTACTGGCCATCTGTATGTCTTCATTGGAGAATTGCTTGTTTAGGTCTTCTGCCCATTTTCAGATTGGGTTTTTTGGTTTTTTCTTATTAAGTTGAATGAGCTGCTTATATATTCTGGAAACTAAGGCCTTGTCAGTCTCATCTTTTGCAAATACTTTCTTTCATTCCGTAGGTTGTCATTTTGTTTTGCTTATGATTTCCTTTGCTGTGCAAAAGCTTGTAAGTTTAATTAGGTCCCATTTGTTTATTTTTGTTTTTATTTCTATTGCCTGGGTAGACTGCCCTGGGAGAACATTGCTAAGATTTATGTCAGATAATGTTTTCCCTATGTTTTCTTCTAAGAGGTTTACAGTCTCTTATCTTATGTTTAAGTCTTTAAGCCATTTTGAGTTTATTTTTGTGTATGATATGAGGGACTGTTCTAACTTCATTGATTTACATGCAGCTGTTCAGTTATCCCAACACCATTTGCTAAAGAGACTGTCTTTACTCCATTGTATGTTCCTGTCTCCTTTGTCAAAGATTAATTGACCAAAAGTTTGTGGGTTTATTTCTGGGCTCTCTATTCTGTTCCATTGATCTGTATGTCTGTTTTTGTAGCAATACCAAGCTGTTTTGATTACTGCAGCTCTGTAGTCTTATCTAAAGTCTGGGACGGTTATTCCTCCAGCATCATTCTTTTTCTTCAGTATTGTTTTGGCAATTCTGGGTCTTTTGTAATTCCATATAAATTTTAAGATTATTTGTTCAAGTTCTGTGAAAAATGTCCTGGGTAATTTGATAGGGATCACATTAAATCTGTAGACAGCTTTGGGCAGTATGGCAATTTTAACAATATTAATTCTTCTAATCCAAGAACATGGGATATCTTTCTTTAAGTCATCTTTAATTTCCTTAGTCAATGTTTTGTAGTTCTCTGCATATGTCTTTCACTTCCTTGGTCAGATTTATTCCTAAGTATTTAATTTTTTTGGATGCAATTTTAAAAGGGATTTTTTCCTTTACTTTCCTTTTCTGATATTTCATTGTTAGTGTAAAGAAATGCATTGGAATGTGTTTTGTTTCAAGCAAAGTGCTCCTGGATAAGCAATGGTACGATGTATGGTCTGTGTAGCACATACGATGCTCAAAGTCCTGGAACCTCTTCTTAAGGGCTTCTCCCAACAGAAGTACAGGAGAGTGGACAGAAGTTAGCAGCAGCCACTTGCTAGGGCTAAGAAAAGTGTTTCCAATGACCTTCCTTATTTAAAAAATAGTCAGTATTCATCCTGACCTGCAGTATCATCATCATTTTCTCTCTTCAGCTTGACACAGCCAGTCCATCTTCTCCCTCAGCTTTTACTCTCTTAATTTTCCTTTTTAGTCATTTGTGAGACCAAAGCAGGCTCAATGCCACAGGACTTCTGAAGGTAGCTAATGTTGCTGATGGAATCAGCAATACAATTAACAAGAAACAAATGGCATAGCTCTTGGTGTAAGCATTCTCCTTTGTCCTTTACATATGTTTGCTTCGGATGAAAAATAGGGAAGATGCTCTGGGTTTAGGGACTTAATAGCTTCTTCTTTCAATAGAGGATGATTCTTCCAAGGGCAAAACAAATTACCTAGATTTATTACATTTTTACTCAGTCCATCTACACTCCACCTCATGTGTTACAAAATAGAGTATTTTATTCTCCATTAAAGTCTTTAATTTTTCTAGAACTACCATATTTTTTGCACCTTAAAGAGTCACCTGGGCTATGGAGACTGGTGTTTTAAAGAGATTTTATGTTTTGCATTGTTTCTGTGCTTTGCACAAGAATAATTTTTTTTAATAAGAAGAGTTTCCGCCCACCCCACCTCCAGCCCTGCCTCTTATTTCTACCTGCCAGATGCATTCTCTTCTTTCAAATCAATCTTTTTCATTTCCCATCTTTCAATCAGATCACAGAAAAGGGAAAAATCACCTCACAGGCCTCAGAATCTAATTATTATACAAACAGGAACATTTATAATATCTAACTAGAAAAATGAGGTAAACAAAATGTAAGTACAGTACATTGCCTCAATTTTATATGATGAAATGGGAACAATAAAGCTTGTAAGATCATAAAAGTAGCATAATAAACATCATTATGCATCTAATGGGATGGGTGTTAAGGGTGGTAGATTGCTTGCTCTAAGCCTGATGACTTTCTTTTTAGCCACCTTGCATTATCAGGAAAAGAGAACACTGAAATGACTGTATTCACCGGCCAAAGGATGCTAAGTGTGGGTCCTGGGCCTTTACTTACTAAGTAATCTGAGAGACAACATCATGCAAGAGCCCTGCGGTTTGTTTGTTAGGAAGGGAATGCTTTATTCTGCTCCTGAAATTCAAGAGAATAAGACAATTGGAGAACATTCCTCCACCTCCTCCTTCCCTAATATATCTTCTTTCTTTCTTTTGACTGACATCAGCTATGAGACTAGTTGATGAAATTATGCAATGTGTGACATTTTTTTCCCACTGTAAAATTTCCATTGAACTTGGCAACGTTAAATTCTAAGCACTTCTCTTTCAGATTTCTGGTCTTCCCAGTGGTCTTTCCTTCCTTAGCCTAGTGCTCCCAGAGCTTTGGGGAAGGGAGCAGAATTCTTTGGTTACCTGTCCGGAGAATTTTCTCACAAACTGTCCCAGGAGCAATTTAACAACGTGAACCAAACTGACCAGTAACAAAATCAGGCACTAGTAAGTTCCTATTTGTTAATCTGATTGTCTGAATTAGCCGATTTTGAGGGGCTTTCCTCCCCTTTAGTGATAAGAACACCTTTCTCATAGAAGTTGTCAAAGATGATATGGATTGCCTCACTATAGCTGCTGAATCATGGTAAGTGGTAAAAATGAAATGATATTTCAATTCAGTCAAAACAGCAGCTCCACTTTCTATCTATGGCATATTCTGATAGAACACAGAAAAGCAGCACCAAACCACTGGCTGACATGCACGAAATGCAGTATGGTTTCCTCTAGCCCCAAGATGTATGAGTCAAGGACGTATTTTTGTGAAAAATATATAAAATATTGTTTTAAAAATCCTGCTTCCAAAGAGGGTTCTTCAAATATATGACATGAGCTAGCACGTCCCCTTCAGAGGTTTGTTTTTTTTTTTTGCCAGGTTACATCATCAGCTGTTATTTGTGATACAGTTTCTAGGTTCCTATCAACCCTAGACTCTTATTGGATATTATGGAGCATATGTTTAGCTCATTTATAAGCCTTTGCATATGAACTGCTTTCATTCCAGATATTATATCTTTTTAGATTATTTTAACAAAATAGTTATTTTGTAAATACACAGGATTCTAAAATTACATTGGTTATTTTCATTGAGATTGAAAGTCAGAATTCTAGCTAGAAGAGATTTTTAAAAATTCTCTTTCCTTCATTCAACATTAGCTCTTCCTCTTAACTTTATAATATATATGTCATCAACATGATTTCCATGTTTTCATCTAAATTATTCATTGAATATTAAATATTGATACAAATATCAAACAGAACATGAAAAAGGCAGAAGCCTAGAGAATATCACTACAGATGATCCCTTTAGAACCTGTGTTTTTTAGACTTAATTATTACAGTAAACATTTTTTAAGGAGAAAAATTGTTTTTCCTCAGTGTTGAGTCAGTTTTTATAATTATTAACGAAACACATGCAAACATATTTATGAGCATATCACTTGTATACAAATACAAGAACAAAAATTTCTAATTGTTCAAAAGAGAAATAAGATTAACATTAGTTAAAAGAAATGGAAATTTTTTCTTATTGACTATAAAGCAGTGATACTATTCTTAATAGCAGACTTATGACTTTAGTGTGTAGTTTTAATTTCAACAGTTTCTTGACTATTAATAGTGGAAACACACATAGTTGTCTTATACCCAACTTTAATGGGAATTCTTCTAATACTTTATCAGTGTGTATGAAATTTGTTTTAAAGTTTTGATAAATATATTTTATCAGGTAAGAATGTGTCTTACTGTTTTTTGGTTGTAAAGTATATGTATGTATGTATGTATATGTGTATGTATGTATTTACATATGGATTTTTTTTTTAGAAAAGATGAAATTTTATGAATGTTAATGAAGTGGTTTTTCTCTTTCAATATGTTACTGCAGTGAGCACAATATAAAATTATTCATTTTCAACCTCTTATTGGAGTTACTTTGTTAATATTTTACTTGGGATTTTGCACCTATCATTCTAAATGAGACTGGCCTTTTGTTTTCTATCCTGTACAGTTCTTTCTTCTCTGGTTTTAATATAAAAGATATATTAGCTTCATGAATAATTTTGATAGGTTTCTTATTCTACTGGAAAATTTTAAGAAAAGTGCTCTCTCTTTCTTGAAGATTTTGGTGACCTCTCCACATGTACAACAATTTGAGTTTAATGTATTTTTGTGGGGAAAGGATAGCAAAAGAGATACTTCAGTACCTTTTAAATTACTTAAAAGATTATTGCTATACATATCTTTATCAAGGTGTAATTGATACAATAAACAAAACCCATTATGTACTTTTTTTCACAGGGGATATGTGTGTCTGGCTTCTTTTACTCCGCAATTAGTTTTAAGATTCATCAATTTTTTTGGTATCAGTAGTCCATTCCTATTTATTGCTAAATGGTATTCCAATGTATGAATATACCACAATTTGTTTACCCATTCACCTGTTGAAAGACATTTGAGTTGTTCACAGTTTTTACCTATTACAAATACAACTGTTACAAGTATTCATGTGCAAGTCTTTTTACAGATACATAATTTTTTTATCTTGGGTAAATATCTAGGAGTAGAATGGCTGTATCATTTGGTAAGTATATCCTTAAATTCAAAAAAATTGCCAAATTGCATTCTAAAGTGGTTACACAATTTTTCATTCCCAACAGCATAGTAAGAGAGTTCCAGTTGCTCTGCATGGTCACCAACACTATGCATGGTCAGTTTTTTTAATTTTAGCCATTCTAATAGCTGTGTAGGGGTATCTCATTGTGGCTTTGATTTAAATTTGCATAAATGAAAATGGTGTTGAGTACCTTCATTCACTCATTTGCCATTCATATACCTTTGAGGAAGTGTTTACTCAAAACTTTTGTCCATATGTATTGGATTGTCTCTTTTCTTAGCGGATTTTGAGAATCTTCATCTGTTGTGGATACAAATCCGGTGTCAGACAGATGATTTGCAAGTGTCTGTGACTTGTATTTTCACTCCCTACACAAGGTCTTTCAAAGCGCAAAATTTTTTAATTTTGAAGAAGTCCAATTAATGAGTTTTCTTTTATAGATCATACTTTTTATTACCTAAGAAATCTTTGCCTAACCCAAGTTCATAAAGTTTTTCCTTTATGTTTTCTTCGAGAAGTTTCACAGTTTTATATTTTACATTTAGGTTTGTGACTCATTTTCAGTTGATATTTTATGGTATGAAAACTTTCATGTGTGTTTGTCTCCACTACCATCACTTCTTGAAAAGACTGTTTTCTCTCAACTGAGTTACTTTTGAACATTTGTCAAAACTCAGTATATATATAAAGATAATATATGTATACAATCAGATAATAATGATATAAAACAATGATGATATATAATCAGATATATACAAAGATGTACAAATAGATAGGCAGATAGATAGATATCTGGACTCTGTTCTATATCATTTATTCATTTATCTTATCACTTATGTCACATAGTCTTAATTGATATAGCATTATAATATGCCTTTAAATCAGGTAGTGTTAATATTCCAGTTTTGTTTTTCTTTTTTAAAGTTGTTTTAGTTATTAGAGGTCCTTAATTTTTCCATGTGAATTTTAGAATAAATTTGTCAATTTCTCCAAAATGTCACCTGGAATTTTGATTGGGATTGCATTGAATCCATGACCAGTTTGGGGGAGAATTAAAATCTTAATGATACTGAGCTTTCCAGTCCATTTGCCTAATTTATGGCTCCCTTTACTTTGTCTTCTTTTTTTCTCTCAGGAGTATTTTGTAGTTTCAGTGTAAGATATTATGCATAAATTGTCAGATACATTGCTGAGTATTTGAGCCTTTTTATAATACTGCATCAGTTGTATTTTTTTTTCAATTTTAAAGTATTTGTTCCTAGCATATAGAAACATAATTAGCTGTTATAATCAATCATGTGCCCTGCGACCTTGCAAGATAAACTTATTACTTGTGGTAGCTTTTTGAAAAGATTCTTTGGTATTTTATACAGTCATTTCATCTGAAAATAGATTTAAGTCTTGGCCTTTTCAATCTAAATGTCTTTTCTTTATTTTGAAAGCCTTTCTGAAATAGCAAGAATTTCTAGTAAAATACGGAATAGAAGTGTGACAGCAGACATCCTTGTTTATAACTTGAACTTAGAGAGAAAGCATTCAGTCTTTCATTATCAAGTATAATGTTAGCTGTAGGTTATTTTCAGTGTCCTTTGTCAAATTGAAGAATTTTCCTTTATATTGAGTTATCTGAAATTTTAAAAATATCGGGAATGACTGGTGGATTTGGTTAAATTTTTTTCGTATCTATTGAGGTGATCACATGTTTTTTAAGGTATGTTTATGTAATGAATTACATTGGTTTTCAAATGTTGAATTCATCTTGTAATTCTGAGACAAACCCAATTGTTCATTGTGATAGGCAGAATTCTAAGATGGTCCTCGAGATCCCCAGCTCACTGTATACAAACTCCCCTTGAATACTGATTGGATCTGTGAACATGATGTAAGATAGTCACTCCCTAGATTATGTTAGATTATATAAAACATCATTGTAGCTGCCTAGAGAGAGATTCTAGTTGGCTTTGAACAAATAAGTTGCCATGTTGTTAGAGGGCCATGCTGCTAGGACTGGAGGGTAGCCACTAAGAGCTGAGAGTGACCACAGTCAATAGCTAGCAAGAATGTGGGGACATCAGTTTTACGACTACAGGAAATTAATTTTGCCATTGAACTGAATAAGCTTGGAAGAGGACTGTCAGCCTCAGATGAGACTGCAGTCCAGGATGACACCTTGATGTCTGCCTTGTGAGACCTTGAGCAGAAGACCCAGCTAACCTGTGTCTGGCCTCCTGACTTACAGATACTGTGAGATAATAGATTTGTGTTGTTTTAAGCCTCTAAGTTTGTGATAATTTGTTTTGCAGCAAAAATAGAAAACTAATACAGTTATGATATATTATACTTTTTATATTCTGTTAGATTTGATTTGCTAAACTTCTTTTAAGGACATATTCATATATGTTCAAGAGAGATACTGTTACATAGTTTTCTTTTCCTGTTAATGTTTTTGTCTAATTTTAGTATCTGGGTAATTCAGCCCTTAAAGAATAAGTGGAAATAATCCTTTCCTTTCACTTTTCTGGAAGAGTTTGTGTAGAATTTTTTCTCCAGATATTTGGTAAAATTCACCAATTAAGCTATCTGGGACTGGAGTTTTCCTTGTGGCATGGTTTAAACTATAGATTCAGTTTATTTTAATAGATTCAATTTATTTTGGTAGAATGACTCAGGTTACCTAATTCTTCTTGAATCAGTTTTGTAGTTTGTGTCTTTCACAGAATATGTTTATTTCATCCAAGTTGTAAAATTTGTCAGGAAGTTGTGTATAATATACCCTTATTATCATTTTAATGTCTCTAGTGATATCACTGATCTCATTCTTGATATTGGTAATTTGTGTCTTCTCTCTTTTTTTTTCTGATCAATGTGTTAAAGGTTTACCAATTTTGTTGATCTTCTCAAACAACCAGTTTTTGGTTTCACTGATGTTCTCTGTTGTTTTTCTTTTTCTTTCTTTTTTTCAATCACTGGTACTTTGGTCTTTATTATTTCCTTTCTTTTCTTTACTTTGGGTTTCATTTTCCCCCCTGATTTCTTAGAGTGGAAGCTAAGACATTTGGTTTGAGAACTATATTCTCTTAGTGCTATTTATAACATCATTCCACAAGTTTGATATCTTTTTATTTTCATTAAGTTCAAAATATTTATTTCTCATTTTGATTTCTTATTTGTATCTGTTATTTAAAAGTGAGTTATTTAGTTTCCAATATTCACTCTACATATTTCTGTTACCAGTTTCTGATTTTATCCATTGTGGTCAGAAAATACAGTTTGTATATTTTAAATACTTTTATATTTACTGAGACTTTTTTTTATGGCCTATAATATTGTTTAATCTTGAAGCATGTCCCATGCATACTTGAAAAGAGTTTGCCTTCTGTTTTGGGGTGGAATATTCTATAACTATCAGTTATTTGAAGTTGACAGTGTATGTTCAGAACCTGAACTAGTGGGCAAAGTAATTTCAGAGTTTTATAGGTGATTCTATTTCTCCCTATGTCCTGGCACAACCATTTTGATTCTGGTCTTTGGAGCAGAGATTTTCTAATCACTTTTCAATCAACGGTAGCATTTTTCTACCTCTTAGAACAAAGCAGTGAGTCCAGTTCCATCTATTCAAATGCTCAGAGTCCATGACCTAGGAACCTCTCCCTTCATAGGCATTAAGATTCCAACCATTAAAGGATTTGCCTGTTCTGTATCATTCTGTGCATTCTGGTACATCAAATCCAGGTCCACCATGACTATAGATTTTCTTCATTTCTATCACCTGAAGAGTCCTCTTTCTTGCATTCAAACTTAGCTGAAAATTTTTCATAACTTTTAAAGTTAGTATGTTTGTGTGTTTGAGTGAGGTGAAGGAGGCTTTTTGTATCTTTTCAGCCTGGTATTTTGACTAATAACCCTTAATCTATGTTTAAAAAAAAATTATTTTAAATCTTGGCTACAATCACTCTAATTCAGAGAATTATTATTTGAATAAACATGTTTGACAGGGTGACATTAATAAGTTAAACTTTTGTCTAATAATTTAGAACAATTAGACCTCTTTCTTACCAAATACATCTTTGAGAGATTTCTGAATGGCAGTTTTAATGATGTGTCACTTGATAACATTGTAAAGCATCCTTGTTCATGTTAAAAATGGTTTTGTTATCTTTTTGGTATTACTAAAAATGAAGTTAGGTGAATTTCCAGTTATTTTATTGCTAGAATAAGAGACAGAAATGGAAAAGAAATTCATCGAGTATCTCTCTTATTCTGACTGCTAGTGAACTATTGGTAATTACAAGACCAGGATTAATTCTCCTACGGACAGGTCCTTTTGACTTTGGCATGTCGATAAAACCATAAGAGCTGTGATGCCTCAATTCTAATGCAAGTTCTATTCAAATTACTTTGAAAATTTAGTTCATACACTATGCTTCAACTTTATTTTGACTTACTTTGGCACATGCATACAAATAGAAGCAAACATAGGCTGTGAAATTCATTACATGGAATTTAATTATAACACCAGTGTTTGGATAATTCAGAGTAAGTTTATATTAATTTTTATAATCATTATTAAAGTTAAGCCACAGAATTCTAAATTTTATTGAAGAATACATTTTGAGAAATATTATTTTAGCCTCTAGAAAGTATTTTTCGATCAAGAATAGGAGAGTAAACCTACTAAGAACTTTGTCATTATATTGTGAATGAAGACAGATCATACGGGGACATTATAAACTTCTCATAGTTACCCCTGCACCAACACTTGGCTCTCTTGGTGTCATAGTCTCCCTAATTATGAGCATTCCATTTAGACTGAGCTTCTCTGTCTTAGGGAGTTCTTTTGGGTGGTAGATCAGGTAAGATTAGGATTTTTTTAAAAGTTGGAGAGTTTCAATGAGGAAGACATAGAAGTTCATCTTAACTACAGTTCCTTTCCCCTATTCTTGAGATCCACAGTAATACTAGATGAATATTGAAGACAAAACCAGAAAGATGCAACTTGTCTCAAATAATACACACAATTCACTGTATACATATGAAACAGAACAGCTGTACAAGGTGGTGAGTTTGGATAAAATTTGGGCCTTCTGATCTTTAGGACAGATGTAGGCAGCAGTATCTGGAAGTTTAACAGAGACAAAATACGTCACTGCAAGTAGAGTCTGGAGCCTGGGATGTGCTCCTGCTTACTAAAGGAGGCTGAAGAATCACTGACTTACTTCTTGGGGTTCTGGCTTTACAGGAAGCTCTGGGCTTAGGGAGGCAGAAAAAGAAAGACAGAGCCTCAGGATGAGAAACTGTTTCAAACCATTCGCTGGCTCACTGACTGGGTCTACTGATATTATTACCTAATTACCTGGGGCAGGAGTCCCAAAACACCATTTTAACATTTGAATGTAGAATAGGGGCTCAGCACATCAAGCAGAAGTGATCACAAAATTCCAGATCTAGGAAAAAAAGAGAAAAAAAAAAAACCAAGAACAAAATGAACTGGTACATTACTCTTCAAAAATATTTACTCCATCCCTCCCACTCTGCGAGAAGTATACTTCCTCACCTCACTAAGCTAGGCTTCATGTGATATTCTTAGACCAAGGGGATATCAGCAGATGTAATACAAGCAGAAGCATGAATTGTGCTCATAAGGCTGCACTGCCTTCCTTGAGTCCCCACCATGGCCATGAAAACATGAGGATAAAAGAACTGTAAAACAGACAAGGAGCCAAGCCCGGCCAAACACCTCTCAGAGCCAAGTCCCCCACTGATGACCTATAGATTCATGAATGAGAATGAATGACTGCAGTTTTAAACCACTGAGATTTGTGATAGTTTATCACTGAGCATTTTTGTGATGACAGCTAAATACACTAAGAAATCCCCCCAAAATCGACTTAAAATGACTGCAACACAAAAGTCTAAAATATATGTGGTGCCTACAAATACATGTAATCTTAATGAGGACATGAAAGGAAGTAAAAAACTGAAAGCTTATTTCACCTCTGATTAATTTATGATAGTTTGACAAAGCCTTTAATATATTATTACATTAAATTATTTAAATTATTTTATTAAATTAAAATAACTATTTAAGGACGTTAAAGTAGATAAATAATTTAATCATAGCTATTAAAAAAGGAGATTTTTTAAAAATAGGGAGATGAAATAATAGAGTTGGAAAGATAAATACATACTGTAACTCTTAGAAATAAAAGGTACAGCATTTGAAAATTTAAAAATATACCACAACTTACTTATCCATTCATGTGTCAATGGACATTTAGGTTGTTTCCATGTCTTGGTTATTGTAGTGCTGCTGTGAACATTGGGGTGCATGTATCTTTTGAAATTAGAGTTCCTTCTGGATATATGCCCAGGAGTGGGATTGCTGGGTCATACAGTAAGTATTTTTAGGGGAATTTCCATAATGTTTTCCACAATGGCTGCACCAAACTACATTCCCATCAATAGTGTAGGAGGATCCCTTTTCTCCACACCCTCTCCAGCATTTATCATTTGTGGACTTTTTAATGATGGCCATTTCCAGATTTCCATGCCATATATTGTAGTTTTGATATTTAAATAGAGACAGACTACCTTTTAGAACATTTGAGATTATCCCAAATCAAATTCAACTTTGAAAATGTATACATTTCATTTCATAACTTATGCATATGTAATTACAATATAATATAGTAGTTGAAAAAAGGTCCAAAACATATACAAAACTAAGATTTTATCAATTATGGACAAAAAAGTTGCTGTTAAATGCAAGGCCTTATAAGGAAAAAAAGAAGCCAAGATACCTGATAAAAAACGGTAAACTTGATTAACCATATACTGTAAAATAAGAATACTAATCAAACATTACAAACACTTTTAAACAGAACTCTAATATCTAGCAATAATAATAAGATCAGGAATGAGCTTGTTTAATGAAGGGTTAGACTCTGCTAGGGTTTCTTATTGCATTCAGAAGGAGGATAGATACATGTTAAATTAATTCATGGTTAACTGTGTATATTGTTTTTTAAGGATCACCCAAAAGACTAGAATGAGATTATACAATTTGCAAAACATGAGGAAAATAATTTAATAAAAATCATAATGCAATCATAAAATCAAGAGAGTTTAAAGAAAAGGAAATTAAAAACAGAAACTACAAAAAAGGCTAAAATAACATGGTAGAAAAAGAATTATCATTCATGCATTAACCAAAATAAAGTGGTGTGGCAATATCTATATTTTAACAAAGTAGACCTTAAATTAAAAACAACATAAGAGTGAAGTGGTATTGTAAGGAACGGCCTGACAAGAAAATATAGCTATCATTAATTTGCAAGTGCCTATTAGCATAACTCAAATACATATGGAACTCAAAAAGTGGACAGAACTGGAGGTATGACTTCCAGCATAGTGGTATGAGGCACTAAGGAAAAACTTCTCTCCCAGACAAACACTTTTTAAGCTGATCAAAATTAGCAAAGGCAATCATTTAAAGTCTCCTGGAGGCTGACCAAAGGACTCACAACAAATCTGGAAGCATTTATTCAGCAAAATGTACAGAAACTCAGTAATGAAGGGCCATGGCATTCAAGCTACAACTGCACCCCTCCCCCTCAGCTCTTGCCTTACAGAAGAACTATTTCAGTTGGCTCAGCAGCCAAGTAGAAGATCCCATCTCCCACAGCTCCCCAGGGTGAAAGAGCTATTCTGGGTGGTTCCGGCAGCCAGTGAACATTGGCAGTTCCCGTTTTCCACAGCTGTGTCCTATGGCAGATCTACACTGAGTGACTGCAGGCAGCCAGCCATGCCTGTTCCTCCAGTGGAACACTAACTAGTCAGGAGATATGCGCAGAAAAGCTGGTGGAGAAAGCAGTTTCACATTCCTGCTGATTTGTATTGAAGGAAGCTGCTCTGGTGGGCTCAGCAGGTCAGTGGTAGTTCCCACCTCTCCCACCTTTTTAGGGCAGTTTGGGCATCTGTGAATACCAGCCAATCCTGTCCTCTCTGGGTCTAGGCTGCAGAAGATCCATATTGCATGGTGGCAGCAGCCAGTGGTGACACCAGTTTCCCCTGGTTACACAATCACACAGCTCCTACCCCATAGGGAGAATTTAGGTGGGGAAGCCAAAGAAGAAAGAGTTCTTCACCTGCTGTAGCTTGTGGTTCTTAGAACCTCCCAGGTAAGTAAGACTCAGGAGCTGATAACACCCTGCCCTTACAAAGGAGCCCAAATTCAATTGGATCAGACTGTAGAGTATTGTCAAAAATAATAGAACAATCAGCTAGCAATTAATGGAGGTTAATAACTGTATGTGACGTTGATAAAGGCAGACCACTCAGAAGTTTAATGAGGGGAAGAGGGAGAGAGACAATGAAAGAGGGACTGGCTAAAGCCACAGATATCCTTGGTGGTCAGGAAGACTGTGTAGTCAAGTCTACGTCCTCTGAGGAGTGATATCAAGAGTCTGCACACTTTGTGGGAAATAAGCTTCAATGAACTAGTCTAGTCACATGACTAACAAACAAACCAACAGACCAGTAAACAACAAACCTCAGAAGGAGGATCATCATTTAGAATTGCCACAATAAATTATCTGAAATGTACAGTTTTAGAAAAAAATGAAACATGCAAGCAAATAGAAAAGTGTGACCCATATACAACGGGAAAAAAAGCAGACACAGAATAATAGAAATTACCTTAGAGGGGTCCCAGATGTTGGGCTTGGCAGACAAATACTTTAAAACATCCATTATAAACATTATCAAAGTCCTAAAGAAAAATCATACTTTAAAAAAATAAAAGGAAGGTATGACGACAACATTTCATCAAATAGAAAACATCAATAAAGATATTACAAAGATAACAAAATAGAAATTCTGGAACTATAATAATGAAAATGAAGAATTCTCTAAAGGGGTTCAATAGCAGATCCTTGCTGATAAGAAACAGCAACATTGAAGATGGAGTAATAGAGATTATGCAAGTCTGAAGAATAGAGAAAAAAGAAGAAAAATAAATAGACCCTCAGAAAAATGTGGGACACTATTAAACACACCAATATATGTAACAATAGGAATACCAGAAGGAGAGGAGGGCAAGCAAGGAGCAGAGAAATATTTAAAAAAATATATAGCCAAAAACTACAAAGGGGTTGAAGAGTAGATTTGAGAAGACAGATCAGTGAACTGGTACTCCCATTACCTGTATGTTGGTTAGCTAATTATGTCCCACACTTTTCTGAGTTTATGTTCAGTATTTTCCTACAGTGTGGAAACTTAAAGAAATTCCTATGCTGTACGTTCTAAACTTCTGAGTTAAAATGTTGCTTGCATTACTGAGAAGGTATAAATCAACTGGAAAAGTTAGTTTTCTACCATGAAAATTTTTACATATTTTATCCAGGCAATTAGCTATCTCGCGGTTGTTCACTTTTATGTTTGAAACACACACACAAACACATATACAGATACTCATACATGTTCATATTTACACAATTCTTTGTGGGCTTTTGTTGTTGCTGTTGTTGTTTGCCGATCCAAGTTCATTCTAGCTTTAATACTTCAACATTACTACTTCTAAAAAATTTTCTATTTGTACTCAGTTATATGCTGGTACATTTATTGTTGGCACATTTAAAAAATTCTTGAAATAAACAAAATTAGATTAAAGTTATCCATTCTATATTCTAGAGGAATTTGATTATGGTAGACTCATTATGCTATTTCTAAAGTCTAAGTCTCTCTTCAGAGAATGGAGTCCTTGCATGGCAAATGGGTGGGGAAATTCATTTTCTTTTGTCAATAGCTATACTTCAGTTGACTCATATAAACATATAGCACAGTTCTAATTTTAGTAACTCTGCACACTACAAAACACAGACATATGTACTGAAGCGTAATTATACACAAAAAACACTTGAGAGAGGCATCTAGTCCATAAAGTTGCTGAGGATCCTATTTCTCTCACTGGGATTATAAGCTCTCCCTAGGATATGACATCTTAGAACTATAAACTTACATGGAGGCCGGAACAGTTTATCAACTGACCCATGGTCATAACACTCAAAAGAGAAGAGCCGTGGTAACTGTTCATGTTCTTTCAGGCTTACCCAAATCTTCTTGACTTGACCTCAAGTGAGACAGTATTAAGTACTGGCTCTTTCTTTATTGGACAGTTTGATATTTCACTCTTAAGATGTTACCGTCTAAGACTTGAGAAGCTAGTTCTTGAGAACAGCCTCATGAAAGAAACGATACTGGATTTAAAGAAAGAGTGTGCATATCTAGTATAATCCAAGACTTGTGTTTTAGAAATGACTTATTCGCGTCCACTGGGTCCCTGAATCATGTACATCTCCTGCTACGTGTAGGGTAGCTTGAACCCTGAGTCTGTTTTCCAAGACTGCTTTATGGGAAAGCAACCGTGTGAAATTATTTAAAGACCATGTTAAGTGAAAGGAGAAAAGGAAAGAATGCACTATAAAGGTTGGCATGAAAGATGGCTTGGAGCTACTAATTAGGAATGCTGGCTACCTGTTCGAAAGCTTTTTTTTCCCTAGTGTGAATTCCTATGTCTGATGTGAGAAAGTGGAGGGCAAATTTTTTTTTTAAAGCAAAAATTCCTAGCAGACTCCATTGGCTTCTTAACTTGTAAATGGTTACCCTCAAACTTACTAAAAATGATGATGACAGGAGCTTCTGGAGAGTTGAACAGGGAGCAAAGACATCTTCATTTAGAAAAGTGGAAGGCAGTTGGTGAGCAACTGTAGGAGAACAAAGATCATCTGACATGACAAGATTTATAATTATGAGAACATGAAGGATCAGGATTCATTCTGAGTTAGTGACAAAGCTCAGTAATAAAACTAGGACTCAGAAGAGTTCAGGTTGAAGAGATTGGAGAGGGTGGAGGAAGGGAGAGAAGGAGATAAATACATAGACTGATTGATCATTAAGTGATGGGGGTAGGGTAGTCAGAGAGAGAGAGGGGAGACAGAGAGAGGGGAGAGAGAGAAAGACAGACAGACAGACAAAGACAGGGAGAGAGACAAGAAGCAAGGAATCCCCACAGACCGTGATGCAGATGCACTATTAAGGCTTTGCTTCCGCTTACAGGCATGAAAGCACCATATGTCAGCCAGCAGAAACTTGGGAAAGGACAGTTACCAGTTGAATTTTTAATGCAGAGCTATGGAAAGGGGTGGAACAGAATGGGGAAAAACTCACAATAAACAGGACTCATATAGTGATACTGAGAGTAAAAGGGACCACGGAAATACTCATCTACCCCCCACGGGTGCTTATATGAAGTAACAATATTTTTTTCCATCCAAATGCTGCTTAGAATGGTATTTTTCTTCTCTTCTCTTCTCTCTCTCTTTTTTTTTTTTTTTTTTTTTTTTTGTTAGTATACAAAGATAATCTGGGGCCAGAAGCTTAAGCTGGCTGCTTATCCAATGCCTGTTACTTTGTGTGACACCTGATGTCTCATATGGATCCTATTTTTCTTGTTTTTTGTTCCTGTCTTTGAACCTGTTGCCTCAGTAACAACCTCTGTTTTTAATAAAAGCACTTGATAGACTCAGATTTAGACTTATAAAAAAGTGCTCTATAATATAAAATAGTGGCTCAGGGCTTGGTGCTGGGGTCTCTTAGCTCTGGTTTCAATTCAAATTATACCCTTTTGCTAATCATGAGACCTTGGCAAGTTCCTTAACCTCTTGGAGCCTCAAGTTTCCTCATCCCTCAAAATCCTGGTAATAACAAAGCTTTGTCATAAAGCTATTGTGATGATTAAACGAGGTAAGGTAATGTAATGCATTAGCACAGTGTCAGGCTCACAGCAAGCACTCAATTAAATGCTGGCTGTGTGTGTGTGTGTGTGTGTGTGTCCATATGTGTGCTTATGTATTTATCTGCCAGAAACAACTTTTAGCTCTAGTTCTGTGATGCTGGATTAGGCCTGATCATGACAGATAGCAGGTTGCTCTTCAAGGCATAATTATAAATATATGTAAAAAAAAATAAGACTCTTTGTAAGTAAACATAGTAGTTTAACAAGTCATTTTGGAGATTGTATTCCAACATTTTGAAAAGAATGCTGTGGAAAAAGTTAGGCATTTCAGATAATAATAGATATTATGCAAAAAGAGATCATTAGCTAAATAATTAAAAAAAGGCTGGCTTACACAAATCAAAAGTTTTTTTTCCTTTATAGGATTTCTCAGAGTTTTTAACTCATTAAAGGACATTGTGATTTCCAAAAATGGAATATTTGGCTAGGAAGCACGTTTTTCTTCAGACATTTAATGGACCTTGACAGTCATTTTAGTTAAAGCTGTTTTATTTTTATTCCAATTATATGGTCACAGTTCAGACCTCTTTTGGAAGGCTCTTAAGGGAAGTTCCTTGTGGTTCTTTGCAACTGAGGCTTACTTTTTAAAGTTTTTTTCCCTACCAAAAATTGAATAAATTTTTATCCTGACATCTTAATTGTTTCCTTCTTTATTTTTCTTTTTAATTGTAGTAAAATGTACGTAGCATAAAATTTATCATATTCACTATTTTAAAATGCCCAGCTCAGTAGTATGTAGTTTATTCACACTGTTGTGCAGCCAGTCTCCAGAACTCTTTACATCTTGTGAAAATGAAACTCTATACCCATTAAACAACTTCCCTTTCCCTCCTGCCCCCAGGCCCTGTCAACCACCATTCTACTTTCTGTCTCTGTGAATTTGACTACTCTAGGTACTTCACATAAGTGGAATCAGACAGTATTTGTCTTTTGCAACTGGCTTATTTCACTTTGCATTGGTTGACATAATTAACACTAGCAGACTACCCTGAAACCTTCACTGCTTGACATGCTTACTTTCTCACTCATGTAGAGATCAGTATGGGTCAGGCGAGCCTCCTACATCTAATGATTATGCCCTTTAGAAGACATGGGCTTTAAGGTCATTACAGGAGGGGAAATGAAGAATGGAGTAGAAATTAAGGCTGCTAACTGCCTCAGCCAGCCTTGAAGCGACCCATGCTATTCCTTATTGGGTAAGACTACTTACATAGCACTCATCCATCTGCAGTGGAGGCTGGGAAATATAGGAGGGCCCATGGAATTTGGAGGGCACTGATTTTGTGAGACACGTTTACTCAGACTAGTATTTTATTAAACACAATAGTGACTAGCTGTTGTGACTTTATTAAATTAACATTTGTTAAGTGGTGCACAGGGTGCTGGATGCTGAGCTGAAGTTCAACAACAGATCACATGAGAAACCGAAATAGATATATTTTATTACAGGTCCTAGAAGAAATACATGGTGCACCTCCAGGAAGAACATGGGGAGGTCAAGGCAAGGTGCAGAGAGAGAGACAGAGGCAGGACCTGGGGCTTATGCCTTTATTAGGGTCAGTGGGTGGAACGCTTTTGGGTTTCTCAGCTAGAGCTGGATTGGTCAATTCAAGCCAAAAGAGCCAGGTTTTGGTAAGCCCCACAGAGGTCTTAGCTAAGGGGCATGCAGGCATGGAAGTGCTGGGAGGCAAGTGAGACTGCTGATCACAAGACTGTGGGGAGTCACATCAGAAACCTACATTTGCTTGTGACTCTGACAGCTGTTATTTAGGGCATGAGCTTGTATGAGGGCGCTAGTGTAAGTTTAAGGTCCTTGCAAGACATTTGGCCAAAAGAAAGTGGATGCCGAGGCAGCAATACCATGAATCAGCTTAGCTAAATTCTCAACATTAGCTGTATTTTTAAAATAGCAATAAATATATGTGTGTGATTTATTTGGTTTACAAATCTTGGTGGACACAGGAATTCATAAACCTCTTGCAATAACTCTGAGGTGCATCAGGATTTTGCAGATAAAATGGGTTCCTAGTATCTATCATTAATCAAATAATACTGTATTGTTAACCAGCAGAGAATGGAAGCATGAAATTTATGACTTTTTTGATTTCCAGATTAGACAAAGGTTAAGTTTAACAGATGAGTATATTTATTGTTTTTAAAAATCTCCAGAAAGAACATTAATGATAATGTTTTCTCCCATAGCTGCTGCTGTGATGAACTTAATTTCAGTTATTTTGATGTGGGATTTTGGAATTATTCCTTACTGTGTATTCTTCTTTGCCTCTATTATGCAGTAAATTAAGCTTGCCACTTTGATTTGAAATTTTCTGGGTTGGTATAGTTGTTTTGACTAATTGATCATGCCTTAAAGTTGTTTTTAATTAAAGGGATATTCATTAACTCTTATGTATAAAACTGATTTACATTCAATTGAAAAGCACATGGCATATTAAGTATTCACTGATATATGCTTTATATCTTATGTTCTATTGTCCATAATAATTACACGAAGACTGTGCCTGCATTATATAATTGATTAAAAAGTGTTAAGCCTATGATGCTGTTTAACATATAGACAGAGAAAAAAAGAGTTCTTTGAATGAGTCCAACTTATAAAAACTACTGAATTCCATCAAAACGTATTATATATTGGAACACAGTGACAGCACGTAACACTATTGCTTTATGTTTTATTACAATGGCTAATTTTAGCCCCTAATATAGTTTCTGGTGGCCTTGTCTAACACATTTGAGAAAAATATATATTAGTTTCCACCTTGCTGTGAACTCACCCGGGAAGCTTCAATTTCTTTTTCAAAAATAGAGCCAATATCTAGTTACTTAAAAATATGTTTTTTGGCAATAACTGGAATTTATTTGAAATTTTATTTCTACAATATGAAGCACGAGGATAACCTTGCATTATCAGGTGTCCTGATGCATTCTGAACATACTTAAAATTATACATAATCTTTAATTAATACTAGATCAAGTATTTACAAAGTTATAATCCAGAGTTATGATTTACAAATCACTTGATTTGTGGGGTATTAAATTTGGAGACTGAATATGTGTAATGGATGAGATGCATGTAGGGCCAGTTGCAGAAGATGTGTATAGAGGCAAAGACATCTAAAAGATTCTCCAACATAAGGAAATACGGAGGAGCAGATTCCCCAGGAGAAACAGGAATAATAAAATCAGTTTTACCCAGATATATACGGATAAAGGAAAGGATTGAGTTCTACTGTGCAATCTTCAGGGATTCCAATCACAATATGAAAGCTCCATAGCCCTAACAGATTATTTTCAAAATGCATTGCTCAGCCAAAACTACACATTTTGGTTTCTGGTAGATTAGTTTTATGTCATTCCTGCAGCCAGGCTGGCTCATGCTCATTTAATCATGTTTATCATCACAGAAACCAGAGTAAAATGACATCCCTAAGTTCACACAAGAGTCAACAGTAGAAAAAAAAAATGAGTAAAATGCTTAGGCCACTAGTTTCCAGGGTGGGTCACAGCCCACAGAAACATCCTATGTCACTTACATCAAGTTATTTGAAATTCTCCCATGGTGCTTCTCTTTAGGAATATGTTTTCCCAGTACCTTTTTTTGTGTGTGTGCTAGAGGGAAATATGAATTAATTTCTTACCAGTTCTGTGCATGGTCCTACTTTCATTTATATTAAATGCATTTTATAAATCCTATAGGTTTATTTTGGATTTTTTATAGAAATATACTGGGAAGGAAAGGAAATGATTGCTAAGCTGGATTTCAGTAATGGAGTAATCAGAGGCATTTTATTCTTTATTTATGATTTATAGTTGTTTCTTTAATGGCCTGCAAGTCACATGAAAGAGCATAAGCCAGAAAACTATGAAAACATACATAAATATTTATTCAAATGTGTTATTTTCCACCTGATAACAATGTCTTTTTTTTTTTAAGTTTTCTCTATTGCAGCATATTTCTCAGAGCAACTCACTCAAGGTTTTTTTTTTTTTCCTTCTTCTGATTTGTTTTGCTTTTATTCATTTTTGCAAATTACCAGAGAAGAGGCAAAAGTTTTATTCTTCCAGAAGAAATTGCACTCACTGCAACTTTAGCATGCCCCAAGTTGAAATGCATGAGGATGTGATAATGATGCTGTTACTGTTTCCCGCAGAGCACAGGTGAGAGGCAAAGCGAGTAAACAATCAGGTCACACACCCCGTCTTGCCTTCTACATAATTTGAAGCATAAAAAGAGCCTTGCACAGATCTGGAATTTATACTACCATTCTCAAAAGTCTGAGTGTGTAGTGTGTGTGTGTGTGTGTCTGCCTTTTATTTCTTAACAATCTCTCTAGAGATGTTAACATTATGCTTAACAATGGATCGAAAAGTGAAAAATTCAAACAACCATAAACAATAAATAACTGTTTTTATTCCAGTACACCCAATTTTACTGGCTTTAATGTTTTAATTATTTTAATGTTGCAGACATGAGCCAGAGTAAGAAAATCTATGGGCCTAATGATAAGACCAAATATTGCTCTCTCAATGGCATTAAATTTAGACCCTATGAAAGGTATACTGGTAACACAGTCATCCCAGACATCACCTCGGTGGCTGCATTAACTATAGTGGTAAAATACTTGGATTCTGGAATCAGAATGCCTGGTTTCAAATTATGCCTGTGCCCCTGTCTAGCTGTGTGATCCTTGGCAGGTTAGTTAACCTTTCTGCGACTTAATTTCTTCCTTTATAAAGTGTTAGTATTGACAGGAGCTACTCTAGTTTTGTTATTGGGATTAAATGTGCTAAACCATTCAACTATAAAACATGTTAAAGGGCTTAGTGCATTCGAGACACTTAGTACTCAGTAAAATTAGCTAACATCATTAAGCAAAGTCACACTAAAGATTTTACAACTGACTGAAATCTCATTAGAGACTCCTAGTTAGGGATCCAACAATTATGTCCAGAAGAACAGTGAGTTCATTGGCATTGAAGGCTCATGTCCACACACGTTTTTTTGAAAATGCTAGAACACGAAACAACCTCCTTAGTAATTGAAGTAAAGATCTCTGTTGACTCACTAAAACAAAATAAAATAATGCGGCATATTACTTAGGGAAGGAAATAAAATTGATAGATGTTAGAAATGTTTAACAATCTCTGATTTTCAGTGAAAGAAAAATGTTACCTCATCCAAGGCAGAGACATAGCTTGGCTCAGGGCAGACTCATTGCACAGAACAGGCTGCTTATGAAATCTGTGACAGGAATCCCACGTTATCCATTACTCTGCTTAACAGCAAGAATTCCAGAGGGAATGGGATTTGTTTTGTTTTGTTTTGTTTTATTGTTTTATTTTAAATGTTAAATATATAAATGCTTGAGTATCCATTGCTTAACTACTTGGCATTGAATGATATATTTAATGTACGCCAGTTTTCACAGAAGCATGATATAAGAGTAAATATTTTAACAACAGCAGCAGCAACAACATAAACAGTTCCACAGAGTGTTTGCATTTCCAGATACATGTGAATGTCAATAGCTATCATTCCTTTTTTTTCCAATCTGGCCTAAGTCATTATGTATTTTCTGATGTTTGAGAGCATAATCAGACTTCTCCATGGCAATATTCAACACTAGAAAATAGCAGAGTGGTATCTATTTTCTAAGATAAAGGCAATGAACATTTTTGAACCTGCAAGAGCTCAGATAGTATAATTACTGTGAGGCCTTCTTGAAGACACTACTGGAGGCTGATATTCAGGCAATCAAGACATGAATAAAATGTATATATGTGTGTGTGTGTGTGTGTGTATGTATGTGTATATATATATATATATATATATATATAGTGAAAGGTCTGGTGAGGAGCATTAGGAATGTAAGACTACCACACAAGAACTGTATGGGTATGATTGTAAGGCTACAATTGTAAAACTAAATATTAGAATCGCAGGACTAATAGACAAACAAACGTGGAAGTTATAGTTACAGAGTTGGATGCAGCTGTCATAAATCTTGACAGGGAAAAATTATGTAACTAAGAGAAGTTGGGAAGAAAGAGGAATTGCATACAAGAAAGAAAAAGTGTGGCTGCTTCTTTATCTTCTTTATCTGTGGCTGTGAATCTAAATACACACTAGAACTAATAAATCTAGTAATAGAAGTATAAAGCCATTTAACAGTGAAAAGCTACATATTAAGAAAGATTAAATTACTTAAATTGCTTAAATTACTGTTTAAGGAAAGAGGGAAATGAGAAAGAAGAAAATCATTCTATACACTAACTTAATCACTGTTCTATAGCACATCAAAAAGAACTATGTAGATAGTTGTACAATTCTGGTAAGTCCTATATTTCTCATATTAAATCATGATGACAGGAATAACAACTTGAAGATCACTCTGCCTTGTAATACCGGAACAAAAATCTTCCAAATTATTAGAAGAAATACATAAACACATATGTCATTATCTACTTTCCTGTCTAGATTCATATTTTATCATAACTTTTCGCCAATGAAGATTTCCATTATTTTATTGCCTGTTCAATTATGCATTTAGCAATGTTGTAAAATATTTTAATATTTATCTGGAATTTTTACATATTTTATACTAGTGGTTGAGATTTAAAAAGATAATTTTGAACATTTTTGGAAATAAAAGTATGGCATTAATATAAAAATTGAGGTGGGGAGAATCTACACTTATACCACTTTGAATGTTGATGTAAAAGTCCTGAACAGAGCAATATCATGACAAGATGGGGATTATACTAGGAATGTAGGAAGGTTCCAGATAGAAATCTACTAATATGTTTCAGTATATTAATACATTAAAAGTGCAAAACATTCATGCAATCATAACTGTCAATGTTGAAATGTCATTTGACAACATTTCATACTCATTCTTGGTAAAAACTTAGTAACACAGGAATATATGACATGCTCCTAACTTGGTACAATATACCAATCTCAGTATGTCAACTTGTATCATGCTGAATGGAAAAACATTAGAGAGATTTGCAACAGAGTTATGAATGTGACAAGAATGTCTACTATCACTGCTGTTACTTAGCCTTGTCCTAGAAGGACTAGGCAAAGCAATTAAGCAAGAAAAAGAAAACAGAGGTATACAAGTTGGAAAGAAGGAGGTAAAATTATCATTGTAAACAGGTAATATGCTTTTCTACCTCCAATACCAAAGGAAATCTGACCAAAATTCAACTACAATTAATAATGAGTTAACATGGATGTGCAAAAAATTAATATATAAAAAATGAACAGCCTTCATGCATCAAATTAAAAGGTTAGAAAATATAAAGAAAGAAAAACTCTCTTTATAATACAATAGTGTAATAAAATGTTTAGGCATAAAATTAATAGAAAACGAACAGTTTCATATAAAAAAAAAAACAACCTGTAAAATGCTGCTGATAAAGAAGCCTTGAACAAATGGAAACACATACTTTGATCTTGCATGAGATGACTCAACAGCATTTTGATGTTTACATTACCCCAAAATAACATGGAAATTTTATGTGAGCTATATAAAAACAAGATTATTATTGGAATTAGACAATGTGATTCTAAGATTTATGTGGAAAAGTAAGAAAGCAGTAATTGCAAGAATACTCTGAAAAAGTAATGAGAAAAGTATAACCATTCTAGAAAAAATATTTTATGAACCTCCAATAATTAAAATAGTGAATATTAAAATATGTGAATAGATGGTTAATTGAAAAGAACAAATATCCAGAGATAGGCTCATATGTGTATTTTATACATGTTAAAAATACCATTTAAAATCAATGGGGAAAAGATAATGAAATAGATTATTCAATAAATGATATTGCAACTATGAGGCTGCCCTTTCTTACAGCAGGATAAAAATTTAAAGGTACAAATAAAGGTTAAAAAGCAAGCCATTAGAAATTTTTTTTAAAATAATCTTTTATCAAGGAAGAAATTTCTTAGTATGACAGAAAAATCACAAAAAAAATGATTAATACATGTGTCACTGTAAAAATAAAAATAATTATGGGAAAACAACTCCATTAAAGTAAACAAAGGCCACCTTGGGAAAAAATATTTGCAACTTATATCACAAAGGACTAATTTTTCTACTGTAAACATAATGTTCACAAAGTACTATCAAAATAACCCAACAGCTTAATAGAAAAATGGGAAAAGATAGTACATATACTGTTTACAGAAAAGAATATCCAAGTGGCCTTTAAATATGTGAGTTGTACAAATTCAATCATGAGAGAAATGTAAATTATAATTGCAGTGGAATACCATTTTTAGACTGGTAAATATTAAAACAATTGACAATGCACTGTTTTAGAAACCATGTTGGGAAACAATATAAATTAGTATGATTTAAATGAAGGGCAACTTAGTAATATATAGCAAAGGCAAAAAAAAAATTGACATATTTCTTGACTTAGCAATTCCGTTAAAAAACTTTCTTCTGCAAACTCCAACATGCATGAAATGGCATATATATATAATTGTAGCATCATTTGTAGTAGCAAAAGATTAAAAAAACCAAAATGTCCATCAGTAGGGGACCAATTAAATGCATAATATAAAGGCATACAACGGAAGAGGAAAAGAAGGGTTAAAAAATTTGTTTTATGTACTGATGTAAAACAGTGTCCAAGATAATAGTAAGTGAAAAAATAAATAAGCAGAAGAGTGCATGCTACCATTTGAAGAAAAAAATGTAAACAAAACAAAACCAAAAAACCCCACAGAAGAACAACAACATGATTATATGCATAATAAATTTCTCTAGATGCATACTTAAAAGCCACATAGCAAGTTTCTTTAGGAATGTGAACTGGATGTTAGGGTTAGAGGTAGGGAGGAAAATTCATTTTTGATCCTTTCGCACATTCTGAATGTTGTAGGATAAGTATTTACTATCTTTAGAAGGAATTAAATTTAAATTAAAGAAAAACAGTAAGTATCCAACTGTGTTTTTTATGACCTCAATGAAAATGGTTCAGTGGAACGGTTTGAATGGAGTAGGTTAAGAGGAAAATGAGGAGTGAGAAATTGGAGGGAGAACAATAAAACATAATTATAGAAACACATACATTTTAAAATAAGTTTGTGCTTAAGGTTCTAGATGAGGGCAATAGGATTAGGAGGGTTTTTTGAAAGATGGGTAATAGGCAAAGATTGACAATAAGGTAAATATGGATAATGGATAAAGATAATTATAAAGACAGAATATTCCAATAACTTTGCATGTTGTTAGGAGGTGAAACACTAGATTTTTTTTTTTTCCTGATAGGAATTAGATAAAAGTACTTACTATCTATTAAGATCACTCCTCTTTGGTGGCAATTAAAGCATTTTATCTATCTCTATTTCTGTAATAAAGGGGGTGAGGAGGATAATTGAATAAATCAAACAAAGCTGCACGGTCATGGGAAAATGCATTCCTGGTGGGGCCAGCAGTATGATATAGCATCTCCACCCTGCTGTTGGTGCTACTTAGAGATTCCACCAATATTCATAACATGTGCTGCTTGGGAGAGTTGAGTGGATGAAGGAGAGACAGAAGACATTCTGTAGGTTTAGTACTACAAAACAAATGGAATATGGTTATCTTGTGAAAAGGAGAGGTGGAGAAAAGTTATGAAATATTTCTATTCAAAATCTGTAATTACGTAGAGATTTATTTTGCTTTTCATTCCAATATATATTCTACTTTTATAGTTCATCTGTAACTTGGGAAATTTATTTTGCTTATTGCACTTGCTTCTTACCATCCAATTCACATTCAACCCAAGCCATGGCCACCCGTACTCAAATGCCTTCTCCAGGCCTGTCCCTTTTTGATTTACTATTTCATGGCTTTCTATTTCCATCATGTGAAAATTATTTGCATTTCTTCTTCCAATCCAACTTTATTTTCAGACCTCTCTACTGACAACTCAAGTGGGTGGAGTTATTGCATATTGTTTTTAGTAGATCAATGTGAATGTGTAGAAATTCTAGCACCTAGGACAGTGCCTGTTAATTGAATACAGAGTCAGTACATGTTATTTAAAATAATGAGTAATAAAATTTCAAGAGAAATAGATTTTTGTTTAATTTAAGGCAATTCTATTAGCAGAGCTGTCCAACAGAGAACGAGGCTTTTCTTTCAAAATACAAAAGGTTTTCATTCTGGACAACTAACTTCCAGTTTATTGCAGTAGGAATTCTTCATTAGATGGGCAGTTGGTCTGATGATGTCTAAAATCCTTTCCAAATCTTAATAGTTTATGATCTTTGGATTCACTCTCTACTTATCACTGAAGTTTAGTCTTATGTCTGCATTGCTTGTGAAAAAGTCAACTTGCTTATAGTAAAGTGATTCACTTTGTATGTAAGATTTAAGTTCTATATCAGAATAATCTTATCTTTAAAAAATTCAACCTTCTGAGGTATTCAACCAATTTTTGCTGGAGGGGGTTTATTGAAATGAGCTGAGACAGAGAGACATGACTGCACAGGCCTCCAGCTCATCAAGGACAACCAAGATGAGACACAACTGGCTCAGCTGTTCAAAAGAAGGGAGAGCTACTGGTTCCAGACCTGCTCCAGAGAGAAGCTCAAAGGGACTCAGCACTGGCAGAACAAAGAACCCCAGGAGGGAGGCTTTGCTCCAAAAGAGAGGTTGTTGCTTCAGGAGAAGACTGTTCCAGGAAAAGGAGACTGGCTCTTTCAAACTCAAAAAAAGAAGTTGATCTCATGGCTCTTAGCAAAATAGTGAGTAGAAAAGAAATATTAACTTGAATCCATCTGAGCGAAGTGGATCAAAGTAAACCTATTGCATGTCTAGGAAGAGAAATGGCTGTTTCTTGTACTTAGCTTTTGCCTGCTTTTCCTTTGTTTCATATTTTGTATTTTCTATTATTTATGGTTGATAAATGTGCTTTGAAACTATAAGCCCTTTTTGTTTGTTTTCTCTGTATCATTCATATTTAATTCTAGGAACATTTATGGAATGTCTATTATGGAGCAGACACTATGTGAGGTGTAGCAGTTTAAAAATGAATAAGACATGGCCCCTTCCCATGTGGGAGCCTGGTGGATGGCCACACAACTCACGGTAATAGCAGGGAGTAGTTAAAAAGCATAGGATTTTAAATAAGACACAGACTAGGATTTAAATTCTGATTCTATCATTTTTCATCCGTAAGGACTAATTAAAATAAATTCTAACCTTCAGTTCCTTATCTGAAAAATGTGGTATATCTCATGGGTTGTTGTGAAAATTTAATGAAATTATGTATGTTATGGACTGAACTGGGTACCCTCAAAATTTATACATTGAAACACTTATTCCCAATGTGACTATATTTGAAGATAAGGCCTTTGAGGGGGTAATTAAGGTTAAATGAGTTCTCAAGGATAGGACCATAATCTAATATAAATGGTGTTCTTATAGGGACAGGAAGACACCAGAGCTCTCTCTTTCTGCATGCACACAGAGGAAGGGTCACATGAGGATATGTGAGAAGACAAGCCAGGAAGAGAGGTCTCACCAGAAACCAACCCTGCTGGCACTTTGATCTTGAACTTCCAGTCCCTAGAACTGTTAAGAGAATAAATGTCTGTTGTTTAAGCCATCCAGTCTGTGATATTTTGCTATGGCAGCCCAAGCTGACTAATACAATGTATGTGTATATGAAAAGCCAAAAAAAAAAGGCACCCAGTGCATCATATCTACTATGACTCCTTGCACTGTTACTACTACCATAACTATTCAGTGAATATAAGAAAAATACTATGGCATAATTTGCATGTATTATAATTAATATTATCTGGGATGGGATTAGAGAAGATATTAGGAAGAATATTTTTGACTCAGGCCTAGAAAGATTAAAGATTTCTTTATGTGGAGGAAGGGAAAAGTATTTCTAGCAGGAAAAAAAAAATGAGGAAAGATAATTGGAAGATTTCATCCACTACATCGAATGCTAGAAGACAAAGTTGGAAAGATCCAGATCTCAGTTGTAAATGATGTTGGGCCAGATGGATTTCTGATTTCCTTCTAGCTCCATTCTCTGCTCTTTTCTCTCTTGCTCTCTACCTCATGACTTGAGTTCTATGGACTGCATTGTCCCCTTGTAGTTCCCCATGTTCTGTCTACACCATTGTGATTCATTCTTTGGTAAGTAAACTCTCCTGGAGTTTTCCTCATTTTCATATACTGTTTCCTGTTAGAACTGTACTGATAAGTACTGATTGCTGTATTAAGACTTTACTCATTCAATTGTTTGTTCTATCAGAAATATCTGTTGAGTGCTTAAAGAGTGGTGCAAAAAAACTGTCTCTGGTCTCTTCCAGTATAAAGTCTGATGTGAGATATATAAATGTATATAGTAATAACAACATAGTATAAAATATGTTAAAATAAAGAAAGTGTAAGATGCTCAGGACTACACTGCAATGACACTTGACCTGGACATAATTCACAGGTATGCAACGTGAGGTTGGCACAGTGTCAAACAAAAAAGCACTGAGGGCAATGGAGATGAAGATATAGAAATTTAGTACATAACAAGATGGTAGTACACTTTAGCAATGACAATGAATGACAGTGAGTGAAAAACATGGTGGATCTGACGGTACACATTTTGTCTAAAGAACCAGCAACAGAAACTCTATGGTGTGAGTAATCCATCCTGATCTGGATGTGATCATTGTTTTAGGAAGACTTGGGGATAATCTGACTTTACTGGATAAAGTAAATTTTGGTCCTTAATTGTTAGAGGTCCTTAATTGTCTGGGCAGCAATGCAAGGTGCAAAGTGCAACTGGAAGTCATCTTGGTCTCAAATCTGTCTTCTACACCTCAGAAACAATACGTTGATTTCCTACTTCTTTACTATTGTTTCTCTCTTTTTCACTTTAAAATTTCTCAAGTGAATAGTAATGCCTGTATTAATCAGGGTTTTCTAGAGCAACCAAACCAACAGGATGCAGATATAAATTCTTATTTTAAGGAATTGGCTCACATGATTGAGTGGATAGATGGGAGGGACAATTGGAAAATCCAAAATCTGGCAGGCTGGAGTCCCAGGGAAGAAATAATGTTGTAGTCTTGGGGCTGAAGGTAGACTGGAGACTAAATTCCTTCCCTAGGGGGACCTCAGTTTTTTCTCTTTAAGGCTTTTGCTGACTGGATGAGGCTCACCCACATTAAGGAGGGTAATCTGCTTTACTCAAAGTACTGATTTAAATATTAATTACATCTAAAAAATACCATCACAGCAGCATCTGGATTAGTATTTAACCAAACAACTGGGTATCAAAGCCTAGACAAGTTGACACATAAAATTAACCATCACAATGAATGTACATACTCCTTGAATGTACTGCTCCTTGAACCTTTAGCAACCTATATTCCAGTTCCATCACTAACCTGAAACAGCTTCCTCAAAGGGCATAAAGAGTTTCCTTATTAGTAATTCCAGTGGCTTTTTAGCTCCCTGGACCTTTGGGTAACATTCGGCCATCTTCATCCTCATGGAACCATTGTTTTCCTTTTGATTTCTACACACTGTCAGGTCTTCTTTCTTCCTGCCTATTTGACTAGCTGTGAGCATTCCTCAAGGCTTAGTTCTTCGTTTTGGTTTCTCCTCTTCTAATTATAATTCTTGGAAAACATATTTCAACTGGTTTCAACTGACAGGTTGATGTCTATGACTTCTGGATTTTCTTACGTTTTGACCTCTCATCTAGCAGAGCTCTTTCAACTATTACACTTCTTTAGCCAATTACTAATAATATCATGTTAGTTTTCCCCAAGGCTTCAGGCTGCCTCTACCTTGTAATCTGCTATTAGACTATTCCACATTAAATACTTTTGACTATATGGCTCTTCTGATTCAAAATTGCAATTGCTATTACTCTGAGAAATACTCTACCTATTTCACAAAGCCTTTCACAATTGTGTCAACTGTCTAATTTTTTACCCTTTTACTTTACAGCTTTCTCCAATTAGGTAAATCTATTCACTGTCATCAAACTCACTGTATCCAGTCCCAATTAGGTAATTTTTTTGCTGGATATTGGGATTATAGAAATGAAAACTACAAGATGTGTATTGTATACATAAAATATACCCTACCCTTCCTATACTGACAGTAGCAGATCAGTACCAGACATGCGGGAAGCAGATGGAGAATATACCTAAATACAACTCATACTAACACTATTCAACCTATGACTAAATATTTTCGTACTTTTAAAATCCAAATTTTAGTGAGCAAGCAACTTATCTGATGAGGGAGTAGGATATAATGTGAAGGTCAATAGATGCCAGGAATCAATGTGTGACCACAGAAATAAACCTTGACTTCTCTTTTTCTCACACAGAATCTCAGTTTTTACTAGCCCAATGTTGTTTTAATAGGTTAAAGAGAGTCAGCTTTGTAACAGCTCTAGAGGGATTAGGTTGAACTGCACGGGTGAGAGTTTATGAATGACTATCCAATATCGTGTAGCTCCATACACAAAATGACACTTAAGTCAGAGAGCCTTGCCCTTTTTCATGTGTCTTATGTAAGGATTTTGTCATTTAGGATCCTTTACTTCTCCTGCTAAGCATTTCAATTTAATGTCCTTTAAAGTCCAGCTCAAGAATTATTTCTCTCATCAAACATTTTGGTTTGTTGTTTGTTTCCTGATTACTCTGGTTGCCAGTGATCTTCTCTTATTTAATTTAATATTCAGTGACTTTTTAATGTTATTATTTGAAATCATTTTATGTGTGTTAATCATGTTTTTCTCTAACTATGTGGTAAGTCCTCTTTAGGGCAGGGATCATGTATTTATTCTTACCCACTGACTTTATAGAATAGTGGCTAGAGGGTAGTAAGTGCTAAACAAATACTTATTAATTGACTAATATTTCTTTTGTTTTGAGGCAGTGGGGAGAAGCATAGAACAAATACTTATTGCATATCTAATACATTGCAGGCATAGTGTTAGCCCACTATATATAATTTAATTTAATCTTCATAAAAGCAGAGTGAATGAAATATTCTTATTTCCCAGTTTTCAGATGAGGAAGTAGAGACTTCTAGAGGTTAAATGATTTGGCCAAGGTTACAATAATTTGTCACTGTTTGATCTTTGAACCTAGATCTGACTGAATTCAAAGCCCATGTATCCCCAAGTCCACCAGGCTACTTCCCTACTACACACACTTCCTGTAGTGGTTGCTGTGATGCACTGCCCAGATTCCCCCTCCAGGACTGAGGCATTTATTCTCCTAGGAGCTGCAAGTGTTGTTGGTTGAGAGCGTTAGCCATGTGTCTCTCTGAGACTTGCCCTCAGCTAAAGAGAACAGCCTCACCTGACACGATGCCCCCCTTCCAGGTGCAGTCCACATCCAGTGACTGGTCCGTGTTGGGACTACTCTGAGTGGCATGCCAACTCCAGAGCTCTCAACAGGACTGACCAAAGCTGGGCTTCATTACAGTTCAAACTTTCTTTCTATCCAAGCCTACTTTCTTCATGCTACCCCCGTGTTTATCTCAGGAGTTCCTCTCAATAAACCTTTTCCATACAAATCTCTGCTTCCCAAGAATTGACCTGCAACCTGAGTCGTGTCTCAAGCAAGATGGTTATCAGAAGAGAGTAACATGTTCTTGCCTGTTACTAAAAGTTCTTTAAGAAAGGCTTCCAATAAATACCATGAGTGCTAAGCTTGCTCTAAAGTGTTACTACTACTGTGTTTTCCTCCCTCCTTGTTTCTAATTCCAAGCAAAAGAGTTCTTACCATGAACAGGACAGCACAGACTTTGTTGTCCTCTTCCTATAAAGTAACTCCCTTAAAACTCATGTAAACTGTACAGCTATTATGGTTGGTAGTATTTGTGAGCATTTTTTCAGAAAATTGAAGTATGATTCTATTTCAAATTATTTGAGATTATCCAGAACACAGGAGGGGAATTAATTATTCTGACTCACAGCAGTTATAAGATACACTTATACTGGTCCTTTTCCAATCCTGATGACATTTACTTAAAACCAGATTTCACATTTGTGTAAGTTTTTATTTTGGCACAAGACTAGATGTTAACTTTTGCCTTTCACACACAAATTATAAAAACATCTATTAAAAAATCTCTAAGTCATTGCTTGTGAATCTCACAACTCTTTAATTTTGGCTCTTTCATGCTTTTGTTGTATCAGAGTAATAGAACATTCTTATTAAATCTAAATACTACCATGCATATGCAGCTACTGTTTGGATTATACTGGAATATTACTAAAACTAGAAAAGTCATTTTTTGGTTTTCAGTCTCTTTGTAGAGCACAGCCTACTAATAGATGTTAGCTGAGCTGATGCCCATGGAAATTTAAGCACAAGGGCAAAATAGCAATGTGTACTGAGATATTACTTACTGAATGCCTTGGGGAGCAATGTACTCTTAGCCCAGACACAAGCTCTATCTTGGGAAAATATGGGACAAGAAAAAAGACTGATGTAAGTGGCAAGTCAGAAACAACCTTCCACCTGTAGGAACTCAAGTCCTGGATAAATAAGTAGAATTTAGTGAAGATGGATAGATGAGAAAGCTAAAGAGTTAACATAAGTATACATATATATGCTTAGGGTTATTGATTCTGTTTACACTGTTCTCCATGTAGTTCAATGTAGCTGAATAAACCAATGAAAAACTAGCTGCCATTGCCCATTTTTGTTTATCTGGGAGCCTCTGATATTTCCTAGCTGGTAATCTGATTATCCCAGGGCTTTCGATTTCATTTTGTGAAGTCTGTGGGTTATGTATTCTACCTTTTCCTCACACTACTTCCCGCTGTTTTCCAGCCACCCACAGTGAGAGCTCACAGCTGTGCCACTGTCCTTGACACTGTATCAGTAGCCCGTCACAGCCAAGCTGTAACACACAGTGATTGCCTCTCATGTAGCGTAATCGGTAATCAGATTCAGTATCAGTGAGGGGAAAATAACAGAGGGGCTCATCGTGCATGATTCTATTTCAGACAACACAGAACAGAGGGGACCTACCTGGGCTGGTTATTGCTAGTAAAGCTCAGAGCTCTAAAACTTTCAGCACCTTATTCAGAGGCAAGAAAAGAACCAATGCAAGCCCTGGGAAGCAGACAGGGGTGACAAGCATTAATAGTGCCATTATCTCAAGATAATCTTAAACTGATAAAATATTTGGCCATGGCCTAAGCTTTTATTTCCCATGGAAATATGGGTTTCAAATACCACAATCTATCACAGAATCTCAAGAGGACTGCACATTTTATAATGTATTAAATTCATGTAAACTGCCACTATGAAGACAGGAATTCTAATTTAGAGAAAAATATTCCAGCATAATAAGGAGGCTAAACTGAGGTGGCCACATGAGGGACACTGGCTTTCCGGCTGACTATTTTCTTAATCAAAGAACATGTCAGTAGGAAGGCCACCAAACATGATATGGGATTCAGAACTGTCAGTTAGCAGATACACACAACAGGTAAATTAGTATTTGGTGATAGGCTTCTGCTGCGTGGAGCGTGGCAGCTTATGCAATGCCACTTTGGCACTACAAATAAGGGGAGATCGGATTCTTTGTCAACCAAGTGTCACTATTCCCAGGCTGTCACTAGGCTGTTTAGGAATCTGTATTGACTCTTTCAGGCCACCAAAGCCTCTTTAGAAAATATTTTTCCCAGAGATTTATCAGTTACTGTGAGAATTAGTTGAAATACCCTACTGGCCTGTAGTTTCTGTATTGTACAGTCAGGCCTCTGATTTGGAAAAGAGCACATGGACTATCTTGTCCCACACTCTCCTCTCTACCTGCCTAGAGAGTAAGAAATTGCCTTGGGTCATACTTCTCGCCAGTGGCAGAGTAGGAAGGAAAACTCATTTCTATTCCATCAAATACAATTTCCTAAAAAGAAAGAATAATTTGTGAAATGCTCTGATAGATACTCTCTACTTCGTGCACAGTCGAACTGTGAGAAAGATGGTGGTATACCTCACAAGTGAGGAAATAAAGATTCAGCAGCAAAGCAACTTGCCTAACGTCAGGCAGAGTGGGAACTGTTATCCAGTTCCACTGATTCCAAGCTCCATGTTTTTCTAACTACATTGTATACAGCTTGTATTAAAACAAGATTGCTTGCTAATAAATGCTTCCTTTAGATTAATGCATTTCCTTTACTAATCTGCTCTTTTCCAGATTAAAAAAACATGAATACGTCTACATTTTTTTTTCCCACAAAAATCTTACTGCAATTTAACTCAAGTTTAAACACTGGGTTAATCAAGCCCTTTTCCTCCTCCTGTTCCTTCCTGCCTTCCTTCCTCCTCCTCCCCCACATTCTCCTCCTCCACTCCTTCCTCCTCTACTTTCTCTTCCTTTGTCTTTTTATACTAGGGGAATAATACTTCCTGAAGATTAACTTATCCTTCTCATGTTTACTTCCTGTGCCATTCCTTCCGGAATGTATATCCAGTCTTCATTCTTTATTTTTTTGCATATCATTTAATGTCTATTAACTTCTGACGGTTACTGAGTCTTACCGGCTGTTCTTTATACAATCATTGGGCAGATCAAATGCAAATGTGGTTGTTAGTTTTACAATCACCCAGAAAAAGTGAAAATTAAAAATCAGCATTTTTATCTTTTAATATAAACGAGTGGCATTTCTTACCATAACTGTCAGAAGCCGTGCAGTACACACTATCAGATTACACCACAAAGAGACCAGCACGCTCATATTAAGCTCTAGTTCACTGAATTCTATCAGTCATCAGTTATGAAGGGACAATTTCCCCACAACAGCCTGTTTAGAAAGTGAATCCTTTCTCATGTAGAAGCTTTAGCTTAGACTATATTATCATCCAGGCCACCAATGATAAGATTTAATGGACACTTAAACTTTTTGCTTAGATAAAATCTCCTGTAATTGTTTTTAGACAACTCAAGTGATTCAAGCGTGGTGGCATTTTTTTTTAAAAAGTGAGAGCCTCTCACACAGTCAGAAAGTATTCCAGGAAGAAGGTGCTATGTCAGGATCTTATTTTGAACAGGACTGGGCATCTTTGAAAGGGTGCAGGAACATGGGAGCTTTATTGGTAAGACAGAGAAAGAATGTTCTGATCTCTTCCAAATTAAACTTTCAGGTGTGTTACCACCCACTTCCTCTGCCTCAGCTCCAAGTTCTAGAAGATTAACCAAAGCTCAGGCAGATAGCTATAACGCTGATGGAGTTTCCCGGGTTGTTGCTATTCCTAGGATCCCTGAGGAAGCATCTAACTGCAGCAGCAACAAAAGCATTCCTAAGACACACGTGTTTGTTTAAGTCTCAGCAGGTGGAACAGTGGGGGCTGTCATAAGAAAAAGGTTAAGGAATATTCTTAGGCTTGATAAGTTTGAATAAACATTAGGCAATGTCTTTGCGGTTCAGAAACAAATGCCAGGTTGAAAAACAGTCTATACAAGGGTCTGACCACTTAAGTGACCAAGCTGAAAATCTATTATGGTGGGGCTGCATTTACACAGTGTACTTACTTTATATGCTCAGCTAAAGACAACACACACACACACACACACACACACAACACAGTATATTCAATTTTATAGTTACCTACATTTTACCTGGCATTCTACTTGATGTAGAAATACATTCATGAGGGTGTGTCATGAGAACATAGTCCCCATAGCCCTCTCCTAATGCAAGCATCTCGCTTTTATAAGTGTGCCTCTATGATTAAAGATGCATATTCCTATTCAACTTGGTCCTTTAAAGTACATGTAAATTATTTCCTCTGATGCCCAGCCAAGGAAATAAGAAACCTATTGTTACAATGAAAGTGAAAACTGATTGTGTTGGACTTTCTAAGAGATGGTATAATACTAATATTTGTGGGTGGTTGAAAAGATTTTTAGGGGTAATTTTGATTTTAGAACCCAAATTCTGTCTAAGCTATTACTCCTCTCTGATGATGCTCCACTCCACATACATAACTATTACGTTCAGAAATTGGTTTTTAGAGCAGGCACAATGTAAGCATCTCACTTTTTAATGCCACTGAAAAATACTTAATTCCCAGGTCACATTAGACATAGCCCATCTTTCTTTTTATGTATAACCAAAGCAAAATAGTAAAAAAAAAAATCCAAGATGTGAATTCTATTTTCTATTTCAGCTCCTCCTGGACTGATACCTACAGAGCTCATTTGCTTGTTATTAATAGGGTCTCTCTTGAACACATACACACTGACACATGTAAACATGCACATCGTATCTTAATAGTTCTGCCCCAAATGGACTTAGAAAATGTCAAAAAGTAATTAATTCAAAAGATAAGCATATACTCAAAAGAATAATTGCTGGAAAAGCCATGATTCCTACAAGAGTTATGTGCTGAAAGGTCAATCTCATGTAGCTCCTGTGAGTCTCTTTGGCTGGTACCATAAAGTAAGTACAAACATGCAATATGGGGCCCCCTTGGAGGTAACCCGTTTCCATGTTTGTACAATTTTAGCATCAGGACCTTCACCACAATAAGCAGGGGTCCCTGCCAGTCCAGACAGCTACAGGATTTCATGCAAACAGTGAAATGATTCATTGGAATGGCTTAATCCATACCATAGAATGAACGCTATAAACATTTCATTGCTAACTCAAGCATAATCACATACAATAAATTAGAAAAGATGTATTTATTTTTATATCATAACTGACTAAAGAATTAGAGAAAACCCTTAGGTAGTTTTGTCTAAGAGAATTATCTCTATATGAGTTCAGTCTGGATGCCTCCTGTTTTTGCAATATCTAAGTTCCGTTCGTCTTCTGCACTCACATCTGCACTGTTCCTTATCCAACACAAGTCTGTGCTTGGGCATCAATTATGCCTGCTAGAACTATTATTGCTATTTGCATATTTTTAACATTTATTTGTAGTCACCGAAAGTTCACTTTTTATATCAAGCATTTATTGATTGTTTTGCTAAAGAGAGGTTTTGTTTCTTCTAAGTAAACTCCAAGATCGAGTCCAATCCCTACTAACCCAGGAATGGCAGGCCTGCCTGCTTGACCCTGAGCCTTTTTCTCTCCAACATGGGTTTTATCTCTTTCAGTTCCTATTGTGATATTTTTGGCCTCACTGCAGGATTGGGAAGAGATTATATTCCACCCTATGGATCAGAAGAGAAACTTCCTGATGGAACCTGAACTGTGTAACTACATAAATACCTTCCTGTCTTTGGCAGCTTGAGAGAGTGCTGCTTACTCATCTCATAACTAGTGTTGTGTGAGCTGTTGTTGCATTCAGAAAAAGAGGAATGCACCTAAAGAAGCCAGAAAAAGAAAGTCATTATAAAAGTTAAGGATATTTATAAGGGTAAGTTGAATATATTTGTAATCCAAGTCAAATTATCTTTGGCCTTCTTATTTATAGTAACAATAAGGACACTGAAAATTTGGCCCCCAAATGACTATAACCTATAATAAAGAAAATAATCATTGAGAAAAAGAATTCAGAAAATGAAATTTTTTCCACTCTCATCTGCTGCCACCAAGAAGTCTTTGGCATTCTGGAATCTTTATGAAGAATCTGAAATCTGTAAGAAATAGACTCGTAATGTTACAATTTTCTGTAGCATTTAGGTTTCAGAAATACTTCCCATTGGGCTTGTTCTGCCTACACATTTTTATCCTCTATTCCTAGGGGAAATTGACATTAAAGATATGCCAAAAGTCAGATTTTTAACTGGGATACCAGTTGCTTTTTGACACTGAATTTGTAGCAGTGCCTTGAGAATGAAACTTCTACATCTGAATTTCTCTTAAGTCTTCTGGTAGAGAGGGAAAATAGAATTTTTCTGCATTAAAGGGAAAGGATGCTTGGACACAGGATGGGATGGGATCTAGCCCAGAAGTTGCATCTTGTCCAAAGTCATTTACAAATCCCTTGAGACAAAAAGGTAGAAAATCCACACCTGATACAAAAGCAAACTCTAATGATCTCACCAGGAATTTATTTTGTGGCCTTATAAGAACCCCACTTTTATTCCACCTTTTGAGTGAGGTAGAAAAGAAGACAGTTTTCACTGCTGCAAATCTGGCTTGACAGCGCAGCTATCATTAGTTTATGAAACTGGGCAACTTCTAGGATCACACTGAATGTTACAGGACTGTCTTCTTCCAAGCTCCCATCATTTACAGGTATTCCTTTTTTCTTCGAGTTAATACTATGCAGAAAAATCTGACATAAATAATAAAATATGCATATTTACATTCCTCTAGTTCTTTTAACATTTCAATGGAGCAAGGTCACCAAAAGATGGTGTAAATTATTATTGTTAAGCAATGATTATTACAGATTTCAAAGGTTTGTGGCATTAAGCAAAAAATATTTACTTTCAAAATCATCTGAGGAGCAAAACTGTTCCAAATTCCAAATATTTTTACCCTGTTGAGGACAATTTTCTAAGAGGATCATTCACCTTGATTTCAGTATTAACTGTCAGCAACTTCACTTGCTATTCTAAGAACTAAAATCAAACTTCAATTAAGAAACCAGACCTGTGGAGATGAGAGAGTTGGGTGATAAATGTTTCCTCGTTTCTAGCAACTATTGGATTTTCTCTTTCACTCAAAGAAATAAGAAGCAGGCAAATCTCCAAGGCTGAGCTTTTGGGGGTGAGATTTTTCTCACAACCCTACACCTAATTATCTGTGTGTACCATCAGCAGAGATTCTCAAGGTACTGCTTATTGAAACTGACCTGGTGGGCATTCCAGGTCTTAAGGATGAATGAATAAATAACTCTGCTGAATGCTGCTGAATATGTGATAATGTAATTAGTATTCCTGCCAACAGAATTGAAAATGAGATGTTGCATCTCCAGGGACTTCTGAACTTCTCTGTAAATAGTCTCTCTTAAAATGCGCAAGATACGTATAAGCTAAGCAAAAAGGCTCATTCTAAATTAAAATGCTATTATGCTACAGATGATGTGGATGAAGGGCTTACCGAATTGTCAGTCCCAGATTGACAGGGAAAAGCCATCATTTACATATTTTCCAAGCACATTAAGCCCCCAAAGGCATTTGGTTTCTTCAAACAACCAAAAAAAGCCATTTGGGCTAGAAATAATCCACCAGAGGGACACAATAGTGACCCACTGCTAGTATCTCCATGTCAGTAAAAATAAACATAAAATTTATTTGATCCTAAGGAGAAGGAAAACAAACTGTTTGAGATAAGGTACTTTCTTCTAGATTTCAAAACGAGAATTTTAAAAAGTATGATGTTTCAAAATCATCACAGATTGCTGCCTCGATTTGTTTAAAACATTAAGGTATTTACCATATTGGCACCAAATCAAGTCAATCTAATCAATTTCCCCTTAGATACTTCAGTAACTTAGAATTTAAATGTTAATCAGTTCCATTCAGATTATTTACATACAGGTGCATAGGAAATAATCCAATGGATTGTTGCCCAATATTTGCTAGCTAAGACTGCAAAGACAAGAATTATTTTCTCTTCCTTCCAGAGCATTTGCAAAGGATGAGTGAACTTCCTTCAGACTCAGCAGGACTTCCTCAGTCTGGCTGTGTTTCAACTCAAAATGATTTCCTCCTCAGAAACAAGCATGCGAATGCCAGTTCATCTCTCACCAGAAACAAGAATAGAGATGTATGTCTCATGGCTAAAGACTCAAATCAGGAAAATGTCTAGAGAGCAGCTGCTAGTGGGTCCAGTTCCTTTAATGGAATCACTATAAACTAAAATAAACAGAGGAAAGCAGACCACACACTGAGCCAAGAATCAGAAGTGTTGGTCTAACACTGCCACTAACAAGCTCTGTGACTTAGAGCAAATCACGTAAGTTCTCTGGGCTTCATTGTCTGCCTGTGTAAAGGAAAGCAGTTTGACTGGCCACTCCTTGATTTGTTAAAATATATTGAATGCTTGCAGTTTTCCAGCTCCTGTAACAACCACTGGGATTTCTACTGGAGAACCACCTCACAGAGTCTGCACCCTGGTGCACTGACACTGGCTTTTTGGCTCTCTTTTTTTAATATACATTGACCCCACCTTGGTTGATTACTCTCAAAACTGTGAAAAGAAGATTGCCACAAGTCAGCATAAACTACTCCTTTTAATCTTTCAAAACTGGGGCCAACCTTGCTTAATTAGGATCAAAAGGTACATGTAAATAATTAATGAATTTACAAGGATCAACCTATTTTCAGTGTCTGGGGCTTTTACTAGATAATAATTCCATATCATCTTAAACATGGCATTTCATAAAAACTTCTAGTATTGGAGATGGGCTGACCAGTGATCATTTTAGAGATATTAGCAACACTTACCTGCAGAGAGTATGTACTCTGAATTTTTGCTCCTTGGTTTCCCAGATAATATTTTTCTCTACTTAGATTGCTTTCTCTTGGTAATCTTTATCCATCCTAAACCAACCTTCTCTTGTTGAGTCAGGAGGTTTGCTGCTTCCAACACAAATAATTTTCCAATAATATTTGCTTCCATTTTGAAAAGTGAACAGCTATGTATTGAGCAACTATATTTGACCGACACTAGATTTTTATATACATTTTTTCTGTCCTTAGATTTCTATAGCCCAAATGTCATTTCTCATCTCTAGTTCATTGATTTAACACATATTTTTTGACCATTCACCATGCGCGTGGATTTATTCTACGTACCGGAAACACAGTGGAGAGCAAAACAGTCTCTGCCTTCATGGAAGTTCCTAGAAAACGAGTTTCATTTTATTCTCTTCATTTTTTTGTTTTGTTTTGCACATAGTAGAAAATAAAAATTTGTTACAAAACTAGATGCTTATGCTGAAGAGACAAAAATATAGAAACCTGGAAGCAATAAGACTAACTTCAGCTTTGTTACAGGATGATTAAGAATTGTTGTGCAGCAACTCTCTTGATGATCTGATTAAAATCAAGTGCTGTTTGCATCACTGCCACTGTATCCACACTGAAAAAGCTACGGTTAAGCTAGTCTCAGGAATGACTGAGAAGCAAAACACATGCTTTTCAGTGTCTAATTCACCTGCCTGCCTACCTCCCTCCCCCTCCTATCTCTTTCTCCCTCTTTTTTCCTTCCTCCCTCCATTCCTCTCTTCCTTCCTTTAGTCTCTTCTTTTCTTCCAGAATCATATAAATGCTTTTCATAATAACATTTGTTTTAAATTTTCCATCATTTATCTTAAAAGTATTAGCATTTAAGAGATGAGCAGTAGAGAGATGTAGCATTAAATATAAAATTAAAGTATAAAATTTCAAAACCTGATTCAGGAGTAGGGAAGTTTTACCAAGGCAAAGAGCCAATAAAACTTATACTACCTACTGGTGATCAATCGCTTGTAAAGAAAGACTGCATCATAGTTAGCAATGAAGGTCGAGAAGCAGTATGATAGTAAAAGTGTGGTCAAATTTTTACTTCTTAGCATAAGAATTTCTTGGCAAGCATTTTCTAAACTCAGCGTACATTAGCTTTTTGAAAGGTTAATTCCAGAACCTAGTAACCAAGATAGCTGAAAGCTTATTGGCCGAAAAGTTTGATAAAGACAACTGAAAGAAGGGGGAAACAAATCTGTTTTTCTAAGGATATGCCCAACTGATCAAGCTTTCATTCCCAACAGCACACAGATTTCCTGACTTTCAATCTGACACCCATAAATATTCCAGCTCAGCAGGTCTTTGGGTTCCCCCGTCTCTATAAATATACCATAGCTTTTGATTGTTTTATGATGGAAGTTTATTTTATTTTATTTTTGCCTGCACAGTTGGCTTTGTTTTTTTTTTCTATGCTTTATAGACCCTTGTCTTTTTATTAGTTCAGTGTTCCCTGTTGATTTTGTGTTTTATATTCCTGCTGTCACCACCAGAACCTCACTGTAAACAAGAATGTTGTATCTCAGTGGGTTATTTTCTGTTAATGACCTGTGATACAGTATATAAATAAACCAGCGAGTCATCCACAGGTGCAGTTTATTAGAGTTATTGCACTGTGGCTTGGGTAATGTTCCTCAGTTCTTTAAAACTTTGCTGCTTTGAGAAGCAAAGGGGCCAGCTAGCTGGCAGTTTTGAAGAAAGAAAAATGAGCCTGTCACTTTGCAATGGATGGAAATCCAGTCTAATAATCATCATTTTAATTTCTCAGTGTCAACATCTAGGTTGCTGTATGACTTAAAAAATTCCACTCAGCCGAATTACCCAAAGTGGTCGCGTTCTAAGAGCTGTCTTGAGCAGGAGTAGAGGGAACACACAACGGCCCCTCCCCACACATAAAAAATAAAACCACAGGGAAAAAGCACACACGATACTGCGCAATTAGAACAAGAGGGATTGTTTTGGGTTGCTCACAGGTGCATAATGAAGACCGATAATGATAGCTTATTAATGAATTCTCATAACCCCTGGTGAGGTAGGTATTATTTAGACTCAGGTTCACGTTGGGCAATGGAGGCTAAGTAACTTGCCCAGGGCCATGCGGTGAATCAGTCCCTCCGAGGGAACCAGAGACACCAAATGAGCTCCTGCCATACCTCATGCTCTAACCACTAGATCATGGTCTGTCTTTGTCTTGGGATGAAATTAGCAGAAGTGAAATTGGAGCTGAAGAGTCAAAAGACAGAAGGAATATTCGGTAATGATTTCAGAAGGGAACTGAAAGGTAATAAAGGACTCTGAAGACACTACGTGCTTCAGTGAGCAGATATGTGCTACTGGCTTTGAAATACATTAGGAACAGATTCTGTCACACATCAGAAGCATTCAGGACTTGCAGAAGACAATGGGAAGAGCAGAGGTAAAGTGGAAAGTACAGTAGAGGAGACCGAAGTTTTGGACATTCTATACTGTTATCCAGTGTACTTACAACATAATTTAGCCCCACATCTTATCTTGTTGGTCACGCTGTGTAGTGAATAAGGCTGTAGGCTTCTACCTTACTAGTTGTGAGCAGAACATTAGTAGATATTCCTTGATTTTTCCTGTTTTCTTATTATTCATAATAATAATAATAATGCTCACTTATAAATATTTATAATTATTTGTCACTGGTATCAGAAAAAAATCTCTAGTTTTTGCCAAAGGTATCCAGGATGACTCTATTCTGAACTAACCAAAGCAGCGCATGCATAATAAATCCCTAGTAATTTAAGATGTTTAACTAGTGCATGCATAGCCATACCTGTCCCTGAAATAATGAGTTTCACTTCGATGCATCTCAATCTTCAAATTTGTTACAGGTCCTTAATCAGACAAACATACTTATTTCTCTTTGCTGTGTTTGTTCTAGAAATATTTCTGCTCAGTGTAACAGCATGATCAGTTAGCTCCACTGTTTTTATCAAGTATATGAAAAACATGCGATCTATGCCATTGCACAAAATTGGTTTGGGGAGTTAGCATTCCAATACAACTTATCAAATTTACTAATTCAACTGAGAATGATCTATCAATGCATAATCTTAGAAAACAAAATACTAGCACATAGATTTCACAATAGCCAAGTCATGGCTATCCCCAGTTACATTCTACTTCTTATTTGCTATCCCATATTGTCATTATTTAATTCTTGGGTATCACTATTGTTCATCTAGAGAGCACCCATTACTTAAGATGCATGCAGCAGGACAATGGCACTTTTCCTTGTTGTTGGCTTAAATGAGACAGGCAGAGCTGACAGAGTACAAAAATCATACCTGGGTTCTCTGTTCATACACCTCATCTCTCTAGCATTTCTCACCACTACTACTTCTGGGAAATTGATGATCCAGTACCAAAGACCTGTACCCATAAGCACTTCTCTCTACATGGATTGCTTATGGTGTTTATATCTTTATAGTGTCCTTATTAATTATATACTAAGACATGATTAAAATGTTGAGAGAGAGGAAAGCCACTTACAATAATGACTTCAGCCTTCTCACTTTATGAAAGCTCTTAAATCATTATCTAATGTTAACTCTACCAACTACTTGGTATAACACTTTTTTCCTTTTTTTCTTGTAAGAAGAAACAACTATAATACTTGTTTACAACCAGGCAAACCATATTTTTTTTTTAAAAAAGGACAGGAACATCAAATACTGATTGTGATACTTCTTTAATAAGTAATATTTTAAAATTATTATAAATCATAGTGTCTGTTAGGTACGTGAGTGTTTCTCAGAACTTCTATTCTGCACTGGTCTACCCAATTTATCATCTGCTTAGAATCTTACATTTTTATTATTTTATACCTAACTTCCATTTTTACTAATTTACTTTCTAACTTACTAAATAAGAGCAGAGAAATGAAAAATCTTATTTTTTGCCTGCTTTGAGAAATGACTTCAGAGTGACACTTGAAATCAATGTTTGCAGATGCTTGATTAAATGCATGTATGGATGTATATTAACATACATAATTTTCCTTAGTGATTTAAATGACATATAATATTTCATCAAAAATTATAACTTAATATAGAATAAACACTATCAAAAGAGCCTCCAGAGGTTAGAATGTAAGATAATTTATGGAGGGGAGTAAATCCCTCCTCCCCCTTGCTTCCCTCAGTTGAAGCTCTGGGAGCAGCAGACACCAGGAGGTACAGAGCAGACGGGTCAGAAATCTCAGAAGAGGCTGGGAGGAAATGATCTGCCAGAGGTTAGCATCACAGTGGGCCAGGGGAAAGGACGGTCCAAGGCTACAGACAAGCTCTTCTTCTCTGCCTCAGAGAAGTGCTGTATGATGCATATATAGCTTTCTCTTTCTGCCTCTATGTTATCTCACTGTCAATAGACCCCTTTTTCCCCTGAACTGGTGGGGAATTTTGGTATTAGAAATCACAGTAGCCTAGCTTTTGAAGGAAAATTAGAGATTTACTCAAACTGTCACCTAATGCTTGAGTCCATCACACATTACTTGATCAATAGAAATCTACCTCTACCTGAATACTTGCAGTGACTGTGAATTAACCATGTCTCAAAGTAGTTATTCCAAATCCTGCCTCCCTGTAGCTTTCAGCCATTTTTCTAGCCTGCCTTATGGAACAGTCACCATAAACGACTCTCAGGTGTCATGCTCCAGAGTTTTGATGGCAGCCATCACTGGTGAGTTCCTCTTCTCCTGACCTGAGATGCCACATTACACCAACAGTTCTTCAAGTCAAGTGGTTATGAGACCCCCTTATCTTCCTGGCTACTGTTTTCTTAATGCATGCTGGTTTGTCAAGATCCCAACAATAAATGTTTTCTAAGAATGGAAACAATATTCCAGATATAGTGTAATCAATGCAGTGTGTGATAAGGATATTGACTTCTAAGGTCTAGATATACCTCCACTAATACTATTTGAATTTTCTTAAATGGTTGATCAGCTGTATCACAGAATTGGCTCATAGTAAGCTCGAAGTCAGTTAAAAATTTCAGACATTTCACATATATATATATATCCCAATTAGATCTTTCCTACCCTGCCTTCATATATCATAAGACTGCATTAATAGGGAAAATGTTCAGGAAAAAGGAGATAAAATAACCATTCTATGTTGTGCTTATAAGCTCTCACCTGAGTATATGTGTCAGTTCACAACCTTGGGAGCTTCCCAGGTGAAATATGAAACTGGATCCCATACAGAGACAGTAAGGGAAACCCAAGAAAGAGGCAGACCACTCCAGGTTGGTAGGTGGCAGTTTCAGTAAGAAAGGGAACTTACATACAAGGCTTGTCTTGGGCAGCCACAAGATGAGTCTGAAACAACCTCAAGGGCAAATCAACTCCTACTCCAGCATTCGCAGAGATGCAGACTTGATGGCCCTCAGAAGACTGAGTATGGCCAATGGCGGACATTAAAATTCTGTTCTGTAATTTTTGTCTGCAGCATACTTCTCCTCCTTTTGGAGATGAGTCCTTTTGCACATTTCTGGTCTTAATTATCATCTTTAAATATCTATAATTTTTCAAATATTCCAATCAGTGACATAGACTGCATTGCAAATAATTTCAACCCATAAGATATAATTCATATGGACCTAGACATGTAAACAGTTTGGTTGAAAGATCTCATAGTATCCCCAAATCTCAAGACCTAAAAGGCTTTGAACCACTAAAGTTTTTTTTTTCCTTATAGTTTGTGCTGACTTCCTCTTTTAACCTAAACTGATGTAAGTCATTAGTTATGTCTCAATGCCACTACCACATCCCATATGCCTCTGTTGAGAATGAATATTTTCTTGATTTTTCCCCCTATTTTGTGACTGAGTCTATTTGCATTAAGAAATGATGTGACTAACAGTGGGAAGAAGAAAGGGAGCATCTGGCATTATTAGTAGCATAGAGCTTGGAGTTCCTGTAGATGTTTCAGGTGGTACAGCTAGGAAGCATGTTACTGAAGGGTAGGAGATCATGTACTACTTAAAACAGAGAAAGACAAGTTGTTGAAGGTTTTTAGTGACCATGATAAATGAAAACCAATGAAACATAAAAATAAAACAAAAGAATACCACAAAACCTAAAATACCTTAAACATTTGCTTATCAAGTCAGTTTGACATTAGGAAGGGAATATAACTACTGACTGACTTGTTGGTCATGGACAAGCTAGAATGTACCAAGCAAAATAGAAAACTGAAGATGAATGGAATATTTAGTAAGTTGTCTACACAAAATTTAAGGAGTATCATGGCACAAAGTTTCAGAAAACCTGTTGGAAAGGGGTTTATATAGATTATGATGGTAGCTGAAAAATTGCATTGGTGGACTTGACAGGATAATATCTGGGGAAAAAAAAATCCTGCAAGATGAGCATGTTTATAATACTGGTGGACTGATGCTGTGTTTCTACAAAACCCTTAAACATAGCCTATGAGAGAATACCAACAGGAGAGATCCATTTCCCAGAAGGCAACACTGTGGGCACACACCAGCTGAAGATGTAGGGGCTGAAAGAGCCAGCATGAGATGTTTGGTAGAGGTATGCAATTCATCTGTGTGTTATTGTGTAGACAAATATTTTCTAGCAGCACAACTTATTGCAAGCAAGCTAGAATGGAAAAAATATCTGTAAAATTTTATTGCTTCTGGACACAAATCTCTCTTGAACTTTTTGTAAAAAGAAATGTTCTGGCATTAATTTCTCTCAATGAGGCATTCAGCCTTGCAACTAGAGTTTTACTCTGCCCTACTCCGAACTGATATGATGACAATTATGACAATTGTAGGTGAGGAAAAAAATTTTTTTTTCTCTTTACCCATCTTGGATTCATTGGCTGGTGCCCTGTAAGTTATACTGGCAAAGGATAAATTAATTACAGAAAAACAAAGAGGAATTTATTAACATATGCATCGCTCTTACACATGGGAGCACTCAGAGATGAGTAACTCAAAGGGGTAGTTAGAACTAGACTTGTAGAACATCTTAATAACAATAATGAAAACAATAAATTTTTAGAGAATTGATATGATGACTAAGGCTTGGAGTTTCTAAGGTGGCAAACTGTGGGAAGGTAACTATATGGATGAACTAATTGAAGATAAGGGCTGGTGACTGAAGTTTGCTAGGTAGACTCCTTTGGTGCCATCTCTGGGCTGAAAGGGTAGCTTCTGTCCTTCCTGGTAGAGAGGGAAGGGAGGACACCTTTACAAACTTATGTCCTGCTTTTAGGAAAATAGAGGGCAAAGAGCTTTCTTGTATCTGTTTCTCCTCAAGCCTTCAGTTCAAAATAATCCTTATGACAAAATGGCATTTTTGGGGGTGGCATAAATCTATTACCCTTCACACTGATGTAGTCCTTTTCTTTAAGATTTTCATGCAAACATTGTAAACATTTATGGAGTGTATAGCACAAGTCTAGTCAGTTTGATTTTATGTTTGAAACTTCAAAAAATTAGAAATGAAAAGCTTATCATCTCTTTCTATTTCATTTATCAGTTTACTTCTATACATATAAACTAATATGATATTTATAGTTTTTAATCTGACTTGTAATGATTATTCCTATATTTGATTGGAGAAATTTTAATGTCATTGATTATAGGGTGCTGCTCCAGGCCCTGCTGGATTTTTTTTTTTTTTTGAGTACACAGTATATGCATATACTGTTTTTATAAAATCTTTAAAAAAAAAAAAAAAGAAGAAGAATTTTGAAATACTTCTGGCCTGGCAGTTTTCAGATTTATCTATACAATATATATTTATCTATACAATTATTTATTTGTTGTCTCTCCACTAGATTATAAGCTCCACAAAAACAGCAACTATATATGTTTGTTTTCATTTTATTACAGGCACATTTCTGCATGCCTGGTAGAGGATAAATGTCTATTTAAGAATAAGTTAAAATCGGATGTTACTCTTCAAGTTTTTCCTCTCCTCTCCTAAGGTGTAATTCCTCTTTACCCTGTTCTTCTGCACCTAGTTTGAAGGCTATTCACACTCTGAAGGTGTTTACCGATTTGCACCCTCTCACATATCTGATGTCCCGAGATCCTTTCCCCAAAGCATCAGGCGCATCCCTCTCTTCCTTCTTTGTCATCCTGCTGAGAATGTGGATTTTAAAGCCTTGTTTTCTTTTCTCTTTGAACGCTTTGCCCACCAAGTCTCAGATCATTTCCAGTGTTCATCTTTGTAAATAATTCATAGGTTAATGCCAATCTTTGTGTGTGTTCTTAGTTTTGTGTCCCTCTTCCAAGTTATTCACGTGTCAGTATACAACTTAAACTAATCATACAGTCCTCTAAGCAACTGCAGGATTTCTCTGAATGCTTCTTTTTTCTCATGGATCATTTGCAGTTGTATAGTCCCAATGCCATTTTCTAGAATCTTTTCTATCAGCCACATTCTTTCCCAAATCTCTTATCATGGTGCCATACTAATCATCTCTTTCAACTACTTGAAATATTATGTGACTAACCTGAAGGTAAAGTGGAATGAATTGAGCTATTAGTATTTAGTAAGTATTATCTAGCTTTTGCCAATAGTATCTCATTTAATCCTTACAAGTGACCTTAAAGATTGGCATTCTTATTTTATTGATGAAGAAACTGAGAGAGATTAAGACGTATACTTTCACTCTGTCACACCATTTACATGTCTAACCACATCTAGCATTATCTTTGCTCCTTATCACCAATTCCTAGTCAACCTTGTCACTCCTACTCAAGTTCCTGTACCTTTGAATTAAAACCTGCTTTATTTTGCTTGTTAAACAAAATAATATCCCAGATAATGTTTTCTGGCATTATTTCTTTTCTCTTTTGTGAGACTGCAACTGCCAAAAAGTTACAAATTTTATATTTTTTTGTTTATTTTTCCAGTTGACTTGAAACTCCTTGCCTCTGGTCAAGTTCTGGAAACTAAATTTAGAATTTAGAAAAAGGGAAGTGAAGTTAGAAAACTCATTTGTTGAGTGTCTACTATGGCAAAAGTTATGCTAAGTCTTAATTTTTATTAATTTCTTTATTTTTTTAGAAAACATAAGGTATTATTATATTCAACTAATTGTTCTTTTTCCTTTTCCTTCCACTTAATTGAATTAGAATTATTCTTTCCAGTAAGCATAATTAGTCAAATCTTCTTCCCAGATGTACCCCAACTTCCTTCTCATACACACTCAACAAGGCTACATGAGGGAAAGAGGTATCTTTTCCCCTATGTACTGAAGTGATTTAGAATTTCCAAGACGTGGCTTGGAGAATAAAGGATTCTTGCTACAGATTATTTAGAATATTGAAGGTGATTTTTCAGGAAAACAGTGGGGTTTTCCCTTGACTCCTAATAGACATACATATAGTGAAAAGGGAGTATTGGTAGGACGCTATATTGAGAGGAGACTCAGGAATGTATTGCCATTTAGGTAGTAATAACATTTTTTGTGAAATCCTGTCATCTCTGCTATGGGACATTACCTACTTTGGAGGCATGGAAAGTAACAGCAGGCAAAAAAAAAAACAAAACCTTCTTAGTTCTGTTGGCCAAATGGCCTGTAGCCATGGCTGCAGAAGTATCGGGTCTTGCAATTCTTAATAATATCCCTCTAACCAAAACTGTATCATTAGAAGAGGCAATATATTTCCATTGTCCCTTTATGGGCATGAATCTCATTGTCACTAAGTTTAAGAGGATATTTGATAAAATTTGCTTTCTCATTCAAAATTTTAAGGTGGTTTTGCTACCTAGTCATGGATTGTTGTATATTCAAAGACAATAAAAAATCTGTTTTTTCCTATTAAATTTCTTAATAGAGTTACTGAGAGTATATGGGAAAAACTCTACTACGCTGGTATATTCTGTCACATATGTTGTCCTCCACTGTAATGTTTCAGATTTATTTATTAATGTAATGCATTTTTCCATATACCAATCAATTCCATTTAAAGTCTTTGATCAACTGGGCAACTTACTTGGCAACCACATATTCCCCAGTCCTCCTCCTGTGCCTTTTCTCATATCTGAGAAACAAATTCACTTTTAGAAAGACAGAGCTCTAATGAGCCCTTAGGAATCTTTGTTCAAAGATGTTCAGTCCACCAGGGATCAGCTAAGAAGGTGTCTGAAATGTGAATTACTTACTGATTAGAAGCCAACATTAGGATTTTTTTTTCTGTTTCTTGAGGTCACCAATCAAATTCAAATCATGTTTTAAATTCCACCCAACACCAAAGCCCTTTTCTTAGACAAAGCCTTTTTTTTTTCTGAGAAGAATATTTCAAAATCATGGATTCATGTCTTTCAAACTTTGTGGTGGATGAAAAATAATGCTTTAAAGAACTTTGATCCTTTGCAAACAGGACACCATTAGATGGTTTAAATAGTGTCCTTGCCAACTCCCCAGGTCTAAAATGTGTTTTATAGACAATGTGACTATTATTAATGGTAGTTGAATTATTAGAAATTAAAAGGTTTCTAAGCATTATATAAATAAAAATTTTTAAAGCATTTTAAGGAGTTTGAAAGCATTTTAAAAATGTAAAGAATACAAAAGAGTAGTGAGCTAACCTCTTTAGTTCTTCCTCTCATTAAATTGTAGAAAAATTTTAGCTTTTAATTAACTGGCAAAAATATGGGAAAATCCATAACCATATATACGGCGAGGTTCTTTCTCGTTAGACAGAAAGCAACATCAGCTGAGATGCTATTTAGATCCGCAGGAGCTTAGTGTGACTGAGGGGTCGATATTTGGGGGTGGCACAATGAACAGAGCAATTATTTTTTGTGTTTGTGAGGATACATCACCAAATCTGTATCCTGACTTGTCCTCCACTCCTTAGGGGAGAATACATCTTAGGAAATCTTCAGTGTTATAAGAACGAAAGGAAGGAAATGTTTAATTAAACAAGGAGGCTATTTGACCGACGTGGCTTTAATGCCCTGGCAGCCTTCGTAAGCAACGCTAAATCTAAAGTTATAAATGCCTCAGGTTTTAAGAAACCGAGACCAATAAGGACAACCAATCACAAAGAGCCAACCTGGTTTCAAGCTGTAGCCAAGCAATAATTTCCTTACTTTGCTCCTGCCGTTTCTCTGTGGAGAGCCTCCCCCTGAGCTATAGGTGGTGACTTCCTAACCATTTCTCATTTGGCATTGCCCAATTCAAACTGATTTTTAATCAAACAAACTTAAAATTTTTAATATGCCTCCATTTATCTTTTAACAGAAGTTAGGGAGGAAGGAAGGTGGAAAAGAAGGAAAAGAGCCCAAGGGAGAAAGGGAGTGGGGAGGAGGGGAGGGAAAGAATCATTATGAAAATAACAAAAACCCTAATTTGCACCTTTATCTGCATCTCCTAGTAGCAAAGGACTGTTACCTGTGTCATTAACATATGGGTCTCCATTATTCAGTCAGTTTCATCTTCATGTTAATGGCTATTATTTAAAGTTTCAGGGAACTCAGAGAGTTTGGTGTCATCTGAGGCTAGGTAGAAATGTCTTAAATAGACTAGTTTGTAAAGCTACTGCAGTTTAAACTAATACCACTGGTTGGTTCATCTTATGCAAAAGGAGATACAGATCTCCCTGAAACCTTCTATTTTTCTTTCCTCCTTCTGCTTAGGGAACTGAATAGAAACTTTAAAGTTTAAATTAAAAGAATCTTCTTTCATTCAATTTGGAGGTGGGAAATTGGAGATTGCTTAGTCTAGAGAACTTTCAAAGGCTTGATACCTAAATGTATTCACTGGGTGAATTTTTCCTGATGATGAGACATCATTTGAATACACTGAAGCCTCATCATTTACCAGGTTGGTAATAATTCTGATACAAAAATAGGCCTCCATAGGAATGCGGCTTGAACCAATAACAAGCAACAGTGCTTCCTTTGTGATAAATTGACACTAAAGCCCAATCCTGAAAATCTCTTATATTATTTAGAGGAGCAGTGATCAAAGACAGAAGAGAAGAAAGAGCTGGCAGCCTCGTATATTCTCCACTGATGCTGAGATAGTGGCAGTAATAGAGAATGCAGTTACTACCAGGGAGAGCTGGAGAGCAGCTTTAAACCTCACATTCATATATCTTCTGGAAAAGTCAGAGGCAGGAGTGAAAAAAAGTCAGCACAGTGTCTTCAGAAAGTTCTTTAAAACTGGCCATCAAATTGCTGCTCCCCAACAGGACTGAGGTGAAGTACAAACTTATGTAGATCAAAACAAAAGAACTGGAAAGTCACTGGAATGCTGATGGGAATGATAAAAAAAAAAAAAGCTAAGGGTTCGCTAATGAGGGTGGTTTCAATCCAGGGAGAATTTAGTCATTCCCTTTTCCAGTTTATACAACATTTTGTCATTAGGCTAAAATTCTTAAAATCTGGTTTTCTCCACATCATTTTTTGCTTAAAACTCCCCATGTGTCCCCATTGCTTATAGGACTCTGTCGAAAGCAGCTCTTTTGCCCTCTCCTGTGTGTCCATTTCTGTCCCCCTCTAACCTTAAAAGAACCTAATTATAGAAATGAAATCAGTAAGCAATTTGAAACCAACTCCTGACATGCTCTCTTCAATGAGCACCATGCCTTGTTTAACCAGTCAATTCTTTTCCTAGGTAAACAGAAGTAAGAATGAAGAATTAGGCAGTTAAAGAATGATTAGCTCTCTACCCTCAAAAGCCCCCTTAGCAATCCTGCCAGCAGATCACGGGGTAAGGCAACATCTGAAGAAAGGCAGCCAATCTGCACACAATGGAGAATGATGCAGAATCCAACCTCCCGCTTTAATGATTCACTGGGATTCCTCCCCACCATTTCTCCTTTTAAAAACTGTCAGGGCTGAGCAAAATCTTCAGAGTTGGTCTCTGGACAGGAGACCACCATCTCCCCAGATTGCCAGCTTTTCTGATTAAAGCACCTTTCCTTTCTACTGACACTTGTCTCTCAAATTATTAGCTTTTGAGCAGCAAGTAGCTGAACCTCAGTTTGGTAACACTGTGCAGCCGAACAGCTCTAGCAAATTGCTGGACACATTAAAAACTGATGACCAACCAAATTTAAATCTCACGATATAAAAAGTTTATTGACAACTATCTGTACTATAGCTTCCTAAGAAATCAAACAGTTATAGCTAGCATAACATATCATTACAGGAGATCTTAATCACTACCAATAAAATAGTAATTCATTTATATATGCATTTTTCATTACAAAAACATGTTCTTTGCAGATAAGAGTTCAATGAGTCAACCCTCCATACATATACATGGCAGTGCCTACAACTAAAGCAAATATTTCAGTTTATTCTCCCATATATATTGTTGCTTGATTATTTGCATTAACCAGATCTATTCCATAACTTTTACAGTGCTGTTTCACTCTTCCTCTTTTTTCTTTTTTTCAATATTCTCTACTAATTTTCACAACAAAGTTAGTTTCCATTTGTTTTTACAATCTATGTGACCATATTCTAATATTTTGCTTCGTATGTTTTCTCAGAAATTTTACAAAGGTTTCATTCATGTTTATGCTTCTTAAAACTTTTAAGCATTCAAATAAATAAAAGTTCAGCAATGTATGTAATTTTTATAAATGATATTAAGTTAAATTTATAATCATATAATAACATAAGGTGAGAAAGTCCTACATCATAAATTGAAACGTAATTTTGTTTAGACTGCATTGTACCATTTTTGTGCTTATATCATAACATATAATAATTAAGTTTTTATTAAAATAATGAGCAGAGGAACATACAAATATATGTATAAGTTTATAGAACTATATCTATCTATGGGTAGATCATGTGTATTTTTCTCTTCTTCTTTCCTTCCTTTATTCCTTACTTCTTTCCCTCCTTCCTTTTTGTCAACTGCACAGGAAGTGGAAATTTACAATGATTCATGACTTGTAATTTAAGTCCTTAAACAATCTAGTTCAAATATATCTTTCTAACTTAATGCTAGCTACTCTTCTATATAAGCCTTTGACTTTAACTTGAGTGTATTACCCTATCACAACAGGGCACTCTTCCTATTTTTCCACCTTGCTTATATTGTTTCTCCCATAACAGTACCTAACCTCTGCTCACTCTTTCCATACTCTATCTTGGTCATGTCTGTCATGTTCTAGTCTCGTATGTGCCGTCTTTGATTTCCTCGAACCATGACATCCCACCCAGCTTACACTTAATCAGAATCACCTGCATGTCCTTTGGTGGCTTGCTTTGTCACACAACTATCCATGGCCTTACCTCCTGCCTCCTCAGCTATATTTTAAATCCCAGGAGAACAAAAACATGGGCATCTCATTTCATAGCACCTCGTGATAATTTGACAGCTTCTGGGGAGTAGCTGTTGTAGGTGTAAATGAATGATAGAATGGAAATAATTCTGCCAGTTTGTCTAGGGGACAATCAGAGATTTTAGATTTATTTGATTTTTATGTTTTAGTTTGTTTGTTTGTTTCATGGAGTAAGGGAAGAGGAAGAAAAGGCAGAAGACTACTGCCTCTGACATCATAAGAATGTTCTAGACCTTTGTTGGAGGTACTATTCAGCCTTACAGCTGAAATACTTGTCAACATGGCTATAGTAATTATACCACTGCTCTGGATTTTATTTTCTTATACTGAAAGCTGAATGGGAGTACAGTCCTCCTAGAACAGGTAGCAGGATAAGCCAGGTGACGAGTATTATTTTCCAAAGAGGAAGGAGAGAGGACGGATGTAGAAGGCCAAAAAAGATTAACTTAACAATTTGGGTTTCTTTATGTAAGGCACCAAGCCACTTTCCTACACAAATCTGAGAATGCTCAAGTGATTTCTTTACATCTCTAGTCAACTTGAGCTCCCTTACGGAGTCTGAATACCTCCCATTATCTGCTGTGAATATAGAATTACCTTCTCAGCAATACATGTAGACCCTTCAGGGTTACAGCCCTGAGGATATAGAAGAGATTGTGGCACCCTTGGGAATTCAGAAAAAGAACCTTCTGAAGCAACAGCTCTTTTAGTAGAGAAACCAACTTAAAAGGTGACTGGCTAAAGGCAGCCCTGATAATGGATTTTTTTCTTCAGTCAAGGTAGTGCTAATAGTAGGAAGGTCTTGATTGCTTTGTTTTGCTTTGTTTTAAAAATTAGTATTTTGGGCACCATGGATATTGGAAAAGTGGTTGAGGGAGCTCAGCCACAGCTGTGGGTTCAGCTGGAAAGGGAGGAAGGAACTGCAACTCATTGTAGACAGTTTCCCCTGGGGTCCCTGTTTTGTTGGCTTTGAATGAGGCAGAACATTGTTTTCCAAAAATACTCCTATTTTCATTATGATCATCATTGTCATTATCATCATTATTGCTATTCTCCGAATCACCCATCAGAGCAAACATTCACATATTGACAGCGCCTGAATATAAGCGCTTTAGTTACTTTCTCAAAACAAGAGTCTGCAGGGTCACCCAGTTTTTGTTGCTTCATAAGCAGGGGCCCTCCAATTACAAACGTTCTGAAATTACCTTTGTGTTCCATTCACAAACCACATAGATGTATTTTTCTCATTAAGTGCAATTCCATGATGAGAGAAAAGTAAAGTGGCACATATATATTAGCCCATAGAAGGTAAAGCTATGCTTAGAATGTCCTAATTCACCAGACAAAGAATAGGATAAAGTTGTCAAAAATTGAGATATTATGGGAGTTCCACTGAAGGCTGAGGTATTTCTGTATACCCCAAAGTTTCAAATCAGGTGTTTATTGCCTAAAATATGTCTCAGAAAATTAATGAGGTAGGTTATTACCCACAATGTCTGCAGTTTTTTCCATTACCAGCTATAAAAGCAGGTAGCAATCTCACTGTACCTTGAAGGCATCATTCATTATAAATTATTTGCTTCCAATCATGAGTGGAATACAGTGAAAGGAAAAGTACCAAGGAAGGTCTTCACTGTGCTTTCTTAGGACACAAAAATAGGATCACTGAGCATCCATGTTACATTTTGAATTCAAATGATTGATTGGTAACTGGATCCTTGCTATTATCTGAAACCAGACTGGTTTCTTTCCTTATTTATTTTTTTTAAACTAATAAGAGCCTGAGGCATATTCTCTTATCTAGAACAGTAACTCATTACTGAGAAGTATTTTCATTTGTATCTTCTCTCAGTCCTACTTTTGTTCCAACCAACTGCTGGTGAAGATAAAAGGTAGGGGTGGGGAGAAAGTGTTCCTTGTGGTTAACTCTGCTCCTGTCCTATCAGAGAGAACCAAGAGGTAGATTTCTGCTCCTTACTACCATGTTTGGTCATAGATCCAGATTGCTCTTGGAGGACAACAAAAAAATCACTCTCTGTTGATGACTGTCTGTGATCATGCAGAAGTCTTCAAGATATCCAGTCTGTAACCATGAGTAAAAACCGCAGTGGCCAATCATGCAGACACTTCAAATTAGATTCAAATATATTTGTATACACAGATGAACTTCATGTATGATTGCCAAATTTCTCCCTTATCTTTGCTATTTAAATCCAGACTTAAACTTTCATATCACACTTGATTAAAGTACACGATTATTCCACATAAGACTCCAAGGTGAAACAGGCAAGACTCTGAGACTAACAGTCAGTCCTACGGAGATAACAAAGAAGGTGGTAAAAATCATGGACCACGGAAGTTCCTCGGGATTCTGCTTGTGATGTGTTGTGAAATACTAATAGTTTGACATGTTTAAATAGGGGGGAAGAGATAATTACTCAAAGAGCTTGCCAAAATTAAGCGTAGGACTAATCAAGGCTAGCCTGACTGCTGTAATTTCCTCTTACATTGAAGAGAACCCCCACAGGCAGTAGGGGTGCCTGATGGATGTTCTCCTTAGGAAGTGTGTGGTCATGTCTGATAAGCACAGGCAGCACAACACCATTTATTCTCATCAAAGCTTCCCAGGCAGGAAAAATTAAGAGATAGAGATTACCATTTAATCTGAAAGAACTGGGATCTTTATTCAGCAGTACTTATAATTTATGTACTTGAATATTTTGCTATACTTAAAACCTTGAAACTTCCAAGTATAAAAATTACTGCTAGTTTTCTTAGAGTACCAATGGTAGTAACAACTTACCTTTACATAGACTTCCACTTTGGAGCTGGATTCTTTATCTTAATGACTAAAATACATTGTATCTCTGTAGCAATAGTGATTTGTTAAGGGATAAAATATTGTAATGAACAGAAATGCATTCTAGTGTCTGTTTTTTTGGTTCATTCACTCATTCAACAAGTTACCATCATCTTTGCACCATACATTCTGCCAGAATTTGAGGTTACACAGCTTATCTTAGCTTAAGGTAGGTTTCACTCTAATGAAAATGAACCACCAAAAATCTTAGATGCCTTTAATGACAAAGACTAATTTGTTGCTTATATATCTCTTGAAGGTTGGCTTTGACTCTGCTCTACGTCAATCTTCATTTTGCAATTTAGGGTGAATGAGCAACCCCTGTCTGCTCATGCTGGTCTCATTGTAGTGGGAAAATAGCAATGGTAGAATCACATGGTGGTTTTTAAAATTTCTGCCTGGAAGTGGCATATGTTACATTAACTCACATTTCATTGGCCAAATTAGGTCACATCTAGAAACCAATTGTCAATGAGGTGGAAAAAGTAATCCTTCTGTCAAGAGGTCTTGGAAGTGAGGGGCAGTGAATATTTCTGACAATAATGCAATTTACAACACTGCCTAAGGGTACTTACAGTCTAGATGGAAAGCTGAAAGTTATGACACAGAAGTGCTACAGGGCATGCGACAAGCAGAGTTCTGTATTAGCATCTATTAAGGTTCTTCAACTTGCCCCCTATTAAACGTTGCAAATATGTACTCTTTTGGTAAATGTTTCTGTTTTCCTTATACTAAGTTAAGGAAGATATTTGCCAAAAGAATACCAACATAACCCAGGGTTCATGGTAAAAATAAAGCATTTGGAAATGTAGATCAGATATATAGTGATTTCTCTATATGAAGCCACGTTGACTGAATGTCCAATTCAATTGACCGTGTAGATATTGACCATCACAATCACAGGAGGAAAAAACTCTAATTTAATGGAAAAATGACTGATTCAATAGTCACATATCAATACAGTCTCTTGATCATCCAATAACTTTAGATCTCCTTAAAAACCAAATGACAAGGGCAAAGAAGTGGAAACATATTAAAATTCTCATGACATCCCTCGCTGACCTTCATTAGGCCACTGTTGGTTTGCTTTTGGCTCATGTCTTTGTACTAGTTCATCCAACTCCAGATGAATGCACATCACACATTCCAGCCTAAACCTCATCTGAGAATTTTCATCTAATTTCATTTAATATGAAATGCCTCTAACATCTAATAAAATTTGATAATATTCAGTTGCCCAAAGGGGCTGATTGTTAACTTGTCTGAAAACTTGTGATTCAGTTTAGTCATCCTTAGAATTTATAGTCAGTAAGTGTATCCATATAAATAATTCAACTACTAAGGAAAGACAGAATCTGTGAAAATGGTGGAATTTGCAAAACTTTCATTATCATGTTTAACATCTGAGGAGCTCTTAAAACTGAATACAAAGATCCATTGCTTAATGAAGGCTATTTTTTAAAATAAGTATAATATAAGTTCTTAACTTTGCTTGAAACTAAAATTGCAAGTAAAATTCTTCTAGGAGAGAAAATTAAATGACCATTTTGATAAACTAATAGATTTAAAAAGTAATAGGTATCTAGGGTGACCCCCTGTTGTTACTGAAGGAACAGTGAGTGACTCAAAGACAGAGGACATGAACTACACCCAGTTCTTCCTTCAGTGAAACGTGCTATCAGAGCAGTAACTTGCTGTGCTCAGATATTCTGAATTTTGAAACTGAGTGATCTGGATCAAGTGCTGGTAAATTTGCTAGAAATCATATTCCTTTCTTTCTTCTTTTCTTTATTGATTGAACTATAATAACTGGACTACTAAATCTAAATATGTCAGACAAAAAAGTAGTCACTGGATAATGTCTTAAATAAAACAGTTATGGTCTCTGCTCCCAGGAATGTGGTATCAACAAAAAAAGGAAAAAGAAACAAATTGTTGTAGTAGGTTCCATGAAATAAATAAAGCCCTGATACCTAGAAATCTATGTAGGTAGTGAAGGATGTCTTCTCTGAGGAAGTCAATAGCCCAGGTCTAAAGAATGAGAACTGGGGACAAAAAGTGTTGCAGGCAGAAAAATTAGCTTCAGCCATGTAAAGGATTTGGTTTTTATTCAAGTGCAGTGGGAAGTCATGGATGAGTTTACAAGCAGGCAAGTAAGAGGAGGTGATTTATGTTTAAAACAATTGATCTGGCTGTTGTGGGAAGAATGAATTATAGAAGGGTAAGAGTATAGGCAAGGAGATACAGTGAGGGAAACTGCACTGGCCCAGGCAAGATGTGATGGGAAACTGGACTAGGAATAGTGAGAGGCTTAAAGCATGTTGACAAATAGATTAAAGTATGGCATTTTAGTTATAAAAACGGATTCACAATTAATTTCCAGACGGTAACTCAAGACAAATTTTTGCATATACCAGATTAAGTTCAAAAATACTTTTTGCAAAAATCTTTCAAAGGCTCATCTAGAAGAGTCACACTTGCCAATGTGCTCCAGCCATGGCCCAGAGACTATATCACCAAGACCCCAGGTTAGAAGAAACAGTCAGCATTACATGTCTCCTAATTGCCCCAATCCTCTAACTTGTGTGAAAGAAGCTGATGAAGTCAAAGGGTTTTGCTCAGTATAAGTTTTAGATATTTGCATATCAGAGATGCCATAATTATATGCAGATAACCATTTTGGATCATGTTTTATATGGATAATTGAGATGCTTATACCACTTATTTTGTATTTTTAAAATACATTTTTTCTGTGACCACCTTTAAAAAGCACCTTTTACTGGTTCTACTTGAGACTGTTTTCCAAAACCACTTCCAAAATTCGGCACTCTGAGTAAAAATGCTCAAAACCTCCTGGTAAGCCTGAGTATTGATTATCTTCTAATCTAGTTTTGACTTTGCCTTGAAACTTCAGCCATAAAAGATTTAAAAGATTCTGCCCTTCACTAAAAGCTATCATCTGTAATCCTTGCACTTGCCCATTTCAGAATCCAGATGACTGAATGTCACATTCAGTTACCTTTATAAACCCCCAAATCAAAGTTTCTAATATCAACACTTGCCTCACTCATCACTCTTGCTTCTCAACGCCCAATTTATTGGTAATTCTTTACCACCCCTTGCCACTTACTGTCTGCAGGGCTTGAGTGGTCAGAGCAGCTAAGCAGGCTTCTGGAATCAAACAGCTTTAAAAGTTCCACAAATTTCACACTGAAAATGGGAAAACATAAAAATAGTGCATGTCAAAATGTCATCCCATGTTGACGGTAAATCACTTAGCTACCATTTAGTTTGTCTTTGGTGTACTATTGGGAACCACTAGCAGCTGCTGTGCATGTGCCTGTGTGTGTGCGTGCATGTGTGCTTCAGTGCAGTTTCTTAAGCCCTTGGAAAATGCTGCAGCTTTTGCCTCCATTCTTCTTTTTTAACCTTTTACAAATAGCCAAAATTATGTATGGATATGCGATTTTACTGTCCTTTTCTCTCAAATGCAGGCAATAAAAGTTGATTTGCACTAACAAGCTAAAAGCTCTGAGTGCTACCAGACTCTGCTGCCTTCCAGGAGGGAGAGCAGCTATCAGATCCTATGATGGTAGAAAGTATTTTCACAATAGACATCACAAAGATTTAGAAGCCAAAGTTGGGATCCAATCTATTGTTCAGAAGTCAGTCAGTATAGAAGAAAAGACTCAACTGAAAATTGGTCAGAGTACAAACTATCTTCCTCTTCTGCTGCTTCTGATTTCAGTTTAGTCCAGATAAACTATAGCTGCTGCAATCTCAGCCCTCCCTACCCTCCTCCACACTTTGCAAGGATTCTGACTATGGTAGGCTCAAGGGGTTAGCAATAAGATATAAACATGTTTACGAGAAAATACGTGCTAGAAATATCCTATCTTTATGCCATTGGCTGGCAGTTGAAACTTCCATTAGTTAGTTACAAAGAAAAGTAGAAAATACAGTCAAAGAATATGTTAAAAATTAAAATATTCCTCTGATTATATGCATCTATTTTTCCCATTTTACATTTCATTGGCAAATTTACTAAATTTGAAAAAAAATGTTAATTTGAAAAGATGTTACTGTGGTCCTGCAGAGAATTGTGGGCTAGAAATACAAAGCTGCCAATTTGCTAAAGTAGATTTGCCTAAAATATGTATACATTTTCTTCTTAAAAGGTGAAATTATAACTGGGTGGTTTCAAATTTCAACCAGCATACAGAATAGGCATACAACCACTATTTAACCACCATGATTATGCTGTTCAGGCAAACAAAAAGGTGTCCCTAGAAAGGGTGGAGATTCCATGAAAAAATGAATGAGTTTAAAAGGAAGAATATAGTTCATATTAACAGAAAGGCTAACCCATTTTTGCATCTTGGCCTTTCTCCCATCAATCAAAACCAGAAGGACACAAGTGGAATATTACAATGAGTTTAGGAAAAAAAATGTTTGTCAAACCATTAAGTCACTTCATACAGTATAGACAAGAAGTAGAATGGTAGTGGTCTCAGAGTTTGGGCTTTGGAGCCAAATAGTCTCCGTGTTCTAATCCAAGCTGCCATTTGTAGTGAGTTCCATGAAAGAAATAAAGCCCTGATACCTAGAAATCTATGTAGGTAGTGAAGGATGTCTTCTCTGAGGAAGTCAATAGCCCAGGTCTAAAGAATGAGAACTGGGGACAAAAAGTGTTGCAGGCAGAAAAATTAGCTTCAGCCATGTAAAGGATTTGGTTTTTATTCAAGTGCAGTGGGAAGTCACGGATGAGTTTACAAGCAGGCAAGTAAGAGGAGGTGATTTATGTTTAAAACAAGTGACCTGGGGGCAGGGAGAGATGGTGGAGGAAACTGTACTGGTCCAGGCAAGATGTGATGGGAAACTGGACAAGGAATAGTGAGAGTTCAGGTCAAGGAAGGCAAATGGATTTTAATTACATTTTGGGGAAAAAAAGGGTCAGTATTTGCTGATATTTGGATATATGGAATGATGCAGAAGGAAGCTCTAGGAATATCTGTAGCCCTCCGGCTTGAACAACTGGGTAGATGGTGCCCTACAGTGAAAACATGAAGGCTTGGAAAGAAATCAGTGGGAGGATACATGGTAATCAAGGAATCCATTTTAATCTGTGCAGTGGAGATTTTAAGGTGAAGTTGGGTATTAGAACTTGGAGCCCAGAAGATGTAAATGACACTTTATAAATTTTGCTCAAGTATCAGTAACTTCCAGGTATAATTCTATACATAGAAATGGACACAGATACTACATGCATGAAGTCTGTTTTTTATGTAGAGCTGTACTGTTCCTCTATTATAGAATGGATAAAAAGTTCATTTGGATTTTATTCTTAGAAAAAAATTTAAGCAAGTCTAAGTAAGCTACAAGGCCATTAAAAGCAATAGAAGGAGATAGAGATCAGCTCTAACTAAATCCTGTGCAAAGGAATTTATCTATCAAGTATTCACCTCTTCTGGAAGATAAGAAAAATTTTCTTAACCAGTTAATTGAGACTGTTAACTAAATGTCATGGCAAATAAACTCAAATTTTACATCAAGAATCCATTTTTTATTGCAAACGTGGCAAGAACACTTAAACTTGTGTAAAGTGATGAGACAGCACTTCCAGAATCCCTGCTGTGCCTCATGATTAAGATTTAAATCCATGGCTTATTGGGGAAAAAAAAATGGTGACTGGGAATCAGTGGCAATACAGCACTGATTCAGATTCTGAAGCAGCTATTCCCTGATCTCCTGATGAAAGATGAGACTGGTATTTGACAGTATGACATAATTACTACTCATCAGGTTAGTAGAGTTGACAACAGTGGGTGGAGAATTTGTTAGGTTTTCCTGGGAACTATGAGACCAACCTGAGGTCAGGATAGCAACATCTTAGAAGGAATCTGCAATTTACCTGTTTTGTTACTCAGACTCCACACAGCCATTAATTGACTTCACATCAGTTGCATACATATCTGCTTAGACGTCTGGATATTTGGCTCTTAGACAGAGTTTTTCATTTATCTTCTTTTCTACCCAGGGACTAGTAAGATGCTTCACACATAGCCAGAATTCATTTATTTGATAAAAACAGCACTCTGATTTTGTATGGTAAATTCTGGTTCCAATATTTTTTATCCCACAAAAAATCTGTATCACAAATAATTAGTCAAAATGTATTTATTGAAGACTGACCACATAGTCATTGTGCTTAATGTGTGTGCTCTTACGTGTGTGCAGTGTGTGTATGTGTAAGTTCTCAATGCTTCTTGAGTGAATAAATATGCAAAAAATTCAAGGAGAGTTCATTTAGGCTAAATTTGTCAATGGATGCTCAGTGGAAAAGGTGGGACTTGAGCCATCTTTTGGGAAGAAACAGGTAGAGAAATAAGGAGCCAGCAACAACTTCAATATTTGGATAAGGACAATTACTCAATGAAAGAACTTTGCCTTGACAAGGAGCTAATATACAATGCGTTCCCATTGTCATCTTAGTAAACAGCTTTGTCCCCAATGCACAGAAGGAGACTAGTTGTGGCTCCCAGGAAAAGCAGTAAATTAGGTTCAGACTGATGCTTTGCTTATAGCTGGAATCATCCCCAGGATTTTAAATTTCATAAGATGTGTGTGAAACCAAGGGAATCTGGGTAGTTGAATGGGGATGTCAGCTGTCCCTAAGAATTTAATGCCATTTATGTCATTTTTTTTAGATGGTATGAACTACTTAGGGACAGCTGACACCCCCATTCAATAACCCAGATTCTCAAACTTATTTACAGACTCAGATATAGAAAACAAACTAATGGTTATCAAAGGGGAAAGGGAATAAATTAGGAGTTTGAGATTAGCAGATACACACTACTATATATACATAAAATAAACAACAAGGTCCTACTATATAGCACAGGGAACTATATTTAATATCTTGTAATAAGCCATATTGAAAAAGAATATATATATACACATGTATGTATAACTGAATCACTGTACTGTACACCAGAAACTAACACAACATTGTAAATCAACTAGATTTCAATAAAAAAGAAGTTCATGCCAGTATCAGAGTACAAAAATGATGATCATATGGCTTCTATAACTACTATTACTACTACATCTGATGAGTTTATATTTTGTTTTAATAGATAAAGGATTTATTGCCTAGAATCCAACCTGATAACTTCATTTTCTGAGTGGACATTACTCCTGTTGGTGCTGTCTATTGTGGTCCACATAAAAATGAATAAAATTGGTTGAGTCTCAACTCCAACACTTTGAAACAAAGGCTATTATGAAACTTTTCAAGAAATTTTAAGTCCTGAAATCTGATTCACCACTAGTTGATTAAATCTGCCAATGTGCATCTGTCAAGGTGCAGTGAAGACAGGAAAGGATGTAGAAATGTATCTAAAGCATAAGCTTGATTCTACGTTTCTGTACTATCCACTATAAGGAGCAATTTTGAAAAACTTTTTATTATGGATATCTTCAAACATGTAAACTAGATAGAATAGTAAAATGTATTCTCATGTACCCATGAAAAGCATCAGTAATTATCAATACTTGGCAAGTCTTGTTTCATCTAAGTGTTCACCCACTCCCTCTTTTTCCCTCAAGGATTATTTTAAAGAAAATTCAAGAAATCACGTCATTTCATCTATAAATACTGTCATTATTTGTCTCTAAGCCATTAAAACTCTTGTTTACATAAGCATAAAACCATGGTATGATTTTAAAAGTTGCAGGGGTACCTCCTATGTCCTTAACTTGTTTTTACCAAGGTCTAAAATTCTACAGACTTAATGTTCTTTATTGGAAGATAAAATACTAACACCTCATCTGAACTGCCACAACTAAAACCTTTAAGTTATGACTTATTAAAGAAAAGGTACCTGAATTTGTGAAAGATCATGACTGGCCATTTTTGTGGCCATTTTTGCAATTGTATCTGTAATAGGCACAGACATCTAAGAAAGTTCAGAAACTGTGACAAGGTCCTCAAGATCCTAAGGTTATCTGTTCCTTGAGGGTAGATAATAGTCACAAGTGTGCAAGATCACAGAACAGTGGGTGGCAGAGGTAGGTTTCTAAGCCAAGACTCCAAAGGCTACGTCTTAACTTCTGGCTTTTCCCCACCGTCCATCCCTTTCTTGGATAACTTTCCTGGAACTAATGTTTAGTCTTCTGTAATCCTGCCTGTAAGTGTATCACCCAAGAATGTTTCTCTTTTCTAGTCATCCTTGCTCCAAACTCCCCACTGTCAATCAAATGTGTTGGATTTCTTTAATGTATCAAACAGAAGAAAACAGATATAGTTATGCTGCACATTAAAACAGACTGAAATTCCAATTCTTGCTTCAAGTACAACATGATTATTATCAGCTGTAGAGGACTGGAATTCTGAAAATTCCTTTCAAACCCAATGGCTTCCTTGAGGTTCCCTGAATTCATTTCCAGTGTGTACTGATGAGTGAGCTTGAAGGAAATGAACTAGAAGACATGCAAATTATTTCAGACTGCAGCAGCCTGAAGAGGACTACAGAAGATAAAACTTGGAAGTTCCTATGCCAAACTGAGCAGCCCATCCATCTTGATGGGTTATGACAAAATTTACTCAATTTTATAGGGAAGGCTTCCTCTGCTCTTCACATGAAAACTTCATCTGTTGCAGAAAGAAAAGAATGTGCCAATCAAGCTTATGAAGTATTGGCATGTTAAATATAGAGGATTCTAACAAAAACTCTAGCCACTGCAGGTCACCTACCCCTTCCTGTCACAACCAGTACTCAACAGGTGGCAAGGAAGGGCATGCAAATTCTGAGTTATTTATCATGCTTTGGTAAACAGAGAGCCTGAGATGAACTACATGATTCCAATGAGGTGTTTTCTGCTAACTCAATATAAATAAGCGGATTATGATAGTCAATGTCCTTCTGGAGGCTGTAGTTCTAGTGCCTCATCAAACTTACAGTAGTGATTGCTCTCCAGTGCTCCCTTCTCCCTGCTTAACTAAATCCCTTCCTTCTTCCCAAGTCTAGTGCAAGTTCCCCTTCCCTCGTAAGCCTTGCTCGATGACCATGGCCTTTAGACATTGTTTCTTTATCTTCATTCTTGTTTAACTTATTGTCTTTTTCACTTTACTGGAAAATTAAAAGATGCCTTAAAAGTAATTTTAAGCAGGCACCAAATCAGAGAGATGATCATATGTAAATCTAAAAAAATACTTTGTACGTCTCTGTTTACAACTAATTTTTGTTATATAGGATGTAAGGATTATTGATATTATGTTATAAAAGCTGGGTATAATAGGAATTCTGAGAAGGAATGTGTAAAAGTGGGCAGCATTCCAGAGGGATGTAGCTCTCATATGCAGTGGGATCACTTTCTAGCAAGCTGTTTACTACCTGGTGCCCCATGAAAAGTGACAGAGTGGAGCAAAAGGGCCACAGTGAGCCGCCCTAGGCTCCAAGCAAACTCAGCTGTGTACTCCTGCACCTATACCCTTATTCAATAAGTAACAGCTGTATCTTTTTTTTTGCATTGAAGACAAGCTTTAATCTAGTCATTGTTTTCCAGTAACAGAAAACTGTTGATCGTTAATCAATTGACATCTAACATATATTTAACTTATATTTTTCCATTGGCTTATTTTTGAAGTGAAAGGAAGTTTATATACAGAGATACACACTCCACAGACACAGTGTGGTCTATCTCACTCAGAAGGGAAAATGGCTTAGGAGATACACACTCCGTAGGCAGAATGTGGGCATCTCAGAAAGGTGAAAGGGAGAGAGACTAAGAGGTGGAGGGGTATCTAGTTTAAAGTAAAAGTAGGTACACACTCCATAGACGGAGTGTGGGCCATCTCAGAAGGCAAGAAAGAGAGCGACCACAAGGTGCGGAGTTGTTAGGTTTTCTGGGCTTGGTATTTTCATATGCTAATGAGTAGGAGGAACCTCCATCTCACCATCTTTCTAAAACACAAGTTTCGAGAAAGGGGGTAAGTAATTTGGAACTTGACTTGTCAAGGACATGAATCTTAGTCATCTAGCACGTGACTTTGATTTGTTCCATCTGTCAGAAATCCACTGGCTTTTTATCTTTCTCTTTAACTAAGTTGTAAACCCACTGAAAATACAGACTCCCCATTTTTGCTATCCTCATGCACAACTCATTGCCTCAGGCAAAATATACTGTCGATGCAGTATTCATTTGCCATTGCTGATAACAGTCTAAATAAACACTGGAGTGCTAAAATATTTGCAAAACCTCTTCTTGAGGAAAAAGGTGGTTTTACCTGATAATTCCCTTGTAGCCCACAGTCACACATAGAGGTAAAATAGATTTTGAGATGAATAAGAACACTAACTTACAGTGTCTAATGGGAATAACAGAATATTAAGTCTATCACTTATTTTACTGTGATTCAAAGTATTTAGATCTATTCTAAGTTATCACAAGTTATCACCACCGTAGACATTTTCTGGAGATTTTAATCTTAGATTATCTCACAGCTATTTGCAGTCAGTAGCTCAAATGGCTGTAAGATAATTCAAGTCTTGTATCATCTTTTACTACTTCTAGGTTTCCTATAAAATCTGAGAAAATAAGAGCTAAATCATTGAGCCTTTTTTTTCCCCTCAAAATAACATTTAATGAATTGCTATGTCTTTAATTTTTGTAGGGTAGATACAGACAAATCATTGCATAACTTTTAAATTTACTATAAAGTTTCGACGGAGGATATTGTGTATCATACCATTCAGTGTCTGTTGTACAGCACCTTAACATCAGATTCTTCTTTCAAAGTTTGGGACTAGAAAAACTTTTCGTTTCCCTAAGGAAATTAAATGCATTCAACTCTGTACACATCCTTCATTTGGATACCAGGAAGCTTACATGGTTTTTGTGCTCAATCCCCAAAACCATATTGAGCTTTCTTATCAGTACATGTGTTTTCTTTCCTTAGCTATGTTTCTGTATTGTTTAATTTGTTATTTTACTACTTCTTTTATATTGCATTTGTCATTTTAGTAACTGATTTAAATCCTTTCTTAAAGGATGTGGTATACAATGTATTGAAATTGAAGTCACTCTTAGCATTAAATGAGCAGGCAAGCTCTGGGAGGCTGTACTGGTACCAATATGAGCAATGGAGTGACACTCGCCTTGCTTGAGCTCCACTGAGCAGGCCTCTGAAAAGGCTGGATGATAAGAAGCTGTTTAAGAAAGCTCACCCAACCAACTAGAATAATGAGCTGTATATGGGGCTAATAGAGTAAATGCTTTCAGAAAATGCTGACTTTATTTCACTTAGCATGATACTCTCAAGGTCCATCCATGATGTTGCAAATGGCAGGATCTCCCTCTTTTACAGCTGTATAATATATATGTAAACATATATCAGATTTCCTTTATCTTGTTCATCCACTGATGGACACTTAGGTTGCTTTCATGCCTTGGCTACTGTGAATAAAGCTGTAATGAATGTGAGAGTGTAGATACCCTTTGAAATACTAATTTCATCTTCCTCAGATATATACTCAAAGAGGGATTGCTGGATTATTTGGTTGTTCTATTTTTAACTTTTTGAGGAAACTCCGTACTGTTTTCCATAATGGTTGTACCAGTTTACATTCCTGCCAACAGTGCACCAGGTCTCCCTTTTCTGCACATCCACACCAGCATTTGTTCTCTCTTATCTTTTTGATATTAGTCATTCTAACAGGTGTGAGATGGTATATTGTTGTGGTTCTGATTTGCATTTCCCCAATGACTAGTGATGTCGAGCACTTTTTCATGTACTTGTTGGATATGTATATCAAATCATCACATTGTACACCTTAATACAAAGTTACATGTCAATTATATCTCAATAACACTGGGGAGGTGGGGAAGAAAATGTTGAACCTCTGCCTTCTGCTAGGAAAATAGTAACTGAACGGGATCTTGGAGATTGCAATTTAGACAAGGAAATACAGTTTTCTCAAGAAAGCCCAGGTAGTTAGTATAGCATTGATCATGAAAAAAGGTTTCTTGAATACCAGCATTTTTTTTTTTTTTTTTGACTTCTTGAATACCAGCATGGTTTTCCTGACTGACTTTTGAACATCTTATCACTTCTTAGATAATGCTGCCTGAAGGTCTGGGCCAAGACAGTCTAGACACAAGTTCAACTTCCTGGAGCCAAGGAGCAATTATTTCCTGCGCTGGATAGGGGAGAAAGCATCAGGCCTCACTATCTCTGGGTCAGAGACCTGGAAAATAATAATTCTTTCTACATGTTCACTGACATCCCTGAGTGCTCAGTAATGTGGGTGTCAAAAAGACAAAACCACATATTGTACTTCCTTGCCATCATTTTGGGCAACAGCCAGATGGTCATGACTATTCAGCATCCAGATAAGTTTGGACAGGAGAGCCCAAGACCAAGACTGATGTTTGGCCACATGGGAAAGGGCTGGAAAGCCCTCAGGGCTGTCAAGCAAAATATCCATTTCTGGAGAAGTCAGTACAGAAATAAAGGACACAGTTGTCAAGAACAGAATTTGGGAAGTCAGGCCAGGAAGCTAAGTTTTGGTGTAAGTGGGCGTCTGATCTTAGGGAAGAAGCTTCTCTATTTTAAAGTAAATTTCAGTTTTTATAGCAATTTTAGGTATACAAACATTGTGCAGAAAACAGAGTTCCTATATACGCCTCATGCCCACAGTTTCTCGTATTATTAACATCTTGTATTAATGTAGTATATTTGTACAACTGGTAGACCAACACTAATACTCTAAATTAATGACCATAATTTATATTAGGGTTCACTCTTTGTCTTGCACAGTTCTCTGGGTTTTTATAAATGTGTAATAGCATGTATCCACTACTAGAGTATTACAGAGAACGGCTTTGCTGCACTAAATTTGCCCGAAGATCAAACTATTTAGCCCTAACCCCCTCCCCCTTAACTCCTATTTCTACAGTTTTGCCTTTTGTAAAATGTCACATGTAGTTGGAATCATGCATTATGTAGCCTTTTCAGACTGGTTTCTTCTACTTAGCAATATGCATTTAAGTTTCTTCCATGTCTCTTTGTAACTGGACAGCTCATTTCTCTTTATTGCTAAAACAATACACCTTGCATGGATATTCCAGTTTGTTTATCCATTTACCTATTGAAGGACGTTTTTGTTTCCAATGTTTTGGCAATAATGAATAAAGCTGCTACAAACATTTGTGTGCAAGTTTTTGGGGAGATGAAAGTTTTCAATGCATTTGAGTAAATACCAAGCAGTGTTACTGTTGGAGTATATAGTAAACCTATGTTTGACTTCATAAGAAACTGCCAGTCTAAGCATTCCTATCAGCAATGAATGAGAGTTCCTGTTGCTACACATCTTCATCAGCATTTGGTGTTGTCAGTGCTTTGGATTTTGGCCATTTTAATAGATGTGTAGTAGTATCTCATTTTAATTTTCAGTTCCCTAATGATAAATGATGTCAAGCATCTTTTTATATGCTTATTTGTCATCTGTATGTTTTCGCTGGCTCAGATCTTTGAGCCATTTCTGTTTGGGTCTTTTCTTATTGTTAACATTTTAAGAGTTCTTTGTATATTTTTATTACAAGTACTTTCATCAGATAAGTGTTTTGCAAATATTTTCTCCCAGCCTATGGCGTGTCTTTTCATTTTTTTCAACATTATCTTTCATGGAGTAGAATTTTAAAATTTTAATGAAGTCTGATTTGTTAATTTTATCTTTCTTGAATTATAATTTTGATGTAATGTGTACAAAAAATTAGTAAACTCAAATCATCTAGATTTTCTCCAATTTTATCTTCTAGAAATTTTATATTTTTGCATTTTAAAGTTTTTTGACCATTTTGAGCTAATTTTTGTGAAAGGTGTAAAGGTTTAGGGTCTGTATGTAGATTCTTCTTCTTTTTTTCCTCTTTTTTTACATGTAGTTCAATTGTTCCAGGACCATTTGTTGAAAATACTATCCTTTCTCTATTGAATTGCCTTTGCTCCTAGTCAAAAGATCAAACTTTTACATTTATACAGTCTTTGGATTGTTTCTGGACTTTTTGTTCTGTTCCATTGATGTACGTGTCAATTCTTTTGCTAAGACCACATTATCTTTATACTAAGTCTGGAAGTCAGGTAGTGTCAATCTTCTGACTGTTTGCTTTAGTATTGTGTTGGCTATTTTGGGTCTTTTGCCTTTCATATAAACTTTTAATTACTGTGTTGATAGCCACAAAATAACCTGCTGGGATTTTAGCTGGGATGGCATTGAATCTATACATCAGTTTGGGAAAATTAATGTCTTAATGATGTCATCTTGTTCATGAACATGGAATATCTCAATTTATTTAGATCTTTAATTTCTTTCGTCAGAATTTTATACTTTTCCTAAGAAAGATCTTATATATATTTTGTTACATTTATACCTAAGCATTTCAATTTTTTTTTTGCTAGTATCAATGTTGTTTCATTTTAAATTTCAAGTTATAATTTTTTATAGCTGGTATACAGGAAAGCAATTGACTTTTTTATATTGACCTATTTTTATCAGCCTATAATCTTGCTATATCTGCTTATTAGTTCTTTTCTTGTCTAGTCTTTAAAATTTTCTAAATAGACAATAATATCTCCAAAGTCGAGACAGTTTTATTTCTTCCTTCCTAATCTAGATAACTTTTACATCACTTTCTTAATACATTAGCTAGGACTTCTACTATGACGGTAAATAGCAGAGGTGGGAATGCATCTATTTTCTCACCATTAAGCATAAAGTTAGCGTCAGGTTTTCTGTAGATGTTCTTTATGAAATTGAGAAAATTCCTCTTTATTCCTAATATTCAGAGAATTTTTATCATTACTGGGTACTGGATTTTGTCAAATCTTTTTTCCTATTTTTATTTCTATTTATATTATGTATGATTTTCCTCCTCAACCTGTTGAGTGGTAGGTTTTATTAATAGATTTTCAAATATTGAACCAGTCCTGCAGACTTCAAATAAACCTCCTTGGTCATTGTGTATGATTCCTTTCATATACTGTTGGATTTGATTTGTTAATATTTTTTGCACCTTGGTCATAAAAAGATTAGTCTGTAGTTTTCCTTCTAAGTAATGTCTTTTCTGATTTTGTTATTTAAGTAATACTGGCCTCAGAATGAGTTTGTAAGTTTTCCCTCTGCTTTTATTTTCTGGGAGAGATGTTAGAGAATTGACTTCTATCTTTTTTCATTTCCCTGCTAGGCATGATTTTCCCTGAGCCCAAAGGTACTGACAAAGGGTAGGGTAGGGCAGGAAGATGAGACTTGTAGACACAAGTAATCCTTAGGTGGGAAGATCAGCTACACTGAGAAGACCTCATAGTTTCTGTGTTGGTGATGTTATAGTCTACTGATAGCTAATCATTACTAGTAATGGCTAAACATGCAACATGCTTGTTCTAAAGGGTCTTAACTATTTTATGAATAAAGACAGAAAAAGGTCTTGAAAACAATTATTGTAGCTATAAACCAAAGAAACAGTGTCCAGGTACACAGTGGGTAATAAAATACTGATTACACATTGACTTTGTAAGGTCTGGTTATGAATGTAAAGTACAATGCCACCAACAAATTTTCTTAAAATGGGAAGGAAATACTGTATTTAATGGTGTTTGGAAACAAAGTAAAAATACATACTTTTTAATGTATTTGAATAGCATTTTAAAATCCCCTATACGTTAGACTAAGACAAACCACCACTTTATTTTACTTCATTTCCAGATGTGAAAGATGAGGATTGTAATCTTGCAGGATTTTTAACAGAACCAAATAAGATAAATTAATTAATATGTTTTCATCATCTATTATTTTAATTATTTCAGTGAATACAAAAATAAGTCAAACACAGCTCTTGTCTTCAAGTAGCTTGTACTTTAGAAAATGATAGAATGATTACAAATCATTCTGAAACAAAGCCTATTAGGATAAGTGACTTAAATAGGGTACAGACACAATGCTGCAGGGCAAGGCTTAGCTAACTGTTACTGTCCTGGCCAGATAGTAAATATTTTTGTCTTTCAGGCTACAGTTTCTGCTGTAACTACTCACACCTGCTTTTGTAGCACAAACGCAGCCATAGATAACATGTAAAAGAAGGAGCATGGCTGCGTCCCAATAAATATTTATAAAAACTGGTGGCTGGCCAGGCTTGTTCCATGGCTATAATTTGCCAACCTCTGCTCTAGGGTCTCAAAATAAAGAGAAAGAATATTGTGAAAAAGAGTTTTCAAATTACAAAGCTCTGTTCAAATGTCAAGTTATTATTCATTGAGTTTATTGAAAACTGATACAGTGTCTAACTTGATGTTAATGCACAACTAATAGTCCCCGGCTGATAAGCCAATTTGTTGCCAGGTGAATCAAGGGAGTTATAATAATTAAGGGTAATAAACCACATTCATCCTTTTCTTAAAGGAAAGGGAAGAGGAAATACATCCTTCATATTTCTTTTACCTTTTTCAAAGGGCTTTATGTTCCCAAGAGCTTAGCAGATTTTAAATACATCTTTGTCACTTCTCCCTGATAAACTTGGGGATTTAATCTAATTCCCAGCTTAATATGAGAACCTCCTATCCCCTCTCCCCCTCCCCACCTCTGTTAATCGCACTTGAATCCTAATCCTTCCTGGTGCTAACATCAGGAGTTATGAGTTTTGAAAGCTCAGCCAACAGCACCTCAATTTGGCAAGTCTCCCCATATTTTAACTCTACTTTTTTTCTCTTTCTCTTTCTTACTCATTCAAGTAACTTATGTTACTAATGTAACTCATTTAAGTCTGTCTGTCTTTAAAACTAAATTTCCATTTTTCACAGTTCAGGAAGTAGGTCTTTTGTCTCTCATATTTGGAGCTAAGTAGATGACTTTTAGCTTCTCAGTGGAACATTATATTTCATCATGAGACTAAACAGCTGCAGGGTCTTGAACTTGAGGGGTTTGCCCACCACAGTGGTCTCTATGGCAATCCACTGTCTACCATTCTAGTCTCAAATTTGGCTCCTGGAGCCACAAATCTCTCTTAACAGCTTACACATCTTGACAATTATTTCCTGTAACATATGCGGAGTAGACATGCAAAATGTTGGCAACCTATTTACCCCGTAGTGGAAATCATTAGCACACAAGTGGTTTCAACCCAAGTTACTCATGTTTTTTACTCACTATAATTAACATTATTTAATTGTTTCTGTCCCTTTAGATGCAGTTTATTTGAAAATGATTACTACTGTTCCAAAACAACAAAAGCTTTGCAAGGAGTTCATATGTGAACAGCAGCAGAAACTTTCATTGCTATGTTAATTACCCCATGCAGAACTTCAGGATTTAAGAAATCTTTTCATACTGTTCTTAAAAGCATCCGTATTACTAAGAATAGGTGTTCTCACCTCTTTAAGGTCTATCTGCATGCATATTATATTTATTGCTTCTTACTTTATATCATCTTCCCAGATTTATTTCAAATATCAAATGTTTTTCAACTAATGTAAAATAAGAATCAGTAACCTAGTTTACAATTTTTTACTTGGTGATTTTTCACTAATATTTTTCATTATTTTAAGAGCTTTATTTCTGCCAGACAGCTAGGTGAAGTTCTGCAATCCATACCTCATACTTGACATTCCAATTCTGCAGAGTAAATTTAATGCCTACTCTCGTATCACTAACTGATTATAATCTCTTAGTGGGTAGGAACCGGAGCTTAATTTTCTATGTGCAGCTCTCAGATGGCAACAAGTTCAGAGATTCACCAAACATATTTGCAGAGTGATAAATAGTTTTTGTAACAAAATGCTCAGTAGAGTGAAAAATTATCAATTTTATCCCATCTTAAGTTCAGAGAGAGAAGGAACTCATAGAAGATGCATGTGTAGTAGTCTTGGTCCTGAGGCAAAGAGAGTCTCCTTGCCTGCACAGATTATAAAAAAATAATCATGTGGGCATCACCACGGTATATGCACCATCCTGATAATAAAATTGGAAATCATGTTCCACGAGGAATATTTACTGCTCTAGCACAGGAATTTTGAACTTCTTAACTGGGAAGTAGGCTCAAAAAGCCTGTTAAAAGTTCTTTAAGTCTTAGCTAATGAGCCACATTTAAGTAAAGGGTACTCTTACCTTCACTGTAAAAACTAGAAAATGCTCAGAATTATTGAACTTGTGACTCTGGGCATGTTGGCCAGTTCTCTATGGCAGAAATATATCAAATGCATACAATGTAAACCAACTACAGTATCAGAACTCACAGAACAGCGCAGGGGCTGTGGGGACAGAAATGGCCAGAGGACTTTGTTTCATAACTTAAATAAGTTATTTATTTGGGGGGGCCTTGTTTTCCACATTTTCCCTTTTGTCTCTGCTTATCTTTTTCTTTATTTAAGAATTTACACATTTTAATTGAATGTCTCCAAATAGGAAAATGATGCAAAGAATTGAACTTTATCATCATAAAATTATAGAACTTGCGGGGGGGGGGGGGGTAGACCAGAGAAGCATTCATTAATAGTTTCTTATTTTTGATAAGTACAGATTCGTGTATATTAGGATTATAATTAATGGCAGAGTGATTTAGGCATGTCATTTGGATTTGAGAATTTTTATCTTAGTACAATGATTAGAGATATAAATTAGTCTACTTTGTTAGAATCAGCTAGTTATTAACAAATTATAAACTTTTTACTATTAACTTTCATAAATATTTATTAACTTGTTACTAGTAGGGACAACGAGCTGAATTAGTCATATACTACCCTCAAAGAGCTTGTAAGTAGTATACGTGAGTTCCAGTTGTCCCATATTTTTGCCAACACTTGGTATGGTCTGTTTTTTAAAATTATAATATACTAATAGATATGTAGAGGTATCTTATTATGTTTTTTAAATTTAAATTTCCCTAATGAGTAACGATGATAAGCATTTTTTGTGTGCTTATTTGCAATTATTTTACTTCCTTTGGTCTGTTCATATCATTTGCCTATTTTTTATTGGGTTCTTTCTTATTATTAAGCTTTGAGCATACTTTATACATTACTTATGTAAGTCCTTTATCAGGTTTGTGGTTTTAAAATATATTACCAAGTACAGACCTTGTCATTTCATTCTCTTAATGGTGTCTTTTGAAAGCAGAAGTTCTTAATTTTCATGAAGCCATTTTCTAATCTTTTTTAAAATGGATCATGCTTGCATCTAAGCAATCATTTCTGATCAAGATTGCAGAAGCTTTTTACTGTTTTATTATAGAAGTTTTATAAGGTCTTTCATGCATGTCCATAATATGTTTGGAGTTCATTTCTGTAGATGATGAGAGGTAGTAAACAAAGTTCAACTTGGTATATAGATATCCAATTATTCTAGCACCATTTGACAAAAAGACTGCCCCTTTTCACTGATGTGCTTTTGCAGCTTTTTCAAAAGTCAATTGACAATATAAGTGTGAGTCTGCTTTTGCACTTTCTGTTTGGTTCCCTTCATGTATTTGTCCCTGTTGATGTCAGTACCACCCTGTCTTGATATTGTAACTTTACAATAATTTAGGAGTCAGGTAGTCTGACTTCTCCCACTTTGTTTTTCTTTCTCAAAGTTGCTTTGTCTATTTTGGTTCCTTTGTCTTTCTATATAAATTTTAGAAAAGCTTACCTGTATCTAAAAAAAAAAAAGACTGCTGCAATATTATTGGGAACGTGTTGTATCTATAGATCAAATCAGGGAGAATTAACGTCTTAACAGTACTGAATTTTCTAATTAATGAATCAGTATATTCTCTAATTATTTAGGTCTAATTTCTCTCAGCAGTGTTTTGTCATTTTCAGCATATAAGTCTTATACATCTTTCACTGGACTTTTAACTGAGAATTGAATATTTTGAAACTATTATAAATGGTATTTTAAAATTTTTAATTTCCAATTTTTCATTGATCTTGGTAGTGACCTTGTATTTTACAGTCTTGTTAAAATTTTATTAGTTCCAATAGGTCTTTTTGTAAATTCAGTTGGATTTCCTATGTAGATGATCGTATCATCTGAGAAAAAGGCTAGTTTACTTCTTTCATTCCAACCTTGATGCAATCTACTTTTTAGACTTACCCTATTAAACTGATTAGAACAGCAAGTAAGACGTTTAACAGAAGAGATGAGAACAGACATCCCTGCCTTGTTGCTGATCTCTGGGTGAAAGCATTTAGTCTTTCACCTTTAAGTATGATATTAGCTGTAGGTTTTTCATAATACCCTTTAAAAGGCTGAGCAAGTTCTCCTCTCTTCCCAGCTTGCCAAGAGTTTTTATTAGGAATAGATTTGGAACGTTGTCAAAATCTTATTTTGCACCTAGTGAGATGATCATATAGTTCTACTTTTTTAGTCTGTTAATACAGTGAAATACACTGATTTTCTAATGTAAAACCTACTTTTCACTCCTGGATAAATCACATTTGACCATAAAATAACATCTTTTTATATGCTGTTGTCTTGTCTTACTTTGCTAATTTTTCAAAGAATTTTTGCAACTGTGTTCATGAGGAAAAATTTTTTCCTTTGAAATATTTTTGTCTGTTTGATATCAGAATAAGGTTGACCCTTTAGAATAAGTTGAGAAGTATTTTTCCCCTTTAATTTTTCTGGGACATTTTGTATAGAAGTATAGAAAAATTGATAGAATTAAAAGTTTAAAAAAATTTTTTATGTTAACAAAGGTGACAAACCTTTAGCTGCCCTGACTGAGAAAATAAGATGACTCAAATGAGGAATGACTTTAAAATCAGAGATAAAACTTTTCAGAAATAAAAAGGATTGTAAGGGAACTACAAACAATTGTATGCCAACAAATTAGACAACTTGAATAAAACAGACAAAATCCTATAAAGACATAAATAACTGAAACTGACTCAAAATAAATAGAAAATCTGAATAGACCTGTAACATGATTAGATTAGTAACTGAAAAATTTCCCAGAAGAAAATCCCAGGCCCTGGTGAATCCTACAAAACATTTAAAGAAATAACTCTAATCCTTCACAAACTCTTTCAAAGAATAAAAGAGGAGCGACCATTTCCCAACTTATTCTATTAGCCCAGTATTTCCTTAATACAAAACCAGATCACAATATTACAATGAAAGAAAACTACAGACCAACATTTATCTCAGCGATATGTAAAAGGTATACATCATGAGCAGGTGGGATTTATTCCAGGAATACAAGATTACTTAATATCTGATAATCCATCAGTGTAATATCATATTATGAGAAAAAGGGACCAAAAACCTATGATCACGTTAATAGATGCAGAAAAAAAGACTTGCCAATATCCAACACTCCTGCATAATAAAAGTGTAATAATAATAGAGGGAACTTTAACCAGGAGCATTATGAAAACCCCACAGCTAACAATATTGTTACTGGTGAAAAAATGAATGGTTTTCCCCAAGGATCAAGAAGTAACAGGTATGCCTGCTCTCAACACTTCTTATTCAACACTGTAGTCCATTTTGTGGATACACATTTTATTCAACCATTCATCAGTTAATGGATATTTCAGTTGTTTAAATTTTTGGCTATTACCATCATTTTCCCAAGGGTTGGTTGGACACGTTTTCATTTCTCTTGGGTTTATGGCTAGCGGTGGAATTATTGGGTCATATGGTATATCTATGTTTAACTCTTTGAGTAACTGACAAACTTTTCCAAAGTGGCTGCCTCTTCACATCCCCACCAACAATGTATGAAGGTACCAATTCATCCATACCCTTACCACATTCTAGTGAGTGTAAAGTGGAATCTCACGGTGGTTTTGATTTGTACTTGCCTAATGGCTAATGACATTGAGCACTTTTTCATGTGCCTATTGATCACGTGTATACCTTCTTTGAAAAAAGTCTCTTCCGACCCATTATCTATTTTTAATTGGAATATTTATCTGTTTATTATTGAGTTGTAAGAGTTTCTATATATTGTTATATGTTCTCAAATACTTTGGATTCAAATCCCTCATCAGATACGTGATTTGCAAATATTTTCTCTGTCTGTGAATTGTCTTTTCATTTTCTTTAATGGTATAATTTGTAGCATGAGAATTTTTGGTTTGTATTAAGTCCAATTTAGCTATTTTCTTCTATTACCACTTTTGCTGTAATATCTAACAAATCATCACCTAACTCAAGGTAATGAAGATTTATGCCTGTTTTCTTCTTAATGTTGATAAATGAATTAATAACAATTTAGGTCAAATTGTTATTTGTTGAAGTGGAAGGACTAGGTGGTTTCTTGATAGTAATGAAGTAGAAAGAAATCATTAAGACTCATAAATGATACAACTCTAAGAAGGAAAAAAATGAGTCAAAGAAAGTCCTAAGATACATATTAAATAAAATTAAAACATATAAACATAGGTATATGTTGGAAGAGAATTATTTCTACAAGGTGGGCCAACTTTTATATTTAAAATTAGAGGTAACACTATTAAGGCTATACTATTATGTTTATTAAGGAAATAATCCATTTAATAATTTATTTTAAAAACAGTTGTTTAACCTAATTTAGACGAAGAAACCAACTGATAGATATGTTATACTTATCAACTGGTCATTTAATACATAAAGCTGTCCTTACTCTATCCAAAACATTTAGGGTGAGCAGAAAAGAATAATTAATTAATAGGTAGCAAATAAAACTGACATGGATAATTATTTTTTCCCGAAGATTATTTTATGGAATCAGTTGACCCAATTGACCAGTTGCTTTGCAATCTGAATGACAAAACTAAATCTAATGAATAGGTCTCAGAAATACAGACATTTAATTAACTGATGTTATTATTCTGTGTTGTTCTTATGTTTTGAGAAAAGAAAAATAATTGACTCGGGAATACCAAAAATCTTACTATGTTAATTCAACTTAACTCATTTTTCTATCATATTAGAGACATCCAGCAAATATATATAATTTCTAATACTAGAGAAGGAATGAGAATCAATTAGAGCTGTGAACATTTCGAGTTATCTTTTGGGCTTAGAGAAAACTTTTCACACATACAGGAAATAATGCCACCAACACATAATTGGGAAATCTCTTTAATGTAGATTTAAAAGGTAGGGGGGCGGAAATTCAGAAGCTTTTTTGAATTCCACAGTGGAATAAATTGCCGTGGTACGGCGGAAACTAATTAGAGCATTTTCAACGCTGTAAGGTTACTCCTATAAATAAACACATGGATCCACCCATATTCACATTTTATGGCCTTCCTTCAAAATGACGGTGTTACCGAGCTGGGCTCTTGGACTCTTTAACTATAAACTTACTAGAGGCCACCCCAGAACTTCAGGCAAGGCTTGACTGGGTTTGCACGGGAGCCACGTTAGCTACAGCGCGTCAGGTGCAGACGCTTGCTCTGAGGAGCTCAGGTCCCGCCCGAAAGCCAGGCGAGGGAGGCGTGGCTCCACAGGTCTCGCGGGAAGTGCGTCCTGCGCAGGCCGCTTGGCCTCGCCACGGGCGGCGGCGCCAGGCCCCACCCTTCACGGAGGGGCTGTGCGCAGTGTGCGGGGAGCATGCGCAGTCCCCGGCCTTTCTGACGGCACCTCAAACATGGCGGAGAAGCGTACGAGCGCCACTCCAGGAAAGTCCTATAGAGGTCAATATTGTCCTTAACTGAGCGTGCCCAAAGGCTGGACTGTCTGTGACCGCAAGCTGTCACTGTGTTCTTGTCAAAAGAGGACGTTTCGCCTCCTGGTCGTCTGTGGTGAGTCAGCTTCCCTTCTGTTTCGGGAGGCATTGTTCAGGGGGCGGTTGTGTTGGCAGGTGACTCCGGGTCCCAGGCTATCTCAATGGACTGTGCCGAACGTTATGCTCACATGTCTCCTGAATGTCACTATCTCAAAGGTTCAGGCAATTTTCCTACTTCAGAATTTCTAAAACTTGCATTCTTGTCCTCTCTGGACCCAAAAACCATATATGCATAAATACATATAATCTCCTAGTTTCGTGTTACCTTGGACTCTTTCAGTAGTTACATATCAGGGAATAGAATGGAAAAAGGATGCAATAACAAGAACGTGAACTCGTAACAAAAAAGCAAGAGATCATTTCTACCTAAAGGAACACCTATTTATTCACCTAGAACACAGGTTGTGAAATGGTGATGTCCAGGTCCAATCTATCCTCCAGTATGTTTCTAGTCCTCTGTGTGTGTGTGTGTGTGGGGGGGGGTGTATGTGTATGCACACGCACGCACAGAAGGATTTAAATTATTTTGAGTTGTTTGCCAACATTTGAAAAGCCGAGTGTTTCACATGAATATCCAAGTTCCTGGCGTCTTTTGAAAAACTAGAAGATCTGGAAACAGAAACCTAAATCCCTGAAGGCACCCATGGGCTAGCCAGCGCTCAGCAGCAGGAGCACTTCCTCAGATAAGGCCTGAGCCTTACTGCTCAGCTTGCTGCTGAATCCATCTTGTCTACTTCACTCTTTTCTATTCCCTGCCTGACCTCTGAGCATTTGGGTTTGCATCTGTTTCTTTTTTTTAGAACCAAATGAACTGTTTTCCTCTGTTTTATAGGCAGCAATTCTCTCAGCATTCAATTAAAATAAATTACAAGCCTAGAAGCAATCTGTTTTTGAGAAATGAAAAGAAATTTTTAATAATTGCTTTCACAGTTAATGTGTAATCACTGAGTAAATTATTGCTATGCTTAAGGCTTCTTTAGGACCCTGTTCAGGAAGGAATGTAGAAAGCCATTCTTGTTTTCCTATGAATTGTTGAAACACCCTCAATTTTGTGTATTGGGCAAAACGAGAAAAGCAATATGTATTTTTGTCGTTCTGAACAGGATGACAAAACAAATGAAAGCAGGTGTGTAAACAGCAGTAGGAAGTAATGAAAAGCAAGATCTCTAAGATCACAAAGGCCAGTGTTATTTAATGATGGCCTGGAGCAGCAACTGGAAAACTTCTCTCATAGTCATTGTGTCTCTAGGCTTTAGCATTCATTTTCCCTTATGAATTAATTTTTTAAAAAAAGTATGAAAGGCTTTCTCCCTTTCCATGGACACTTTGAAGTAGCTTGCACAGAGTATGGGACCTAATAGAGAGCAGTGATCCTGGCTGAAATGTAAAATCAAAATGTGCTTTTGAACGTAATATAGTTCTGAAGGAACTGCAAGCCATAAAGTTGAAAACGCCTCTGTTTATGGAATATATCTTTCACATTGAAGAGAAATTCTAGATCCTAGAAAAATCTTTGAAGGATATTAGATTTAAAGATCCTAAGCTCTCCTCAGAAGCTTTACAACATCAACCTTTTTCAAAGTTTTGATCTGAAATCAGTTAAACCTCTTGAGGTAGAAATTTCATTGACACTGAAAAAAGCAAGCAAAATAAAATGCAGGTAGGTGCTAATTGAGGACAGGTGTAATTGAAGTTCACTGACCTTTACTCCTGAAGGTCCCAAGGATGCACAGCTGCAGGCATAACTGCATGAATTACTGGATACTTTGGTTATGCAAACACATATCATGGAGTGAGATTGCCTTGAAAAAGTGTACAAGTAATACCCAGGCAAGGGTCATGAGAACGGGTTTTAAAAGATTCTCCCCCTTTGGCATTATAAACATATATTCCTCGTTCATTCTTCTGTCATTTAACTTCTAGGCTTCAAAAAATTCCTCTGTTAAATTAATATAATGATAATAAAATGCTTTCTCGTGAACTGACACTTTAAAAGGACATAAACAATTGATAGGAAAACCTGCACATACTGACGGCACAAACAGAAGTGGCTTGAAACGATCAGAATAATGTCCAATGGACCAAAACCCCTAGTGACCTGTTTAATACCTATATTAGCCACAAACACCAAAAAGAGTGTCTTTATCATCTAACCAGGAAAATCAATAAGGAAAGTAATAGGCTTATTGTTGGGAAAGATGATAACAGATATCAAAGGGGGTCAAACAACTCGCTCAGCTCCTTACTTTCATGTAAGAAAAAGACCTTCAAATTTTTGATCAAATAATGTTAGGATATAGGAAGAAAGCACTAAACTCAGATGAATATGTGCCAGGAATTTGCATATTACTTCACAGACATTATAATTAAGCATGGAGAGAGGTGAAAAATAGGATTGGTGTCACAAGACTAGAAATGGACAAATATCCAAATCCTCAAAAAGGCAAAAATTGGAAACTCAAGCTCATAAATTTAATATCAACTGGTAGTAAGTAGCTTTCAGAAAAGTCTATGATGATTATTAGTAGTAAACACATATAACCTGAGTCTAAGATATAATAGAAGAATCTCAAACTTGGTAGTTTGAAGAGAAACTGTAGTTGTTCTAACTTGAGAGATAATTAGTAGATTGATATTTCAGGGAAAAAGTGTTGTAGAATAATTAATTTCTTCAAACATTTGACAAAATCTCCCGTGAATTCTCTGAAGAAACTGTGTAATTCGATACTGTTATATGGGTATAATAATAACAAAAAGTGATTAAAAGAAGATAATTGGCACAAGGAAGGAAAACAATATTTAGTGACTCTAGTGTCTATAAATTATAGCACAAAGTATAGCCAATAAAGAAAGTGAACTTGAGATTGTAAAGTGATAATATAACAGCATAAGTAAAATTGAGGCTTGGTAATGTCCTGTAACAGAAATAGCTCAAACAGAAGAGGTACTAAATCCCGAAGATTCAGGCATGTTAGGAAGAAAGGCGGAGAAGCACTATGAGTTTAGAAAATTTCCTGCAGGGAAATATGTAAACCTGAAACTGAATCCTAGCTGGGCAAATGATGTCTGAGAATAAGAGGATGTAAACAAAACTACTGAAAAGGCTGTGTAAGTGTGTTGAGACTACCCAGTAAGAGGGGAAGGCTGGTGGGTAGTAACACTAAATTTTTTAGTGTTAAAAGTAGAGCATTCAGAAAGTTATTTTTCAGAAGGATAGAAATGACAAGGGGAACTTGTTACCCCAAATTTTATTTTTACCAACATGGAAAAATCATTTAGTTCAATTGAAATGAAGAAAGATCCTGGAGGAAAATGTAGTTACTTCAAAGTGCACGAGACCTACTCTGTGTCTAACCCTTCTAGGGAATTTTTTTTTTTTTAATTATCATGGCTGTAGTAGAAATTCTCTTTCTGCATGACCTCATTCTCTGTCAATATTAATTTCTTCTTAGAATTTAATACGTAAGTATCTAGGTACTTACAACAAACAAAGTTTAACACTTCAACCAAAACACATCCTTTGGCTTTTCACAGATGTGCACTTATGTCAAGATTCAGGGGAAGAAAAGGAAAACATTCTAAATAATTCTAAAGAAAATAATATTTTTTGTTGTGATTTGTTTTGGAAGAAATAGTGCAAGCTCAATTACTCTGGCTACAGTAGTAGTAGCTGCTGTGTAACTAAAAAACTCTAAAATATCGGCAGCTTACAAAATAGAAGCATATTTCTCACTCATGTAGAGTTCAATCATTAGTGGTTTGGGGTGGGGTAGGTTGTTCATGGAGTGAGAAGGAAGCTCTGCCCCATGTAGTCATTCAGGGCCCTGAACAGATGGAGGCTCTGTTATCTACACTGTGTGGTTTCTGAGATTTCTTTGAGTGTCAAGAAAGAGGGCATGAGGATTACATGGGAGCTTTGTATGGTCTAATCCTGGAAGTGACATACATCCTTTCTGCTCCAGTTCCATTGGCCACATAGATGTAAGGGGAACTTGGACTTGTAAATACCTGCTGTCTGGGCAATTACTTCCCAGCAACAGCTTTAAAACCATAGATGGGAATATGAGTCTTTGATGGAAAACCAGTTATCTGTGTTACACACTGTGTTATACAGAGTTATCTTGATATAGGTCATTCCAAATCTATTAGTATAAAGATAATGTTTTTCTTTACTGACAGTTATCACTGTTTATTGTCTGAACAGTGGAGATCCACTGAGAAAAAGTAACTCTTTATTTTTGATGGGGAGATGGGTTTTTAATGCTCTCAGGGCCACTGTTATCAAACAATATCAAATATTTAAAATATTATCTTATTGAGTTATAGAATTTTAGAACTAGGAGAAAATTTGGGGAATGACCACTCCAACACCATTTTCTAGCAAGTAGAATCATATGTTGTATATTATGCAGTTAGGATATAAATTTATTGTTGAGTGCCAAGATATATGAAATCAGACTTTTTCTTGTGCCTAAATAAAACGCACATAAAAAGCTAGGCATTTAATGAGTCATGTTAACTGTTTCAAGCTTCTAAACTGTTAGACATATCCTCACTCTGACATTGTGGAGTGTGCAAAGGGACAATGATAATTTTGCAGCTTGTCCCATGTGCCGCTGTTACTTGATTTATGTGCTGTATCTGCCTCCTATGACACTGTCTGAATTTATAAATCTGGGTAAAAGAACAGGGACCCATAACTCAAAGAGGATGAGATGGGCTAAACCCTGAGGCTGAGAATGTACTGTGGAATTGGAACTCTTTTCCCTCATGAATACCCATGGGTATCAAAGTTGCTAAAGGTTAGCATTCATCACAGAGGGTCCCAGTCAGTATACCTGGCAGGGTTCCAAGAATAGTTGTTTTTTTTTTTCTGTCTTCAAACTTTTGTGTAGTCCACATAACAATTTTTTGTTGTTTTTGCTTTTTTAAAAATAAGATAAACTTGATGCAATTTAGTGTTCTACTAATGTATACCTCTGCATCATACCTACCTATTAGTCAGTGCCTACTATAAGCAGGATGTCCTATTTATTATGGGGAGAAAAAAATTATAAGGCACAGAGTGTAAGCCCTCAAACTTATCATCCAGCAAAGGAGATGACAGAGCTCGTGAAAAATAATGGCAGCATATGGACAGTATATGAAAAGGATCCTAGGATTATAAAACACTCAGTAGTACAGAAATTCAAAAGAGGGAGTTCACTGAGGATGAGGTAGTGAAGGACCATGTAATATAAGCAAGATAAGTAAGTGCATGCTGCAGCCAAGCTGCTTTATATTCATAAAAACTTTTGGAGTAGCCAGGTCTTACCTCTTCTCCAATCTTTGGTCTGCCTTTCCTTTGTCCTTGTTATAATTAGGTCTGTATCTCAGTGTGCAGTACAACCTATACGAAAATTATGAAATTTAAGTCACATTTAAGGTTTTAAAATTAATTAATTATTGAAGTACAGACGTTTAGTTTTCTCTGTCACGGACAGTAGCCTCATCTCTGCCCAATCACAGACACTCTGGCTTTCAGGATATGAAGTTTAGGCATATCCTTAATTCATTCATTCAGCAAATAATTTGAACATGAAATATTCACTAAGCTCTTATTCTGTATCAGGCACTGCTCTGGTAGTAGGAACACAACGTTGAGAAGGATAGAGAGAGAAGTCAGAATGGCCGAGTAGCCTAAGGCACTATGTTGCGAAAGATAGGGACCTAGCCCTCATCATCTTGTTTCGCCAGTTTTAGGGAACTCTGTGAAGTAGCTTTCTCCTGCCTCAAAGTAAGGAGATGGTATAATCCAGCCGTTCTCAAAGTATAGGCAGGGAGTCTGCAAGGACAAAATTATTTTCATAATAATACGAAGATTTATTTGTTTTTTTTTTCACTCTCATTTTCCAATGAGAGTGTTCCAGAAGCTACATAACATGTGATATCATAACAGATTGAATCTCAAAGCAAACCTGAGAATCCAGCTGTCTTCTATTAGGCCAGACATTAAAAAGATTTCCAAAAGTATAAAACAATGTCACCTTCTCTCTAATTGGTTTTGGAAAACAGAGTTTGTAAAAATATGTTATTTATGTAAACAAACAATGTATTTTTTAAATTTCTAAATGAATTAATTAATACATATTTTTAAAATTCCTCAGTTTTAATTTAATAACATGTAAATGCTGAAAGGTATAATCCACATAAACAAAAGCTCTTTTGGGTGGGTCCTAATTAGTTTTTAAGGGGGTTAAGCAGTTGAGACCAAAAAGCTTGAGAACCACTAAGGTAATCTATTGCCCCAAATGGGGACACTTTGAGAGTGAAAAGGGATACTATTATTAATTATACCAGAGACCAAGGTGACAATATATCCCAGCTTGCCTAGGATAATCCTACTTTATACATATTTTCCTAGTTTATATTACTAATAGCCTTTAGTTTCACTGTCAGAATATCCTGGTTTGGAGAATCAGCTGTATGGTCATCCTACCTGTGGGACTAACTAATGGTTCCTTGTCTTACACCCTCCTAAGCTTGCTATCAAAGACAACTTCAGAACATGAACTTTGCTGGGAAGGGGTCTTCTGGGGCCAAATACGCCTGTCACAAATAGGCTAGTGCAAGAAGCAAGGACACACTATACATCCACTTTATGTTTTTTGTTTTGTTTTGTCTCAGAGACGTCTCAGGTCTGAGAAGAGCATTGTTAATCTGTCTTTTAGAGGAACAGGCTTTTAGAGAAGCCTGCATCAACTCTAATAGTTACTGGATGTCTGAAGAATAAAATCTTTCCTTTTAAGTAACCTCAGCCTTTGAGAGAATGTTGGGAGGAATGAATAATTCCTGTGCTGCATTTTATAGAAGGTCACTCTCAAGTATGGATGCTTGTTACGAAAACTGGAGGAATTTGTATACTCAAATTGAAATAAGGTCATTGTCTGAACAGAATCCTTCAAGCATTAAAAAAACTTGCCTAAAGCACCGCAAGGAAAACATACTGTGTTGAATATTTTCCCTCTTTCCTAAAGGTTGAGATAGCTAACATTTATAGAACAACAACGCACAAATCTGTAATGAAACACGTCACTGAATCGCAACTGAAGACTTTGAGATCAGATACATCCTTTTGGAATACCTGCCAACAAATAACATAGATACGTTATGGATTCTCTTGGAATATGTTTTAAGAAACAATGGAAGCAATACAAGCAGAGTGGGAAAAGAGAGAGAGGAAGAAAGAAAGAAAAAAACCAAACAGCTAGGGACAGGGAGAGAAAAAAACAAGAGAAGAGCAAGAGAGAAAGCATTAGGCATATGTGAGCATACAGCTTGTTTCTTGGGCACATCAAGGGCTTCTAGCCAAGAGCTGTGATGTTATTCTAGACAATTTTACTGACATAAAATAAGGAGTCTAAATTATGATGAAATCAGAACCAGAAGCCAACCACAAGGGAAGCCATTAACAATTTAACATGAGGGAGTGTGGATTCCGCTTGTCAAAGAGAATATTAGAGGACCATTTGATATAAAATGCAACTATCACAGCAGTGAGGGTTAGGTACCTCAGCTGGGTTTGCCTTGAACTTGTTGCCTTACAAAGTTAAACACAGACCTGGGTGTTTCACGAGCACAGCATATATATACCAAAGCAAAAAATCACATCAACTGAGTGGGATGAAGGGTTGATTGGATACCTGTCTATCGAATAGTTGTTTGGCAAAGGCAAAGATCACAGGGAGCAGTAAGAGGTGAAAGTGGACCTGAGGAGAAATTCAGAAAGTTCTTTTTTATTTTTTATTTTAAGTGAGGTATAATTGACATACACCATTATATTAAAAGAGAATTCTGAATCTTAAGACATTGAGTCAAATTTTAGCTGGACTGCTTCCTGTCTGTGTGATCTTGATAAATTTTTATCATCTAGAATCCTAATGTGCTTCATCTTAAAATGAGAATAATAATATCTAGCTCATAAGAATGATGTCAGAATTCATGAACAACAACAACAACAAAAATATAAGGCACCTAGCTCAGTGCCTGGAGGGAGTGGGACCTCACTGAAACTTACCCATGTCTCCTTGCTTTTCAACCAGTCTTACTGTGATCTTGTTCTCCTTTTCTTACTTTTCCTTCTCCATCTTGTTTTCCTTTTTTTCTGTTCTTTTAAAAAAATTTTAGTTTGATTACATATTTACAGAAAAGTTGGTAAGACAGTACAGAGAGTTCCCGTACACCCCTCATCCAGTTTCCCATCTTTTCTTTTCTAAATTCATTTTTCTTCAGTTGTTTATTTAAATGTATGTTTTCACCTATCTTAAAGAGAAGTAGATTGTATTCTAGTATCATGTTGCATCACTCACTTCAGTTACACCTTCTTCATCCTTACACAATGCACAATTGATGAAAGTTAAATGATTACCCTGGGCCAGAACATTATTAAATTATCTGGGGCTGAGTATGATTATTGACTTTCTTTTTGGATGCAGAAAACTTCAGAATAATCTAGTCTCTAACTTGGGGGGAACCCAGTCAGTTGGAGGCAAAGGAAAAAGTTAATAAAACCCTCATGTCAATCTGATGGTGCAGGTATTATATGAGTTTGCATATGTATTTTTATATGTATATTATATATTTATGTATGTACCCTAACAGCTAGCAATAGATCTGATGGTTTTAATAATTGGGAAATAATTTCAAAGATGTGGTGATCAGGTTATACGGTTTAAAAGGGCTGAGATAGAAGGTTTAGTTTAAATTTATACCCATGGGGGCTTTATGTAGTATCCTGCTGTACCCCCATGGCCCTGGGTAATAGAAGGAGGAACTGAGCTTCTTTAGTTTCATCTCCCATCTCATGTCCTTCCTGGGTCCCCTTTGTCTTTGCTTGCCAACATTATCTCTGTAATCACTGTTTGGTCCTCATGGAGGTTTTTTACCTAACACTGTTTTCCCCTGAGAACATTCAGTGTTCTCAAATAGCCACAGCAGCCTTACTAACCTTCACCAATAGCAAATACTCTTCCCTTGATACTCTGTTTAAACTACATGTCAGGGAAGAGAATGAGTTCAAATGCAGGAATTTACATAGAGCATTATATAGAACTAACTTAGTGCCCTTTTCCTCCCTGGAGCAGTTACATTTTAAAAGAAGAAGGCTTGCAGTTAAAAAAAAAAAATTACTATCATCCCCAAGAATGGACCTCTAACATTGGAATTTTAGGCACTATGGCAGGAGAAGGAAAAGCATAACCTTTCTTGGTGCTTCTCCAATTGAGGACTGCTGGAGACTATGAAAAAGCATCTAACTTTTCCTGATACTTTGAAATCTCTTAAATTTACCACATTCACAGTAGCTGAGATAATAATATTTATGAATAAAGGAAACATGCTATGAGGAGGGTGGGAGAACCAGCCAAAGGGATTTTTGGGTCATTTGGGGGAAGGTGCTATTATCACACCATCTTTATCTCAACATGAAGATGAAAACTGTGTGGGTTAGTGTCATGAATTCAGTGCCATTTAAGCTTCCAAGATTCAAACCAATGGAACAGGGAAACTCACCTAAAGCAATTTTGAAACAGAGTCTTGTTTAATCCACTGCAAGCTCTTCCTCTGGCTGTAGACCTAGGCATAACATTTTTGGAAAGAAGAAATAATGAAGTGCAGTGCTAAAGGCTGGAAAATGAAGAATGATTTGAAGGTGTGAAAGGATTGGGAAAAAAGATAAAACGTAGTGACAGAAGTTTATTTCATTCCCATCATGAGATTTGGCAATGATTATATTGCTTCTTGCCTTCAGTTACTAAGGCCACAAACCATTATTTTCGAAGGCTCATTGCCCTGTATGTGCATCAAGGTTTTATGGGAAGATAAAGGGGTTGTGAGGGAAAAATTGCCTGACTGTTCCTGTTAATAGGTTTTCTTCTTCCTTTTTCTTCTGGAGAGAATACCTAGAATAAGGAAATGCTCATGAAATAATAGTAATAGTAATCATCAACACAACACTAATCATCAAATCTTTGTTACTGTACTGTGCTCAAATCAGATCCCTCCATCTTCCCTTCTTTCCATCTTCCTCTGTATGAAGAACATGCACTAAATAGTTCTCTGAACGTACTGCTGGCTTACCTACTAGTGAAACTTTTATTAACATTTCAATAGACACGAAAAGAAGTGATCTTACTGACAGAGCAAATTCACCAGATGAGCTATACAGTCACAGACAATACAATTTAAATTATATAATGTAATTGCAAACAATGGAGTAAAATAAATGAGAAAAAGTATATTCTGAGATAGTAACCAAGGAGATTTGTGAATCAAGCTTAGGTTTACTTGGAGACAAGATGAATGCACTGTGCATGGATGGTATAATTTTCCATTTCTTCTTCTGATAACACTCTAACTGGTTTTTTAAATGCACTGACAGAATGCAGCTTTTACTAGAGAGGGATTCAGAATGAGAATTCCTTCTTCTAACCAATAATAAGCAATGCTAGCAAGAATATCCGATATTTTAAAGATTTTGTGCATAGCCCATTAGATTAGCTGAGAGTTCATTATTCTAATATGGTTGTGCAAACCCAATTTGGTGTTAGTTCAGTAGGAATTGGACTTTGCTGGGAGGTATGCATTTGCTCCTATTACACTGCACATGCAGCAAATTTTCAGGCTTTCATTTGGCTCTCACATTTGGTACTGCAGGAGAAATGCCATTAGGCAGAGTGAGGTAAGAAGAGAAGGCAGAGAAGCCATGAGACCCTGGTCCAGCCTCTGACTTCCGCTCAGGAGGTACAGTTACAGCCAAATTGTGCTATCAGGATTGTTCATTTCCTACATGATCTGAGTTTTATGCTCCACAAGGAAAAGGAGAGGAGACTGGGTGGCTTGAAGTACAACTTCCCCATTGGCTGTGTACAGCCTGTGCTATTTATTACTTACACCCTCATCTCAGAGCTGAGAAGTGCAAGAGTGCTCCCTGTGTCTGAGCCAAATGCTCTTTCAAATGCCATATTGGCTTGTACTTCTTTAAATGAGATCAGATTACTGTTAAAAATATTATTTCTCATTCCTTCATGCCCATCTCTTCCTGATGCCTCCAGTGAAAAGGCTTATCTATTTTGACAGAAAAGTTAAACCAAATTGACTCTGCCATAGAAAATTGAACACTGAATCTTGAAGGGTTAAACATGCTTCAGAAATGCTGAGATTCTTTTTTCCCCCTAGAAACTGCATGCTTGAAAGATCCCTCAGCTGTTAGGGTTACCATGGTAATTATTATTCTTAAATGGAGAGGTTTATTTGTGATGCAAAAAGACCAACAAACTTGTTGCCTATATCTCTAAATCAGAATTATACCCACAGCCATCTTTAAGGAGGGAAGATTTGGAACTTGTGGAAGATTTGAATAATGAAGATCAATCTTTATCAGGATTTGTGACAGGCTTGCAAAAGAGAAAGGTACAACATGAATATATTAGGGATATTTACTGAAGCCCTATTTATTGGAGGGGCTTTACCATTTTTACTTTTTGAAGGTAGGGTGAGGGTATAAGCAACGTCAGAATCAACTGTATTTTAGGGAAATCAGTTTATTAGAGCATATGATAGGTTGTTTTCTATATGGCTGATTATAATGGTTTGAGGTCAATTCATTTTAATATGAAAATGACTCCAAGAACTTAACTATTAAAAACTTTTTTTTAAATCCTGAAGTCATGGCCTATTGAACCTCTTTCTCCCGATCTTAGGGGAAAGAGACTTGGCTTGACATAGCAACAGTGTTCATAGCTGACCTTAGCACTAAAGAGCACTTTTGCCAAATGTAAGAGTGATGTCATGAAGTGGGGAGGCTAGATACTCTTCCTCACATGGGGAATGGCTCTACTGTATGTAAGAAGAATACTGTCTCACGAATTTGGGACAAAATACATAAGTCTAAAATTAACTCTGTGATCTCTCTATTTAAGGTCAGTCTGATTTTAAAATTAGACAATGATTTGAAAGCAAACTGAAAATTCCTGTTGGACAGGTGTATCCTTGTACTTTGTACATGCCTTTACTCTTACCCTTATAACCGTGTAACTGTGACTCTCCTGGTTGGTCACCCCTGGTAGATGCTGGGTGGGGCTCAGAGCCTAAGGAAGAGGAGGCAGGGGATAAAGCATGGAACACAGAGTTGAAGTGCCTGCATTCAAGCTCCTTCTCATTTGTTGTCTGTGTGACTTGAGTAAATTTCTTAATCTCTTTGGGCATCAGTTTATCAGCTATAAAATAAATATGATAAGAAAACCACCTTCATAGGGTTGTTAGAATTAGGTAAGTTAATTCCTGCAAAGCTCAGGCTTGCTCAGAACAGCTCCTGGCACAGAGAAAGTGTTATGGCAGTGCTAGTAGCTTCTCGAGCGATATTGTCTCTTTATATTTCCATTCTCAGTTACAATCCTGATCAGTTGCTTGATAGAGTTTTTTGAAGTAATGACTGAATGAGACTTTGATTCAATTAAGGGGCCCTTTTATACCTCCTGCCATGATTGGTCATCTTGCGTCTAGGTGAAAACTTCCCGTGACCACAGCAGCCAGTTCTGTTGTTGGAAAGCTCTGTTCAGGAGCTCTGTTGTCTTCCTGCCACCTCTAGAAGACTGCGTTCTGGGGAAAATGTGTCTTCTTTGAGCCTGCATGTCCTGACTATAAAAAGCCTGTTGTGTTGGGTAGGAGAAGGAGTGTTGGTTTCTCTCTTCCACACATCAGTGGGCAAGCTGCATATGCCTCACTGAATTCAACAATGAGAAGTGAGTTATGAGACTGTTTTTTTTCCCAAAGAGAGATGCTTATTTCACTTGGCAATTTGATCTCTGAATAAGTCATCTTGCCTATTTTGTGGGGCTATTTTTCACTACCCCATTTTACAAGAGGGATTGAAAAAAAAGAAGACTTCCTTGACATTTTTAAGCCACTGGGATGCGTTTTAATTTGTTTCCGAAGTATTTAATCTATAAGACATACCAGGCTGAATAATTTATGTAACAAAACAATGGCAACAAGGTCAAAGCAGAAGTATGACTTTACAGTGGGGAATATTCATGACATGATGCTATTTGAGATATACTTCTTGAATATTAAAGAGTTTTTCCTAATATTATGTTCCAATTAAACAAGTGGAAAGGTATAAGAATGAAAATTGGATTCATTTTGAATTGGAGAAATGAAGCAAATTCTAGGAGAGCAATTACCATATTGCTAATGGAAAAATGTCAACCACTGTCCCTCCACGTAAAGTTTAGAGATGGTAGCTGAGAATGTTTTCTCTTGTGACCTAGTTATGGTATAAACTGTAGAATACCAGATATTCTGCATCAGTAGATCAGATAATCATAATCTGATTTATTCAGTGATACATACCTCAATTATTTGTTTTGGTTACATTTCAACTTAAAAGGAGAAAGCCAAAGCAACAGAGTTTGCTGTTTAAGGTAATTATAAAATGGCTTATAGATGGAATCCTAACAAGATCTCTCTTTTTCCTGTTCTAGCACAGTAAGATTTAGGCTCTGAAAGTGATAATGGCTTCTTATGTACAGTGGACAAAAGTTAGATCATCTCATACATAGTGTAGAAAAGCATCAGACAAAGCATGAAAAACCCTAAATATTTGCTGACCTCTATCATCAATTGACGTTGTGGTCTGGGGCTGACCACATTATTATTGATATTTAACATCTATTAAGGACTCACTGTATTAGCTAATTAATTCTTGCACCTCTAATAAACAAATCAAGAATCTTAGTGCTTTAACATAATAAATGTCTGTTTCTTGCTCATGTCAAATTAGAAGGACCCCGTTTTCCTTCCAATTAGTGCCTTTGCCATCTTCTAGGGCCTCCGAATCCTCTGGGACATCCCTTGCTGGCAGAATAATGAGGCAAGCAGAAGGGGAAAAGAATGTGATAGAAATTAGAAGGAACGAGGCCTAGAACTGATGTTTTGTCACTCTGCCTATTTTCATATGGACAGAACTCAGTCACATGGCCACACCTATCTGCAGCTACAGCTGGGAAATAAGGTAAAGCACGTGCCAATGAAGAGAGGACATGGATGGTGTTGAGCAACTGCAACTAGGCTCTACCACACTATAATTCACTCTCTAACTATCTCATTGAATTCTCACAATAACTTTTTGAAGATTAAGAAACTTGAGCTTAGAATGGTGGAGCTGGACTCATTCCTTTGAGTTGGTCTGTGCTCTAAGCCCCTATGCTACATTGCCTCCTTGGCCTTTGAAAAATCTCTCTGTATGATTTTCTTCACTTTTATAACTAAAGTGATAGTATTTGCAATCCCTGTTCTCACGAGATACTGGAAAATTGTGAGCATGTCAGGACTTGCCTTCTCTCTGTTATGTAGATAAACTGGGCGTCTTTTTAAGGCTAACTCCTCTACTTGTACAATATCTGCCATCTCCTCTTACCCTGTTCAGCAATCCTCCCCTATCTTTTCTGCATCATAAAATCTTCTCCCTCTACTCCCTCTACTGGCATTCTCATCAACATACAAGGAATACTACTCAGCCATAAAAAGAATAAAATAATGCCATTTGCAGCAACATGGGTGGATTTAGAGATTATCATACTAAGTGAAGTAAATCAGAAAGAGAAGGACACATATACCACATGATATCACTTATATGTGGAATCTAAGAAAATCACACAAATGAATTTATTTACAAAACAGAAATAGAGTCATAGATATAGAAAACAAACTTATGGTTACCAGGGGAGAAAGAAGTGGAGAGGGATAAATTGGGAGTTCAGGATTTGCAGATGTAATTATTATATATAAAATAGAAAAACAACAAGGTCCTACTATATAGCACAGGGAACTATAGTCAATATTTTGTAATAATCTATAAAGAAAATGAATATGAAAAGGAATATATCTAACTGAATCACTATGCTGTACACCAGAGACTAACATAACATTTTAAATCAACTATACTTCAATTTAAAAAAAAAAGATGTACACAGGATGATGGGAATGGGGCATGGTTCACCTTTGAGATGTGATAGTCATTAAATGGATCCAGACCAAGACTGAGATGCCCTTCTACCATCAATGATCTGCTTTTAATGCAGTAAAATTTTTACTCCCTGCTGCCCTTGCTTCTGGAGGAATGAGAGCAAGTGAGACTGCTTAAGGGTTTTAGGGTCAGAGACAAGAGGGGAAATTCAGAAAGAGATAGGGGCATGGATTGTGATCATTGACTGAAAAGTGATTATAATTCAATTTGAATGACTAATTCAGAAAAAACCAAAATATTCAGAACTAAATTGTATTACAGAAATCATTAACCTAGATGAGTATTTTCTTGATAATTGAAATGAATAAAATATCTCAGCAGTTTGGATATTCAGGGGTCATAACAGTATTGTATAGTTTTGAGAATAAATTCAGTTTATGTTATATGTGTCTGAGTTGAGAATTCTAAGTTTTGCCACTTACAAACATACATACGAATAGGAAGTAGTTTGACCAGCTTACATAAAAACAAACACTATATCTGTTTTTCCTATTGATGTTTTGGAACACATTGGCAGATCCACATTCTCCTTGAGAGTTTAAATTAATGACAGTTAAGCTGATCAATACTTGATTTCTCCATTGGCAAGTACTGCTCGCCAGGGATTAGGGCCCCACGGAGAATGAAAGTAATCTCATTAGGATTTTCCAGTCAAGTATTGTTTGCTTAGTATCATACTGGCCCCTGACAGCCTAAATACATGAAATCACCTCTGGATTGATGGATGGCAGCACTTTAGGTTTGCTAGAAAAGCAGAGGACAATTCATCCTTCTTGTCACAATAAGGCAAATAGCCCACGGGACAAACTGAAGACCACGTAGCTTTAAACAAGAAAGGCATTGATTAGAGGGAAAGCTAATGCTGAAAGAGAATCCTAGAGAAACTGCAGTGGAGTCAGAGGAGCTACCAGGCAAACAGAAAACAAAGAAAACTATAGTTGAGAACCTGTGGGACTAGAGATAATAAGAACAGCAGGAGGAGAGAGAAAAAAACATATAAAGAAGAAGAAGGAAAAAAAAACAATAAAAAGAAGATACATAAAAGGGAATGAAAAACCAATGGAAGATGCCAGAATTTTTGACAGTGAGGGGTAGGGTCTGAAAGAACTTCTGAAGGAAGCGACTGAACTTCCCTACGGGGCACCATCCTTGACAGTGAGTTATTAACCTAGAGGGATATCTGTACAGCTCCAAGGCCAACAGAAATAAAAGACACAAAATAACTAAAATGCATGCTGTAGATTGCATTTGTATACTCAGAACACTCTACTATAGCTATTTCAAAGAGAAAATAGTTGGAAAACTGCATGTTTTAGAAAATGTAATCAAAAGAAAAGTTTTGTATGTTTTGGTTGTTATTTTTATTTTTCTTCTGTATTTTTTTCTTTTGACGTGGCAGTCAGGCCCTATTAGGTAAGGCTGCATTTAAGAAATCATTTGAAAATAGATTGGCTGCTCTGTTTCTCAATTCATTTTCTTCTATCCATCCTCTTCTCTCGTTGTTTTAGAAGCTTTTGGCGTTGAAAGCATTTCTGCCTTTGATTATTGATTACTTGGCAACACTCAGACTAAACTGCAGATTCTGTTTTGGGGGAAATAGAATAACTTCTTTCGGAGAACAGATACTCTGTTTAGTTCAGCTTCATGCTTCCTCCCACATTTTGATTTCACCTCTCCATTCCTGTTCATTAAAAATCACCACGCCCATGATAAAACCTTGGCCTGTTGCCTTGTCTAGCTAAGAATCAAGAGTTCACTATTTATTTCATATTGTGTAAATTCTAATCAGATACGGGGGATCTTGGTTCTGTACTGCTTTCTCAGGCATAATGCCCTACAGTCTTTAACACCACAGAACGGCTCCACAACAGAGCTAATTCCCTTGGATTCTTTCCCCGGCAGATGCAGATAACATTTTGAATAAGATACGATTCCATTTATTTTTAGAAGTTTGCTTATTTATTTATTTTAGTGGTGGAGCCAGACAAGAGGCTGAGTGAGTTCCTACTAAGCGATGAGCATATTGGGTGACCTATTAATATTGGTGGCTAAGCTGTAGCTCCAGTCCACAGGCAGTTCTGTTCAGATTTATGGCAAGACATGGTGATGGATAAGTATAAACTCTTAGTTATAAGAAAGCAAATGAATATGTCCTATGTTAAAAATTAATGGCAGATAAGCTAATTTTGACTAATCAGAACAAGTCATTCACTCTGGGTGGGAATAATGCCCAAGAAGGGCTCTATAATAAATCTCTGGTCCTTTGACATATAGATAGCACAATAGAGGTGAAGATAAGCATGTTCCTCACCCATAAATAAACCCCCGATGCGATCCCTAATGTGCTGTGAATTCATTGTGGGTTTTTAGGCAGCTGGAAGACACTAATCAATGCAAAAGAAACTTTGCAGTGGTTTCCACTTGGAAGTAAGTATCAATCAAGTCACATCTGTGCTTCAGCTCAGATAGTCTGAATAAAACTTGCTGAGACAAAGTTTGCCAGAGGGGGGAAAAAGTTGTGCTGTGGAGGACAGTTTTTCTTAGGGGATTTCAAAGCACACTGAATCAGATTATCTTCTGTTACAATATTTTTCTTTAGTTCAGAGTAGCTTACAAAGTCACTGGTTCTTACATCAAGGGGAATTCATACATTTGGGAGATGTCTGTGTAGGCCATTGATTCCGATATCTTGCTTCCCCCTCAAAAGTGATTGTTAGAATTTATGATGTGCTCTCTGTCTCTAATGCAAGAAAATAATTTCAAATACAAATGGTAGGTAGGTGGACAATTTTATATTCTGAAATAATGTATTTGGGGATTCTCACTTCCTGGGCTTTGTGATAGTTTGTGAAATTGGTAGATTCACAGAATCATGCTGTTTAGAGAATATGTGTTCAGAAAATATTAATTCCTTTTTATTCTTTGAGTGCCTATTAGTTTTCTAGGGCTGCCATGACAAAATACCATAGACTGGGTGGCTTAAACAACAGAAATTTATTTTCTTATGATTCTGGGGGCTAAAAGTACAAGATCAAGGTGTTGGAAAGTTTGGTTTTTCTTGGGGTCCTCTCTTTGGCTTGCAGACTGCCACCTTCTCACTGCGTCTTCACATGGCCTTTTCCCTGTGCTTGTACATTTCACGGTGTCTCTCCCTTTTCTTACAAGGACACTAGTCATACTGGATTAGTTCCCATGCTATCAGCCTCATTTTCACTTAACTACCCCTGTCAAGACCTTATCTCCAAATATGGTTTCATTCTGAAGTACTGGGGTCTAAGGCTTCAGCATACGATTTTGGGAGAGATATCATTCAGCCCATAACATTCTACCCTCTGGCCCTCCCAGAATTCATGTCCTTCTCACAGGCATCATACATTTGACAATAAACATAGGAAGAGATTTTGAACTGGACAATCATTTAGAAATCCAAGATGACTCTTTGCATTCCCAAGGAGATCAGTAGTTTGAATTCTCTGGCTATGCAACAAAATGAGGATACTTTGGCTCGGGTAAAAGAGGAACACAGAAGCAAGGAAGGTGCCATGAGGGTGCTGCTCCAAGGAATGGTGTCTCTGTCTTTAGAATAACATCAGAATTAGAAGTCATTTTACTGATCATTTAGGACAATATCTTCATTTTTAGATGGGGAAACAAAAAGGTGTGCAATGGCCAAAGGCACTCAACTAGTCTTATAGCCGAGTTTGGTTTAGAATTTGGCTTTCCTGATGCCCAAACTAGGATACCTCTCTATAATCATGGGCCCTGAAGGGAAGTCTATTCTCTCTTAGAGTCGCACATGTGGCTATCGAGCTTCAGCGACACATTAGTGAGAGAATGCAGCTTCCTGACAGTCACAGAATGTTCATATTGGATATGCAATATCTTAACAATAATTCCTTTTTAATTTACCTTTTTATTTGTGGTAACAGTGCTTACAAGTGGAGAATACTGGGATATCTCATAATGTATTTCCCAACTTTCTCGGTAGTAGCTTGAGTTAAAGACAGTATTGTGAGATGCCTCCCCTTTTCCCATTGTGCTAGCACAGTGTCTAGGGTAGGGCATGCCATATATTTCACTATATTACAAGCTTTTTATGGACAAGTGTCTTATACTTATTTTTACCTTTTGAGCCCTACAAAAGAGCTACCCACTAAGGTGCTTAATATATACATATGTATATTTACTTAATATATTTGTATATTATTTACTTAATATGCATATTCATATGCATACACCCATGCATACATGTATGTATTTTTAATGTAGGGGTGTGTGTGTGTGTGTGTGTGTGTGTGTGTGTGTGTGTGTGTGTAGCTCCTTGTGGCTCTAATGACTGACTGCTCACTGCTCAATAAAGGAATAAAGGCTGCTTTCAAAGCAATAGTCTTGGAGAGGAGCTTTAACTCTTTAAGCCTTGGTGGCAAAAGCAAGGCAAAGTGTTTCAGTTGGGGAGGATATGTGTGAGTAGGTAACCTTGTTGGTGTGGTCTGTACTAGGAGAGGGGTTGTCCGTGGGCATGTCATATCTGGTCCTCACTCACCTTGCCCTTGATCTCACTCCCAGGGACTTGGGTATATAGTGACATTGCAGGGCGGAACAGGTTTGTCCATGAATCTTTCCCTAAACCCTCAGGGAGAATTAATTACTTTTTCCTCTGTACTCCTAAAGCAATTAGTTTCTGACTCTACCACAGCCATTATAATGTATTATAAATGTCTGTCTCCCATTAAACTTTGCGGTGCCTAAGTGCATGGATTATGTCTTAGCTATCTTTGTGTCTTTAATGCCGCTCATGTAGGAGATGAATAAATGAGGAATAAATGCCAGACTTTGACTGCACTCCCCAGTGATCTGCCTGCCTGCCTGTCTGCCTGCCTACCTACCTCTATCTACCTATCTACCTATCTACCTATCTACCTATCTATCTATCTATCTATCTATCTATCTATCTATCTATCTAACTCTTGTCACTGTTCTAACTACTTTAGAGATACTAACTTATTCAATTCTCCTAGCAACATTCTTCTACAGAGGAGCAGCCTGAAGTTCAGAGAGAGTAAATGACTTACTCAAGGTCACACTCATGGAAAGACGGAGAAAAGAAGCCACACTCTAAGTGTGGCTGCGGAGTCCCTCCTCTAATTAATTTCACTGTTCTGTGCCTGTCCTGACCTGGATGTTCAGCATTGGGACAGTCTTGCTTAAAGATGTTAAGAGATCAGGGTCCAAAAATAATGGGGAGCAGGACAAAATCATTTTGACTAGAATACTGCTAATATCTGCAGCAGGAGACTTCTTTTGGGAAATCACAGGGCTCCTCTTTGGAAAGCCGTAGGGAAGGGACAGATTGAGGTAAAAATGGTGTTTGGGAAGTGGAGGTACAGAGGTGAAGGGTGAAAGAGTTTTCAGGCCTGTTCTTCTTACACCAGGGTTCAGGTATAATAGGAGTGGATTTCTCTGTCTTCTGAAAGTGGTTGTGCTTTGACCTGTTCTCCCCTCTGAGAAAACAGGTAAGACATTAGTTAATAGGCTCATTAATTCTAGGAGATTATAAATTAATATTATACTTTTATTATTATTGTTTATTCACAAGATAAGCCTACACTCCACAAATATCTTCAGCAAGTATTTTCAGAAGCTGCCAAAAGTTTTACTCTCAGTTGATCTTGTGGTTCCCTGCATAAAATGGAGGGTCAAAAATACTGAAACCTCTGAGGTGTTACCAATCCAATTTTTACAAACCTCTCATTGAATTATAAGCAGATATTCCAGTCGGGCCAAACAATAACCCCAGTATTGTCTGCTTCTCATGACAAACTTAGAAAGGCAGAGAGCTAATTTATAATTCCTATTTTGAATCTATTGTTAAACTGGCAGGAATTTTTGGCTTAAAAGCCCATTTGGTGCCTTGGAGAAACATGGTGAACAGTTATATTTGACATTATTCACGTCCTTCGGGGAAATGCTCTTGTTCTTGTTGAAGTAAAGTTCCTGGAGGGAACACTTTGCATTATGTATCTTTTCCTACTCACTCTGATTACTTTTCCTGAAGTTCCCTTGGGTTCTTTCAAACTAGACACAGTCTCTAAATTCTCAGTGATGCTCTTCACTTCTAATGTATGTGCTGTTCCAGCCTCTATGCCATTGTCATTCCCAGACTTAGGGATAGGAACGGGTCGGGGAATGATACAGGATGGTTGTTGATAGACTGCAAGAAAGCATCTAAATGAAAATGAGTAGATTCAGTGAAAGCAACTAATTGGCTGCAAAACTCTAACCTCCCATGTACGTGAGTCTTTAAACTCATTTTACTTAGACCCAAGACAGCCTAAATCAGGTGCTTAGAAAAGGGTGCTCCTCTAAACATATTATTCTCATGACTCTCAGTGTGTCTAAAGCCTGGAGGAAAAAGTCTCAATCTCAGGCCTGCAGTTTTACTCTCTTTCAGTTATTTTTTTCTTCCCTCTATTTACATTTGTCTTTCCTTCTCTGTCTTTGCTTCCTCATTTCTCCAAAGGATATGAGTAATGTCAAACGTCTCATTTCTTCTCTTCTTTTTTCCTCCCTCTCAGTCTCTCTGTTTCCTTCTCTCTTTTCCTGCATCTGTAGGCCTTTCCAGTGCTGTTCAATAGAAATTTCCATGGTGTTGGAAATATTCTGTATTTGCACTGTCCAATGCAATAGCCACCAGCTATGTGTAGCTATTGAGAACTTGAAATGTGGCTATTGTGGCCAAGGAATAGAACTTTAATTTAATTACATGTATATTAAATTTGAATAGTCACATATGGCTAATGAGTATAAAATTAGCAGGTGAATCTTTAGACCAATTATTTATCTCTGATATTATCTGCATTATTCATGTGTTGGTGAATGAGAGTGATACCCCCTTTGGCTACTCTCTTCTTTTCTTTTTTTTCAGAATCACTTATCACCAGGGAAAGTTGATCCAGTTTACAAAGTTTAGTTTGAATCTCTTCCAAACCCTTCCCCTCAACTTTAGAGGGCTTTCAGGGTAAGAGAGCAGTTAGTATCTTTTCTGAAGACAAGATGCTCCTCTCTGGTTGCGTGGAGACCATATATTCTTCAGCTAGGGATGCAGGGCATCCTGGTATGATTGGAGGTTCAGTTAGGGCTTATTTGCAAGGCACAGAAGCAGGTGTGTTTGAAAATTTCATGAGGGAAGGCAGAGGTCAGCAACCTCTTTGGCTGTCTGCAGGAACAGACAATGTTGGCACGAGGGTCTTGAGCTAGGGAGGCATGAAGAGAAGGGAAAGGAGTGAAAAAAGAGATGGTAGGGAAGGAGAAAGAAGATGAAAAAGGAAAGGACAGAGTTGAAATACCCACATTCAGAGTGAGAATGTTACAGTGATTTTAGTTGCAGCTTTGCATCTGGCTACATACACCGAGGAAGCCAGACCCTCTTACCAGAAACCCGGCATTTGAGTCAGCTGCAGATGATGTGTCTCAAAATTTGGCAGGAGCCTGAGGGCAGTTGTGAGTGGAGGGCAGTCTGTTAGTTCTGTGTATACTCTTCCAGTCTATCTGAATTCAACTCCAAGTGAATTTAACAACTTTCTAGGTAGACTGGCTACTATTTTGTGCCCTTTTTCTTCTTTTGCCCTTTACTACTACTACTTCTTCTTTTTTTTTTTTTTTTTTAGCTTGAAAAATGTGTTTTTAATTCCTAGTGACTCTTTTGTTTTTGGTCAGTATCTGTCCTGATTAGTAGAAGTGGAGTATGAAATGACATTTTAAGACAAGGACACTAAAAAAAAAGCAAAGACATTTCTTGTAATTTTAAAATTCTACTAAATAACAGATTTTTTTTTTCTTTTTCCTGAGCAGTTTGCTTACAATCCTGGAACCATGTTCTTCATATCTGGGAAATCTATTTTACATTGACTTCTTATATTTGCTACATTTTATATTGACTGGCTTTGCTGTATTTTAAATGTATTTGTGTCTAGACTTGTGGGACTTCAGCTACAGCCAATTTCTACATTATTAAGAGGGTTATTTTGAGTGGCCCCTGTGAATAAACCTAATTTTCCCCTCTGATTAGTGCTTAATTTGAAATTGTTTGTGCAATGATGAAATCTTTCTTGAGTTTCACTTCCAGATTCCGGTTTCCATTCCCAAAGGTTGCTTTTGATTACATAAATGCTTTCAGGGTGATTATGTGGGCAAAATTGTATATTAGGTAGTTTTGGTGCTTTCTGTAAGAAATTGTGTTATTTAGAAAGAAAGGCTGTGAGTTAGATTTTGAGGTTTTAGATACTTTACAATTACATGATCATTCCTTCTATTCAATGCAAAAATATACCCTTTACCTACAACAGTCCATAATTTTGTCATCCAGCATTTGACTGGAAATTCATTTTTTTGAGACTCCGCATTCCATAGCAGGAAGATTATTCTAGATACATATACATTAGGCTTTTCAGTGTATAGTTTCCGGTATCTCTTTTTTCTTTCCCTACCTTCAAAAATTTTAATACATACCTTGCAGGGAAAAAAGTAAGATATCAGTGCTATTCCCAAATCTGACTTAGAAATCAGACTACGTGACTTCCTGTGGGCTGATGTTTGCACCTCTTAATCTTTGTACACTTACTCTCTCCAGCTGTAAGACCATATAACTTGGTGTTTGCCTCACAGGTTCACAGCTGGAGAAGAACTTTACCTCTGGATGGATTGTACCTGGAGTTTCACCCTTACCTGATTTAGATGATAGTTAGTGAGATTTGGGGCTTAGAGTTGATGGTGGAATGGGTAATATTTGAGAGTATGTTGGGTGGGATGAATATACTTGCATGTGAGAAGAATGTGGAGGGTCAAGGGCAGAGTGTTACGGGTTGAATTGTGTCTACCTCAAATTAATGTGTTGACGTCCTAATCTCCAGTACTTCAAAATACCACCTTATTTGGAGATAGAGTCCTTATGTAGGTAATGAAGTTAAAGTGAGGTTGTTAGGATTGACCCTAATCCAGTATGACAGTGTCCTTGTAAAGAAGGGAAATTTGGAAACAAAGACACGCGCAGAGGGAGGGAAATGTGAAGATGCAGAGAGAACCGTGCAAACATGAAGACTGTCATCTCAAAGCCAAGGAGAGAGTCCTGGAACAGATCCTTCCCTCACAGCCCTCAGAAGGAACCAACCTTACCAACACTTTGACTTTGTGCTTCTAGTCTCCCAAACTGTGAGGCAATACATTTCTGTTGTTTAAGCCACGTGATTTGTTTTGGCAGCCAATAGCAAACTACCATGGGAGGCCAGGCCCCAACCTGGTCAGACTGGAGCATGGAACAGACAAAAGGCATATGAGACCCAGTCACTGCTCTAGGTGTTTTCTGGATGTGTATATCCATGGTGGTGCCATAATATAGTTTCCTGTGTCCCTTTTCCCCCTTATCTTCAGTTTTTCTAATTTCTTTCATTCTCTAAATCTCAAAGAATTACCAACAGCCAGTCGAAGGATTATATCCACAAATTTTCAGTGATGTCAGATGCTATCATCACATCCAAGAGATACTAAAAGTTATTTTGACTATTACTAAAAATGTCAACTAATATTTGCTGACTTCCCACCATGTTTCAGGTAATATATTAAGATATTAACTTCTTCAGTCATTCCAACATTACATGAGGTAGTAGGTATTTCCTTGATTTTAGAGAGGAGAAGACTGACTGAAGCAGAAGGTTCAATCACTTGACCAAGCCCACACAGTACAATCGATCCTTGAACAACACAGGTTTGAACTGTGCAGATGCACTTACACAGGCATTTTTTATAGTAAACACTGTGCTCCTACAGGATCTGAGGTTAGTCAGATATGCGGATGTGGAAGCTGACACTGGATGTGGAGGGCTGACTAAATTGTATGTAGATTTTCCACCTCTTGGGGTTCGGCACCCTTAACCCCTGCATTGTTCAAGGGTCAACAGTAGTTAATGGCAGAGCTAAGAATCATGAGCACTTTGTATGGTCTTAATCAAGTCTCTACTCAGAGAATCAAATTCTAAGACAGAAAAAGAATCAAGGTAAGATTTAAGCAGGGAGACTATGGAGAGGCAGTTGCTTTTACGTACTTGAAAGGTGTCTCTTAAGAAACCGTTCACTTTACTTTAAATATTTCCAAATTTTCCCACTGAAGACTTTTCCAACAGGAAAACCCTAGCATGGATAGTCATTGTATCAATTCATATTTCAAGCCACAAACAGACCAAAAGCAGTTGCTGCATCAGCTCAAAGGAACAGTCTTCTGTAATCAATTATATTCATTGCACTTGATAATTCAGTTCCTGCCAAGAAACAATTTAAAAAGTCTGTTTACAACAATTTGTTTCACAATTTCCAAGACCACTAAAATGACCTCCTGAGGACCTGGAATTTTAAAAGATTCTTCCAGTGTTGCCTGAGGACAATATGGCAGTAAAACAAACAAACAAAAGCCCACTTAGATCTTAATGATATCTGTGTGAAATATACACTATTCTTTCATCAAGCTTTAGTGTACACATTATAGCTGTTATCATAGGACATGTTTTTTGCTGTAAATAAGTAAAAGACTTCGGAGGCCACAGAACTGGACTGCCATTGTGGCTCCACCATGCTCTTGCTGTGTGTACCTTAGCAAGTTACGTACTCTCTCTGAATGTCAGTGATGTAATCTTTAAATGGAGAGGGCACTGCTTATCTCACAGGTGGGTGTGAGAATTAAATAAATAGAATGGTGAGCATAGAGCATCTGGTACATTACTGAGATCATTAATTTTTACTTCCATTCCACCTTTTCTTTACCTTCACTCTCCAGTATCCAGCATGGTTCTTTGCTCTTACCTCAGCTTGCCAAGTGTTGCCATGTAGAACCATGATAACAGCCACACAAATTGTCTGAAGCTTGACTCAGAACCACTTCAAAGTCAATTTCTAGTTTGTGTTTTTGTTGGGTGGGGGAGTAAAGAATACACAGGTAATACGATATCGGGCCTTCCCTTGCCAAAAGTGTTCAGGAAATTTCAGGTGAGACAAAATATCTCTCCCATTTTTTCATAGAGCCAAGGTAATGAGCGCCATGGTCTCCATTCTCCATTTGCGCATGTGTACGCACGTGTGTGTGTGTGTGTGTGTGTGTGTATGTGTTAAGTTTACCCTCTGTAGCTATTTCCTTTCTAGGGCCTTGGATTTATTTTTGAGTCTCTGATCTGACCTTCTTTGGTTGGGCCCTTGTCTACACTCAACTTTTTCTGTTAGTTAAAATTCTTTTCTAAGCTATCAACAATTGGCAGATGCCAGAGGGCAAAAGCCTGCGTCAGTACTTTCACACCACTCTGGATTCTCCCTTTTAGATTTCTGGAAGGATCTAAGGATTTCTCTTAATTTCTTGGCATCAAATCAATGAATTAAGACAAAATTATTTAAAAAAAATTTTTTTTCCAAATTTTTAGCTATTCTCTGCCATGTTCCATATTTTGGGGAATAGAATTCCAGTCCCAGAGATTATTTCTAACTCTAAATATAATGCCAAGGAGATCCTCTGTCAGCTCGGTTTGACATAACGAAACACCATGGGCTGGATGGCCCACACAACAGAAATTTATTTCCTCACAGTTCTGGAAGCAAGAAGTCCAAGATCAGGATATTAACATGGTTGATTTTTGGCGAGGCCTCTCCCCTTAAGTTGCAGATGGTACCTCCTCATTGTGTGCCCACGTGATCTCTTCTTTGTGGTAGCATGAGGTAGAGGGGGTGGCAAGAAGAGTGAGAGAGAAAAGAGAGAGAGAGGGCTTTTTCATCTGGGCACTAGTCCCATCATAATCTCACCTAGCCCTCACTGACTCCCAGTGGCACCATCTTCAAATACCATCCCACTGGGGATTAGGGCTTTAAAATGTGAATTTTGGAGGGACAAACATTTAGTCCATAATAGCCCCTTCTGAGCATAAAATAATGGTTTCATGCTACAGATTTTAATATCACACAGGCCTGCCTGATCTGAAATTTCATCATCTATGATATGAGTATAATCTAACTTCAAGCGTATTATAAAAAGACTAAATACAGTGCCAGGTATAAAACAGGAACCACAATGCTTAGCACAGTAGGACCTTAACAGAGAGTCCTTCCCTTTCCCCTGTTTCTTTCACCCCCTCTGTCCCCAGAGTGGCTGTATGTAGCTGATCACCAACTCCAGTGTCAGACCAGAGATGCAGGAGGAAGTGCAGTTGTGATCCCCACTGCATAATGCTGTCAGGAGTTTTCATCATTTGTGTCACTAGAAGGGATAGGGTGGGCTCAATAGCACAAAATAAAGGCAATTATAAATTTTTATTGAACACATAAGCAAAAACAAAAAGATGACACCTGGATAGTTTCTTTTTTAAACTCACACTGGAGCCAAAAGTTGTAAGCCATCCAGATGGTGAGCTTGAGAAAACAGAAATTAATCACCTATTTGTACTACAGTTTGAGGATTTAAAGATCTTTGGAGAAGATGTTCAAAAGCTTCACTCCAATTAACCTTACCCTATTAAATGTGCCCATCCCCACATCAGAAGCCAAAGAATGGATTTCAAGGGTAAGAGAAAGCTCAGGGAACATGCCCAATCTCTGCAGTCATTTCCCCAGATTGGAGGAATCTCCAGAGAGGAAAACAAAGCAGCTCTAACAGACAGGATGGATCAGCATGCATCTGGGATGCAATATTATTTTTCTCAGAACGTGTTGAAATGGGGACAACCTTCTGATTTAGTTTTAAAGGCTGTTTTGAACTGTGTGACCTCTTTCTGAATTTGATCTGATAACTAAAATGGATTATCATGTGTCAGTAATGTAGTCTTCGCAGAATCATAACCTAGGCCATTTAGAACCCATTTCTTCCCCCTAACACTTTTTTCCCTTGTATAAAAAGGGGGGGGGGGGAGAAAATGGTGCTTGGTATTTCTTCTTGTGGATAGTCATCAAGTAAAAAGTGTGGTAATTCTGGTAGAACCCCTGAGAATTAAGAGATATTAACAGCTCTAAAATTTTGCCAAGAGATACTCTTTTAAAATGTCTTTGTGACTTCTGGTTAAATTGGAAATGAAAAATTAAGAGACAAGCACATTTTCTCTTACCCAAGAGAAGTGAAAAACTCTCATCAACAGACTAAAAAAATGAGAAAGAAGGAAAGAACAGAGGCAAGAAAAGATGGAAACATAAACCACAAGGACTGTGTGTATACTCGCATTTTCATTTTGTGCACTCTCTGTGGAACAGCCCCAGAAGTTTCACCCCACCTCATAGGACCCTTTCCCACATGCTGATCCTCTTATTTAAAACAATTCTTTAAATTTTAATACTAAGCAGTATCTTTTGCCAAAATTAATAACTATTGGGAAAGAAAATTAAAGGATTTGGTCCCTCTCAGTATTTCATTTTGGTGGTAGCTTCCCAACTGAGACTGTGGATACTAAAATCTACAGAATTTGTAATTAGTCACAAGCAAAATCCCTCCCAGTAGGTAGTATGTGCCTTCTTCCAAGTTTCTGGCTTCCAGGAAGGATGTCATCATTCCCACTGTCTTTGAAACTTCCAGTGGGTTTGGCTGGATAGTATTACACACACACACACACACACACACACACACACACACACACACACACACACACGAGTGTGTGTGGGGTGGAATTAGGCAATCATCTTGATTTATTTAACTCCTCCAGTAATAATTTTGAGTGTTTCTTGGTTGCAAGGCAGCTATTTTGTTTACACTTATTGCAAATAAATACTTTAAAAAGCAGTTGTGTTATTATGGAACTAAGTGGATTTAACAATACGACAGAAAAGAGTAGCAATATAACAGATCTGTTTAAGAGAGCAAAAGGAATTGCAAGGTGCTAGATGAGTTAATACTGAAATAAGAAAGGGAATTGCTCAACATGGCAGTGAGCGGTATGGATACAAACCTCATTCAAACTGCAACTGATTTTCCATATAAATAGATGCTTAGCTTACTTGGTATGGGGGCATAAGTGCTGATAACGCTGAACAACTTCCCACTCCCATGAAAGCCTTATAGAAAAACCAATATTAATAAAGTTCTCTGAAAATAGAAATTAACCTGCTCATGTACAGGCTGATTGGTACAAAGAGGTATGTAGAGCATGTTCCTTCTTCTGAAATTACTTAGAATTTATTCCTTCTTGTCATAATCCTGCAGAGCAGATTGAAAGAGAGAAAATGGAAAGAGAATGACATCATTGAAAGGAACACCAGTAATGACCTCCCACAAAAGAAACAGAGTTATTCTTGGTTTTAGAATTCACTAAAATTTATTTCTTAAGAATATATTATTCTCTCAAGTTTGTTTTTATTTATAAATCTTTTGACAAAGAGTTATTCACGTCCATATTTCTGCTATTTTTTTTGCCCTACGTATATAAGCAGGGCCCATGTACTTGACAATGGGGCTTAAAAACATTCTAAGAGAAGAAAGAACCCTTACAATTGGTTTAATGCTGTATGATTGAGTACTCTTTGCCTTTTTTAAAAAATGAAGAACGTTTGTAACTGCATCAGAGTATTCTCTGAAGTGTCAACCTCGAAAGTTGATGAGAATAGGGAAGAGGAGCACAAAAGTAACCAGGTGTTTGCTCAGAAACAAAGTGTTTTTTTTTTTCCTGGTGTTTAAAACTGTCTGTTGCTTTAAGGAATACCTCACACCTGAAAATATTCTGCTTTATGTTCAGAAGTTATTCATGAAAGGGGGCTTCAAGTTTTGGGTATTCTCTGCCAGAGGGATCTATAGACTTTTTTCTAAAACTGTTCAAGTTTCATGAAGAATGTTGATATGAAAAAGGATACAACTATAAGCCCCTTCAGCGGTTTCAGTGCTTTTCTACTAGAGCTTAAATTTTTTTGCAGAAAGTGACGCAAAGCCAGAAGCCATTTTGGAAGACGTTCCCTAAGTTGCAAGAAGGGAAAATACCCAGCTTAGCAGGTTTTTCTCTTCAGCCCTAAACAAAGAAATCCAGCCAAATTCTCATTCCATTTCTACCCTGAAACTATAATTGTGGCCCCATGGCCAATGCATGTGGCTCTGGATCTTACTATATAGAACAAAATGTAAACCGTCTGGGGTGGTGCAAAGCACGCTGGACTGGGAGATAGGAAATGTGTGTTGTACTAGTGATTCTTCTGGTATTAGCTGTGAGTTTTGGAGGGAGTCTTAATTTTCTGTGTCTCATTTTACTTTGAAAATGGGGAAATTATTGTAGAAGATCTTCAGAATCATTTTTAGCTCTACCACAATGGATTCTGTGAATCAAAAGAGAAAAGAAAAACAGAAGGGCATTTATATTTGTCTCTCAATCTGTCATGATCTGTATAGTCCTAAATAGGGGATAGGAAATTCAGGATTTTTTCCTTGCAAATTTTGTTTTCCTAAATGTTCTTTATATTCACATTAGGGTTGGGGGAGGATATAGCTCAAGTCGTAGAGTGCATGCTTAGCATGCATGAGGTCTTGGGTTCAATCCCCAGTACCTCTTCTAAAAATAAATAAATTAAGTAAATCTAATTACCTGCTCCAAAATAAAATTTTAAAAAAAGTTCACATTAGAGTCCTTTTTAAAACTCTTACATTTATATAATTATACAAAAATAAGGTCATACAAGCTAGTACTGTATACTCTTATCACACAGGTCAGCTTCTCATGGAAAATAACAACTGTCTAAGCTTTAAGAGTTATTAATTCATTCATTTACTCTCTGAAGGAAGTGGATGAACAAGACACATGGATAGTTAGGCGGAGAGCATTTCAGGCAGGGAGCACTGCAAGTACAAAGACACAGAGGTGGGAGTGTGCTCACTATATTTGAGGAGAGGTGAGGGGTTGGTGCAGGAAGGAATGTTGGTGGAGATAAGGCTGGGGGAGGGCAAAGGTTGAGTCATATAAATATTTGTTTCTCATGGTAGGGGTTTTGGTTTTAACTAAGCAGTGAGAGTGCTAGACTATCTTTGACTTACATTTTAAAGGGATAACTCTGGCTACTGTGTCAAGAATAGATGCTAGGGAGCAACAGTGTAAGTCCAGAAACCTATGAAGAGATTGTTGTTGCACTTAGAGAAATGATCATGGCTTGGCCTAGAACTGTAGTGATGGAGGTAGCAAGAAATGGTCAGATTCAGAATATATTTTGAAGGTCAATCCTTCAGAGAGAGAAGAGAAAAACAAATCTTAATCTGCTCTAAACTGGGAACTGTCTCAAACTAGGCCTGGGCAGAAACCTGTTGAATGAAACTTGGTGACACAGACATCTTTGGACACTTGGCCAAGAGCTCTTTTCTGATGAAAATCTGGACCATTCCCTTTTAGTGTTCCTCAGTCCATTTTTTTCTCCTGCAACTCACAGTATTATTACTATGTCAGTTGGAACCTTCAAAATAAAACAGAAAATTGGAAAACAGAAATGTTGTTTGAAAGAGTAAAGATGTATTTAGAACAGTAGATTCCAGAATAATCAGTCCTATGATGATGCAAGGATAGAGAACCCAGGTAAATGGCTGGAGAAGAGGGAGTACTGTGTCCATTTGAGATTCAGAGTGAACCTTACTCTATTTTTATTTGTTTTTATTCTGTTATTCCTTTAGTGGCTCCAAGAAGTACTATCAGTAAAGAAACATGTAATTTGTTAAACCTAATTTTATACAAACTTATGTAGTCAAAAATCCCTATTTCACATAGTTCCCTTTATCATCCTAAAGAAGTAGAGTTACAAAAGACAGATACTGAGAAGCTTGGGCTTAGAAAATGTTATTGTGTGTATAATCTGTATTAAGAATATTTTTAGTGTTGTTGGACATCAATATATGGCTCTTAATGAGAAAATTTGTGTATTGGTGACAGGATAAAGTAAATAAAGTTCACATTATTGAAATTGACTCAAGGTTTATAACAACCATGAAATGAAAAGTATACTGTGAAAACTAAATGCAGGTTGGTATCTTTTGCAAAAATACTGCGTTAATTTTGAAGCAATGCATATTTTGAAGTACATTAAAATAAAATTTTTATTATGCAAATGTAGGTACTTCCTAAAATTAATGTAGCTCAATTACATCATTAGATGTCAGAAAGGCATTTGAAAGGGTAGGTTGGAAATAATTCTTTTGAATGTCACATATATTTTCTTCACAGCTAATCTCTGAAAAGAGGAAAAAAATTCTCTCTACTCAGGCATAGAATAGAAGCATTAACAATGGAAAGGTCAGTGCATAATGATGCAAGAGAGAAAAGGCCTAAAGTGCCATATTGATGAAATGAAATGGGGGGAAGTTATATAGAAATATTAATCAATCAATCTTTAATTTAAGACCTTTAGGTAACTTGCTAAAATCTTTTTCACTATTTAATATCAAAGAAATGCTAGCCAATAAATTTCTTCCATGGGGAGAAAGCACTCAACAACTGTGTGTTTAGACTGAACACTTCTCTTTCCCTTTAACTTCTCTATGTTGCAGAGGATACTTGACAAACTAATTATCCTGGTACATATTAGTTAGCCATCTCATTTTCAATAAAATTAGTCTCTGTAAGCTTAGAAAATTAAGAGTTGATTATACAAATTCCACAAAGGAAAATTGCTTATTCATTGAAATTCATGTTTGGAAAGATATGGGAAAATGGTCATGAAAAAATGGTAAATAAATTTGCAGGATATAGAGCTGTATGTGCATAGTATGATCCACACTGTGTAAAAAATAAATATATGTGCATACATGCAAAGACCAGAAGAAATTATATTAAGAGAAAAATTGTAGCTATCTTTGGACAATGAAATGCATTTAGAAAATGCATTTTTGTCTGCTTTACGGATTTTACAAGTGTGGTGGTATTTAAGATTTCCAGTGATATGGCAGGCATTAGCAATAAGAGTTTTTCTCTTCTTGACCTCATTCTTACCAACTAATTTACCTGTTAACTATTTCACTTGGCCTATTAACTTATATATGTATTGTAAAGGCCAGTAAGAGCTAGAAGAAAAGAAAAATGAAAAAGCAGAAAAGGTTAAGTTATCATAGTATAGAATCAAACTCTTAGAATGGTATTTGGAAGAACAATGTATTTGATTGCCTATGAAACTTATTCTACTTTTATAAAGACTTCATTAAACACATAGAGTACATTTATGTAAAGGAAGAGAAACAAAGTCACATTAATTCACTGGTTCACTCACTAATTTATTTATTCAGCAAATATTCATGAGCACCAAATAAATGCCATGCACTAGGAAGCCACTGATGAATAAAATTTGGTAACTACTTTCAAAGAATTCATGGTTGAGCTTTGGAAATAGACAAATGAATATGAAGAATATGTTATTAATATAGGTATGTACCAGACAGATTGGTAACACAATATATACAGTCATCTCAGATGCTTGAGGATTTTCTAAATTTGAGCTGGGTCCTGAAGAGACATTAGGAGTTTGCAAGATTGAGATGGGAGGGAAGGACCTTACTGGTAGAAGGTTCTGCATGTGAAAAATCTCATAAATTGTAAAGGACATGAAACTGTTCAGTGGTTTAAAATTTGGCTTAAATGTAGGTGCAGTTGGGAGAATCTATGGAGAAGAAATTGTGCAAGAAGGTAGAAACTAGAAGAAGGTTTTCATCATGTTGAGTCATTGGAGTTTATCTTATAGGCAGTGAGGTGTCATTGAACAAAAAAATGTAAGTAGCATGGAGAGGATCTGCACTTTAGAAAGATCATCATGGTGGCACTGTGGAAGTCAGACTGAAGAAGACAATCATGAGTAAGGAAGAGCAGAATATTGTAGTATTTTAGTAAAAAGATAATGAAAGTTCCATCTATGGCAGTTAGGATAGAATGGAAGGGAGAAGATGCATCAGAGATATAGGAGGTAGTGATTAAGAGCATAAAATGAGATTAGGTTCAAAACCTATATCCGTTACCTGCCTGATAGGATATGTGTTGTGGTGTGCCACTCAAATGCCCTTCGCAGGATCCTGTTTCCTCAACTGGCAGAAATGTTAGTTGTTGGCAGTTCATAATTGAGTAATTTCCTGGGGATTGATAGCAGCAAAAGGGAGCTGCCTTGCTCAAGGTTATGCTTCTCCTCCCTAGGGGCAGCCTGCATCCAGTGAGTGTTCTATATGGACTACCAACCCCCATCCTCTATGGCTCAATTCAGGAAAATTATAAAGAGCAGTCCTAGCTCCAGACCCTCACTGTGAACAGTTTAGATCTTAACTGGTGAATGTATCTCAGTTCAGTGTCTCCCTCTGCCCAGGCATGCTTCCCTCACTTCCTCACAACATTGTTCCAAATATGTTCTGCATATGCATCTTCATCTCAGAATCTGTTTCCTAGAAAACTTAACCCAAGACAATTTATGACAAGAGTGGGTCTAGGAATAGATTTAAGAAATGGAATTTGGAGGGTGTGTCAGCCAAAGTTTGGCAATGAGATACCCATTATTGGTGGTAGGTAGAACTCTTATAGCCCTTGGTATGTGTCTTGGTCAGCTCAGGCTGCTATAAACAAAGAACTATAGATTAGGTGCCTTAAAAACAACAGAAATTGATTTCTTACAGTTCTGGAGGCTGGAAGTCTGAGCTCAGGGTGCCAGCATGGTCAAGTTCTGATGAGGGCTGTCTTCCCGGTTGCAAAAGGCCAACTTCTCATTGTGTTTTCAAATAGCAGGGAGGAGAGCAAGAAAGCAAGCTCTCTTGTGACTCTTGTAAGAATATCAATCCCATTTATAACGACCCCACCCTCATGACCTCATCTAACACTAATTACCTTCAAAGGTTCCACCTCCTAATGCTAGCACATTGGAGGGTAGAGTTTCAACATATGAATTTTGGGGGAATATAAACATTCAGTCCATAACAACATACCATAGCATTGGAAGTGTTAAAACTTAACACCAGTGGTGAACTGGAATGGGATACTGGTGGTGGGAATCCATTGACAGGTACAATATCTCAAGTATCTGAGAGGTTCTAGGGTAGTGATAATTATAAGAATACTAGGAACCAATGAATGTTGCTTAATATTATCAAAGCATGAATGGAAGACAATGAAAGGGTAAGGATGATTAATCACCAACTCAAGACAAAGTATGAAAGTCAAAGCATATAAATTCTTTGGCAGCATATAAATTCTTATCTCCTGCAACCTGAGGGGCAAAAAAAAGGCTGAGGATTAGGCTCAGTATTCCTCCAGAGAGTGTTGATTTGCAGTCTCAGCAAATCTGCTCTGTCCAGGTCAGGGCTCTGGTTAGGAGTGGGATCCTAAATATAAGATAGGATATCATGATTGATGCACTCGAAAACCTTAAAACCCCAGATTCTCCTGAACTTCTGTGCCTGCAGAAATGACCCACTCCTCCCTTGCTTAGAGATAATGGAAAGGTATGTGGCTTGCAAGGTAGCACACACTAACTCAGGATATATTCCACCTACCTTTCCAGTTTCAGACAAGTGACTAGGTAAAGGTACAGTCTAAGCTGGCTGAGGAAGTGCTGGGCCTGTTACAGGAGGAAGAATCTACAGAACCTAGATAACATATACCAGTAGGAGCCGGGAGAGTATGTGTGGGAGTAATAGCAACAATTTGGATACCATCCAGATGTCTATCAACAGATAAATGGATAAATAAATTATGGTATATCCAGTCAATGGATTACTGCACAGCATTGAAAAAGAATAAACTCTCAATATGTTACAAAATAATTATGCAGAAGGAAAGAAGTCAGACAAAGGTACATACTGTATGATTTCATATATATATATTTCTAGAAAATGCAAAGTAATTTATAGTGATAGAAAACTGGTGACTGACTGAAGGTGGGGCATGAGAGGACATTCTGGAAGGGTGAGAGACAGGGATTTCCAAGAGACATGAGATTTTTGTGGTTGATAAATGTGTGTTATTTTGATCGTTATAATAGTTTTATGAGTATACATGTATGTCAAATTTGTCAAATTGTATACTTTAAACATGTTCTGTTTATCCTATGTCAGTGATACTTCAATAAAGCAATTGAAACAAACAAAACAAATCCAGTCCTTTTAAATTTTATAGGTTTCAGATCCAGACCAGTCCTCTCTGTACCAGTTACTGTGGCTTGGTCATTGTAGATGCTATACAGATTAAAAACAAAAAGGTATAGCTCAGATATCGTCTTTACAGGAAGCCCTGGCCCTACCCAGGAGAGGCTTTCTGGCTTCCTCCTCTGGTGCCTCTCTGTCACCTCTCATTTCTGGGAATTGGAACTCTGGTCCCCTGCCAGTCTCTGTCTCTCAAGTCTGGGAACTCCTGGAAAGCAAAAACTACCTTAGATTTATCTCAGTATCCCCTGCCCCACATAGAATCAGGCGCTCAGGACTCCTTTTCAACCATTCTTTTTCCATCTCCACAGAGATATAGCTCTGACCTTTCGTATAGTGCAGGTTAAAAAATCCAACAAATGTTCTCTGTGTTCTCCTGACTAGAAAGCAGAAGGAGACCCATTAAGACCAGCACTCCTTGATAGATCTTGTGATGTGGTGGGGGTCAAATACCTGGGACTTTTCTTGATGGGAAGGGGCATCATGGAGCCCATTTCTGCTGTCTTAGGAAAGTAGAGAAGTTAGCTTCTACTCCACAAACCAAGCAATGCTGGCCTATCTTTGTGGCCTTCTTTAGTTTTAGCCTGTCTAATCTCATCATCCACATTCTCCTATTTGCTCACCCAACACAAACTACAAAACCTCCTATTTATCAAACTAGCCAAATATTCCCACTTCTCAGAGCCTTTAAAATTTTTGTTTCTTCTGTCTGATGGAACCACACACACACACACACACACACACACACACACACAGTCACACACACACACACCCTCTGGTGTGTTATATTAAGTTCTTGAATTACTAAGTCAAGGATATAAGTTGGCAGTGAGGGGGGCCTAGAGCCGACATATCCATGCATGCATACATACATACATACATACATACATCCCAGTATAGCTGCCTTTGCTTTCTAGAGTTCTTACTAGGGACACCCAGATGCTTGTAAAACTCTCTTCAGTGTACTCTCTATGTAGCCTAATAGAGAAAGTTCAGATAATTCCAATCACTATCCTTTATACATGGTCCTAGATCATCGTTCTAGAGGAATAAGCTAACTGGGTCTATATTTAAAAAAATATTTGTAAATGCTGTTCTTTTCTGGTTATTGACCCAAACTCAACATCAACAAAGCCTTGGGGCTCCTGGCCAGCAGGTGTGGCATTCTGGAGCCCTTTCCTTCACACTATCCTTATTAGTCAAGACACAGTTTTTGAAAAAAGAAAAGACTCATTAGCTGTGATGACATACCACACATCCAGAGACTCTCTTATCTCCTATTCTTTTTAGGGGTTTATATCCTGTAAGTCTCTGGGACTCATTTCACTTGATTCTGTGTGTGTGTGTAGTATTGTGACCATACATAGAGATGGTTGCAGACTATGGATGTGAAGACAGAGAGAGAAGCAAAGGAATCTGAAATTAGATTCCAAGTCTATAGTATGTTTGCCAAAATGTATCCAAATTTGTCAACATTCAACTCATTCCCAATGAACTGGTCTTAGATTTTAAATTTTTTTGTGACCAAACTCTGTTACATTTCCCTATTTCATAAGAGTGTGGCTTTGGAATTAGCATGGGGTTTAATTTATGACAATGCCATTTACTAAAAAATACCTTGTGAAATTATCATACAAACCAACGATCTACTCTGTAAAATGGGATCTCACTTGTGTGTGTTAAGATACGGTGTATAAAGCAGACAGCATAGTGGCTGGAACATGGAGGTGGTTGTTGCTGTATAATTGCTCATATATTGCTAATTAAATGCAATTTCCAAGAATATCAGCCATTGTTTAAACTTAAAGTGCTATCTACTTTAAAATATACACATTATACATTCATACACACATATGCACAACACATATTTATATACAGTTAAAATATATTTATCATAAAAGTAAAGTTTGGATTAAATCCTGGTTCTGTTGCTTAAGTTACTTAACTTCTCCATCCCTAGTCTTTCTCATCTGTAAAATAAAGCCAATTACAGGACCTCCAGTAAAGTTTATATGAGGATTAAATAATGTCTGGCACTTGGTAAAATTGTGTAAGTGTTGGTTGTTATTATAATTATCACCACTTTATCAAATGGTGATGCAGTGAGTAAAGAAAATCAAATGAAAATCAAATTAAAACAATAGCAAAGATATCAGCAAATACATGTACCTCCTTTACTTTAACCTAATTTCTACAACAGACGCTCCTCTCTTAATCTCAACAGGGAACAGATTTCACAGCCCAGGAGCATAATTACAGAAAAGGCTGGCTCCTGTGGTCACAAAGTTATACTCGGGGCATACTGAGTAACTGCCAATTCAGACCTCAATGGGTGACTGGGGCATATGGTGATAAAGGATCAGTCAAGAGTACACTGTAACGCTCAATAAATGCCAGCAGCTTTGTGAAATTAGAAATAGAGGTCACCGTGCTGCTCCATCAATAAGAAGCAGTAAAATCTAAGGTATAAGCAGATAAATGTCACATTTCACCCCCCTCCTTCCCTTGCTTCCTTCTCTAAAACTACACTGAGAGTCTACTGAGTACCTACTATGTGTCAGACAATGTGCTAGGTAGTGGGGGTAAAATAAAAACAGACATATCCTTGATGTCTGAAGCCCACAATCCAGGGGGATTTTCTCTGCAGAGTTTTCTATGGAGTGGGTCCTGTTGGAGGCTGAATGATCCAGGACATCGGACTTCACAACACACACAGTCTAATGTGTTCCTGATAACATGGCAGCCAGTTGTTCTCTCTGCACATTCAGATTCTTGGGGCTGTCTGCCTCTGAGAAGTTCTACCCTCCCAAGATCTTCCACCATATAGTGGGACAGGAGAGGAGATTACATTCTGTCAGTCACCTTGGCTTTCTCCTGTTAAAGGCATTAGTGGGACTTATTGACTACAATGAGATTTGAGAATTATCCATATGCCAATGCTCTATTTTCTTCTTGTCTTCAGGCACATAGAATTGGATGTCTATGCAAATAAAGTCATAAAAGTCAATAGGTTAATTCTTAGGTTAAAGGAGCCAATATTCTTTGTTAATTTTCACCAGGGCACTTCTATTTGAAAAATGGCGCACTGATTGAAATTTCTTCTGCTTTTCGGTGTCGGTTTTGAGAAGAATAGTCAGTTACAGATCATCAGTGGCAGAGAGAAACAGTTAAGAAAAAGAGTCGAAATGCTGATGGAATAAGAGAAAATAACCAACTCTATGCTATAACACATTCCTGGATAGTTTAGTTAAAGAGTGAATGCCTTAAAGTGCATTCTGCACCACTGCACCACTGCAGCACTGAAAACGCTTGTCCGGAGCAGATCAGAGCACCTCTGTGTTGAGTGAGTCCCCCCAGACTGCCTCCTGCGGAAGCAGGGCCTATAAGAGTAGTTGGCTTGTTCTTATTGCAGCTGCTTTAGGATGTCGTTTAGATTAGACGTGGGCTAGCGAAACGCAGTATGGGGAAGTACTGGGTGGAAAGTGTGAGGCCTGGAGCACTCCCCCTGGATGGCTGAGGCCCACCTGTGGCCACTGAGAACCTGAGAACTCACTTCCAGATTTCCTGATGCCTGCTTACTTTGTTAGATTTACTCCACTCCAGGTTCCTCCTGTAGCACGTGGCACTAAAGTGTAGGCTCTTCTAGGGAATGTGTATGTGTGTGTGAGACTTAAGGCACTTTCTCATAATTACATAGGTACATAAGGATTTTCTCTATGGAGAGGCCAGAATTGAAATGAATGAGAGAAGGGAATGAGGGCCAAATATTTTAATTTCTTTAAGCCTTTCTTTCTGTGTTCTTTTTTACGTGTGTGTCTATGTGTCTGTGTTTCTCTAGACATAATTTATAGAGAATATACACACACATACATACATACATACTTAAAAATATTCCATCACTGTGACTTGAACTCAATGATGAAGTGATGAAAGGATGAGAGAAACAATTCAAATACAGCTTTGGGGATGAACACGAGCATGATTCCTGGATGCCTAGAATCAACTGTATATACCAAACCTATTTCTTCCTTTTTATCTCCTGGTAGGGACAGTCAGTAATGTACATTAGGGTATAAAAAGGCAAAGAAAATTCCATTAAAATCTTTTTCAAGGTCTCTTTCCCTACCAGGTTAGAGAGTAATGAAGCCACTAGACTCAGAAACTGTGTCCTTAAACAACATCACAGATGGGGGAGCAATTTATTATGCTCCCCTCTAGGCAATGATGTTCACCTTGAGGAATTTAAGACAGGCAGTCCTTGAGGAGAACAGACTCACTCCCCGTAGTCGCTCCTCTCCAGACTGTGCCTCATTCCTGAAGTGCCCAGCATAGGCAATGGACAGCCAGCAGTCTTCTGGTGGTACGCAGTTCTCTTTTCATAACACTATAGAACGGAGGAGGTCAGCAGTTCCGTCTTTGGATAATGTCCATTATCTCATTTTTGGTAACTGGCAAATATGTATTGAATGGCTCTATGTAGGCAATATTGAGAAGGTATAAAGTCTAGATATCTCTAAAGTCAAGAATTTACTTAACCCCCCAAATTTTGGGAAACTGAGGCATACAGCAGGTAAGTGAAGTAGTAAGTGTTGCTAAATTAGAAGTGACACTCTTAAAATGTAAAATAACAAGACAACAACATCAAAAACTTGAATAAAACTATGTGTTACTAAAGAAATATGTTGTATTTTGGTGATCTGATCAGGTCATCAGTACTAAATGTATCTACATATATTTTGCTGTAAATAGCGACCTGGACTAGGCAAGCAATAGAGGGTGAGATGGCTCCTTAGAGAGTGTATAACGGAATCTCCTTAGGCTTTGCGCCTCACAATGGAGCCTCCGGCAGCCTTGGCTTCACGTGATCCACTTACGGAATTAGAATCTGCATTTTAATGAGATTCCACGGGAGAATTATGAGCCAATTAAAGATTGAGAGGTACTGTCCTAGGAGTCTTTGCAAATACATGTTATTTATGTGAGCACAATTCCTTGCATAACCAATAACTATTATGAATAGAAGTGTGTCTTAACCCTCATGAATGGTGAGGTACAAAAAAGGTCTCTTTAATGACCATTTAGAATTCTAAAAAGATGCCAGACAAAGGTAACTTAGCAGCTAGAACTGTTTATTCATAAAGTGTAAAAATGTTCTTTTTTAAATGCATAACTGAATTTTCAAAAGAGAAAGAGACATCTCCAGGTGCTAAAAACATAGGTGAAACTGAAAATCAGAATGTATGCACGTGTTGAATCTGTGGCTGTTTCAGAGTGAGAAATTGAGTGAGAGTTATCAGCTGATAGCCAGTAAGCTGAGCTTTCATTTCACCTAACTTGAGGGACAGAGGTAAAGGCTTAGCCCCTGTCAAATTAGGTATTTGGGAGTGAAATCCCCACAGAAAGTTGGGCCTTTGAATGACTTTGTCATCGGAGAAAAAGCAGCTTTGGTTTCACCTCATTTGAGGGATTTAGGTAAAGCACCGGGTCCTTTCGAGCTAGGTATTTGATTGTGAGATCCCTTCATAAAGTTGGGGTCCATGAATGATTTTGTCCTCAAATTAGATAAAATCTAGTCAGTGGAACAGGAAGAAAACAGAAACTTTCCTCTAAAGAGGTGGAGAGAGATTTATAAATCCCACTAAGCAGAAATTAAACACGGGTTTGAGATCTGAATTTATGTTATCCACTTAGCTCATGAAGAAGAAACCAAGATATTAATTTAAAAATTGGTCTCTGGGTACTACTGAGTTACTTGGTAGAAGCCAGCATAACTATTCTTGATGGACAGTCATGCTGTGAAGACTACATGCAGGCTACATGAATTTCCAATGAAAATTTGAAACTGTGTAAAAATAATGTCACAATACAAACTACAAAACATTTTTTAAAATTATCAGTCTTATGTTGGTGAATAGATAACAGAGTGATTACAGCCCAAAGAACTTGAAATAATAAATGATAATCTTAAACCAAAAATAAATTTAGTATATTAATAATGATTGACATTAAATTAAGAATTGAAATTCAATGAAATAAACTAGGAATGATAAAACATACAGAAAATGAAAATTTTAATAACAAATTTAAAACCAAATTAATGCATTAAACAAATATATTAGTCACAACTAAATAATGAATTATGAAGTAAACTTGTTGATTGATAAAATTACTCAGAATGAAGCAACAAGAGAATAAGAGAATGGAAAGAGAATATAGCTACACATGTCAGGAATTGATACATGAAACATAAGCCAAATTAATACAAACAAATCAATAATCAGGTTCATTGTGAAATTGCAGAACACTAAAGCCAGAGAGAAAAAAATTCAAAGCAACTAGAGAGAAATGACAGATGTCTTACAAAAGAACCAGAATTAAATTGATGGAGTGTACAATAGAAGGCAGAAAAATGATAGATATTTTGTCTTCAAATGCCAACATAAAATAACAGCCAATCTAGAATTACATACTGAAATAAAGTACTCCTATAAAGAAAGTATGAAATAATGGTATTGAAAACAGTGCTATTTCATGGAAAGAGCTGCAAAAGACTGATCTCAAGAAGCAAGAAAATTGATCTCAGTGGAAGTAGTGGGATACAATAAGCTCTGTGAGCAAAGAATCAGCAAATCATCTCAATCAGTAAACCAGCAAAGCACTTAATGTTTAAGACAGCCACCGCCATAACAATAATTAGTTTGGGGGGCATAAAAAAACTTGGATAGAAAATAAAATAATAGACAGAAATAAGATGGAAGGGCTATGATTAGAGTTAGGTGTTTTTACGATGTTTATTTCACAAGAGGAAGCCAGAATTATTAATCAACTTTACCTTTGAAATCAAGAATCCATGGTAATAGCTTAAGAATAATCGTCCCACATACAGAAGTAATTGTAATTTTTCAATCAGTATAAAGAATGCATGAAGAAAAAGCAGTCCCACAGAAGCCAAGAAAAGATGAAATCAAGCTAAAAAACCCAAAAAAACCCACGATGACTAGAAAAGCACAATAGAATATTGCAAAAACAAACCCAAAGATATCAATAATCACACCAACTGTAATTTTAAAATGTTTCACAGTAAAAGACAAACATTCAGATTAAAATTATTTAGCAGTATTTTGCTTATTAGAAATATGCCTCTAACATAATGATAAAAAATGTGGGACTTTGCTAAAATTATGATATGTAAAATGTTTTCTAAACAAATGCTAATCAAGAAAATACCATCTACAGTATTATCAAATAAAAAGATTTTAGTGCAGAAATGTTACTATAAAGGATCAATACATTATTATAAAGAAACAAATCAGAAAGGTACAAGTACTCTATACTTAAATACATGTAACAATTAAAAATATTAGATTAAACTATATAAAATGGCAATTTTTTAGATTAAAAAATGAAGTACCAACAGTTTCATATAGTTCAGTCCACATATGAAGAAAATAACTGTTACCAAAAGTAGATAAATCTGTAATTATAATACAAGCTTTTAACAAATTTCTTTATATTGAGCAAAAATTTAGTAAGTGTATTATAGAGCTGAACAATGTAATTAATAGTCTTGGTCTTTCTTTCCAAGCATGCATGAAGAGTTATAGTAACAGTCCACGTGCTGGATTGATCATATCTGAGACCAAAAAAGAAGGCTCAGAAAACAGCAAAGATTTATATAATATGGACCTCAATAAAATAAATGACAAACAATAAGAAAGTAAAAACATCCCCTCCCCCTCTCTTTCCAAATGAAGTTGGAAATTCTAAAATTCCCTTCTAAATAGTTTACAGATCAAAGGAAAAATTATAAGGGAAATCACAAAATAGTTAGAAATGAAAACTACAATAAGAGTGCATATCAACCTTGTTTTCTGTTTAGTGATTAATTCCTTATGAGAAACTACTATGACTTTTACATGCCACCAAAAAAAGAAAAAGATTCTCCCTGGATATCCTCACTGTCCACTTTGTTGTTGACTCTAAACCCGCGTTGTACAGTATGATAGCCACTAGCCAAATGTGGGCTTTTGAATACTTGCAGTGTGGCTGGTTTGAATGGAGCTGTGATGTTGTTGTCCATCATACATTAGATTCTAAGGACTATGAAAAACTGTAAAATATCTCAATATTTTTTCTTTTAATTATATGTTGAAATGATGATAGTTTGGATTTGTTGGGTTAAATATAACATATATTATCAAAATTAATTTCAGCTATTATTTTTTCTTTTTTAAAACTGGAACAACTAGAATATAGAAAATCACATATGTGATTTGCATTTGCATTATATTTCTCCTGGATAATGCGGTTTTTGACTGCTCTCTGGCATCTTAAGTTAAAGATTTGGTCAGTGATAGAGCAATTTACTGAGGAGGTAAGAGATTTGGAGCCAAGATCAGCTCTGGCAGGAAAACCATGTCCTTGCATTATTGCTTCTTAAAGCTGGAGCGATAGGGACCAGTTTTGGCTCGTGGCCTTTTGCCATGTAAGAGATGGTCCACTGCGTTAGAAAGAATTCCTGTCATAACTTTGCTTGATGTGGTCTCTTGGACCTCTGTGCCTCCTCACACCCTGTAGTGACCAAAGAGACCCTAAGAGGAGTATTCCTCATCTTCTCTATTGTCCACCTTCCCCTCCAATATCCATCTTTCCAAATTAAAGAATTTGACTTATGTCCAGATATGGTCTATTACTTTCTAATTATCACATAGTTTTTTCAGAGAAGAATTTTAAGGTAGTTTTTAGAATCTTTTTCCATTCCCATCTGCACAACATGTAACATGAATAATTCTGTTTCTGGGATATGAATGACTTTCTTATCCAGGCTGATCCCATTTGATAGTTATTAAAATTCTTCTTAGCATTTAACTAATAGTCAGGAAAACATTATGGATGGCATAATTGATCAGTAAACTTGATAACTTTTTCTTCAGTTACTTTAAAGCAATGGTCCTCAACTGGGGACAGTTTTACTTCCCAGGGAATGTTCAGCAAAATCTGGAGACACTTTTGGTTATTATAATTTTGGGGGGGTTGTGCAGAGGTGTTAGGGATGCTACCAAACATCCTGAGTGCACAGGGCAGCCTCCCACAACAAAAAATTATCTAGCCAGCCCCCAAATTTCAATAGTGCCGTAATTAAGAAACCCTACTATAAGGTAATCTGATAAAAAAAATACAGAATTTTTATAAATATACATACATAGAGAATAATTTTAATGTAAACTTATTTTGAAGTATGATATATATATAGGCAGAAAAGTGCAAAAGTCTTAAGTGTATACCTCAATAAATTTTTGCAAAGTTAGCACATCTGTGTAACACAGAAGCCAGCTCAGGAAATAGAGCATCACTGATACCCAAGAAGCTCTCTCATGATCTAGTCCCTTTCTCACTGTAGACAACCACTACCATGAATTCTGATGCCACAGGTTAGATTTGCCTGTTGTTGAATTTTATAGAAAGTCAATCATAGAGTATGTGCTTTCTGTGTCTGCCTTCTGCTCAGCTTTACATTTCTATGTTTCTTCTATGTTTCTGTGTAGCAGAAGTTTGTGGTTTCTTATTATTGTATAGTGTTCCCTTCATTTATTCATTCAACTATTGAAGGTCACTTGAATGTTTCCAGTATTTGGTTGTTAAAAATCATGCTCTGAAATTTTTATGTGTGCAGTGTTGTGAAAATATGTACACATTTTGGGGAGCATATTCCTAAGAGTGAAATTGCTAGACCTAGGGCATACAGATGTCCAACCTCAGCTGATGTTGTTAAACATCAAGGTGGTTGTATGAATTTATACCCTCACCAGTAGTGTATGAACCATTCCAGGTATTTTTTGCATGTGTGTGTGTGTATTTCCCAAGCTTACATTAAGCAGACCTAGTTTCACACCCATCCTAGTCATTAGGTGACTGAAATATGTCCTAATGAGTAACTGCGCTGACCTTATGCATCCCAGGGAAGTAGCATCCGGTGTGGAAAATGTGTGTGTCAATAAACCATTTGGAAGAAGTAGTTCTTTGAAACTGTTGGTTTGTCCTCATTGCCTTCTTGCAGCCAGTTTAGACAAGCAAAACCAAGCACTGCAATCCTGTTGTGACAAAAATAACTGTAAGATTTTGATATGCTTGCTTTCTGTAAATGTCACCCAAATGTCTTGCCTCTGAAGCCGACGCTGTCCTTGGTATACTAGGCTATTTCACTGTACACAGCATTTTCTCCTGCACAAGTCTATTACCTTATGTTAGAGTCCCTCAGACTGTAATGCACATGTACATAAAAAATTCTTTTGAATTCTTTAGATAAGAAAACCTAGAGAATATAAAAGTATGTAAACATAATGGCAGTATTGATACTATTTTGATTCCTCCAGCTATTCTTGATATCATACTTTGTTAATTTTTTAACACTGGAAGTTTTCCAGTCTCATGTAAATTAGCATCACAATCTTATAAACATGTTTCTATTTATTGAATCCCAGGTCAAAGTAATTATACAACAAAGAACAACAGTTTTCATACCAGACTGCCTGCATGCATGTAAATTGGGGCTCGCGCCAAGGAGGTAATGAATACAATCTCAGGTTTCATGAGATGAATAAAAAAAAAAAAAAAGGAAAACTAATAACAGAGCTCTCATACCTCAGATAACCTAACTCAGAGTATCTTTCTTCTTCTCCAGAAAGCTAGCTTCTTAATTTTAGACATGATGTTTTAAGTAGTATGAAATAAATCATAAGGGGAAAATCTGAGACCCCATCTTTCATGCATGAGAGAAAGTGAATTTTCACTTTTTAAAATAATTTGAGTGGCCTCACTACACCATGATGATTCACATCAAATCCCATCTTCTTGGAATAACAGTTACACCGAGGAGGCAGTATAGCATAGTGGTCAAAAGCATTGAGTCTGAGATCTAACTACGTAATTCAGATACTGGTTCTCAAACTCAATAGCCATGTGACTCTCAGCAAATAACCTTTCAGAGACTCAGTTTCCTATTCTGCAGAATAGAGAATAGTAAGAGCACCTATTCCATGGGCTTCTGAAAATTAAATGATATAGTTCATCATATGTGTTAGTTCAATGCCTGGGACACAGTAACTGCTCCACAAACAGGTGGTTGCTGTGTAGATGACTGGCAATAATGATACTCATAAAGAGGACACAGCAGTATCCATGTCAGTCCTACGATGGTGTGCTGCAAACTTGTGTTAGAGTGTCTCTGAAACCGTATGCAGAAAATAAATGAAGTAAGAGTGGCTGAAATACTTCAAGTCAATTTGGCCAACTTTTAAAATTGGGAACTTAGGAAAAGTAACATGATATCCAATCTCATGAGGCAGTGGAGTGATTAAGAGATCAAATCTGGAGCCAAGCTGTCTAAGTTAAATTTCTATACTGTCACTTTTACTCTCTGTATGATCTGGGCAAGGCATTTAATCTCTGTGGCCCATAAAATGGACAGTCTCTCAGGGTTAGTGTGTGTATGAGTGTGTAGTTCATATGCAATAGAGTAATTTTGAAGACTAAGTCACATACGTGGCACACTTGAAACAGTACATGGCATGCAGTAATTGTTATTGGTGTTTGCTGTTACTGTTACTCAGTTGACATCAGATTGAGTACTTTCTAGAAAGGTCACTTGCTGACTATATAGCGAAAAGGAAGCAATTCCTTAAAAAAAAGATCTGAGAGTGACTCTATGGCCATCACCTCAGGGCTGAGTTCCCATTCTTGGGATAGCTTCTTATGAATACTGCTGACAGGAGTGTGGAAAATCACATTGAGCTTGAACTTGGTGAACATTTGGTCCCAAACTATTAGAAACATGAATGGAAGTGACAGAACTCAGGGAAAGAGTCATTTCAAGACTGCAAGTAGCTTTCCTGTTTTGCTAGAAGTCGGGACTTGAGCACAAAGTTGATGCAGACTATTTCTGTATTTTGAGGAAAATCATTACATGGGCCTTTCAGTTATGCACATCTAAATCACAGGTCGTAATTAGAAAACGAGGTGTTTGAGAAGCTGTAGATCTAAGGAACTAAACTGTTCTGAGTGATCATGGAAAAGGTCATCTCTGTGGTAAGCAGAATGGTATTTCTGCAAGCTGCTTCATCTTAAAAAAAAAAAAAAAAGTTTCTTTCCTAAGATAGATTTCGATGCCTGCAAACTGCTGTTTGTCCTTATGGAGCTAGGTCTTGAGTCTTGTATTGAGTAGCTTCTTGGAGGCGGTCAGGCTCTGAGACCCTGAGACTTTGGACAAGATATTCAGGAATCAATTTCACTAAAGGAACATAAAATGTTCCTATATGTGATAAGTTCAAGACTAAAAGCCCAGAATTTGTGAAACTTGAAAAAACTAAAGCAGCTGTCAATTTTTCTTAGTAATTTGGAAACAAGGGCTATAAAGAAGTAGCCTCTCCTGCTTCCCCAGGCCCCCACCCTCTCCACCTTCTGTGTGGAATCACCTGGGTGTAGGCTGGCCATATTCCAACATGGTTGTTCTGTTGAGCTTGTTCTTATGAGAGCGGGTTTTCCAGGGTCAGTCATCCTGGGACAAAGTCAATTTTGAGACCAGAAATGAAACTTACTCTGGAAGAAAAGAGGGCATAGCTTCATCTCTCTAGAATGTATTTGCCTGGGTCTTGTCTCTGGGGAGTCCAGCCAAGTTTGAAGACACTTGGGGAGAAAACCTACCTCCCTCACAGGGAGAAGCAAGGAGGTGGCCTTTAAAGAGCTTCACAACCAAGGGCCTAGTATTGTGGGCTCTCAGAATAGCCATGCCTGGTTGTTACTGTGAATTAGCCTCTGCGTGTACTTCCCTCCTCCTATCTCTGGGCCTTCACTCAGGTCTGTGAAAAGTTAGAGCTGTCCTTCAAGCTGTTAACAAATGAGTTAAGAAGACAATTTAGGTGATACGAACGACCTTCAACACTTCGTGAAGTGGACAGTCTTCTTTCAGAAAACTGCAAAATGGATGGAAGGCAAGAAGCTTTTATAGGATAAAGAATAAAGGATAAGGCAGAGACAAAATAGAAAATATCTGATTGGCTGGGGCTACATTCATCCTTGTTTGGAGTGAGAAGGTCCAGAATTGGCTTGGTGTTTGGGGCTTGACTGGCTGAATGTACTGCATTTCTGGTCAGGCAGACCATTTGCAAGGACACGAAAATTATCTAAGTTTTGGGTTGCTTACATGGCACTCCAGACAGGAGTTGCTCCATCTTGGGCCTAGAAATTTATTTCAACACTGCATATGCAGGGAAGTAAGAGAAGGCTAGGCCAGGTGTGCCAGCATGTCATAATAAAGAGCAGTGCCTCCCGGGTGCGCATGGCAATGCAGTCTAGGCTCAAGGGAGCTCTTAAAGTTGGGATCCACTGGATGCTGCTGTCGGGGTGGGAGGACTGGCCTGCTGACAGAGCTGGCCTTAAAGTTATGGAGCCACCTAACAGCTGTAGGGCAGAGAAGAGAGCCCCAGGCTGCAACCCACATGGAGTCATGAGCTTGGGAAGGGACATCAAAGAGGATCTGGCTTTTCCACAAGTGGTAGGTATTAAAGGAAGTTCAGCTTTTCTAGTAGTGTAATTTCATTTGCACTCCCAAAGAGTTGATCCCTAGTAGGCATTTAGATTATGTTTATTTTCATATTGCAAACAAGGGATGAGGGCAACCTAACAACAACAACAGCAAAACAACCAACCAGCCAAACAACTGAAGAGACTGCCTAGACTATGAAGAGGACTGTTTGGTTATGCTTCTACCTGTTGGATTGTCACTACAGTAGCAACTGAGGCTAGTCACTTTTAGCAAGTCCTGCCAGGATAGGAAGTTGACTAACTGAAGAATGACTCTTTTATAACTTAGCACATCATAGCCAGGGAGATCCAGAGCTGAGGTTCTAAAGTAGGCATTGCTGAACACTTTATGCTGAAAGATTTTGTGAGTGAAGAAATATCAGAAATGTCTCTGAAATTCTGAAAGAGCTGACACATAAGTTAGAATTTTTTTTACAGTTTTGATTTATATTTTTCCTGGTTTTTAATCTATTTTTGCTTTCCAATTGTGCAATCTCTTTTATAATACTCTTACGTTCTCTAATTTAAGAATATTACATTCTGGAGACAAATGCTCTTAAGGGGAAAATCTTGTTAGTGGAATTCTTTTGTAAGTATTTTTATGCCTACTATTACTCAAAGGCAATTATTTCTGGGGTGGGGGTTGTATTTCCCTACATACTTCTTTCTCTCCTCTTCCAGTATTCCCCCTTCCCGTTGCCTTTCTGTACTCTCTGCACCCTTGCCAGTGACACACACTCACATCATATCCTTAGCTATTTTCCTTTTGATTTAGGGGCTCTTATAATTGAGATGTAATCACAGAAAAGATTTTTTGTTTATTAATGAACTGACATCAAGGCTTTGATTGGGAGGTGAAATATCAAAATTATAGATTAAAATGAAATGTGCCTCCATAAAATTTCATGACACATGTGCCCCTGTGTCTCCTATTTCCTAGTTAGAGCCAGAACATTCCTAAAATGTTTTTAAATTGAGGAATGTAGTGACATGAAGAGCCTCTTTGAAAATATCACTACATATGTTAATAGGGAAATGTCTTCACCCTGTAACTTTGTGGTGATGGGGAAACAGAAACCTAACAGCTGATAGAATGTAAAGCATTAGGTTTTCTAGAGATATCTGGGCTTTATTTGCAGCTAATTAACATAAAATCTGCAGTGGGCATGACTTATTTTCTCAAATACAGCTAGTTTTATCACTTAATATTCATAATAAATATGCTACAGTATAGAAATAGACTCTCTAGAGAGCAGCAGGAAAATTAAACCACCAATCTAAGCGAGCCAGGTTTGCCATGTCGCCTGTACCTTTCAGCATCCAGGGTCCAGTAAGCATGGAGGCTGACACACTAAACTGCAAGTAATAACACGGTCACTCCTGTGGAGCAAATAGGTCAGGACTGCTGGCTGGATCTTCTGAGACCAGCGTACACCCTCATTCCAGGCACATCATCTCCCACAGTCTTGAATCTTGCCTCGGGTCCTAACACCTGTCTTCAGTCCTGAGGTTTTTCAGTAACATTAACCTCTCTTCCTGCTCATTTTCCCGCATGTGAAGAGCTGCAGAGCTCCATGTTTCCTTCTGCTTCCTGGCTCCTCTCTGAGCAATCTCTGTCTTTCTAGGGCATTGCAGGGTCACTCTGGCAGTAAAGTAGATGATTTTAATTAGTTTTAATTATTTTTAAGATAAATTCTGGAGGATTGGAAAAAGCAATAGCTAAAGAAGCATGAAAAGTTTTCTTTAGAACAGAATCTTTGTGACAGGTGTGTATACTCACACAAAAAAGGAGACTTCTCCCTCCCTCCTGTAGAGTAGGAGACTGCCTTCCTTGTGGTAGGACCCCCCTCATCATCACCAACACCCACACACACACACACACACACACACACACACTCTTTTCTCTTATAGATCAAACTGAAATATAGTGACCATACCTTGAGGGAAATTGTAGATGAAATAGGCAGGCTCTGAATTTTGCAACCAATTAGAATTTAAATATCTGATTTATTTATGCTTACTTGGTTCTTAGCATAACCTGGAAACTTTGAGATAGTGTCTTTCGTTCTGCTTGTGAAAAGGAGCCTGTGAGATCATTTACAGCTGAGTGAGGAGAAGCAAAGCAAGGGTATTAAAGGAGTTCTTGGTTGATGAAAATGCTTATTCACAATAGGTGTGGGAAGGATTTTCTTTTCCTCTATAGATTACTTTCAGGAAGGTCAGTTAACTCTTGTATTGCAAACTAGGATCAATGTTTACCAAATGTGTAAAAAACTGAATAAATAGAATTAATCTGAGCAGCACGTTTCTCCATGTAAGCAGTTTCACCAGTGAAATCACTGTTTATCTCAGCTGTAAGCAAGGTGGACTGTTTGCAGGAGGCATCTTATTCATCCTTATGGCTTTATTACTATTTCTTGCATTTCAACCATAATGACAGCCCTGATGAAGTAGGCCAGAAAGTCAAGTTGCGTTCTAGGGACTGAAAATTCAAGCTGAAATACATGCTTATATCAAAACCTTCCTTTGTTTGATATGCAAGGGAAGTAAGAGGTAAACTGCCCAGGAATGTTCACTAAATAGACCATGGCTTTCTGAACTTGAATATATCTCCCTGCCACCTCAACTCAGCTAGCACTAATATTCTGTGTTTGAAAGAAATTAAGTCTATGGGGAAATTAAGCTTCTAGACCTTACAGAAATGAAATATTCAATACTCTGCTTTTTTTTTTTCATATTCCCTGTACATTTCTCTGAGAACATGTGAGGCAAGTTTTAAAATTGCTGTAGATGTTTGGATTATTATTATTATTATCATTTTACTATTATTATTATTTGGAGCCATGGTAGCAATAGGACAAGCTGGACACAATTTGGAGAAGAAGTAGCAATATTGGGGGGTTGACAGCCAAGAAATGGCACCCTCTCCCTGTGTGTTTTAGAATTATTTGAGAAAAATGCATGAGAGTCAGACAAATAAATGTAAAAATGTAAGCTTTATTGATGGCAGAATTGACTTAGCAAAGGTAGGTTGAAAATACGACCATATAGGGCTTCTTTTATACATTTCCCTCAGAATTAAATAACTCACCAAGTCACAGTCAGAACCATAGAGCTTCCTATCCCTATCCCTATCTTATCCCCTCAAGGTTGGGAATTCTAAGAACAGATTAACCCAAACAAGAGGCTGAAACCCAAGGTCATGCGTTTGCAGAACCTTTTTCTAATCTTACTAGTCAGACAAGTAGTATCTTTTCCTTTGTGAGGCATAGATGAACTGGATGTACAGAAGCATGGGAACTATTTTCCCAATATTTCCAAGAACAGGAAATGTCTCTTTCATTGGCCTGGTTGGGACAGGCCAAAAAAAGAGATGAAAATGGTTTTTATTAACAGTAAGCTTCCATGAAGCTATATGAATTTTATGGAAGGACTAGAAATATTTCAGAGTTAGTGATATTTTAGACTATTTGAGGCTGATTTATGAGCCTTTAGCCAAAGGTAAAGAATCTTCTGTACTGGCCACCACAATAAAGGTACATAAGAGAAACAAACAAACAAAAAATGGAGTGCTAGACCAGTACACAACCTTATTCTTTTTATTTTCCATTGAGCTTCGTAACCTAGAAGGAAACCTGAACTTTCTACTTTCCTGTATCTCTTGGGTCTGAAGCCAGTCCTAGAAGGTATTTTTTTTTTATTGCTTTGCTGCTACTAATATTCCATCTTGGAACTGTTTACAAAGCTAAAGACACATTCCCTGCAAAAGATACTCTTCTGCCACTAATCTCAAACTCCCTCTACTCTGCTTAAAACCTCAGAGGCCAGATGCCCTCAGATTCTCCAGATTTTCAAGTCTATAATCCCTACACTAAAAGCACAAAAGATCCAACTTAGAATTCTGTGATGTCTCCACATAAGGACTGTGTGCCCTTTTGTGTGGCTTAGCATCAGCCAACACGTATGCTACACTATCACAACTGAACTCTCTGCTCCATGCAGGCGTCATTGATTGGCTGGGTTGTGGCAAGTAGACCAGCGGATACAAAGTCCCTTTCTTTATTGGATCAGCTAGATAGAATTTTTCAGATTTCTCTCCACTTAGCTATGATTATGTGACTAGAGTCTAGGACTAATGAAATGCACATGTACTTTACTTCCATTCTTCTAACAGTAAAACTACCTCTGTATGATCTTTCATGCTTTTCCCCCTTCTTACTAGCTAAAATAAAGGCAGTACCCAGGGAAGCCATGGAAGAAGCATTTTGAAGATGCAGGAACCTCCATCCATCTGGATTCTTCAGTGGCTTCATGGAGCAGAGTGTGCCCTGTCCTCTTCATCCCCTCAAGCAGGAACACCCATTTCAAAACTTTACAATAGCAATAAACAAACTTCAGTGTGCCAAGCCACTGAAAATTCCAAGTGTATCTGTTAGAGTAGATAACATTACCTTAATTAATACTCATGAGGATGAATATTCATTTCATTTCATAATGAGCCCCAAATCTCCTTCAGCCCTAAAAGCCAGGCGACGGCCTCCCATCATGATAGGCACATGGAATAGAACTACTTGCCATTCCTGCTACAGGGACATTGGCATCTTCCTTCCCCTAGACAGGGTATTGTTGTGATGGTTCAGTTGTGATGGGTTATCCTTGGCACTTTTCTGCAGATTTAAATTTTTTTCAAAAGTTTGGGGAAGAAATTTCTTAAGTCAGCCTGTTCTCAAATGCTAGGGCCCAAATCCACCTGCTGTGTGTCCTTGCACAAGACCTGTCTTTGACTTGGTTTCCTTTGTAAAACAACAATAAATAATGGTGCTTACCCCATGGGGTTTTTGTGATAATTACACTAGATAATGGCTTTTAAAGCTTTAGTTCAGTAATTGCAAAATAGGTTTGTTATTTAAATTAATAGTTACAATTGTCACTGTGTGCAGTGCAGGGTAACACAGTGGTTAAGAATACATTCTCCGCAGTCGGATTCCTGAGGTCATGTCCTTGCTCCACCACCCACTAGCTATGTGGGTACACAAACGTTGAACTTAGTTCTGAGTCTTGGTTCCTCTTTTTAAAAACTTTTTTGTGGTGAGGTACAGAGAGGATTTAACACAATATCTTGCCAATAAATAATCAAAGATTTTCTCTATTTGACTTTTTACATAGTTCTTGATACTAATATGTGAACAATTTTTGCAACAAATTCTAAATTTCTTAAAGTTAAAGATCCTTACTTCTGCTTCTGAATACGCCAGATACACATCACCCCGCAAAAGACTGAGCATGTAACAGTTATCTGATAAATATTAGTTACCTTGCAGCCTGACTGAACTAATTTCTCTTATCGTAGAGAGGAGACAGAAAGCATCAAATGATCACACTGAAGAAAGACAGAGATGGGTGAGGGAAGAAAAAAATACTCATATTCTTAATCAGCATAAAGAGTAACTTGCTAACAGAGTATATTCTTAAATATTTATTGCAGCAAATTGAATAATTTTAAGAAAATAAACTTATTAAAACTGGGGAAAAACTGATAGGAAGAGAAGGTCATAACAAAACCCCTCATCCAAAACACCCATCTACCCATCAGCTAGATTCACCAATTATACCATTTTCTTCTATGCTGCTAAACAGTGTAATTATGTAGCTGAATTATTTGATCAGATTAAATGCTAAAGGAATTTATTTAAAAATTAAATGAATAGATGAGAGAGGCTTTATAGGGTTAGGTTTTAAACTAGCTCTTGAAATAGAGAAACAGAAAACAGAAGATAAATAGATAAATAGAAATATAGATAAATATAAAAAAGAAGGTGTTCTGAAATAGGATACTCTGAGCACAGTGGAATGATCATGCAGGCATATGTGGAGGGAAGATTTGGATGAACAACAGTAGAAAGCAAATTTGAGACCAAATGATGAGTATCTGAGAGCCAAGAAATGGGTTCAGGCTGATTATCATAGAAAAAAAGGGAGCCTCTTGACAGGTTTTGCATCAGGAGAAGTAGCAGCTAAATATTGGCACTTATAATAATTAACTTCTCGTTGTCTTTTAAGAACTTCCATACATTACCTCCACTCTTGAGGGAACATAACACTCTTCTCATTCAATTCCAAGAACACAGGACTTAGACAATACTTTTGAAAATCAGTGACCTGAAGAATTATTGCACTGACATTGTATTGAGTGGCCCGTGGAAAACTGTAAAAGAAGGAAAATGTGTCTTTTTCATAATTTCTCTACCCACTTTTAGCGTCTTCTTTTTGTCTCCTTAACCTAGGAGAAGGAAGAGACAACGTTTTTGCTTGCTGTCATTGAGACTGCAGGTATACTGTAGAACTGCACTTATATCCCAGAATGTTCCCTTTCTCTCCAATCAAAAATTTACTTGACCTGCACCCTGTGTTCTTAGGGCCCTCTTAAGTCATGTTATCCAAGTTAGCTAACCTAAAGAATTTAAGTGCTAGCTTATAAAAATGTTTGTTAACATATTCCTTTTAACTGATGTGTAGGGGTGAAGAGATTTAGGAGATAATAAACAAGCTGAAGATATGACCCCTTCAAATCTTAACACATAGGTGGCAAAAAAATGGACCTGTGCTGTGTTCATCCCTGAACATGGCCACTGGTTTGAATAAATGGAGTAGCACAACGTATGCTGAGCTGTAACACTGAATCACTGAAGGCTTTAGAGTTACTGCATTCTAGAGGCGTGAATTCATGGTCACTGAGCAGAGGAGCTGGGAAAGGAAGGCTCTTTTACCATCTGTATCTGTACTTCCCAGGCGTGACAGGAAGAACTGAGATGAATATTGCAAAATGAATATGCTGGCCATGTGTGTGATATGCTACCAACATTTCAAACATGATCCAAATACATGACATGCCTGTCATCCTAACCTTGTAAATCCCTCTGGTTCTCAGGGTGGTGAGTTGTAAACAGTAATGATTCCAAGCTAGTAGTATTCTCTGCTGTTTCAAGGTCAGAAAACGCTGAAGTAAACAATAAACACAAATGTTAATTTTCAGTACTTGTCAGGTTGAACCAATCTCATGTGAAGATCTAAATGGTAATGCTTCCCCTACACTATCCTTCACCAAAGCAAAGTCCAAGGTAATTTAACTTCTGTAGTTATATTGTGGGAAAAAAATTTTATGTTTATTTATTACTACAAAACACTTAAAAAATGTATTGTCCTTCTGCCACTTTCTCTTAACTTTGTCTACACTTTATTCACTGAATTACCATAAATAGTTCTTTTTAGGCTAGTGATTCAGTGGTCATTAAGAAGTTGACCTTAGTACTGGATTTAAAAGGAACATAAAATAGTCATAAATATCAATAGGTAAAGAGTTACTGTTCTAATTTTATCGCTAAAATATTGTCTATAGATAGATAATAATGGAGAAAACATTGCTTTTCTACATTGTTAATAAAGTTAATTTTTTAAGAACAGTTTTAGAGTCACAGCCAAATTGAATGGCTAGTGCAGAGAGTTCCCATATACCACATGTACAGTCTTCCCCATCGTCAATATCCTCTAGCAGAGTGGTGCCTTTATTATATTTGGTAAGCTTACACTGACGTATGATTATCACCCAAAGTCTATAGTTTACATTAGGGTTCATTCTTGGTGTTGTACAGTCTATGGGTTTTGACAAATATGAAATACGTATCCACCATTGTAGTATCATACAGAATGGTTTCCCTGCCCCCAAAATTCTCTGTGCTCTGCCTATTCATCCCTCACTCTCTCCTAGCCCCTGACAACCACTAATCTTTTTACTGTCTCCATAGTTTTTTGCCTTTTCTGGAACGTCATAGAGTTGGAATCTCAACAGTATATTAGCTTTTCAGACTGGCTTCTTTCACTTTTAGTGGTATGCATGTAAGATTCCTCCATGTCTTCTCATGGCTTGGTGGCTCATTTCTTTGTTGTGCTGAATAATATTCCATTGTCTGAATGTACCAAAGTTTACTTATCTACTTATCCAGTGAAGGACAATTTGGTTACTTCTGAGTATGGGCAATTATGAATAAAGTTGCAATAAACAACCATGTGCAGGTTCTTGTATAATCATAAATTTTCAGTGCATTTGGATAAATATGAAGGAATGTGACTGCTGAGTCGTATAGTAAGAGTATATTTCATTTTGTAAGAAACTGCCAAACTGTCTTCCAAAATGACTTTACTGTTTTGCATTCCCAACAGCAATGAGTGAGAGTTTGTATGGGAGGAAACTTACAGCAGGCAGGAAGAGTGATTTCTCTAATAAGCATGTAGGGTAAAGAACTAAACACATCTGGCTCAGTTTTCACTGGGATCTTTCTCTATTTCAATTCATCCTATCCATAAAGCATAGATCTCTATTCTCAGGTTCCTGCAAAGGAGACCTATGGTTGTCCAGTGTTGTCTGTGATTGAATAGTTTAATCTGTCTATTTCAGGGATGGAATGACAGCAAGACAGTTTGTCTGTAACCCTAACGCCAAATTTTCCATTTGTCTGTCTTATTCTTACTTTGTTTCAAATTAAGGTAGGCAAATAGAATAATATTATACATTGTTCTTCGCAACACCAACGGTAGTATTTTTAACTAGAAAAAAAATACATGATGTTATAAAAAATAAAATAATATAAAAGGTTATACAACTTCCCACTCCTGGTTCTAATCAGCTTTCTTAGAGTCAAAAGTAGACCTATTTCTAGGTTTTATTTTTTAGAAATATTCTATGTATAATTGTGCACACATGTATGTGTGATTATTTTATATAAATTGTTTCTTAATCTTTCTTGTTTCACTTAAATATGTATCTTGATGATCATTCCATACAGTTCATTTGAGATCTGTTCCATTCTTTTTTTTTTTTCAACATTTTTTATTGATTTATAATCATTTTACAATGTTTTATCAAATTCCAGTGTAGAGCACAATTTTTCAGTTATACATGAACATATATATGTTCATTGTCATATTTTTTTCTCCATGACCTACCATAAGATCTTGTGTATATTTCCCTGTGCTATACAATATAATCTTGTTTATCTATTCTACAATTTTGAAATCCCAGTCTATCCCTTCCCACCCTCCACCCCCTTGGCAACCACAAGTTTGTATTCTATGTCTATGAGTCTACTTCTGTCTTGTATTTATGCTTTGTGGGGGGTTTTCTGGGTTTTTTTTGTTTTGTTTTGTTTTGTTTTTTAGATTCCACATATGAGCGATCTCATATGGTACTTTTCTTTCTCTTTCTGGCTTACTTCACTTAGAATGACATTCTCCAGGAGTATCCATGTTGCTGCAAATGGCGTTATGTTGTCGGGTTTTATGTTATTCCATTCTTTTTAATAGAAGAAATGTATTCCATGTTATAGCTGTACTAATATATTTAACCAATACCCCATTAATTGACATATAGCCTGTGTCCATTCTTTTGTTGCCGAAACATTGCTTCACTAACACTCTTTGTATGATTGAGTACATTTGTAGGCTGCATTCCTAGAAGTGAGTATGCTGTATCAAAGAGTATATGCAATTAAAATTTGATACATATAATTATTGTCAAATTGCTTTCTAAAGGGAGTACTATTTGAAAATGCCTGTTTCTCTATACCTTTACTAATATTGCATAATATCAAATATTTTGATCTTAATAATTTTGCTTTTTAAAAAGTAGATTGGACTTTCTCAGTGTTGCTGCAAATACCATCAGGATATAGCGTATTTACTTTATTGTTTGGTATAAAAATCAAAGCCAAAAGAATTTATCAGTTTCTTTAACTCCTGATGAAATAAGTTTAGAGAAAAAGATGTGTGTGTGTGTTTGTGTGTAAATTCTCTGTTCTTACCTCCTACCTGAACCCCAAAATTCAAACATACTTTTAGATTCCTTTAGAAAGAATGCACTTGGGTACACAACATTATTTTAATTTCTAGTGTGAACAGCTCCATTTGCAAAGAGCAAAACTAACTATAACAGGTATGTAATTTCATGGTGTCTTATATAAGTGGTCTTATTTTGTGAGGAGAAAATGCCAATGAGGCATAGTTAAAGGTCACCTATTTTAATGAACCAGTTTATGACTCATGGTTTCCTCTTTACTTTTCTTTTGCTTTTTTGGTAGGTTATATTTTGATTAGCATAGAGATTGTCTAATAATTGTAGTATGTCAAGTTCAAATGATTCCTTATCCAATGTGCTTCTTCATCCAGAAGTAAAAGCTGGTGAATTCTTACAAGCTGGGAGGGGTGTAGGGAAGATAAAAGGAGGGAAGGAGAGGGAAGAGACAGAGAGAAAGAGAGATTATAAAGGTGAAGTGGGAAATGGCTTAAGGAGAAGAAACTTAGGTCTGAATTTTGTTAGATCCTCTGGTGCTACCATCCTGCTGAGGTAGGAAGGTTTCTCAGAATAAAAGGAATGAATCCTGTGTTCTAGAATGAGTTGATACCATTTTTTTTCATGTGACTTCATTTTATTTTTTATATTTAATTAGATTCAGTTTATCTCTCCTCCTGACTCTGTTGGTGATGGAACATAGATGTCATAGAAGCAAAGTAATAATCAACTTAATTCTTCCATAGTGATGTTAGCAATAGTTCTCCAACTTATTCTCCAATCCCCACATCCAACTGCCTCTCCAGATTTTTAGGTGGCATGGGACCTCTGCTCTGGTGCTTTTCAAGATTACTATATTGCTGCCTTGAATTATATTTAAACAACTCAAAATTCACATTTACCCAGAAGGGACGACTGCAGATTTTCATAGTGTCCCTGTGGGTTTCTTTAGGGTAGGTATTAGGTGGACTTACGTTAGTTGAGAACCTTTTATATGCTAGATCTATGTGCTATTTTATTTAATCATCACAAACCCTATGAAGTAAGTATTGTTATTCTAGTTTTATAGATTAAGAAGTTAAATCATTGAGGCCAAGGACATTGTCTAAGATCACAGGGCTCAAGTCACTAACACCAAGTTTTGAGCCCACTCTAACTTCTGCCACACTGTTTTGCCACACTACTTTCTTGAGGTTTGTGGGTCCCGGGAGATAAGGTACACAAAAATATCTGTAAAGTATGTTATGTTACATACTTTATGTAACGTATGCTAGCAAACTGTATATTAATGCTCAAGGGTAGTTTTCCTGTGTGTGCTTTGTATTTCGAAATACTCTAACATAGAGTAAACAGAAGTGAACAATTAATTAATTTAAAACTTACCAGACCTATGAAGAGGTGTAATAAATAATATATACCCATATCCCCACAACTCAACCTAAGAAGTGAAACATTTCAGTGACAGTTGAAGCTGTGTTCCATCCTTTATTCTTCTTCCCTGTCATTTGTATCTCTTCCCACCCTTTCCTTTATCTTCCTGCAACGACAACCAGTATTCTGAATGTGGAATTTATCATTCTCATTTATTTAATTCCTAATACAGGTGTCTCCTACTTTTCAGAAGTTGGCTTTACATCACTTTGAAGAAAGACCTATGTTAGTACCTATTTTCGCTAACCAAAAGAAATAAAAGAGGACTTTCGCTTTTAGGAAAAAAAGGTAAAAAGTTCAGTGTTTGTCTTGCAGAGAGCCCTTAGAGAGGCAGCTCACCCTGAGCGAGGAGAATGGCATCGCCAAGTTCCTTCCCCAGGAACTACTTGTGGCATCGCATCATCAAGTTGCCATAGCTGGGAACTGTGTCTATGAGCATCTGTCTTCACCTCGATTTCATTTGTGCATCTGTTAGCAAGATGTGTCCTAAGGTAGTTGTTTCTCTGCTTTATGCCATTGCTGCTTAATGAAAGTTGTCTAGGAACACTCTACTCTCGAATAGCAGGAGAAACCTGTGCCGTTGACCCTTGAACAACATGGAGGTTAGGGATGACGCCCCCCACCTCTGTCCCACCCCCAGTTAAAAATCTTCCTATGACTTTACATTTGGTGGTCTGCATCCATGGGTTCCACCAACCATGGATTGTGTAGTATTGTGTTATTTACTATCAAAAAAAAAAACGTGTAAGTGGACCCATGCAGTTCAAACCCATGTTAGAGTCAACCGTATATAGTAGTATTTTTGGTTTTTAAAATTTCTTTATACTATCATGCTTTATACAGTCATTGGCAACTTGCTTTTTTTTGTTCAACTTTATGTTTAGATTTATATATGTTTGTAAGTATACCTCTAGATTGTTAAGTGAAAATATCTAAAATGTTCTTCTGAAATGTTAATAGTAAAAACAGTAACTTGATTCTATGAGCTAGGCCCTGAAACTGACCACTTTACAGGTTGATTTATTTAATCTTTACAATACTAGGAGATTTTATTCTTGTTGCTGAAACCTAGAAAGTTTAAATTATTCACACAAGATTACAGCTAGTCAATATCAGAGCTAGAATTCCAACACAAGTATTTATAACTCCGGTTCTGCACTTTTTGTCTTTTACACTGCACTGCCCACCTTCACTGAATTGGGACTTTCATCTCATTCAGCTTTCTTCAAGATCCAAACTCCAAACTCCTGGCCCAGGGCAAGGCATAGAGGAAGAAACGGTGATCCCCATGTGCACAGAAGCTGCCCAAGTAATGCAGCCCCCAGGGTTACCGTCTCCCCACTGCCTCTCGTTTACAGAGGCAGTTACCCTCTACTGTTACTGTGCTGTGTGGTGACATTTGGCATCACCTAGGGCACCTGTTTCCTGAGACATCCTACCCATTAAAAGAAATAACTACATGAATCCATCCTCCAACGAAAACCTAGGCCAATTCACAGCCGTGCACCATGACTGAAAAAAGATGCCATAGAAAAATGTAACAGGCCTTCACAAACCAACCAATAGCTTAATTGTTAGGCAAAATTACTGTGTCTACAATTAGTACTGTTACAGACTATCTATTAAAGAGCAGCCTCTGCCTCCCTCTTGACTCTTTCATTAGCACAATACTCCCACATTAGTACCCAATCATAAACAAGCCCTATCCAAATTTACACTACTCTCCAGATTACATACACAGACTGATTACTGTTTCTTAAAAGAGCAAAATCTACGTGAGCACTAAATACTCCTTCCCTTTCAGTGTGTGGTGGCGTCATAGTCAGACCCTTTTGAATATATGTGGCAAACAGCTCTTTAACACGGACTGCAGAAACATGCATTGTACTTGGAATGTGTTTCTTCTAAAGAAGAATTCAAGAATAGCAGAACCCAGAGAGGGGTGTTCTCTCTACTTCCCATGAAAGGATGTTCAACACTTTTTTTTTTCTATTCTTCCCTCCTTTCTTTCTTCTTTACTGTTCTCTGCTCTTTCCTTTAGTGTCTCTGTAGTTCTCTCATGGTTAATTGCCTGGCCCTTCTCTGTTTTTGATTCCCTTTTCACCTCTCTCATTAGTATTTTTCCTATATGCACTACTTTGGCATTTCAGCCAGTTTGATTCTCAGTGTTTGTATCTCTTCTGTCTGATGGTGCTATAGTCCTCGTGATTGTGCAGGGATTTCTGGTAGGATCGTCCTGAAAAGATGGCCTCGCAACTGGTGAATCTGGTCTCAAATTCACCCTCAATAGAAGTCAAAGATCTTTTGTCACTTTGTTGCTCCAGGCCATCTTTTACTTTCTCAGGACGCTAGTTCTTCTCAGATTATATGTGAGAATTACCTATGTGAGAATTATTTGGAATAGTGAAACATTTATTTTTCTGTTAGGGTTTTTTTTTACAGGTTAAGAATTCTAGTTATTTGAAATGGCAAATACAAATACATATATAAAATCAGTTCTTTCTGGAGGGAGGATTAGCATTCTGTTTAGTTTGATGGACTCTACTCTCTTTTTCTTGAAACCTGTCTACTCTTTCACCTACTTGTGGTTGCATTTATCACTCCAGAAAAGTGCCCGTACTTTGTAAACCCACCCCCCACTTCAGCAGTTTCTGTTAACCTCTTCAGTGCTGCCACATGCTCAAAACAGGGTTTCTTTGACATGCAGTAATTCCTGATTTTGCATCCGAAGTTGTTATCTATTTGGCGTGTTTTTCAACTCTAATCTAGGACATCTTATTCACTTTTTACCCTCAAATTAGAAGGCTATCATCCTTATTTATTAAAATGAGATCAAAACTGTAAATAACATTATTTTGACTTACTTTAAAGTACTCCAGTAGTTTCCTCTGAATTCAGTATATCATCTAAATTTTCAGTCATGGAGTATAAGGTTTGCTTGATAAGGCACCTGCCTACCTCTCACAGTATCTAGGAGAATTCTCCTCTCTCGCTTAACATGCTCCAGCCATGCTGTCCTTCTTGAAAGTTCTCAGACTCACCAAGTTCACTCCTGCTTTAAGGCCTTTGCTGTTTCTACTTGCTGTTTCCTCTTCCTGGAAGATTCCATTCCCAGATTTCAGAAAGACTGACTTCCTCTCATCAATCATATTTTAGTTCAAATCTCATCCACCCCTTTGCAGGTCTTCCCTAGCATATATGATGTGCTCAGGAAATACTTGTTGAGTCAGTCAATTAAAAGTTGCCAATGCCTTTAATTTTCTATATAGCATACAGTCTGTTCCTGTTGACACTGATGATGTCATCAGATGTGTGTTTCCACTGAGAGCGCTGGTCCAAAAGTACTGGTGGGAGGAAGGAGAATGGCCATTCTGTACATATTGTCTCCTAGCTCCACTGGATCCTGCACTTCCTTTGTTGCTCTTTTTTGGGGAAACTTCAGCCTCATGTATGGTATTAAAGTTTGATAAAGAGATGCATAAAGTGGCTGAATATTTTTTTTTAATATAACTAGCACCTCATCGATCATGGCTGGATCAGGAAGAAGCAGTGACACTTTTGATAACACAAGTATCAAGTACTTCTTGATGTCAAAGTATTTTTTGTGTACTTTTCACAGTTATATAGCTTCTGTACCACCCATTTACAAGTAGAAAGCAGATATTCATTCAGTAGACAAGGTAATCTCTCATGATACCACCCTATTTGCTTTCTGCTGCTCTTATCTAAGGTTGTCAATCAACAGTTCTTCAACTTACACCTTTTTAATTCCAGAAAAAACTATAGCACATTTCATATATGCAAAACATATTTTCAGCTATTCACAAGTGCACCATATCTACCAATACTACTTAGAGGGTGGGAAAACACAAAAACAGCCTTTCATTTACCGTCCTTTTAGGCATGGTATATCTGGTTCCTTCTGCACAAGCACAAACCTGACAAGTGGTAACTCAGTAAGTTCTTGTCTTTTTACCCCTGTCTTGTACATGAGAATGTGGCTGATCAGGATGGCCACAACCTTATAATAAGATTTTAGGTACGTTATCACTGACATAATACAAACCCTCTTCCCTCACTGCCATGAGATAATTCTTTTGATCCAGCCCAAAATAGAATTGGCCTTTTCTTTCCTGTTTCTTTGTCAACAGCTATTTTTGCATGGTTTTCATTACTTCTTAATTGTTCAAACTTCCTATCTTCATTTTTCTTGTTAAGGACCGATTTTACAAATGAGTTCATTATCTCTACCATTTTAGGCTCATCATTAATTTCATGCTCCTCATTTATTAGTGGACCTATTTTCTCTCTGCTACTTCTTTTCTCACTGCAGTTTTTGTAAAATGCCATTGTTTTCTTTGAGTCCCCTTTACCAGCTTTATTACATTCTATTTATGCAACTAGTATCTTTCCTATGTTTAATTGATGTATTTCTCTTTTTTATTTCAAATAGCAATTTTTTCTTCATTGACTTTAATATAAGATGCCAAAATACATTTGTATTTACACTTCATATTTGCACACCTCATTCTTCAAATACATTTTAAATCTGTTCTAGTCTCCTTAAAATATCAATAGAAGAAGCACTGGCAGAAAGAAAATTGAGACAGTTTCATATCTTATAAATACATTACCGTATACAATAAATTTCTTCGTCCTTAATTAGTGAAGATATTCATAATAGTTTTATCTGTTAGACTAATACAGGGCATTATTTAACAGTGACCTTGGCCAGGGCACATAGCAAAGCCAAGGTATAGAATTTCAGTTGCTACATTTGTGGGCATTTGAGGAAAGAATGTGTAGGATAGAGGTAAACAGCATGGACCAAGATATGGAAGATGTGGTTCTAGACCACAAACGCTCCTAAATACTTTTAACCAAGTCTCTTGCTCTTTCTTTCTGCTAGTCTCTACATCTCCATGTTGAGTCTCAACTCCCCATATTTCTTAGAAATATGGGGGTAGGGATGGGAAAGGGAGAGGTATGTATTTGCAAGTAGAGTACCTTGACAGAATCCAGGCAGAAAAAATACTGTAATCCATGATTCCTACTGTGATACTACAGAGTATTGGATTAGGAAGCAGGAGGCCTGGGGTTTTATTGCAGGTTTCCTATTATTTGACTTCTTGGCAAATGAGCTTTCTCATTTGTAAAATGTGAGAGTAGAATTGGATGGTAGTTAAGATTCCTTCTGTTTCTAAGTGTTCTATATGATTCTTAAAGCTTGGAGTTTATTAAGTCATTCACTAGGAGGTTTATTTATGTATTGGAATCATTAGGCTCCTATTAAGTGCTTTAGATACTCTAGTAAGTACTCTAGATACTCCTATTAAGTACTCGAGATAAGCCTAACCATTTCCTACACAATGTATGTGCCAGCCCACAAAAGCAAGTCCTGGACACTGCCTGTGTTTGAAGTTAATACCCAGGGTTCCTCTTTACCTTATCCCCCACTGATTTTGTTTTTACTGCACTTTCACTTAGCTTTGAACTCTTGGTATTGAGTCCCAACCTTGAGCTGACCTTTAACCCACCAAGGGTTGGTGCTCATTAGGGCCCTCTGTGGCATATGGCCTCGGTGTTCTCCCGAACTGAACTAGGTCACATCTTTGACTCTAATCGTAACTTACTACTTGGGAGGGAACTCTCGGTCATAGCTCAAGTTCTATAAGTCCAAATAAACTATCCCTGCCCTTCACTAACTTTTCTATGGTTGGGAGCATGCATCAGATAATTATTTATTAAATATTTTGTCCTTGGGGAAAATTTTCTCTGAGACATAGCTCTGCCATTTGTAACTGCTAACCTACTTCAAAACTACTATGAAAATCAAATGAAATAACTTCTGTGAAGTTTCTTTGAAAAATATCTTACGCTTCTCTGTGTGCAAGTCCCCAAAATAATGGCTTCTATGACACTGCCCCTTATTCTTTTTAAACTTCCTTGCATTTTTTTTTTTGTTTGTGTGTTTGTTTTTTATGTACTCCCACACCTCTCCCACTCCTTGAAATCATCTCTATTTTTTTTCTATCTGGTAAACTTCTATTCATTTCTCAAGACCCAGCTCAAAAGTTACCTCCTATGTGAAGCCCTCCTTTCTCTTCCAGACAGAGAAAGCCATGTTCTCCTCTATGTTTATTTTATAGTTTGTCTACACCTTTAGTCATAGTTATGGCATAAGCAGCAGCAGTCTCATAGGTAATAGGCTTTGAGTACTTGATACATGATTGCATTGTGTATGTTGTACCTCATGTCATCCCGAAACAACAAGATCAAGAAACAGGAAACCTTGTAAAGCACTATAAAATTTAAAGGATATTTCATTCAGTAAAACAGTAAGTAACTTTATTAAGGTCATTATGGAAAACTGAGGCCAAATAACTTGCTGAAGATCTACCATTTAGAAAGGGTCTAAGCTTACCAGAACCCAAGCCTTAGCCCTCTAACTCCACCACACAACCCTCCAAAACATCCTAACAAGGCAGTTGGTGGAATCCACTTAAGCTGTTGTGACTAAGGGTGATGACTCTGCCTTCATCCACAGCATGACTTTGTTCTCACTATCATGGGTTTTCAGTGCTTTATTTTCCTGCTCTGTATCATTTAATATTCTTCTTTTTGCTATTCTACTTCTTAGAGTTCTTGTTTTCTTGTAATGGGCTGGACTTTTTAATAATATTCATATTAAAGCTCTCAGTTTCTCTATTTGGGATTCCTCCAGGTTTATACTATGTTCAGAATTATTTATTTTCTTCTTCCTTTTATTTCCAAGGAAGTTTGCCTTCCCTGTAAAATCCCTTCCTTCATATCTGAACATCTTGATTTGCTACCATCTGTCTAATTTAGCTCAGCACTATCTGACAGTATCTCTCTAATCTCCAGCCTTGATGGGAGGAGTTATAGAGTCCCCTAGGTTTTTGGCAGAGAGAAAGAAGCTTCCAGGCTAGTACTAATCTTCAAAAAGAAGCCCTTTGCACAAAAGTCATGATGTTCTGATACTTCCCATGAGGTTCTATAGGATTATGAAACACCAGTCACTCTACCTCTTACTCTCAATTACAGCCATGAGAAATTTGACTATTTAACCATTTTACTTCCTCCATGTAAAGACTCTATGTGCATTTTAATAACTTTATTCTCATTAAATGCCAAACAGCTGCAATGTTCAAAGCATACTGTGTGCCTCCTTAAGTGTTAGTCAACTTCCAAGGACTAGCTTATCAGGAGAGAATGAGTTCATTACTAATTTCTGAGAATATTATATAGTAAATTTTGATCAAGTAGATAATGCAGTCCAATTATTTATATGAAATACAACTCTAAGGAAAAAAGAATGAGAAGCCAGATTAATAAACTTGTAGAGACATTATGAAATCCATAACATGGGTTACAACATACATAATACAATATTCTTAATTTTGTGTATCTGTTGGAATTCATGATAATCCTAGATGTTCACAAAGATAATTTCATAATTTTCAGTGATCAAATAAAAGTGTATTTCTGATCTTTACGGTATTAAGGAAAGAGGAACCATGTATTTGAGAAAGATTTTCAATAATAAGAATTGAAATGGAAAAAAGTGTCTGTTTCATCACAGAATTAAATTAGCCAGAACATCCCATTCTTCAAGCATTTCCATTAATCACGGTTTTACTATACTTTTAGATAGGAAGTCTAATCAAGACTATCTGAGAAGTTAGTGTACTGGAATGTCACTTACTAAAGGTTTCAATATGCTTTTCAGAGCTTTTAGACCATGACTTTTAGGAAAAGTTCTCTGGTCAGAAGACCATTTGTCTGCACAGTGTCATGTATTATCTTAAACAATTGTCACTAAAATCTCATTTCCTTGTCAAACAGAGATGGCCTTATTTCTATGATTGTGTGTATCTGGATACATTTAAAGGCACAATAAAATGCAGAAATGTGCTTATATATTCAAGGCATGGCTTGAAAAATGGGGAGGCCTTCCTGGAATCAAGATAGCCTTGTTTACTGGATCCAATTGCTCTTTAGACACTTGAGTGATTTAGGCATAGATGTAGTTTTTGGATCCTTTTGTTTTAAAGTGTATCATCCATTACCTAAATGTGTTTTTACCCAGCAAGAAATGGCAGAGCCCAGGATTTATAACATTAGCATTCCCCAAATCAGAAAAATGGTGATTTGGATCATGGTTTCTGAAAAGGTATTAACATGCTTATGCATGTCTGTCCTTTCCACATTCCCCCCCAAATCCCCAAATATAATATGAATATTTTATAGTGATGTTTAGTAATGAGCACCCAATCCAACCTTAAAATGACTCCTCTTTTAATTAGCACATTAGTCACTCAGTTAAAAATTGAGTTAGATAAATTATTCAAATAGAATTGAGCAGAGATTCAGGAGCAAATCTGAGAGACAGTGGAAAGAAGCAAGGCTCTCTAGTGTTTTTCACTCACAGAAGGTTAAAGAGGGATCCTGCAAAGCTAAGGAGAGCGGCTCATAAGGGCTGTTTGTTAGTAGAAGAAGCTATAAGAATGTGTCTAACACTGCCAATATTGGAGGATGACCTTGAAGCACTGATAAACACCAAGCAAAGGAGAGGAACACATGTTGGTGAAGTAATACTTCTTTATCTTTTGGTTTCATAGCTTAAATTAAACCCCAAAGAATACTGCTGTGTACATTTTGGGACGAACTCTCACTAGGCATTCACCTAGTGCCTAAAATGCTTTTGAACTGCAAAGAAACACTCATGTTGAAGTTTTGTTGCTTCAGGATAATTCTGTAATTTAGTGCAGAGAAATGGTCCGATTAGCAGTTGGGACCAGCAGGGGGAAGCTAACTGGAGTAAAAAGGTGAGAGAGAGAGTCAGAACTTTATTCCTCAAGAACAAAAAAAAAAAATGCTCAAGGGAAGAGGAAGTGGGAAAAAAGCAGAAGGAAGTAGAATTTGTAAGTCAGTGGTAGTGATAATTGGAAACAAAAATGACTTTTAAACTACTGCAAGGCCAAAAAGTCCATAAAAATAAGCAGGGAGAATCCCCTCAAGGATTTAGACTTTCTCGTGAAATTGTTCAGACACACGGACAATAAACAAAGCATGAACCCTGCAAGATAGATTCCTATTCCATAGATTTGAGTGAAGACAAGAAATAACAGAATTGAGAGGAGACTAGCCATGAAAATCAGTCTGGCTCTCCAGGTAATTTATCTGCAAAAGACATTTGCTTGAACTATTTGTTTTTGGTTGCTATTCTCTTTCCATTTCATGTTGCTTTAGTCAGAGGAAAACACTTGAAGGCAAGAAGCCTGCTGGGTTGTACTTTTTTCATGCTGGGTGAGCTACTTCCCTGGGTTCAGTAGGAACTAGTTTGACTTTAGTCTGATGTGCAATCTTAAGGAGAGATCTTGACTTCAACAGACCAGGAGTCCTTTGGTGGCCATTTTCAGGAGGTGGGTCAATTTATTACATCGTTGGCTGACCAGAGAATATTTGGAATAAATTGGGGTCCAGGAGCCATTACCTAGTGGCCAAAATCCACATCAGTCTCCAAGAACTGACCTTGATTCACTTCCACCCTCAGAATGATCATGCCCACGTGAGCTGTCAGACCCAAATTTAGTCTATAGGCTTAACCCAGAAATAACCATCAATTGACTCAAGCATATTCTGCTTCCCATTGATCACATTCTGTAATTGTTTGACCTCAGGATAGCCTTGTGTCAAAGAAACCTGCTCCTACCTACAGGATATCATTGGAAGGCTAGCAAAATGCTACACAGACCAGAGGTCTCTTTCTCCCACTGGGCACTTATAGGAGCTGAAATTCTATTCCCAGCTCCAGCCTCTGAGGGATGTATGGAAACTAGTTCATTTTAGTTGGAATTATATTGCCTTTTAACTTGTTTATTTGATCCATGCTAATGTGTGCTAATGTGTTTGTTGCTACCCTTGTTACCCATCAAAATGTTAAGCAGCCCTGAGAGAATGAGAAATAAGATTGGGTGTTTGTCATCCTGAGTACCCTGTTCATAGTTAAACAACAAAGTGTCTAAAATTAAAGAGTAAAAGTTTTTCTCATATTCTCCATAGGTAACCACAGTTAATATTTCTGGAAGCTATTATTTCAACTTTTATTTCTTGACAGACTTCAGACATTTCCTAGAAATATGAAAATTTGGACATTATAACTCTACTTTTTACCTCTGATTTTTGTTAACTATATTATTATTGTTTCATTGTCAAGTTATATAAAATTTGTATTATGACAAAAATATAAATAATTCTCATTTCATTTGATAGGTTAAGTGTAATAGCTTAAATAGAATAAAAATATTATTCTCAGTTTGTTGTTATGTATGTGTTATTCACTCTAGATCTATGTAGTATGACTGAACTGATAGAGAAGGGAATATAATTCTGTCATTGAATCTCTGCTCAAAATAAGAATGATTTGTGTGCAAAGGTTCAATGCATTTCTCTCTAAACTCCTTTCTGCTCTCTTTTTTTAGTCTAGATCTTATTCTGCTGCCATTGTTTCTTTTGTATCACATCATCTTGTGTTATTCTTTTGCTGCTTTGGAATGCTCTCTTGAGAGGTTGTATAATTTATGAGTCCATGTGTACCCCCAAATGTCTTTATTTTGCCTTCATATTAGTTGTTGAGTTTATTTTAGCTAGAATTCTATTACCTTTAGCTTGTTTATTTGATTCCCGCTAATGTGTTTATTGCTACTCATGTTACCCAGCAAGATTTAGGCAGCCCTGAGGATATAGGACATGGGATTGTATACATTTGAGAGCAGGAGAAGAAAGATTAACCCGAATGTGGTTAAAAAAAAACAAAGGGTCTAAAATAGGGGTGGCCATTGCAAAAGATCAGAGAGTAAATATTGCAGGTTTTGTAGGCAGTAGTCTCTGTCACAACTCCACCGTTTTAGTGCAAAAGCACCCATAGACTTTACGTAAATAAATGAGCAAACCTTGTCTTAATAAAACTTTAGTTGTGTACACTGAAATTTGAATGCCGTATAGTTTTCATGTGTCATGAAAGTGATTTTAAAAAATTATTTAAAAATCATAAAACAATTCTTAACTTGCAGACCATAGAAAAGAGGCACCAGGCTGAATTCAGCCTGCAGGCTGTATTTGCTGACCTATGGGCTAAAATGAAAATAAAAAGTTTTTCTTTCTCTCCCCATTATAATTACAAAAAAAAATTAAAAAATTAAAACCTAAATACCCAAATCAGTTTCAATTGATTTTTCCCTTATTACTTTGAAGACTTAGTTCTGTTGTTTTCTAGCATCTCAGGTTACTAATGAGGAGTCTGACAGTGGTATAATTCTCAGTACTTAGAAGGGAACCTGCCTGCTCACTCCTGGAAGCGTTTAGTGTTTCCTCTGTATCTTTAAATGCTGAAATTTCACCAGAATCTGTACAAATATGGATCTTTAAAGGGTATTTTGCTTGATTCTTGGTTGTTGTGTTCAATCAGAAGGCCATTACTAGGCTTCAGCTCAGAGAAATTATTTTGCCTTTATATGATTCTATTGCTTTTTCCCCCTCCGTTCCCCACTTCTATAATTCCTAATAGAATGTTATTAAATTTCCTCTACATATCATTTATGAATCTTAACTTTTTTTTGGACTCATTTTCTTTTAAACTTCATTCTGGGAAATTTCCTCATTTTGTCTTAAGTTAACAATTTCTTGCTGTTCTTCCCATTTGATTCTTTTGAATTTAAATATATATTCTTATATTTTTAATTTAAAAGAATTATTACTCATCCACAGTGAATAGTTGTTGCTTGTTTTGTTGCTTTGAGTTTTTGGAGCCTTTTCAGAGTACAAGGATGACACACTCATATGTCAGTTGTCTTCTCCAAAGTTTTCTCCTTGCTTTTTCTTTATTGATCCAATTCCTCTAGACACACTCTTTTAGTAAGCCCTCAAAACTGTACTTCACTTATGGTTCCTTTTTATTCCTTCTTTTTTCTCCTCCCCTCTCCTCCCACCTTCTCAGAACTGTTATGGTTTCTTTTTATGTGTGAATATTGCTTCTGTCACTTTCTTCTTGAAGAAGGAAATAGATGTATGTTCTCAGTCTGTTATCTAGAGCAGGTAGACATGGATGAGGACAGGGCAAAAGTTGAGGAGTACTGGAAAATGGAAAAGAAGTTGTTTGGATTCCTGTGGAACCTCATTTGGGACAACATGGGAAGAACCAAGTACACTGTAGGAAGAAGGGAACAAAATCAAACTTGGACCCCTTGACAATTTTAGGAAGACGGCAGAAAAGCAAAACCTTTCCTAAAACAGAACCTGTAAAATTTCAGCTTATGTTAGGTAGCTAATAGATTCAAATGCTAAGGAGCTTTACGAGTTAAGGTAGTACCATTGATTTGTTATTGAGAGACTGCAAGCATGTTTGCACCAACCTGTGAATTCAGTCATGCTGAAAAGGCCAGGCTAGTTTTATCTGATTTTCTGGAGGCCTAACCAATGGACCATGGATAAGAACAAGATGGCAACTATGACAAAGTCCCCTTTTCTATTTGATGAAATCATTAATGTCTATTTTAATATATTTGCAAATTTCCCTAGTATCAATGCTTGTTATGTTCTCAGTTAGTAGATAGATTCAGCCATTTTAATGTTTTCTTGTCTATAAAATCATTTTAATCTTTATCGTCTCAGTGAATGTCAGAGGTACATCACAGGAAAACCACATTTTGGTGTCAAAATATTTGTGATTGTGCCTCAATGTAGACATGGCTTAAAACTGTTCCCCAAATTCCTTCATGTCATTAATAATCACCCTCAGACTGCAGTTTTCTTGCCATATCACCTTTATGTTCTTCCTTTTGAATGGTCCACAATTTGCATGAATGAGGCCCTGAAGGGTACTGTGTCTGAGTTTTAATGATGTTCATGAACTGAACAGAACTGGGGAGGAAAAGAAAAAGAGCATTAAAAAAAACCTACCAAACCTAAAACATGGAGCTATTCCCAGAGTGTAGAGACTGTGGATGTTCATTTTGTTTGCAAATAAAATCTAATCTTTCTCTCCCTCTCTCTCTCTTGCTTTATAATGTAGAGCAGCTGTAGCAGTTTGGTCTTTTCCTCTGTGTCGCTGAATTGAATAGCAACTTGAAAACCAATCTGTAGCCCAGGGAAGGAAAACTGAGAAATTAATTCCTCATCCCCTACTCTTTATACCATATGTGTGACCCTTAATTACGTTCACAGGGTTCTATTCAGAATGTGTAATGCAGGCCTTGGAGACAAGGGAGCTACCAGACAAATCAGACAAAAAAGACAACCTTGCAAAGCTTTTGTTTGTGAAATAATACCATGCTGGGTTATAAGTTTTACAAGAAAAAAATACATGAGAATAATAGGGCTTTCTAAGTCAATTTGGGCTTCAGAGTTTCCATTTGGGGCTCACTCACATAAATGAAAACAATGATATTAAACTTATTTCAACCTTTTAATCAGTGCTGAATTAAATTGAATCATACATATAATAGAAAACACTGCATTATCTCCTCATGCTGATCTTCTCTCTCAGGATGAGGTCATAACTAAACATGAAACCACTGTTACTGAATTTAGGGCCAACGTGTGAATTTATATGTGTCCATAGTTTTTAAAAATTTGTGCATGAATCAAACTATTTAAAATGGAACATGTTAAGAAATATACACTGATCTATTATACCAAAATCACTGTATGCACAATATTTCATATGTGTATGTATTAGCAATTTTAATACACATATTAAAGGAAAGAAAAATGATGAGGGCAATGATTCATTGGTCATTAAGAGCTTTAATAAGATCTCTTATTTTTTCTAGTTAATATAAATAAACAGGCTTGTCTACCTACTACTACTTGCCCATGGTACATTGGCTGATACCGGATTGGTGTGCAACAGAAAACATTCAAGTGCGTGACAATGTTACTCTACCTTTCTGTACCTCCGTTTTCTGATCTACGAAAGGAAGGGGTTGTGATAGATTATATTATCTAAGTTCCCACTGGGCACTTAGAAGTTTTTAGTGGTACAATTTAGATTGTTCACTTTCAACCCACCAGTTGGCATAATTCACAACAAACTTACCTTTTCTCATTGGAAATCTTAAGACTTGAGAAAAATCAAAATTGAAAAGGAAAGGAAATCAAACTGGAAAGGAAGAGGGCCCATCCTAGTCCATTACTTCCTTAGATGACTGGTTTTATGCATAGTACAAAATGTAAATGTTTAAATGCTATGTATTTCTCTCACAACACGTTCCTTCCTCAGTTTGAAAAATCATCATGATTGCCTACTATACACTTTATTCTCCAGACATAGCCCCCATTTGCTTGCTAAACCCTGGTGCCATATTAAACAAATTAAAGCCCACTGTTGTATAATTAGAAGGAAGTTTTAAAAAGCAGTTGCCCTAGAGGGGCAACCATTAATTTAAATTTAGAGTAGAATATAAAGTTTATAAAATGATTTCTGAGAACAGGTTTATATCTTACAATGTTACTGAGGTATAGTTGGCATAAAATACAATTTAGGTATTTAAAGTATACAATATGATGCATTTAATGTATGTGTATACTTCTGATACCACCACCACAATCAACCCAGTGAACTTTCTAACGCTCCTAAAAGTTTTCTTATGGCCCTTTATAATCCAAGCTGCTCTCACTTATCCAAATATTCCCCAGGAAACTACTGTTCTGTCTCTATAGGTAAGCTTGCATTATGTAGAATTTCATATAAATGGAATTCATACTGCGTGTACTTTTTAAAAACTGGCTTTTTTCACTCAGCATAATAATTTTAAAATGCAATCTGTGTTGTTGTGTGTATTGATATTTTGTTCCTTGTTATGTCTGAGATTCCATAGCATGGATATATCACAATTTGTTTATCTGTTCATCAGTGGATGGAATTTAAGTTGTTCCCGGTTTGGGGCTGCTACAAACAAAGCTGTTTTGAATATTCATGCAGAAGGCTTTGTGAGGTTATATGTTTCCTTTTCTCTTGGCTAAATATCTTAGAGTGAAATAGCTGGATCATATAGTCGGTGAATGTTTAACTTTTTAAGAAATTGTCAAACTGTTTTCAAAGGGGTTGCGCTATTTTAAATTCCTGTAAGCAGTGTGTAAGAGTTCTAGTTACTCTATACCAGAGATCAACACACCATGTCCAGTTGACCAAAGCTGGCCTGATTATGTTTCTGTTTGACCCATGAGCTAGGAATGGGTTTTATATTTTCAAATGATTGGGGAAAAAACCTCGAAAAGCAATAACACTTGGTAAAATGTAAGAATTGTGTATGTTTAAAATTTGGATTTTAATGTCTGTAAATAAGGTTTTATTGGAACACAGCCATATACATTCATTCATATATTGTCTGTGGCTGCCTTTGTACTATGTTGTTAAATAGTTGTGATCAAGACCACATGGCCTGTGTGGTCTTAATATCTTTTCATTTTTATTTATTTTTAGATTCAGTTGCTAAAATGTTGTTAATAATTTTACATCTATAGTTATGAAGAATACTGGTGCATAGATTTGTTTTATTATAATGACTTTATCTTGTTTTCATGTCATGGTAATGCTAGCTTCACAGAATGATTCGGAAGGTGCACCCTCTTCTTTTTTCAAGAAGAATTATTATAAAAGTGGTACCACGAGTTCTTCAAGTGTTTGGTAGGATTCACCAGTGAAGCCATCTAGGTTTGAACTTTCCTTTGTTGAAAGATACCTAACTATAAATTAGATTTTTCTAATAGATACACAGATATTTTTCTTGATTGAGCTTTGGTGGTTTGTCTTTTTCGAGGCATTTCTCCATCTCATCTAAGTTATCCCATTTATTAGTATAATATTATTCAAAATATTCCTATCTATTAAATGTTTATAATATCTATAGTGATAGTTTCTCTTTTATTCAGATATTAGTAATTTATGTCTTTTTGTTTTTTCCTGTTCAACCTAGCTAGAGGTTTATTATTTTTGTTAGCTTTTTAAAAGAATGAATTTTTGTTTTTATTGATTCTTTCATTTTAGTTTTATTTATTTGATTTTTATCTATATTATTTCCTTTTTATTTTACTTTGGGTTTAGTTTATTAATCTTATTCCAGTTCTTTAAGGTGAAAATGCAGACCATTGATTGGAGACCTTCCTACTTTATTAATGTAAATGTTTGATACTATATAATTTCCCTTAAGTACTAAATAAGATGCATACCACAAATTTTGATATATCGTATGATTATTTTTATTTATTCAAAAATATATTCTAATTATTTTATTTAATTCAAAATATATCCTAATTCCCCTTGTGATTTCTTATTTGAATCACAAGTCATTTATAAATTTGTTTTTCAAACGTATGTTTGGGAGAACCAGAGATCTTTTTGTCTTTTATTTCTAATTTAGTTTCAGTGTGATTGAAAACATACTTTGTAATATTTGATCATTTAAAAATTATTAAGAGCTGTTTATGGACTTTCAGAATATGGTCTGTCTTAGAAAATGGTTTATGTGTATTTGAGAAAAATGCTGGGTGAAATATTTAACAAATGTCAACTAGGTCAACTTTCTTGATAATATTGTTTGTGTCTTCAATAAACTTACTGACTTTTGATTTAATTCTCCTATATATATTGAGAATAGGATGTTGAAGTCCCCAGCAATAATTGTGGCTTTCTCTATTTTTCCTCACTGTTTTTTCAGTTTTTATTTTGAAGCTTATTATTATATACATAAATGTTTAGAATTTTTACATCCTCTTAATGAATTGTGAAACAGTCCTCTTAGTCATTGGTAATATTTATTGGTCTGAATTCTACTTTGTCTGATATTAAAATAGCTATTCCAGTTTTATTTTGATTAGTGTTTATTTAGCATGGTATGTTTTTTTACTATCCTTTTACTTTTAACCTGTCTATGTCTTTATATTTAGAGTGCATTTCTTATAGACAACATGTAGTTGAGTCTTTCTTTTTTATCCAATATGATCATCATTGCCATTAATTGGGGTATTTAGACCATTTACATTTAATAGGGTTATTGATATAATTGTTTTAAATTTGCCATTTTGTTATGTGGCTTTTATTTGTCCCATTTGTTCTTTTTCTCTATTTTTGCCTTCTTCTGAATTAATTTAGTGGTTTTCATAATTCTGTGTTATCTCCTGTATTGGTTTATTAGCTATACCTCTTTGGGGTTTTTGTGTGTTTTTTTGGTCTGTTTTTTTTTTTTTTTTTTTTTGATTGTGGTATGCTTTAGCGTTTATAGTATATATTTTCATGGAGTTCATGAGTACCTTCAAAAATATTCTTCTCATGTAGTATAAAATTTTACAGTAGTGCACTTCCATTTCCTCCCCTTTGGCCTTCTTGCTATTGTTGTCATGCATTTTATATCTACATATGTTATAGACTGCAAAACATTGTTATTGTTTTTGCTTTAAACAGTCATTTATCTTCCAGAGAAGTTTAAAAATAAGAAAAATATTTCTTTTATATTCATGTGTATATTTACCCTTTCTAATATTCTTTATTCCCTTTTTTAAGATCTGGTTTTCATCTAGTATTATTTTCCTTATGCTTGAAAGAATTACTTTAATATTTTTATAGTGCTGGTGCTTCTGGCGATGAATTCTTTCAGCTTTTGTATTTCTTAAAAACTCTTTATTTCATCTTTATATTTTGAAAGGTTTTTTTTCTTGGGTTGATAGTTTCCCCTGTATTTTAAAGGCAGTATTCGACTTTCTCTAGATTGCATTATTTCTGAAAAGAAAGTTGCTGGCATCCTTATCTTTGTTCCTCAAGGTGTAATATGTCTTTCTCTTCTGGCTGCATTTAGTATTATGCCTGTCACTGTTTTAAGCAGTTTGATTATGATGTATCTCACTGTGGTTTTCTTCATATTCCTTCTACTTGGGCTTTGTTGAGCTTCTGGGATCTGTGTGTTTGTAATTTTTATAAATTCTGGAAATTTCTCACCATTATTGATTTAAATGTATTTTTCTGATTCTACCACTCTCATTCTCTCCTTCTGAGATTCTAATTACATGTGTGTTAGGTTGCTTAATATTGTCTCCTAACTCACTGATGCTCAATTCATTTATTTTCCTTACTTTGTTTCATTCTTTGTTTCATTCTAGGTGGTTTCTAGTGCTAGATCTTCAAGATCATCAGTTTGTTCTTAAGTATTTAATCTTCTGTCAGTCTTTTGTAGTGTATTTTCATCTCAAGAGATATGATTTCGTAATACATATATTTATCTATATATATATGTGTATATGTATGTATGTATCTACAAGTATAGGTGCTTGTGTTTGTGTGTGCATGTGTGTATGTGTATGTGATGGCTCTCTATGTCCTGCTCATTTTCCTCTACTTTCTTGAACATATGAAGTGTACTTCTAAATGCAGTTGCAATATACTTCTCTACAAGTTCAATTATTCATGTCATTTCTAGGCCTAGAGTTGATTGGTTTATCTCCTTATTATGAGTCTGATTTTCTTGCTTCTTTACATGCACAGTAATTTTTTATCAGATGTTAGACATTATGAATTTTGGTTTCTGGAATGCTGGATTTCTTTTACTCTTTTAAATTCTTTTAGTGGGACTTTGTTGCAGGATGTAGTTCAGTTATTTGGAAACCATTTGGTCTTTCAAGGCTTGTTTCAGAGCTTTGTTGGCCAGGTCCAGGAGAGCCCTTACTAATTTAGGACTTAGTAATAGGGCTAATTTGGCCTATTACTGAGACATTACCATTTTGAGAGCTCTATTCAATTCCCTATATATTGAGACATCTTTCCACCCTACTGTTTGAAAATCAAACTATTTCCAGCCATGTAGGGTCTCTGAGATTTGCTCTACCTTCTCCTTTTTGGTAGTTCTTTCAACAGCCTTGCTTGTTTTCTCGTGTGGATGTGTTGGTGAATATTTAGCTGAAGGTACAAGGGGAATCCTCTACTGATCGCTAGCGTTTGCTCTCTCTCTCTCTACATAGCTCTCTTCTGTTTGGTACTCTGCCTTGTGAATTGTTTCTACTTGGCCTCCTTGACTCTGAACTCTGTCTCCTCCACCCAGGGAGACCAGGGACATATTCTCTACCCCAAAATGTGACCTAAAAACTGCTTCAGTGCAATAAGCTGAAACAATGATAGAACTCACCTCATTTGTTTCCCTTCCTTCAGGGATCATGTCCTGCCTACCTGTTTTCTAATTTCTGAAAACTGTTGCATATATTTTGTCTGACTTTTTTTTTTTTTTTTTAGTTGTTTCAAAGAGTACAAAGTTTCTGTGGGAAGTTGTCACTGAAAATAAACTATACCTGCTGACATGACGTGCCTTCAGCTTACTCTGTATCTGAATCCAACTTATTTGAAACTTTTCTGAGAATGCTATCTTTCTGACCTAATCCCTTCTAAAGTTGTGCCCAAGATTTATAACTGAGAATGAGTGTGTCTGTATAAAAACAGGGCAACATAGAAATGTGAATAAGAAAATGAGGTGTAAGAAACTACCTCCCACAGCTTTACTTCTAGAGACTTCTGCTCAAGTCTGGTGGTACCAGATGCTTTAGGTTGACTGATGAGAAATTACAATAGTGTAATTCCATCCTTTAGCTCTCCAACTTGGCATCCTCTGCTATCTTTGATTTGAGAGTCAGTGACACTATGCATAAACAGTAGAGGCTTTATCACCAGGATAGGAGACTCACAATCTGTTATGAGTTAAACATTTATATTTATTTATTATCTTTATTCATTGGGCCTCAAGTAGGTGTTAAATGATATGAAAAAGAATGGTAGAAATTTTTACTTTGATGTGTCAGTCATAGCAAGAGAAAGCCAAGGTTCAGTACCAAAGAACATGTCTCTTGTTTTCATATCTACTTTTTTGTAAAATTGCTAGAAAACAGCTTTGCAATTCCTGGATTCTTTTACAGAATTTTTGCCATATGTTCATCCCAGCAAAAAAGAGTCCTGTGCCTCAGAATTGCTGATTCTATGTGTCAGTTCCAGGAGGACATGATGTTTGCACCATTGTGACTAGAGGATAAAAATTATCACCCTTGTACATTTCCTAGGCCTCCTCATTATTATATAATCATCCAAAAGCTTCTATTTAATTTTTGCTCTCATTTTACCAAGTATAAATGGGATTTCTGCATTCTGAAAACATATAAAATGCATATGTATACTATCTATAAGGGGTGGAAAGCTAGAAGTGTTGATAAGGGACCAAATTAAAAAGATGAAACCAGTTATTTTGTCTTTAAGAGTAGTGTTTACAAATATTGAAGAAATAGAAATTGTTGAACATTGACAATATTTGTGGTAAACCATGCCCTCTTCCATTTATGGGATATAAACTATATCTAGGAGGTAGTACATGATTTTGTAATATATAACAAAATTAGGACATTCTTTTCACATTGCTATTTATAGAAAGGAGGAATTCTTGGTGACTGGAAGTTGACTCAGCTTAGGACTGAGCAGGACAATTGTGATTAGAGCAGGAAAATTCACTTTTATATACTTGAATTCAAAAATTATAGTCTTTGATTGGCTTACTTGTTGGTAGTTCTGGAAAAACTCAGTAACTCTAAATTCATTAATAAAATTTTTCTGTCCCACCAGGACCTACTGTTGAGTAATCCTACAGCCTTTTCATTGTTTCTCACCTACCTTTTTTTTTCCGTCTTCCTTCTCCAGGGTAAACGTTTTCACTTTCTAGCATGCATTGTCAACTCCCTTTGGCTCCTCTGGCTTCATCACATTCACCTACGCAACTCTAACCTTTCTGAAATTTAAATCCCTGCCTTTTCTATACTTAAACGAATAGAAGCCAGTATGTTTAAAAAATACATTGCTTATTAATTGATCTAACTTTTTAATTCATGGTGATTAACCTCAAATGGACCCTTGATACTTTCCGGATAAATTATATTCAATATACCATTATTATGTTTAAATTTATAAATCACTTATTTCACTGAGAACACTGAAACAATCAAGAAGAAATCTCCAAGTTCCTACTACCACCTTTATCACATACCTGCATCTGTATATACTTTTCCTGCTTGCCTGGTATTGTGGATGAAGTGTGCAAACTTTTGTCAGAATGCAGCCCCTGCACTTGTCCGTGATGTCCCATTTCCTCTTACTTGCTGAAAGACGTCACAGCAGCAGTTGGACAGCTCCTTTCTGAGTCGTCACTTTTTCTCCCTTTACCAGATCGTTTTCCATCAGCATTCAGAAGTGCTGAAATTTACTCTGACTTAAAAATATCTCCGAATAGGCTCACAGACGTAGAAAACAAACTTATGTTACCAGAGGGGAAAGGGAGGGGAGGGAGGGATAAATTAGGAGTTTGGGATTAACAGATAGACACCATTATACATAAAATAGATAAACAGCAAAGACCTAGTGTATAGCACAGGGAACTATATTGAGTATTTTGCAGTAATCTATAATGGAAAAGAATATATATATCACTTTGCTGTACACCTGAAACTAACACAACATTGTAAACAACTATACTTCAATTAAAAAATAAATTAAATTTTTAAAAAAATCTTCTGATCTTAAATCCCCCCTCAAGCTAATGCTTCACTTCTTTTCATCTGTTTATGGCAAGACTCCTCAGAAGAATCATCTGCATGGGCTGTCTCCAGTTAGTCTTCCTTTATCTTCTATTGAATCTGAATGAATGTCTACCTCTCCACCTGTTATGCTCTGATCATATTTACCAATTTATCCCATGATGCTAAATCCAGTAGTTAACTCTCAGACCCTGTATTAAATCACCTCTCAGTAGCACTTGACAGAGTTGATCATTCCTTTTTCTTTGAAATACTTTTGTCACATGGTTTTAAGATGCCACCACGTTCTTTGGAACTTTCTATTTCACAAACATATTCCTCAATTTCCCACTAAACTTTGTAGGCTCTGGAGCCCAGACCTCAGGGCTCTTTATGATTTACCTATACTCATCTGTAAGATAGACTCTTCCAAAATTTATCTCTTCACCTTGGACTTGCAGCTGAACTCCAGATTTATATATCCAGCTGCTTATTAAACATCACCACCTGAATGTCTAATAAGCATCTCAGCTTTATGGGCCCCAAACTAAATGTCTTTTCTTCATCTCCAACCTATAGTCTTCTCCATCTTAGTAAATAGTAAACATATCCCCTTGGCTCAGGTAAAAACTTTGGGAGTTATTATTGACTTCACTCTTTGTCACATACCTTATATCCATTCCCCCAGCAAATCCTGTTGGCTTTATGTTCAGAATATGTCCATATTCCAACAGATCACAACCACCACAGTGCTACCCACAGTGCATGGCAGCATCAGTGCTCTCGCCATGACTGAAATGGTCTAATTACTTACTTCACCATTTCTACTCTCACACTCCCACTCCATGCACTGTACAGCTGCTAAAGTGATTCTTTTAGAACTTAGGTCATGTTCCCCTCCTCTGCTCAAGCACTAATGATCTGCCCTTTATGTCAGAGTAAGAGCCAGAGTCCTTACAATCACCTCAGACTTCCTCATGGCTTTTTTCATTACACACATTCAGTTTTTTTCAGATATCAGCTCCATGATGAAGCCTTTGCTGACCACTCAATTTAAAATTGTAAAACAACTCCCAAGCCCTAGAACTACCCATTTCCCCTCAATCTTTATCATTTTTCTAAAGAACTTATCACATCATTGTATACCATATATCTTATCTATTTAGTTTTTATTGTCTGTCTTTCCTAATATAAAGTGAACTCCCTAAGCAGGGCTTTTTCCTTTTTCTCTTTTGTTTCATGTAATAATCTTAGCGTCTAGAACAGTACCTGGCACTTAACATTTGTTGAAAGAATGAAAAAAATGAGGCTTTTATAGAAGTTGAACAATATATTGAGTTTTTAGAAGTACCTTTATAATTAAAGTATTACAAGCTGTAAAGTATTATATAGTCTTTTCAACTTAAGGCTAGATGCATGAATATCGTATTTTTGTTCATGTTCCTAGGTGTCCATTTATTGTTAACCAAATTAAAGCATTGGGGTCTACTTAAGTAGTGATGCTGAAAAAGGCATATGAGTGTATGTGCGTGTTTGTGTATGTGTGTGTTCTTCCTTTACCACTCCTGCTCACAACGTATCACTGCTTTATTTCAAGATTCCTAATGGCTCCAAACTTACACACACACATACACACACCACACACTTTCCAGAATTAGGTGCATCTACCTGTCTAATATAGTTCACATCACTTCTCACCAAGGACCTGCCATTTCTGCAACTCTTGTCTCTGAGAGCACCTTGCTCTGTTTACATCCAGGCCATCACCTATGAATTTCCCTCACCTTGAATGCGCTGACATTTCCTGTCTATCTTAGAAAATGCTCACTGTTACCTTTAACAGATGTTCCCAATACTGACTTGCCTCTTCTCCCTATACTTATAGGCATGATTGTTTATATCATTCATGTAACATTTATCCTAACCTGCCTTCTAATTGATGTATATGTGTCATATGGCTCCATTGTCCTTCTAAAACATACACGTGGAAAAAGTTAATCTAAGTGAATCAAACTGCCTGTCTTCTTTGAGTTTATACCCTTACTGCTAAGCACTAATGGAGATAAACTCATTACCTAGCAGATTAGTGCTGCTCTAAATTTGTGATATCCAACTTCAACTGGGCTGCCATTGATTTCCTAATTAGTTCTCACTCCCATTTCTTTGCAACAGATATTTCCAACCTTCTCCATTCTCCTTAAACCTCTGTTCCTGCCAGTTTGCTTCTCACCCCTCAGCATATGTCCTAGCCTCCTACTTAAAGGAGAAAATAGAAGCCTACTAACGACTCTCTCAACTTTATGCAACCAGAGCAGCTTATTTGCACCCACACTTATCCTTTCCTCCTCTCTCTTCTTTCGGCGTATGAATTAACTGTCTGATGCTAATCTCCCCACCTGTGCCCTTGATCTCTTTCTTTCTCACCTTTTCAGCATTCTCACTCTACGAATTGAGGAGGATTCCTTCTCCTGTGTCTTCAACTCTACCATTATTTTTGGCTTCCTTTCCATCAGTACCAAACATGCTTGCCTAAGTTTAAAACAACCTCTTCTTAATATCATATTATTCTCTAGCCACCACCTTCTTTTCCTCTTTCTTTCATAGATACAGACCTAAAGTGTTGACCATCCTTGTGGTTACTCTTTTCATCTCACTCATTCCTCAGTCTACTGTATTCTAGCTTCTGCGCTGACCACAACAGAGACCATAACTCTACATCTAGGATGAAGTCTTAATTTGTAGCATCGTTAATAAAATAAGGAAAGCTGCCTTTTCATCCCCAGCTCTAGTCATGCCTTCCTCAGTGTTCCCATGCCCATGCTCTCCCCCTCCCCCAAAACTATGCACCACAGCTTCTTAAGTCTTAGAATATGTAATGATCTCTCCTTCTCTGACCTTCAGAATTTCTGGTCTTGTGACTTTGGCTGATTGGTTAGCATTTGAATATCCTCCAGGTCTCACTTGAGATACTACTTTATTCAGAAAATGTCTCTGACCATGGTCTTCCCCAAGTCTGTTAAGGTGGTCTGTGTATGTTGTCCCATAGCAAGTCCTTACTTCCTGTCACATTGTAATTGCTCATTTAATTGTCTACATCCACCACTAGATCGCGTTTCATTATGGCATACAGCCACATCTCCTTGTTTATCATTAGTTCCTTGGTTTTCTACAACAGAGTTTGTAGTATACACACTATAGTATCAGTCACTGTGAGATATATATATCTATATAGATATATAGAGATAGATTGATAGATATAAATTTCAACAATAAACGTTGTATGTTTTCCCATTTGCAAACACGTTAGGGTTTGTGAGGCAACAGATGCAAACACAGGGTTACATTATCACTGTAAATCATCACATTTGCTTAACATTTTGGAATTCTAGACAATCATTTCCATAGCTGTCTTTAACTAAACATGTTTTTCCAATAATATAGCCAAATTTCAATATAATATGCATGTAATACAGATATTGGCTATATGCCAGTGTCCAAGACTTAGTCCTTGATCCTTACCCTTTCTTGACCATCATTCTTTTGATAATTTTAATGAATCTTGTGAAGTATTCTAATAGTTATGTATTGCTCTGTAACCAGTCACCCCCGAAGTTGTTGGTATAAAACAACAGCAGTTTCTTATCTTTCATGGTTTACGGGTTTACTGGATGGTTCCTCTCCTGGTGACACTTGGCTCACTCATGCCACTGCATTCAACTGGAAGGTAGGCTGGAAGGTCCAAGATGCCCTCACACGCAGGTTCGGTGGTTGGTTCTGGCTGTCAGCAGGGTTGCCTTGGTTCTCCTTGTTGTCTCACGTTGTCCTACAGGTCAGATGGGCTTCCTTACATTGCAGTTTCAGGGCAGTGCTCTAAGGGAGTGAAAGGAAAGCTAAAAGACCTGTATAGACTTAGCCTCAGCGGTCATATCATCCCTTCTGCCACAGTTTATTGGTCAAAGTAAGTCACAAAATCAATGCACAAATAGGAGATGGAAAAATAGATTTCACTTTTTAATGGAAGGAGAACAAAGTCATATTACAGAGGTACAAGCAAACTGGGACAGGATGATGCTGTGTCTCTCCACAGGAAAAAAAAAAACAATCTATATGATAATGACTCTCAAAATTTCATATTCTGCCCACACATCTTTATCAGGATTAGACTTGTATATTTGACTGCCAACCTAACATCTACATGGACATCTAAAATGAGCATGTCCAAAACTGAACCCCTTATCCTTCCTACTCTGAAAACTGCTCCACTTAACATCTTCTATGTCCCAGTTAATGGCAAATCCATCCTTCTAGCTGCTCTAGCAAGCTTTTGATATCACCTTTGTCTTTATCATCTATCTTCCAAATTGGGATACATTTGGAAGAGAAAACTAAAGTGAAAAATAATTGAAATGATATAATTTTTGAAATATGTATTTTTCAACAATTTGACCTTATTGTGGATTTCAAAAATATTTTATTCAAAAGTCCTTTCAAAAATAACATTCTTCTAAAATAAAATTTACATGTATTCTTATATTTTAAGAAATAGAAAATAGTAATTTTTGAACTGCTGATACATTCAATGCATTCTTTTCTTTACACTATATTTTTAAATGAGAAAAATACTGTAAGTGTCAAGGTATCTAGGAAGCTCATAGAAAATTCTGCTAAAAGGAGGATATTTCAGTTCTGATTTTTTTTATTAACGTACATATATATAGTTCATTTCAAATATGCCATAAGTTGGGTTTTTTTTTTGCCTCCATTGGGATGACCTTTCTTTGATAACTATTTTTACAGTAAAAAATTTGTCAGATAATTTTCTCTACATATGATTTCTTTGAGTGTTTCATCATTTCGATGCTCCAAAACCATAGGACTTTGCAACTTTATTCCATTGGTTCAAAATGAACATGTATCCAATTAAAAATGGGAGCTCTATGAAAAGAATCTTTCCATACTTGGGATATTGCAAAGTGAAATTATCAAATTTCAAAATGAAATCATGTATATCATTTGACCTGTCATCACCTATATTTTCCTGTTGTCTCTTTTTTTTTTTATAGAAATACATTTGTAAGCCTTTCTATTTTCAGGCTTAATTTTAATAATTAACTATAATCTATTAAAATCTTTGGTAGCTAGAGTTTTGTTTTGTTTTCTTTTAGGCTTTTTCACCCCTAAGTACTTCAATTAAAGATTTCTGATTTCAATGGAAATTAACCAACATTTAAAGGACTAACTCAGAAAAAGTTCACTGTCACGTAGAACACAGTAGTAACTCAAAGGATCGGATTTGGGATACACTGCCTTGCTAAAGTTGTTTTTTTTTAATTAAACATCAGCTTTATAGCTGTTTTTCTGCGTGTGTGTACAATACTATTTATAAATTTTGACAACTTCCATTTTCATTTTTAAAATATCACCACAAATTTAGACTTAGCTTTGAATTATGCATGTCCCACAACCAATTCCAGTTTATTTCTACTACACAGAGACCTTAATTATTAAGAACATCGTTCTTTTCATTATGACTGTGGTACTATATCCCCCAAAATTTGCGTTCAAATTTTCACTACAAAACAAATAATTTTACCTTTATTGTTACAGTCACCCAAGTGGCATTTGAAGTAATGTTAGAAATTTCACTGGCAAAGGAGTGAAACTTTAAAAGCTTTAATTTGAACTGGATGAATAAAGTAATCAAACCATTAGTGACTTAACTGATTTTCTATCTGAAGAATCTAACAAAACTTACATAGCACCAGCATCACTTAATTATTCATGAAGCTCTTCAACTGTTGGACCACAAGAAACTTGAAATGGAAGATGAACAAAAGTAATTTAAAATAATGAGCAATGATGGAAAAGTCATTCTTCATTTAGTAACTTATAAACCCACATTTGGCAGGTCCAACTATAAAATAATTTGGGGGGAACTATCTTCTTTAAAATCTAAAATCACTGATGCTTCTTCATCAGATTTGTGTGTTCTGCTCTTCATGTGACCTGTGGTATCATTAATACCACCATGGAAGATGGCAAATATCAACAAGAGTTTGTGAAGTTTGCATATTTATCATCAACTTTCTCGTGGAATGAAAACTCAGTGCTTTTTGTTGTTATTAGACATCAATTTACTGTTTCATAGTTTAGCAAAACCAAAAACGTTTGTTGCAAACTATTATAGAAATATTACAAGATAATAAAACAATTTTAGATTTATGCCATATGATGTATGACATATACTAATATAAAATATCATGGTAGCAAGAGTGCTCAGATTCTTTTCTATACAGGACTAGTCTATTTCTAATTTCCCCTTGTATTTCATAAGCCACTGTGACCATCAACCCCACTGTCTGGTGATCTAGTGGCATTGTGTATCTCACAGGCCCAGCAGACACAACTGCCGAGTACACCAAGTGGTCAGCAGGAATGACAGTGCTGAGTGGTCCATCCACTAGACAGCACTAGTTACTGCTGTAAGGGAGCACACTTCATTTTTTCAGAGGAGCAGAGTCTTCTCTTCACCCCACACCAAATCCATTACTACATCCTGTTTTCTCTACCTTCAAAATATATTGAGAATCTTAACATATCTGCAGCCTCCTTGGCTACTTCTCTGGTTCGAGTAACCATCCTATCTCACTTGGATTCCTGTGATAGCCTCTTAATTGGTGTCCATGCTCTACCTTGTCACTCAGCAGTCTATGTTGAACACAACAGCCAACTGATACTTTTAAAATTTAAGTTAGCACCCTTCCTTCCTCTATTAGAAACCTTGCAGTGGCTCCCTTGTTAGCTCAAAGGAGTAGCCAGAATCCTTATTTGGCTCCAAAACCTCACTCTATCTGGCCCCATTACCCCTCTGAACTCTCTTCCTAATTCTGTCCCCCTTTATTACTTGCCTGAACCATGGAAGACTCTTTGACAGTCCCCAAATACTCTATGCATCTTCTCACCTGAGGGCCTCTCCTCTAGCTGGTACTTCTATCTTGAATGCTCCTTTATCATATATCCTCTTGGCAAAATTCCCTAACTTTATCCCAGAATGCAAATTAAAATCTCATCTCCCCAGTGAAGTTTACCTGAGCACCCTATTTAAAACTGCTATCTGAACACACCCGTATCTTACTACTGACCCTCTGTGCTCTGGTCGACTTTTTCCCTTTATTCTACAATATTTATCAGGTTCTATATACTGTGTTAATTGTAGTACTGGTCAGCTTAGCCTGTCATACTTCTGTGATACTATGGTGACTGAAGACCTCAATGACTTACAACAACAGTGTTTTATTTGCAGTGTCTTTCCTTCTGAATATTCCATGCTGAATTGCCTTTCTCCTGGTAGAGAGAAGAGACAGCAGAAGCTTCTGCTTAGAAATAATGCCCATCACTCCCACTGACGTTTCACTAGCTAAAACAAGTAATATGGTCAAGCCTGAGGTCAAAAATGTAGAAAATAAAATCCTCCACAGAAAGGGGCTTCATACTAGTTAATGTTTATTATTTATTGTGTGTTCTCCCACTAGTACCTCAAGGGCCCTTTATCTGTTGTGTTTGTTTTGTTTTTTTCCTAGTAAATATTAAGTACCTAGTACAGAGTTTGGCACATAGTGGCTATGAAGTGAAGTTTTATTGAATGAATGAATGAGCACAAATACACTGTTTATTATATGGTTTTGCTTTTAGAGTTGCCATGGCTAAGGTGAATGCTGTCTGTCTTACTTAAAAAAAAAGATTATAGGCTTATCTAGTAATTAATTTATTGTTGACATTTCATAGTTAACTTAACATCCTGTAGTGGAGGATAATGAATAACGTTCCAGTGATCAGGGGATAAGAGTGCATAGCTGGTTCTGTAGCGTTGTCACTAGTTTATCGCCCTTGGAAATGTTTCCTTTGTTAACAGAATCCATATAGCAATGTGCTTAACCCAAAGGAATGTGTCATGATTAGTTTAGGCCAATAATGTCACTACTTTTCTTTTCTTAACCCTTGTAGAAATTGTTCTGGGATGACTTCCTTAAGAGGGAGTTTGCCAAGGGCATCTGGGAATTCATTTCCTCCCTAATAAAAGAGATATTTGTATACCAAGAATGTCTTTTTTAGTTCTCCTCTCTGTATCTTCCATCTTGGATTCTACTGGGTGAAGATGACATGCCTAGAACTAGGGCAGCCAGTACATAACCACAAGGTGACAGACATGAGAATGAAAGCAAACACACAGAGAATGAAGGATTAGGACAATGAAAAAGCCAATCCTTTTACCACATTGTTGAGCTTCCAAAACAACCCTGTATTTGCCAGCCTACAGAATTCTTGTAAGTAAACAATGTATACACTTGAGCAGTGGTTCAAAACACTGTAATTTAAGTGTTTTGTTCTGGCAGCTGAATGCATCCTGAGACAGATCAGTTGGGTGTAAAAAAATCATAAACAAATATCACATCTCAAATCACAGCAATATGGTTTAAGAATGCCTGAAATAAATAAGGAATACAAATTAAAAGCATAATTTTGGGATATTACCCATATATTTGATATGGTCAAAATGCTAGAATGTAAACTGAATATAAATGGAGAAAAACTTCAGAAAATAATTAACTTGATTTTGACTTACCTTGACTCAGAGAAGCAGTTTGAAAGTTTTTTAGTTGTCAATCAGCTGTTTTAAAATCACATAGATTCAGTCATAATTTGAAACATTCTACTCATAGTTTATCACCATTTTAATGTGAAAATAACAAACACATAGTAATTATTTTACTATTTACCTAGCATACAAGCCTGACCTTGAAAGGGTCTAGTTCTAATTTGGAGGTAAATATGGTTTTATAATTTTACAGGCAATGGAACAGATCTTTGAAAGCATCTGACAATCAGTATGAGACTTTCGGTATTAGTGTATCACCTGTGAAAAATGGAGGTTTTGCTCCAAATTGAGGATAACATTATGGTTTGTAGGAGATATATGCTATATTTGACCCTATGGGAGGATAAGACAGTGACATGAGCAAGGGAATAAATAGCATTCCTATGGAACTGAAATGTATATTAGTTATGAATTCATTTGTAAATAATAGACAATTCTGTTACCATGGCTTAAACAGGTTTTCTTTTCTCTTGTGAAGCAGGAAGTTAAAGATAGGAAATTCAGGACTGCCATCAGGGTTCAGTGATGCCACCAGAAACTAAAGCTGTTTCCAATCTCCGCTTTTCTATCCTTATTATGCATTTATTAACCCTTATATTTCCTATACTCGGTTGAAGGATGGCATTTTCACCTTATGTTGGCATTCCTGGCCAGCAGAAGGCTGAAGACTAAGCTTCACTAGGTTTTGCTTTTTGACTTGAGGAAGAAACCCCCAAGGGCTTCTCATGATACCTCATTGGCCAGAACTGTGTCACAAGCCAACCTATGGCAGCCAGGCAGTGTGGGAAGTTGAGTATTTTTTACTTTCTAACCTTTAAAGTAGAATAATTCAAGGGTGAAAATAATCACAAATGGGATTTAGAGACTCAGTAAAGAGTGTGGTTATATGGAAAACAGTTTCTTTTGTGGTCTCTCTTCTCTGGAGCTGAGAAAGTACTTACAAATCTTCATAAATATGGAAGGAAGAAGCATCTTTTTCTACCATTCCAGTCCCGTTCTCCCTGCCTGCAATCCATTCTCTTCTTCCATTTCTACTATATGAACATTACTCATCTTCAGGATCAAATACATAATTTTTGGTGTCTCATGCAGACTGAAAGTGTGGGGCTCTGCCCAACAGCTGAAAAATCAGTCTCGCATTCAGATGGGACCATCACCACAGCACATGGTGATGGCTGACCCCCGAAGGGTTTGCAGTTTCTGTGCTGGGACACACTTCATATCTGGATCAGGGGTGGATGGGAAGCCTCTGCTGAGCTGCTACTGAATGTTCCTTTCCTGACTCTTCCAGTTCTTTCTGGCCTCCAGCTGTGCTCTGTGTGTGGTCATAATTCCCTTGCCTGAGGGTCAGCCTCTTGGGTGGTTGCTCTGTGCTTTACACGGTTCTCAGCTTCACTCCAGTGTTGAGCCCTTGGTAGATCCCTGACGCATCATTAACTGCTCCTGTCCTTTGTCTTTAACCACAGCTGGCAGTCTCTCAGTGGTGATCACAATCCTGCTACCCAGTGGTCAGCAGTGAAAGTTTGTCAACTATAGTAGAGCTAAATGTTTGCACAGAGAATTTTCTGAAGGTGCTCACCATGCTCCAGGTCAGTGTTCTTCCTAGGAACTCCATGCCAAGGCTTCAGGGAGGGCTTAAAGTCACATTCAGCATCCCCAATTCTGGAAGGGCTTTAGAGGCAGAACTCACTTTCTCCCTCCTGGTTTTAGACTTAGTTTCTTCTTTAATTCCTATTATAAGCTGGGGCCTGACATTGTCTATTCTCTGTACAGTGTCACATTCAGAGAAATAGCTCAGCCATCAAAAAGTAATTAAAAGCAATCCCACCATTTACTGATATTTCTTGAAGAAGTTCTAAGGGATTTAATGCATAATTCATATCAATATTCTCACACTCTGTCGCTGCCTCCAAAACCTTGGTGTCCACACCTTATAATCTACGTCCTACAGAAACTCTTATAGAAGCACATTTTATTTAGCTCTTGGAATTTTCACTGTTTCCTTCACACTATTAGATTTTTTCTTTTATTTTCCTTTAAGTGTAAGTATAGTTTCTCCTGATCTCCCCACCCTAACAATATTTCTTCTACCCGACAAGATACGTAGAAAAGCCCAGGGACTTCTCTGATAGGCTCAGAATTTCCCTTTAACATTTGGAAATAGAGAAACCTGAAAGGCAGAGAGAGACTTTATTTTGTGGGGAGAGGGGAGGGAGAAGACTGAAACATTTTAATTAAATATCTTTTAAAATTCCTATCTCTCTGAGACTCACTACCCATGCCTGCCTGAACTCCCTTCCCCCAGACAAGGAAAAAATTCATCTCACTGAGTACACGCAGAACTGTGCTTGGGGGCAGAGAGCCAAGATTGGTTTCTGTTTATCATAGGAAAGAGCTCAAGGTACTTAGTTTTAAGCTGCACTGAATCTAGTATCATTCATCTGTTTATGTTCTTTTAAAAAAGCCTTTAAAAATTCAGTGCAGAACAACAACAACAAAAAAGCAAATTGTCCTTTGATTCCGTAATGGCTTTTATTCCCCAGAACTGTGGTGTGCAAATAAAGGAAAGGAAATTATGTTCTGAATTAAACTTTTCTTGCTTCAGCTGGGCTGAGTCACCTTTGACGTTCCATTTTTTGAACAGAACCGGCCGCACATCTAGAGTTATTTTGAAAGATATCACGTACTAACTTGCAAACTTTAGAATGTTCTACTTCAGGCAAATCATCCAAAGGAAAGTAACTGAGCTGAATTTACCCATATATTTCCCTAGGCTTCAGTTCCCTCCCAAATCTTTTGGTATCTATAGTAGCATCCAGAATATTAAAGTACAGTCATTACAGATGCATGCCTCTCTGGTCCTCCTGGATGCACCACAGATGGCAAGATGCAATCAGAGGGGGAAGATAAATGCATTAAACTTCCCCTTGCATATATCCCTTGGTAGGGAGATAAGCAAATGGTAAGCAGTTTTTCAGTAAACAACTTCAGAATGTTTCTTAGGTTTTTAAACAGCCAAGAACACAAGTGAGAGCCTATGGTCCTAATAACAAGTCCGTGATAGATTCAGACAGAATGTTATCTGTAAAGGGTGAGAAGAGAGTGGTATCAAGTGTACATAATCAACATTAAGCAGAGGACCTACAGATTAGTATTCTACATCTCTCTGCTTTTTCCGTAGAGTTTTTTTTTTTTCAAAGAATGCTAGATGTGAAGGCATCCTTAGAGCCCGTACAGTCAGCAGCAATTCTCTGTTTCTTTATGGGAGGGACTTGGGCCATCGTCTGGTGAGAGGACGAAGGCAGCTGGAGCATATGTCTGGAAACCTTGTTCTTTTGCAAGTATGCTAGTTTTATTTGGAGACTGTAAGTATTCAGGGTGCCTAGGAGAGTGCCGATGGTGATTATTTGAGAAGAAGGGGAGCTGGCTGGGACCCTACCACGCCACACCCTCCTTGATGCTATTTCAATAGGGTAGAGTCCAAAAGAGTGGAGTTAGCATTCTGAAATATTTCTGAGAAAGAAACATTCACTTTCAATGGTTAGAAACAAACTTCCAGAGGACACCACGACATCAACTGGACACCTCTGATTTTTTTGGAGGTTTAATGGAGACAGTTTTGTGTATGGCCTGGAGCATGGATTTTAGAGTCAGAGAGACTTGTTTTCAAATCCCAATTCTACCATTTACTTGTTGCTTGACCTTGGGCAAGCCACTATACCTATCTGACTCTCAGATTCTTTATTTGTAAGTGACCTACTGCCTAGGGTTGTGTGGATCAAGATGGCACATGCCTAATTCCTAAGACATTGCTTGGCACCTCCTAGATGCTTGGAAATGGTAGCTAATATTATTAATGTCATCACCAATGTTATTGCTCTGTTGAAACAATATCTGCTCCCCTGTGTTGCCCCTCTGTGTATTATGTACAAAGGGCTAGGGGTGTGCTGAGGAGAAGACCCTGAATCCTGACTGTGGGAAGTAGGGTAGGCTTCATAAAAGAAATGACATATTTTTGCAGGTTCTAAAGGATGAACAGAAGTTTATTAGCTGGGAATTGGGATTTGGGGGTGGAGAATTCCAGATAGAGAGAAAGAACAGTGTGTGTGTAAGGAAAACAGGTTTAGAGTGATTAGTCCTAAGGAACCAGGGCATAGGTGTAAGGAAAGGGAGATGGTTGTGGGGCTGGGATAAGAGAGGAGGAGCAGGATATGAATGTGAATAATAGTCAGAAACCTTGTGAGACTGACAAATTCACACTTACTCTGTGTGTACTGCAGAGCCACTTAGAGGTTTTTAAGCTGGGAAATGTCACAGTAAGATTGGTGTTTTGGAGACAATTCTGGTATGTTATGAAGGGTTTATGCGGGAGAAATACAAGATGAGATGCAGGGACACTAATTAGGAAATTATTGCAATATGGAGGCTTAATTTAGATCAGAGGCAGTGGAAATATAGAGATGAAGGTGTATTTCAGAGACAGAAAGGCAGGATTATGAAGTGAAAATATTTATCCCTCACTGCAGAGTCTCTTTCAGACATTCTAAACAACTGTTGTGAGTTTTCTAGATCTTCCATTTGCCAGCCATTTCCCAGCCCTTTGATTGTTTCAACTTAGAGCTGCTTTGTCTTCACTAGCATACATTTTGTGAGTAATTTGAATCTGTCATTTTCCTGCTTTAAAATGAGGAGCCTAAATTGAAACCCATACTTGAAATGTAGACTCATCAACCCCCACAAACCAGACAGGGTACATCTAGTATTTTATATAAAATGGCATTCTTTTTTAAGTCTTGTCATAATCTTTTGAACTTGTGGTCAGCTAATACTTTCAGATCTTTTTTGCCTCAACAGTTGTTATGCCACCTTTTAGCATTTGATTTGCAAGGTTTCCACTTGTTCACATAATTTGATATTTTGACAGGCTGAGTTAGTTGTGCAGGTGTCTGGGAAAATCCCTGGACAGTTACATTTTAAAATAGCTTCTTTTCCTAAATAAGTGAGAGTAATTTATGAGTAAGCACATCTGTTAAGCTGTTTGGTAAACCGTTGGTGTGAGCTTCTATAGAGTAAGCCACGGTTCAAAACATTATCTTAAATCTGGAGTCCAAGACCGCTAGCTCTGAAATCCCCTTACCCCTACCCTTAGACAAGCTATTTTACAGAAAAGGAATATGGGGGGAAATGGGCAATCTGTCTTAAAAAGATACATTTAGACTTCATTTGATTCATAGATCATCGACAGATTCACCCATCATTTCCCATAAACCAAAACCATCTATCCAAATACAAGGTGGTATAATGATAATTCATGTGAAAAAAACCTGAAGATTTTTGTTGATAAACTCATAATGTGGCCTTGGGCAGATCATCTTCTTAGATGTGCCTTAGTTTCCTCACCTGTAAAATAGGGAAGACAACAATAAAAATAACAATAAAAATAATAACTATCTCATGGAGGTCTTTATGACGATTAATCACGTTTGTGAGATAATTAGAATTCGGCCAGTCTTATAAAAAGTGCTATAAGTAAGTACAGTATAAATACTTGTTAACTAAGTGTCACTCTCTCTCATGACTACCACAAACTGATGCAGCCAACTTTCCCCCCTGCGTTCTCTGTTCTTTAGCTTACCCTCAGTTGAATAAGAATATTTGATCATTTATCAAGAAATATTTATTAAGCACCTACTGTATTCCAGACATGGTGTTTAACTTGTGCTTATATAAGATTAAGAAGACATGACCTTTGCTTAAAAGATTTAGAATCCAGTGGTGTTTAGAAATGCTTAAACCACCAGTTACAGCACAGGCCATACGGAAAAATCGGTGACTTACAACCTGTGAAGTTATGATAAGTATTCAAGTCTCTCTACATATTTTCTTTAAAAAATGGGTTCTAGAAGTATGACTGTTGCATGTGGTAAGAGGTTAGGATCTATAATGTGTTTTGTCCTAAAAATAAGTCCTTAAAAATGTAGGCACTATTGGTCTCTTAGAAACAGATGAGAATTCCTGGGTGCAGAGGTGACTAGAATATAATGGGGATAAAATTAGTGCCAAATTAATGTTTGGAAGTAATTATGGTCATATTTCTGCATCATGGAAGTTATCTCTGCTAGACTGTTTTAGATATTGTCATCTCAAACCTTTTTTACAATGAGATAATAAACCGATAGCATAACCTTATTCACCTTTAACTGTGCATATTTGACACACAGATCAATAAAACACCTTTTCCTATGTGTGCCTTCCAGCACCCCACACATAAACCAGAGGTCAAGTGGCATTGTGAAAACATTGATCTTTCACTACCCTTCTGTGGTCATTTAAAGCATTTACAATCATTCTTCACTGACAATACTATTATGAGTCAATTCACCTTGCAGTAACCTATACTTAACTAGGCTGACAACTGAAATGGTCAGACAAGCTGTATAGCATTCTTTCCTGCCTATAGCCAAAGTCTAATTGTACTTTTTGAAAAACACAACGGAAGATGAAGCTGGTATGGTAAGGCTGTATCCAATCACTGTCCCAGTTTAGAGGAACTTAAATGGGTTCTATTTAATACCACTCTCTTCCTTTCATCACCCATCCTTCCCTTGGAATTACAGGTATTCTGGAACATTGCAGGATTAAATTGCAGTGATAAATTGAACAGGGCCAAGTCAAGTCTACAGGCATAGAAGGGCACCACATCCTTTGAGACTTCATTGAGAGCACTGGGGACTTCCCAGGAAGACCAGTGCTCTCCTGCAGCAGATGGGAAGGCAGCCCAGTTGAAAACGTGGCTTCAGGCTTTGAATGGATCTCACTTGAATGAAGGCTAGATGTTCTGCGAATTATGATGTGGTGTCCACGGAGCTTTTGAACACACCAAAAATGTCCCTGCTGGAAGTAACCTGGTTGAGACATCTCTCATTCTTGTAAGAATCCTGCAGATTCACCACGATTCTAAAAATCCTTATTTTTCTCTCCTTTTCCTCTCAAATGCATCCATTTTTATGCTTTTGAAACAGAAGCATCTAAAGTAATGCATCTAATAGAATTTAAGCCTTTGGAAACACTAGAGACAGATTGGCAGGCTATTTCTGCTTCCTACTCTGGTAAACTCAAGGACACAGACCAGGAACCTACTAACTGCTTGAATGGAGATACTTAAAGGAAAGAAGGGACAGGTTGAGAGGGGCAAAGAATATAAGCAAGATAAAGAAAAATTGGTTAGTATTTCAAACAGCTCTACAGCAGCTCAGTTACCTAGAGAGGCCCCCCACGGTTCATGGACCTTGACTGAAGCTGCAGGGGTTCGATTCCTGTTCTGGCACTTGCTAGCTGAGGTGCTGTCCACAAATGACTTGATCTCGCTAGACCTCAAGGATTCCCACCTGAGCGGATCAGGGTAACAACAGCACTCTTTCTCATGGGTTGTTATATGAGGATTAAGCAAGTAAATACGTGGCACACTTAGAAGCATAAACATAATAAACACTCAAGTGAAATATTAGAACTGGTAGAACTGTTATTATAAGTAAACATGTTTCAAATTCTCATACTTACAAACCTCAGAATATACATTTTACCAATCCTAAAATTGCCCAACTATTAGAAAGGGTTAGACAAGTAATCTTGTTATTATGGTCTCACAAAGGGTGACGACTAAGGCTCTATAAATATGCAGACAAAAGGACCTTTGGGATTGAGCTCAAGCTGTTATGGATGTGAAGACAAAGAAAAACTTCTCGAGTTTAGGGAAGAAGAGAAGAGTCTGGAACGGGATAGAGAAGAGATTTCAAAACTGAGCCAGAATCTCAATTATGTCTTAAATTCAACCACCTTCTAAACGACTTCCATGCTGGCAGGCATTTTTCTGCTTTTGTTTTGTTTATAATTCTATCAGGAGATATTTCCATGAGAACAAATTTCTGGCTATTAATAGGAAATCAGAGGTAAAGCAAGTTTCACTTTGGTGAACTTACCGATTGCGTAAAATGAAAGCAGCCCGTATCTACATCGGCCAGGGCAAAGAGCACTCAGCGAGGAGTCAGGCTTGTTTCTTTCTAAACTGCCTGTCTTGCCCCTTTCAAATCCGCCAGGGCTGAAAAGGAAAAGGGGTGTTCTTTAGCTTCACACAAACTCACAGCCATTTTGATGACAAGAAAGCAGTGTTGCTTCCCAATGCGTCTTTGTTCGAGTGATAGCAGGCCCATTGAAACCTCTGATGGAGCTCATTGAAAATAATAGGCCCCATTATCTTCACTGGCAATGCTGCCATGGGAGCTTCAAACACTGAAATAATGACAGCACATATTGGACGTACAGTAGAAAGGCATAGCGTGATTATGGGCAATTTCTGGCTTTCTTCTGCACACCTCTGTGGATGAGGAGGGGTAGGGCGGGAGAGCACAGAGAAGGGGCATTTCGTCTCTGTGCCCTTTGGGGATGTTTGTATCTTTCGAACTTAAAGGCTTTGTCTTATATAATTTGTAAAAAGTGAAATATCAATTTCAGAATCACTGAAGAAACCAGAGTTTGGGAGTAACGGGTTCTTTAATTTAGTATTGAAATTCTGTCATATTTGGTTACGCTTAGGGACGGCTGCTGCGGAACTGGTATGAAATTTCTATCTGAGAGACAGCAAATACAGTAACACAGGGTGACTCGGGGCTCGATCGATTACAGGACAGTTTCTGTGAGATCACAGAGGCCTCCCTTTCCCCAGGTCTGCTGTCTCTGTAAACCCCAGTGTTCCCAGCAAATCTGATTTTCTAGAATTGGGAGGAACAAACAGGAAGAGGGAGAAACCTGGAAGGAAGGGACACATCAGCCCCTAGAAAAACACCTGGGAACAGGCCTCTCAGGCTGTGAGAAATTACCAGGAGAAACGCTCTCCTGAGGGCTTAATGAGAGCTGAGCAGGAAAGGGCTCCCCCAGGGGGGAGAGCAGGCTCTATCTCGTTAAAGTGTGGAGATGGGGGAGATAGAGAATATTTGCTTTTGGGGGGATCTTTTTTTTCTCACTTGTTATTATCTCTATGTTTTCAGAAATGAAGTCTTAAAACCAGCACCCAACACACACAGACATTATTTTTTTCATTTGAAACAAGTCCAAGAACACAGTGTGCCATGTACATCACCCCCGAGGCTCGTATTTAATATAAGAACAAGATGGTCTCCCTGCTTCCCTAGTGCCTGACGAGAGCTGGGGAGAGGCCCGTGGCAGTAGCAGCCTCGTCTGGCTGCTGTGGCAAAATGAGAAGTGACAGGAAGGAAAAAGACCTCTAATAGAAACTGCCCACAAATCTGTCCAGTGGTTGAGGCTGGCAGTTACATTCCCCCAGTCCCAGGTAGGGAGTACTGAGAGGCAACTGCAAGAGCTTACTGCGACTTACATCTACGTGGGAAGTAACCTCGCTCTCCCCACTCATCCTTCTGGCAGATGCTTGTCTGTATTTAGTCTGACATGTGAATACTTCCTTTAAGGGACACAGTTCAAGTGACAATGTTATTTTATTTGAGAGGTGTTACCCCTTGGGAAACATGTGCCAGTCTACCTTACGAGCATGCATGATCGCACAGGCATACTCTAATGCCACACGTGGCCCCACCTTGTCACACCAGACAGAGAAGCCTGCACTCGCAAAAGGCAAGTGATGATTCTCTGGGTGGCTTGGTGTCTGCATAGCAAGGTGCTGGGTGGGTCTCTGCACCTTGGTGCTTCCATTTATGTAGCAAGACTAAAAGCTCCTTCAGAACCCTGACAGTTCTGTCTCCATGCATGGCACCTAATGGGTGCACAATAGATATTTCTGAATTAAACTGTCATCTGAATGTAAAAATCATTACTACTAAAAGTAAAATATAAGAAGGTTTTAAGAAAAGAAATTAAATGTCTTGTTTGTATTTATAGCTTCTTACATTAAGGAAGTTTGCCTCTTTAAAATCTCTTAGAAATGGAATTCAAGGCCAGAATTTTATTATATTTATTAAACTCTGTCTTAGTCCCTTCAGCCTTGTATACAAAACACCAGAGACTGGGTAGCTTAGAAACAACAGAAATCTATTTCTCACAGTTCTGGAGGCTGAGAAGTCAAGGTGCTGGCAGACTCTGCCTGGTGAGAGCTCCCTTCCTGGTTCATAGATCGAGCCTTTATGTGTCCTCACATAGTGAAAGGGGCGAGGGAGCCCTGTGGTGGCTCTTTTATGAGGGCACTGACATCATTCATGAAGTCTCTGCCCTCATGACCTAATCACCTCCCAAAGGCCCCACCTCCTAATAGCATTACCTTGGGGGTTAGGACTTCAACATATGATTTTGGAGGGACGCAAACACTCAGACCATAGCAAACTCCAAATAAGGTGTCTTCTCTTCCCTCTGAATCTGGCAAGGTGCTTTACTCTTAGAGCATGTCACTATTACACGTGCTTTCCCCTGAATTCTCTCTCCCAACAGCAGTTAATCTTGTTGTCCACCACGCTTATTTTATCCTCTTATTATTTTGAGGAGAGAGCGTAATATTTATTTATTTACTTATTTCTTTATTTACATGTTTGTTTGTGTATTCTGTAAACGAAAGCGATGATTCGGTGAATTAAAAGTCTTAATAGGCAGAGGAATAGAAAAAAATTATCAAAGGGTTTCACTTCTCTGAGCTTTTCAGTTTCTTAATATTTATTTATTTAAGTTTAGTCCAGTAGTGACTTAAACAGGATTGGTGATCATTTGAAACACAGATTCCAGGATCTACCCCAAAATCTTCTAAATTGGAAGCTTTGGGGATGGGCTCCAGGAGTCCTGTATTTCCAGGAGTCTGTCCAGCTGGGAACATCCTATACAGTTCTCATCCAAACAAGTGTATGAGAACAGCTAGATTCAGGCCTCAGAAAGCTTAGGTAGGCCTATGTTTCTGGGTGAAACCCCACAATTATAGCTTCCAAACAAAATGAATAAGTTTTGTATCACCTCTCAAAAGCAATCTCTCAATATTGCACTCTTCTGCTCCTGGTGTAAATAAAAGTATTAAGGAGCTTTCCAAAGTCGTAGATTTTGTTTTAAGGGGCTGGAGGGAAGATATGGCACAATGTATCAGAGAATATGTTTCCACTCTTAGGACAAGTCTTACTGTAGAATTGGCTGTGAATTAAAATCTGCTGAGTGTTCAATAGTGTGGTCTGTCGATAGTACACACAAAACACTAACCTTCTTTCAAAAAACAGAGCTTAGGGAATTTTTAAATTGCTTTCTCCCTTTAGTGTACCTAGAGTATTTAACCCTCTGAATGGACCAATTTTAACACCTTTTCCTTTTATCAACAAAATTATTTTCAGTAATGATCATGTAATAATCACTGATATTCATTTTTTGATTCATCTCTTGTTTTTTAAGCAAACAACTTAGCAACCTAAAAAGAATACATTTCAACTTCAAATAAGTTATTCAAATTTGGTAAATTAGTTCATGTGTGGTCTAAAATTTGCACTTACCAGCAATGTGCAGTTCACCTGTTTCATTCTTGCAAATTTTAAACTTCAAGTAGTCACCTAGAATGACAGAACAGAGTGATTCACATTCTCTTTCTTCATTTTACAGTCATGTGCAATCATTGATCATCTACTACTTAATCTCAGGAATATGTAGAACCGCAGCATTTGCAGACAAATTGGAAGGATGTCAAACCATTTTGAACTACTTTTAAACTAGACTTATGTAGCTGGGTTCACAGGTATCAGGGGCTCCTGGATAACTGAGAGTTCTCTAAAGTACCTTCTATGTAGAATATAGTGTTCATTAACAGATAAATAATGAAGTTTGCTAATTTTAAGGTCACATACATATTATTAGAACTCAACTATAATCTCAGTGACTATTTAAATATTTTTATTGAAGCATAGTTGATGTACAATATTGTGTTAGTTTCTGGTGTTCAGCATAATGATTCAGTTATTTTGACCTTTATGTAGACTGGTATTTGAGTCCAGCACCTTTCCATATTTTGCAACATCTTCTTGGCCTAAATTATTTCACCTACATGTTCAGTCCTTCTCTTGAGTGGTACCCTGTGGTGCCATTATGCATTTGGTTTCCCAGCTCCAAACCTGTGACTGCCTCACACAATTTTAGTGCAACAATCATTCAGATGAAACATTAGACAGAAAAATTAGCAAATTTGCCTTTCTATAAGGAAGGGTGAACTTTTAAAGAAAATTCTGGCTTTGGAATTATGCTGGAAATTTCTATCCATGTCCTTGTAACAGATGAAAGATTTACCTTTTGATTAGACAAATGCCCTGGAAATCATCTGCATTTGGATTTTTAAAAAAAGAAAAGAAAGCCTAGCTTACATAACTGTGGCTATCAGCAAGACAGTAGACTGATACAATTAAATACCACTGAACTGAGAGTTCAAAGACTATGAACTTAACTAGACTTTGAGGTCCTTGAGAGCACAAACTGTCTAATTATTAATATCAGTATTCCTGGTGCACAGGTATTTTTGCCTTGTATACATCCTCAAAAGTTTGTTAGATGAATGAATGAATGAATGAATAAATGAACAAAGAAAGAATGACATCAGGCACAGCTTCCACTCTGGCTCTGCCGCATGCTAACTGGGTAGCCCAGGGTAAGTCAATAACTTTCACTGTGACAGCTTCCCCATATGTAAACCTGGAACTTGAAGTGAACAACTACCTTCACTTTGGTGGTATAGCGAAAATAAAATACTGCATGCTTGTTAATGGTAACTAGATAATGGGCTTGTTATATGGTAGTGCCGTATGTTTTGCATAAGTTAAAAGTGGATTTTTGCTTCAAGTTTCAGAAAATTTCACTGTCATTTAAACAAAGAAAAATTTATTTTTTCCTTTATAATCTAAAGACCAGAGGTTAGACAATGCTGGTGTTAGTCAGTGGCTCATTGATACAGGGGTCCATGTCTCTTCAGTTCTCCTCACCTTTCTCTCATGGTCACAAATTACTGCAGCAACACCAGCTGCCACACTATGTTCTAGAAAAAGTTATGTAGGAAGAGGAAAAATGGCACGAACTGTGTGTTTTCTTTTATCTAGAAAGCTAATATTTCTCTAGGAACCTATGTGGCAGACTTTCTTTAAGATCTCATTGGTCAGAACTTTTTACATAGCTACTCCTGAGTTTTTTAAGTTATGGAAAAGACTGCCATATATGGTTTTAATAAATTGCGTTTCATTGCCTAGGGATGGACATGCTCTGCTCCATACAAAATTAGGACACTGTTAGCAAGGGAAAATGCTAAGAGGGGTTCTTGGGTAGACATCTGACCACAGCTTCCACGTACATATGTGGAGATGTTATGAGGAACACAATTTTAGAATGCAAGATAAAAACAACATGCCTATGCTTCCACTGGGCATAAGTGTGTGTGTGTGTGTGTGTGTGTGTGTGTGTGTGTGTGTGTGTGTGTGTGTTGGGAAGTGGGTAATAGTGCTAGTGATGGTGGGAGTTTAACCTTTTTTTCTTTGATTACTAACTGCCTAGTTTGGGAAAGGACTGGCAGAAATTCACCTTGTATGTGATGTCTTTAAAGTGATAGATTCTTTTAGAATCAGCCAATTTTGATGCTGCTCTGTGAAAATCTCTGCTTTTCTGGCTTTGCCAAGAGAGAGTAATGGGCCACAGTCTGTCTTTCTCCAATATGTCATATACTTTAGTCTTTAAGTTTCGATACTGAAAGGAGAAGGCATTCCATATCATCAGTGTGAGGTGCCTATTGGAGTAAGTATCATAAGAGTAATAATTACAGTGTATGGCAGAGAAACTCATTCGGTCTGAGAGGCTTCTGACTTACGTCTTTTCCCTTAATTATGGGATCAACCCACTATGCCATTCCTGTAGTTTCTGGTGACCCAGCGCTTCTCTTACATGACAATACACGGCGTACTTAAATAGGGTATTCATTCCATCATCTGCTTGACTGCATTCCTAGTGCCCCCTCCTTCCCCTCTCACATCCCTGGTGAAATTGCTCTGCTTATTTCCCGTTACGGGAAGTGACTAGAACCTAGTGCTCTGACTCTCTGCTTCTTTATGAAGTCAGTGTTTACTTTGTTGAACCCATCAGTGTTTCAAAAGGAAAGGAAGGCGACATCTGTGACTAAGCCAATGACTAGAGGTTACAATTTACAAGTGCCAAATTGCCAAGTAATTTTATTTATACCAGCCTCTGAAACACAGGAAAAAGCTGCTTTTAAAGCCTTTTGGTCACATGGCAGGAATATAATCCTGTATGAATTATCAGCTGAGTTTTTTTTTTTTTTTTTCTGTACACACAGTAGAGCCTGGATTTATTTATAGTGCACCAGGATACTTCAGGGTTATACTGCTGCCATCCAACAGATTTTTTGTTTTAAAATTGCAATAGATACTACATATTTTACTACAATAAATTTCTCATTTCTAACTATAACCACATAAAAGCCAAAGTTCCTTCAAATTAGCTGGAGGACTGTTGGTAATAATTTATATCTACCACAATAGTGATAGCCCCATGTTTTTATTAATTATGCACGCTCCCTCAAGATATTTTATTTGTAATCTTGATGGAAGTTTTTACTTTCTTAGGCTCCTATAGATTGCCTTCTGGATTCCTATAGAAGCTGTTTTTGTCTTCTTTTTTGACCCCAACAAAACAAAATCATTCTCTTCTTGGCTGTTCTTCAGAACTTGATTCTTTACCTTGTGGTCCATTTAGAATTAACATGAATTGAACTGTTCATTCCACATGAATTAGTAGGTTTTAAAAATTATTGTCCACTACTTACTCAGATACCCTGGTTTACTTGAATCCACGGGAAGTCAAACTATACTACAAATCCATACTAGGGAGCCTTGATCGGTAATTTAAAGGTTAAAGCAGCAAGACTTTTTTCTCTTAAAATTCGTCAATGTTAATTGAACACAAAAGGGATTGGAAACACAATATTTTAGAAAGATGGCTGATTATCTTAGTCTGCTCAGTTTGCCAAAACAAAATATGATCATCTGGGTGGCTTAAATAAAAGAAATGTATTTTCTCACAGTTCTGGAGGATGGAAGTCCAGATCAGGGTGCTAGCATGTTCTGGTTCTGGTAAGAACTTTCTTTCTGGTTTACAGCAACTTATGTTCAGTTAACCTAGTCTTCAACCATTAGCCCAAACTAAAATTAGTTAATGAATATGCTTTTGGAAGAAAGAAAATTAACTTAGAAGTAGAATGGGAGATGCAATAAGCAATGGAATGTATTTAATTATTTTTATATTTTTCTGTATGTTTGAAATGTTTCAAGATTAAAAATAAAAAAATTATAAGGACCTTTTTAACAAATGAGGAAAGCATGGCTTTCAGTCTGTCTTTCTTTCTCTCTCTTTCTCAGTCTATGTTTCTGTAGAATTTAAACCTATGCAAGACAGTTTAACTATTATGCAGTATAGGAAGAATATCTGGGATCGGTGAGCTTTCAAGAATTTTCAAGAATATTTGCAACCTGTATATAAACTCTGCTGATTCCAAAATAGTTTTTTTTAAATTGTAGTCAAATTCTAAATATTTATTAAACTGTCTACAACACAAAATAATGACAATTTCATTAAACATTAAATTTACATTCCATAAAAATTCCAGCTAATAAGAAAAATTTTAGATTTTTTTTTCACTTTTAAGGATTTCCTAAAATTCCAAGTCAATACATAACAAGTTAGTTTGGAGTCAAGTAGTTTTAAAAACACAACTGTAAAACAGACAAACAAACAAACAAACAAACAAACAAAAACTTTAAAAATGGTTTACCTTCCAAGTTTTTCTTTAATGTGGAATTTGACTATATTTTAATATGCCTGATATGATGTAGAATATGGTCTCCAAAATTGAGAACATAGGGTCTGTGGTGGTTCTTCAGTGGCCTTCTCACCAAGAATATTCATTGTGCAACCATGTAGAAAGTATGGATGGATTTGTTCCTACAACCATGCTCTTATTTTTAACCCAATAGTTTGTACTTCCCACTCCCCGACTCCTGTATTACCCCTCCCCACTGGCAACCACTAGTTTGTTCTCTATATCTGTGAGTCTGTTTCTTTGTTGTGATAGTCACTAGTTTGTTGTATTTTAGGTTCTACATATAAGTGATATTACATAGTGTTTGTCTTTGGCTGTCTGATTTATTTCACTTAGCATGATGCCCTCCGAGTCCATCCATGTTGCTGCAAATGGCAAAATTTCATTTTTGTATGGCTGAATGGTATTCCACTATTTCATCTTATATATATTTGTGTGTGTGTGTGTATGTGTGAATGTTCCATAGATATACCACATCTTCCACATCTTCTCTATTCATTGATCTACTGATGGATACTTCTATATCTTGGGAATTATAAATAATGCTACTATGAACATTGGGGTGCATGTATCTTTTCAAATTAGTGTTTTTTGGCTTTTTTTTGGATATATAGGCAGGAGTGGAATTGCTGGATCATATGGTAGTTCTATTTTCAGTTGTTATAGAGACCTTCCTACTGTTTGACAGTGGGTACACCAATTTACATTCCCACCAACAGTGTACGAGGGTTCCCTTTTCTCCATATCCTTCCCAACATTTGTTATTTGTGTTCTTTTTGATGTTGGCCATTCTGATAGGTGTTAGATGATATCATATGGTGGTTTTGATTTGCATTTCTCTTATGATTAGCAATGTTGAGCATCTTTTCATGTGCCTTTTGGCCATCTGCATTTCCTTTTTGGAAAAATGTCTATTCAGTTCTGCACATTTTTAAATTGCTCATAATTTAATTTTAATTTTTTAATTTAATTTTTTATTTTTTATTTGTTTTTTTTAATGTTAAGTTATACGAGCTGTTTATATATGTTGGATATTAGTCCATTGTCAGTCATATCATTTGCAAATATTTTCTCCCATTTAGTAGGTTGTCTTTTTACTATAACTTCTCTTTTCTTGCTATGGCTATCACAGGAATAATGTTTATTGAGTTATCATATGTCAGACACTGTGCCCAGAGTTCCAAATGCTTAACTCCTTTAATCCTCATGATAGCACTAGGAAATAGCCTCAATTATCTTTTGTTTATAGGTATGGAAATTGTGGCTTAGAGATTTTTGTAACTTGCCAAATATCACATTGATAGAAAGTGTTGAAAAAAAGAGTTAGGAAATGAGCCTTTCTGACTTTAGTGCCTTGCTCTTGCCCATTATGCTATGTTGACCTCACAGTCTCTACAGAAAGTAAGAATAGTGTTGGCAGGCCTAATATTTGCCAAATGAATTCAATTCACTTTCATATTATAACTTCTAAAGAGCTGGACAGAAAAAATTCAAATAATGATGGTTTGAAATTTCCAATGATGGCCAGAAGGCAGGGCCTTTAGAGGTCCCAAGCACTAAAATATTATGGTGATTATGGAGATTGTTTTGTCCCTCTCCATCCTGCATCTAATCAAAATACAAAAAAAAAAAAAAGCTTAACTGTAAAATTAAGGATAAAATAGCCAGAGTCCTAGTTTTGTCCATGATGATTGTTTTTTCTGAAACATAATGTATCAGGTTATTTCAAAAATCATTTTTATTTCTTTTAAATTACCTTATTTTGCAGGTGTCTTAAATATAAACTTGGTCTGTATAATGGTTAATTTTATGTGTCAGCTTACAGGGCATTTTTAGATGAGATGAATATTTAATTGGGGAACTGTGAGTATAGCAGATTGGCCTCCACAGTGTGAGTGGACCTCAGCCAATCACCGAAGGCCTGAGTAGAACAAAAGGACCAGCCTCCCTGTTCAGGAAGGAATTCTCCAGCAGATGTCCTTCAGACTTCATCTGCACCTGCATCTCCTAGGTCTCCGGCCTGTGGGCTCACACTGCAGATTTGGACTTGCTAGCCTCCTTAATCATGGGAGCCAAGTCCTTTGTATTAAATCTCTGGAGAACCCTGAATAATATAGTTTGTCTGCTGGGTAATCCACATTTCCAAAAGGCCTGCTCTTAGTCGAGTGTCCCAGATCTATATTTTTTAATGTTAATGTTTGAACTCTCAGCTCAGTATGGTCTGGATTACTTTGCAGAACATACAACTGAGTTTTTACTGAGAAAACTGTAGTTTCTCCCTCTAACTTCTGCGGTGCTAAGGACACACTTTAAAAGTTCTCTTTTTCCTCAGATCTCCAATGGAAATTGAAACTTTGCTTAAGAAACAAGGTAGCATAATTGGGAACATGGACTTTGGAATCAGTCCTTCATTCCAGTCCCAGTGTCCTGTGACCTTGGGGAAGTCACTTTGAGCCCCACTACCCACATGGGTAAAATATCAAACTCAAAAGAGATATTGTCTGTAATGATGTTTCACAAAGCTGTGCTAATACAAATATTCAAAATACATTGATTATTTGGATTATTATAGGTATTATTAGCATGTAAGCATGTACGTAATTCCTCACCTTTAGGTTATAGTCTTTGGCCATTGGTGAAGATGGATTTATAAACAACTAATTAAAAGGCCCTTTTGAAACTGTCCTATGGGCACATCCTGGAAGGGATTTGAGAGCCTGCATGTTAACTGAGAAAACGTGAATGCAAACTGGACATAGATACTTCTTTTCAACTATCTGCTGTCCTAAGTATGGCGGGAGTCTCCAAGCAACTTAAAACTCTACAGTAACATATTACTTCTTGTTCTCCAGTTACCATTTTACTTAGCTCCTTTGCTGACGTCAGGGCTGCTGTCTTCCTGCCTGCCATCCGGCTGCTGAGCACTCTGTAGGTGATTGTGCTTGATGCCATTGTTCTGTTTTCTCATCTCCTCCCTTGACTGTTTTCCCAAATACAAGTTTGGTCAGGGCTTACTCTGCGCAAAAGGTGCCCCACTGAGCCCTTTGTAAGAGCCCAACCCACCTGCCTGCCTGTGGGTTTTCATGTAATTTTCAAGCTCATGAAAGACAAGTTTCCTGCTTTTTAATATGCCAGATATTTAACTGATTCCAGCTGATTCCATGAGATCCTCCTACTTTTCACCAGGTAAACATCAGAACACATGGTCCATTGTGGTCTGGAAAAACAATTTTTTGCATCCAGATTTTTTAAAACATCAAAGCAACCTCAGTTAAAAAAAATTAAATCTCAAATCCAGGAAGTTTTAGCACTGGTCATAGGATTTTCTTCCATCCTCAAGAACAGGGAAATCAAGGGAGTTTCCACTTTAAACCTTCAAGGATTCTGTGCTCTTTGAGGGGAGGCCCTGAGAGCCATGACTTATCCTGTGTTTGCTGCAGTGTTTGGTTCTGAGACAAGGGTCAAAATGACTTTCCCGAAGGCTGGATTTCCCCGGGGGCTATTTTTTATGTAGAAGCCCTCATCTCATAAACAGTTGAATTAGTTCACATTAACCACCATCAATGGCAAAAGCACACAAAACATAAAGAAATCACCTAAAATAATGTTTTTGAACCAGCTGCTAAATTAAGTAATGTATTTGTTTTATTGCACATTTGCATAATAGGGCAAACTAGAAACTCTCTGTAACAGATGTGCTGGTGGCAGGGAGATTTGATTACTGGCTTCTGTTATTAATCACCGCACAAATCTTAAATGATTTGTTTCTACAGTTTGATCAATTTACATCTCAGAACGTACATTTATGTACACAATGTAGAGATAAAGCATCTGTTCACACCTTTCTGGAGGCATCGATATATTTATGGAAAGTGAAGTTTTGTTAACTAAGGCACAGGAAACTTTGGCCAAAGACTGACAACTTTTGGAAAGATCCCATCTATTTATTCCTCATCAAACTAGTTAATAAATAAAAACCATTTTGCTACATCCAAAACATTGTGCTCTGATGTCTATTGTTTTGTCTCCTTGTCTATTTTGTGAAAAAAATAAAACATATGATATTTGAAACCCACAGGATTTACACCAGGGACATTTCTATTTCCTACATATCACTCCAGAAATTTGAAGAATTACCAGGGCCATCGTATCATTGAGAACTACTGTGTAGAGTTTTAAAAATTATCCTTCTCCTTTTAATTTTACATTTGACATTTTGTAATCCTATATCTTTGATTTCCATCAGCATTTTAAATAGGTGTAGTACATTTTAAAATGGGATGCCTAAATGAAAAATAAAAATAAAAACATAAGCAATATAAATACTGTTTCATTAATTTCCAAGTAAGCATGATAAATGCATTGGTTCTACACATAAATGTTTCCCCAGTAAGTCAAAACGCTAGATAATATGATTTTTTTTTAAAATTGTGAATATTGCAGTTATTTTGTAAGCAAAAAAAGGTTAAAATACCAACAGAATAAAGCCAACATTTCAGCCTGTAGATTCCAGAGGCTGATTTACATAAGAACTTGCTATAATGATTTACCATTTGATTCTAACATTTCTCTTAATATTTTACACATTTTCATGTATATCCAATTTGATTAATTTTAGCCTCTTCCAAAATCATGATAACCAACCTGTATGAAAGAGAAGCTTTGGGGATTTTGTTTCTCATACTATTCTGTTTTCCTAATTTAGCCTATTATTTTTACATGGTAGAGAGAAAAAAAGGGCAAAAAATAAATAAATAAATAAAAGAACTCAGGACTGAAATTAAATGCATGATTTCTGAAAACTGTATGGAATTTCAGATACAGGCTTTGTTTCTAATGCCTAGGAAAAATTAAAATGTATATATTTTTCTCAGTCAGAGGCAAGACTGTTATGGTTGCAACCCTGCCTTTTTATAGTTCATCCTGGGAGCTAATGAAGCATTGCATATTGGTTTCAAATTCAAAGCATATGTAGTCACTGAGGCATTTTTTCTTTATATAGCGTGATTTCAAAAGAAGCCCCAAATGTGGTCATCTTAGAAAATGTAATTTGGTCGAGTACTAAAGAACTTTTTCCCAGATGACAAAAACCTTCCCCTTTGAGTCGCCTCTGAGAACACAAGCTGGCTATGAAGCACACTCACAACTCTCTGTGAAAAATGTACGGGAGCTGATGAAAATATATTAAAGGACTAGTGTGTCAAGGCCATGAAGGGCACTGGGCAAATTTGGATAAATGTGTCCAGGTTTCACAGAATCAGAATCAGAAGTGAGTTAGAGGACAATGTAAAAAGATGTTGAAGAGGATAATGTAATCCAGACAACAAACTTAACAGCATTACACATCCAGAGCCATCTCCGAAGTCATTAACGCTGTTGCCGGGGGTGTCTGCCAAAGAGCCAGATGTCATTCTGCCACAACTTGGCATCTGATGGTTGTCATTTATAAGAGAGAATCAAGTGAGGACTGTAATTAGGTGTGTGCTGAATGGAACCCTTCCTTCTGACTCCATTGGGGGCTTTTTCTAGTCCTGAACACATGGAAAGCAAAGCAGGGGAACTGATCTGCCCTTCAGACTCCTGAAAGTTCATGAGCTTTTTCCCCTGGGGGAAATGTATGGCTTATAGTTTTGTTTCATTTTTTTTTTTCCACACAGTAAGCATTTATTGCACTCTTTGGAGATGACAAAGGTGTGTTACTGCCCCCTGCCCCCACCAAAAGCATGCACTCCAGTGGAAGAATCGTCATGTAAACAGATGAGTTACAGATACACCGTGGTAAGTGCTGTGTTAAGGACATTGGTTTAAAAATGGTGTTGTGGGAGTGTAAAGAGTGGAACAACAACTCTTTGGAGATTTGGGAAAGGGCTCCCCAGAGGAGGAGATACTGAAGGATGAGCAGGCATTTGGCAGGTGGGTGAAGAAGTGAGGGGGTGAGCATTCTAGCAGAAGAAATCATGTGTAAAGAAGTGATTATGAAATCACTTATAGAAAGGGCTGTTGTGTTCTGGGAATGGTGAGGATTTATACATGGTGAGAATCTGAGGCATGCAGGCATCCTAGAGGAAGGTAGATGGAATGAGGAAAAAATTGCGTATTCAATTCTTCCTTATTTTCTGCTTTTTTGGAAGGACAGAAGAAGACCAAAGAAGGTAAGTCATCACATGGTAATATTCCTAAAACTTTGATGGTAATAATAATAAAAATAGCTAACATTAGAGCACTCTGTATTCAGAATATGCTTTCTAATTCTCACCACAACCTTATGAAATAGATTTTATTTTTATTTTACAAAGGAGGGAAAGAAGAATTAGAGATGCTAAACAGCGTGCTTAAGTTCATCTCATAGGTGATCAGCAAAGTAGGGGGCGGGAATCTGGAAATCCTGTGGCCTTGCTCTCAAACTCCACATGGTGCGTATCTCCATAGAGCGATGAGTCTGGCACCTATAGACTGTCATCCTGTTGGCTAGAAAAATGTCATCTTCTTAAGAAGAGAGAATGCGGACTAATAACTAGGCCTCCAGAAATGATTCTTCCACTTTTCTAGATTAAATCTAGAAGTGGTACTAAGAAATAATTTTTTAAAAGATTACTCAAGATAGGAAATGAACTGCCTCATCCCAGATACCCCCATTGGGTGCTAGAATACCCTATAGGCATTGCCCCAAACAAAGGGCATTTTTTTAAGCTTTCAAAAATGTATTTAGTAATATGTAGAGATGCTTATAATATAGTTACGAGTTCAAATAATGGGATATAAAACTTTATATACAGTATGATCAAATTTTTGAAGGGATAGATATGAATCAGATACACACACACACACACATTTCTTTATATGTGTACACCAAGTGTATATCAAGATAATATTAAACTTTGTCTGAATGCTAGAATTGCATGTGATTCTTTAAAATGTTTACATCTTTCTTCCACTAACAGGTAGAACGTGTGCAAGTAGAAAGCATAAAACACCGAGAGAGAGAGTGCACATGAGAGAACACAGGCCAAGGTCAGAAGGCACTGAGAGAACCTTCAGAGCAGTGGCCCCTGAACTCACCTGAGAGGGGTCGAGGCCTCCTGCAAATCAGCCGAGGAATGAGGTACCATCTGTCACTGGGGCATGTTAGTTTCTCTGGGAGCATCCCTTACGGGCTCAGACATCCTGTGTTTTAAAACTGTCAGGTTACTCTTCTAGTGGACTCCCAGGAGCCCAAAGCCCTTCCAAAACACCCAGGGACTCTTCTCTCACCCACTCAATCAGGTAGAAAATCTGAAGCTGAGGTAACAACTGACCTCAACAGTAAGATCATCTCTCATAAAAGAAGTCCCCCCCAAAATGAAAAGGAGTCCAGTAGCTCCTAGATATCCTTGAAGACACCCAGAACCCTGGCCTGTGCACCTTTCTAACCAGCTGCAGCTTCCCAGCACCACGGCTGCTATGCCATCCCATCCCAAGTACCACATCCAGGCAGGATGTCCAGAGGCAGATTCGGGCACACTTCTCTTTAGGACTTTAAGAATGAGGAAACCTTTCCTGAAAGACCCTGGCAGCTACCTTTTCATATTTCATCATGTCCAGAGGGGCAGTTTTTGAATTGAATGAATTGGGTTTTTTGAAAGTTCGGTTTCCTCTCACCTACCTTCCTTTTGGATGTGAGCTATATTATATACCTCTTGGAGGCCCAGTTTTGAAGCAGCTGACTAAACAGAAATGTGCCCATCATGTTAGAGAAAAGCAAGAGGGCAAGGATCTTATTCTGTGAACCCATGTGGCTACAGTAATTGTGTTAAAAGCTTAGCAGGCAGTTTCTCTTTTGTGCTGTACTCAGTATAGCTGGTGATAGTAAGGAGAGGGCAAGCAAACCTCTGCCACAAGATTTTACTGAGACAATGAGCCTCTTACTCTAAAAATACCTGCACACAGTTAGTTGGGTTTAACATAAGGTTTCCAGCCCAGCAGCATTCGTCATGGAAGGTATGGGGCCATTTTTCTGCCTCCTGGCATCAGAATGCTTTGGTCAGTTAAAACCTAGGCACAAGTGACAGACTCCCTGCCCCTTATTTATTTTGCAAGAAGCATAGATGGCAGTGAATGAGGAGAAAAGTGGGCCCAGCCCTGCCACGTATGGTTCCCAGGCAGCTGATGAACACTTGGGACTGAGATTGGGCTTGAAGAAAGTGGAAGAGTGGACTTGGACATGAATGAACCCCCTTTATCAGTGGACCAGTGTATTTCCTGGCTGTAGGAACAGCCCCATCCCAAAATGTATCGCCTTCCTGTCCTTTTAGAATGGTTTCTGCTCAAATGCCAACATTGTGTCGGGTTAGGGGGCAGTGTTCCCCAAACTATGGAATGTACTTCTATCCATCTGGGTGTGCCTAGACATTCAGCTTGCTCTCCAGCTACACATGGTGAGTCACAATCTTGGCCAGATCGCTTGTCTGTGATAACGAAGGGGTTGGAATGGTTTTTCTGAATAAAGCAAGCATTATGCCAGACTAGATCCTTTAGTGGTTAGAACTCCTTGACGATGCAGACAAGCAGGCCTCGCTGGCTCCAGTGCAGCAGATAGCTGTGCTGGGGAGGGTCATCGGTGTCACCAGTGCCTGGCTGATGGAAACCAGGGACTTCGATAAACCTCATCCATCAGCAGCCCTCTTCCAAGCCACCATAAATAAAGCAGCATCTGGATAGAGAACAATGTGTTTCCTAGGCAAAAAAAAAAAAAAAAAAAAAAAAAGCACTCTTTCCAGCCTGCATCTGAGTCTATAAGAGCAGAATTCCGATATACTTAAAGCTCAGAGGGCTGCTTGATGGGGTCACATCAGGTTGCAGAATGGAAGACTGTTGAATTCTCTCCAATTCTGCTATTTCAGCCTTGTTCAAGTATTATTTCTTCTCTGGATTACTGCCAGCTGCTTTCTAACTCCATACTCTTGTCAATCCATTTTCACAGAGCAACTGATGTCCTCCAAAAATATAAAGTAGCAGGACATCTTACACACTTGCTTAAAGTTCTTTAATGTCTTCCCTTATGTTTAAGATGGAATCTGAACTCCTTCCCATAGCCCTCAAAGCCTCACACAACCCAAGCCCATCTACCTTTCCAAGATCATCTCATCCCCATGTCCCCTTTGCCCACCAAGCTCCGGCCACATGTCCTTCTGCACATTCCTGGAGAAAGCTAAGATCATTCTCACATGACAATTTTTGCAGAAACTCTTTTCTCTCCCTAAAGTGCACCCCCACCTCCTTGCTCCCAACACTGTCTGCATGTCCATTTCATCAAGTTCCAGCTTGTCAAGTCCTCAGAAAGGCTGTTGCTAACCATTCTACATAAAATTAGTCTCTAATTTATTTCCTTAATAATTTGTAATTCCTTTATTTATCTGTATATTTGTCTTCTTCCTTATTTCTATAATAAGAATGTAAGTTCCTGAGTCAGGGAGCCATGTCTGCCTTGTTCTTTTTTGTGTCCTCAGTCTTTGACAGGATGTGACTTACAAGTCATCATTGAATATTTATTAAATGACTAAATGTATCAGTGAATCAGGAGAGAAATAGGCGGTAAAATTCCACCTCCTCCAAAGGACATTTTCTGACTACGCCACCTGAAGTTATCATCATAGTCTTTTCTCCCTGCTCTCTTTTATGCATTATTGTCATTGTTAATATTAGCTCCCATCCACTGAGTGCATGTTATGAATGTTATTCTAGGGATCAGACATGCTTAGAGATGTAAGACATTTTTGTTCCTGATGATCTAACGGAAGTTATATAAACAATGAGAGAAGAGAATGACCATAGAGGTCTGGAATTTTGAGAAGATCTTCATGACGGATGCTCTTGAGATTTAAGATCAACATTGAAGGAGGAATTAGGAATTAGAAAGTATGTAAGGGATAGGGAAGGACACTCAAAACAAGGCAAATAAGAATTTTGGAGACAAGCTGGAATGTGTGGAAAATAATGAGATTATATTCATATATATTAATTTCATTTGACAGAAAATGTCTGGACACTTCTTGTTGAGTATCTCATTTGTTACATTTATATAGCCATTAATTGTGCCCTACTTTGTAAGTGTCTTCATTTGGTATCTTGAACCATAGTTTGAATTGTGTTATTTACCTGTTTTATCAATCTGTTTTTCTTTCTGAGGAGATTGTAAACATAATATAAGCTAAGGCCTTGTTTCATTCATCTTTGTAGCTATAGAATTTCAGATCATCCAAATTGGAAACCACTCTGGTAATCCTTTAGCTATATCTTCTACCTGAGAATGATGCCTCTTTATGTCATACCTAATAAAAGATTATCCAGCCTCTTGATAAACTTTTCATAGCAAGATTCTTATGAGGCAGCTTGTTTCAATATCAAATATTTTTCATGGCAGCAATTGCTTAACTTTTCTCTTTCTCAACTTTCCACCACTAATCCTAGTTAAATCCTCTGGAATTATACAGGAAAAAAAATAATCCTTTCCTGACAAATAATCCATTGCATATTTGTAAGCATAATTATTTTCCCTTTTGTCTGTTATTTTTTATGCTAAATATTCCTACTTCCATTAGCTATTTCTCACCGATATTAGTACTCATGTTTAAATACATTGATTTTTCTTAAACATTTGCATAATTACTGTAAACTCCATGACAAATGTACCCCACCCTCATTGTTTCAGTCACACTGAATTCATCTCACTTATAATCATGGCTGATGGATAATAGGCAATTGAAAAATGCTTTTTGAATGAATAAATGAAGGAGTAAGAGTACACGTTTAGCCAGTGCAGTAAAGCAAGAAAAAGACATAGTAGGCATCTAAGTGAAAAGGAAGAAGTAAAACTCCATTCACCGACATTATCATCTTTGTAGAAAATGTGCAGAATATCTAAAAAGACACTAGAACAAGAAAGTGAGCTTAGCAAGGTTGCAGGATACATGATCAGGTATAACAACGGTATTTCTGTATACTAGCAACAAACAAAAGGAAATTATAATTTAAAATACCATTTATAATACCATCCAAAAAATTAGAAACTTAAGGATAAATTTGTCAAAAGATATGTAAAACCTCTAAACTAAAAACTATAGAATATTAGTGAAATTAAAATGAACTTAAATAAAAAGATAACCACCTTTATGGGTTGGAAAACTTAATATTGTTAAGATGTCAGTTCTCCTTAAATCAATTTATAGATTCAATACCATCACAAGCAAAATCCAAGCAGGTTTTTTTTTTTTCTTTGAGGAAATTGATGAATTGATTCTACAAGTCCTGTGGAAATGTAGATGTTGATTAGCCCAGACAACTTAGAAGAATAGAAAATCATAAGGCTAACAGTACCTGAATTCAAAACTTAGGGACAAGCTAATCAAGACAGTGTAGAACTGGTTTAAATATAGCCAAGGAGACCGAAGGAACAGAATAAAAAGTCTGGTTTAGACCCATACATATATGGGCAGCACCAAAGGCAAATTCAGTGGTGTAGGGGTAAACTTTAACAACCTGTGATGGAACTAAAGGATGCTCATAAGCAAAACAAATGATCATCAATCCATATTTTAAACTATAAACAAAAATTATTCCAAATAGATCATATACCTAAATGTAAAGCCTAAAACTATAAAAGCTTTAGAAGAACACATGGGAGAAAAACTTTATGGCTTTGAGTTGGGCTGATTTCATTGGTTAGACAAAAAAATGGTCAAACAAAACACTGATAAATTGAACTTCATTAAAACAAACAATTCCTATTCTTTGAAAAACATTGTTAGCAAAATTAAAGTCTTTAAAAGATATCATTAAGAAGAAGAAAAATCAAAACAGACCGGTAGAAAGTATTTGCAGATTATATATCTGATTAAAAGAAACTGTATTAAGAATGTACAAAGAACTCTTAAAATATAATAATAAAAGAAATGGCCCAATGAAGAATGTACAAAAGAACTGACACTTCTCCAAAGATACACTGATAGCAAGTAAACACACACACAAAAAGATGCTCACTGTCATTAGTCACCAGGGACACACAGATTCAAACTATAACGAGATACCTCAACAAAACTATTAAAATAGTTGAAATAATGATCATACCAAGTATTGGTGAGGATGTGGAGAACCAGAATTCTCGTACATTCTCAAAGTGAATAGAGAATGGTAGAACCACTTTGAAAAATAGTTTTGAATTCTTTCTTAAAAATTAAGCATGCACTCACAGTATTACCTAAGAGAAATGAAAGCATATCTTCATACAAAGACTGCACGTTGCATATGAATATTCAGAGTGACTTTATTTGTGATGACCCCAAACTGGAAAAAGCCCAAATATACATCAAATAGTGAATGAATAAATAAATTTTGGCATGTCCATAAAGTGGAATTCTATTGAGCAGTAAATTCTTAGTGCACAAAATGCTACAAATGAACTTCAAAATAATTATGCTGAGTAAAAAAATGAAAGAAAAGAGTACACACTGTAAGTGTTCATTTATATAAAAGCCTAGAAAATGCAAATTAATCTATACTGACAGAAAATAGTTGCGTGGTTGCATGGGTTAGCGTGTTAGGGAAAAACAAAAAGGAAGTATTACAAAGGGGGATGGAGAAATGATTGTTGGTGACATTTATGTTTATTTTCTTGATTGTGATGATAGTTTCATGGGTACATAATATGTTCAGATTTTATCAAAATTTACACTTACTATCTGTGCAGTATAGTTCATGACAGTTGTGCCTCAGGAAGCTGTTTTTTAAAAAATAATATGGCCAGAAGAAGTCATTCAGGTCTAGATTCAAGTTTCACCTTGTCCACTCCTGTGCTTTGTGCCTTTGGACAAGTTATTTAACCTCTCTGAGGTTATTTTTATTTTAGATTCTATTAGAATCCTTTCAAACATAATAGAAATGGTGTGAGTGTATGTAACATAGTATCTTAAATGGGTAAAGGATAGAGCTCTTATGCTGATGAAATTATGCAGGCTCCACCCTCCCAATTTATAGCCACTAATTTGCAAAGGAACTGAAGAGTCCATTAAGCTTCTGCCATATTCACATAAATCTGGTGCACTGGCAGAGCAGCTAAAGAAGCTGGATAGCTAGAAGGACAGTGAGAGGCCCCGGAGGGGGAGCTTCCCAAAAGGGAAGGAGGAAGCTAGATGGTGGTGCTTAGAGGAATAATGTTTGCGAGCCGTAACAATGGAAGTGCTCATGCTAAATCCAGCCATTTTGAAGACAGGTGTATTCTCTGAGGATAGGACTGAGTGCATGTGAGCAGGTAGGACTGCCTCACTACATTCTATATACTTTGGTGTCCAAGCAACTTTATTGTGACATATCCCCAACTGAATACAACAGCAAAATCCATCTGCCTCTGTATTCACAAATGTCAGGTCTCCGGCGTTGGGCTCCACTATCATGTTTCGTTGGCAGCAGGTGTGGTGGATTTCCATCCCTACTGGTGGCAAGGAGTGGCCAGTACTGATTTACAGATAATGTCAACATCCATTGAGATTCCCCAACTAATGAAGGTGTGAATTTTCCTCTGGCAAGCAGAGGATATTCTGCAACAGAAAGAGCTGGGTATTCATTTTAACAAAACTACATTTGTAGTCTTTGCATGTAACAGCTGAGAAACTCAAGTTACAAGTAAGAAAAAGAAAAATTCCAGTGAAGATATTTTCCCATAGCATGTCAGTAGAGTAATACCACATCCTCAAACCTAATGGAAACAGTTCTTTCCTCATCTTACTGAACTCTTTAGCAACACTCAATATGGTTAGTACCGTAACCTTCTTGAAACATTTCTCCTCTGACTCCTGTGAAACCACATGATCCAAATTTTCTTCTACCTCTCCATTTGCTTTTTCCTCCTGCCTCTCCATCTTTTTCCAAATATATTTCTCCAACTCAAGCTTGATTCCTCATCTCCACATTTTGGTATCCAGTTGTCTACCTAATAGCTCTACATGGAAATCTCATGATACCTCGAATTTAATTTAGTCTCTTTTCTTCCTAACATCTTCCTTCAGTATTCACCCGCTCACAATTATCCACCAAGTAGTTGGGACCTGGGAATAACCCTTAATCTCTTTAGTCCATTGGTCTAGAAACTCTTTGCAGTAAGGAAATTAATTCATCACACACAAATTATTCTTAATGAATCTATAAGCTCTTACATCTCAAAGGTCCTTTCCATGAACTTAAAAACTGTTTAAGAATCAATTCTAGGAAACTTTCAGAGAATCATTGTAAAGTGTTCTAATATATAGTATATAGTCTCTCACTTCCATTTCTTCATTTCCCTATTCACACCCACTGAAACAGAGCTTTTATTTGTTTTGATCATTTATCATAACTACTACATGTGTCATGTCGCTTATATTGTATTTTGAACCATCTGTGATCACCCAATTCATTTTCATTTTCTCCTCTCCTTCACTAACAGCCTTGATAAACCTACATATCCCTGACTGCAGTTTCACTTTCAGAGGTAGCATTACCTTTAGTCAGTGTGGCCACTGGGGAGCAAACCAGGATAACTAGGATTAAACTGAAACAATAGGAGGTTTAGGTTAAACACTAGGAGAAACATGTTGAGAAAAGATCACTTAGATGCAGAACCATTCTCCCTTGAGAATGTAGGAATAATTCATTGTAAGTTTTTCAGCATGGTTAGACTGAAGCTCAGTAAATGTCCTCATCTCATAGTGGGCAACTCTGTTGTTTTCCCACCTTGATGAAAAGATGAGAGGAGTCCATGTTCCTTGGATATGAGATTTAATACCCTATGAAAAGGAAGCATGCTATGGTCCATCCTGTATAAACTCCCCTTCTGTTCTCCTTACGCATCTACTTGTGACTCTGGGGAACAAGGTTGAAGAACCAAATTTATCACTAATGATGAAGCTCCATGTCTGTTTTGAATCCTGAATTACACATTTGTTTTGAAAAATTTGTTTGGAGCTCTGAGTCTATGACTGTTTTATAAGACCTAGTGGAGTCATCTGTACACACTTAGTACTTGTTTTCTGTTCATAATGCTGTTAAATGGAGTTAGTTCTCTAATAAGTGTAACAATGAAATCAAATCTCTTTTCCCCACAGGCCAAGGCATGACACATTCCACTAGCAGAATGGTGGTATCTTATCAGTCAAGGGATTTGTAATTGGAGAGAGAATCCTAGCTGTGATAGGACAGAGCTCTATATTAGTGACAGGCTAAGAAGTGGTGAAATGGGAACTTGCCTTATCATTAACACCCTTTGCTTTCCATCTTTATTGGTCAGAGGCCCAGTGCAAATCAGATCAATTGACTGCACTCTTAATTGTTTTTTTTTAACCCATCAGTCCTTAATTTGGCATCCCTTCTATTGACACATGTCACCATTATTGAGGGCTAATCATGTTAGTTTTAGAATAATGAATGTACCACTCTGACATAAACAAATTAACATGTTTAATAAACTTCTCACGATAATGCAGTGCCCCAGCTTTTCTTGGCTCCACCTGTAGATTTGTAATGCAGTTCATTGGAGATGATGGGGAGGGAACAGAGTCCTTCTTCATGATTTTTATAGATATCGAATGGCTCTGAAGTAAAGGTTACATGCTGGATAGGGCAGAATTATTTTAAAAGTTACATATTTTGATCTAGTTATATCACAGCTTTGGGTCTTCCGTCACATCTGTTGTTTACTCCTTTCTGATTTCATGATATACATCTATCAGTGTCTTTTCTAACTGGTTGGTCTCTTGCACCTTAAATCTCAGTTACATCTCCTCATTTTCAGCTATGATTTACACACCTTCCCTTTCTGAGAAGGATTGAGGCATCTTGTGAGAGCTTACTCAACTTTGGCTTCCTCCACTGCATTGTTCCTCTGTTTCTTTAAGATTTGTTTTATCCTCCTTCAGTTGACTTCTTCCTTTCTATAGCCATGCTCTGAATTCTCCTATCTGCTTTGTTTTCTTTTTGACCTTTTAAAAATTATTTTCACATATTGTTAATTAGTCAGTTTACTCATTTAAAGGGAAGCATTTATTGAACACCTACACATAGGTATAATTTTCATCAATTGCTAGGTTCTATATCTTTATTAACTAAGACAAAATCAAGATCTTACAGACAAATGGTTTTTAAACCATTCATTATACAATAATAAGAAAGTATTTGTAAAGAAGAATCTTCAAGGAACTATGAGAATACAGAAGGAGAGATGGGGGGTTAATTCTGCCTATAGTGTGTGGAATGTAAGGAGCTAGATCTGAGGGATAAGAGACTCAAGGAGAGCATCTAAACTGAGGTGATGTGAATAATCCCAGGAGTTGATATACTGCTGAAACATACTTCAGAGCCCTGCACTTGCATGGGTCCCCTCCAATGTGTTCTTATGGTTATGTGTTTTGTACAATATATTTTAACCACTGATATTTAAGACCATTTTGTCTTTCTTTCTTTACTCCAACATCCCTTCCAACATACTCCTCTTGGCTTAGATGGACTTGGAGAGGCTACAGGCTTTTTTAGAATATGATTAGGAGAATGTTGGCTCGGAAACAGTTTGTGTTAGTGGGGTACATTTATGTGGTTTGCAATCATATCCATGTGTAGTTAAGGTACTGCTAGCCATCCCAAGGTAGATGTAGGTTCCAGGATATTCCTCCAATATACTGTGTCAACTCACTTGGAGTTGGGAAAAAAAGGTGCCAGGCCAGAGTTCTTATCTTTGTACGAATATTTTCTATTGCACCTGACACCACAAGAATGTGGATGGAGGAAGAGAAACACAATTTAAAATGCACAGAACCAGAAGTTAATTTGTCGAAATTTCTTCCAGTCATTTGATGTATAAAATTATAAATAAAAGAGGATTTGATCTCATAGATGAGTGGTCAAAATAAAAGTTCTCTCCTGCCAGGAATATACTCAATAATGCCTTAAAAATCTTAAAACATATATATGAATGATATTAGAGAGAGATTTTCCTAAACTTTAACATTCCTTAAAAAATGACATGATCATAGCAGTAATAAGTTGTGAAGCTTACATGAACTTTTCTAAACTATCAAAACATTTTTCATCCAAGCTAGAGGAAAGATTGGCGTATCTTTGTATTCTCTCTAATGAAAACAAAATTACAAAGTTGTTGTCATAAAGCAACAAAGAATACATGGGCAGCAAAGTTGGAAAAGTCATCATACAGCTAAGTAAGAAGGTGATTAATAAAAACAGTATCCTGTTTTTTTCTGATTTGGGGAACTTTGCAATATAAATTAATTTTTTAATTTATAGTATAACTTGTTTTCTAATTATAAAACACCTATTACTTTATACCTAAATTTACATTTATAAATTTTTATTTTTTTTTGAAGAGCACCACTAAAATTGTATAAACTGATAGCAACACAAACCAGACTAAATGAACTAAACTTCTCCAGGAAAACTTGGAATTTTCCAAGTATAGGAAATAGTTTGTATTCCTTCAGGGTCCCACTCAAAATAGGCAAACTTAAGTTGGAACAAATCAAAGAGAGTTCAATAAAGGGACAGTTTTAAAGTGTGAACAGGACGTAGGGGACCCATGAAGGATTGTGCATTGTATCTGTTACCTTTTTTTTTTTATCAGCCCTGAGTATGAAGAAATGAGGGAAAACAGCAGTACCCAGGAGGGAAACCCAGAGAAGAACCCAGCTTGGATAGGACCTGAGTGCTTTGAGGGCTGCAGAGAGACCAAGGTGACTCAGCTGGGATGGAGTTGGGGAAATACACAAGCAAACCTTCACTCTTTTCCCTCCCTCCAGTCTCCTGCCTTATCTCCCATTGTCCTGACCCTACTACAGGACAAGGGAGCCTATCGAGGCCATCCAGGTATATCAGAGAGCAGGAGGCAGAAAATAAGATGGAGATGTGTATAAAGTGGGTTTGATGAAGCAAACAAAAATATCTGGCCATATCTATCATAATTACATATGTATATGTATATTTTATGTATATATGTGTAAGTATTACACTTAAATATATATGCATATAAGCTATGTTTGTGGTGTGTATAATTACATTCAAAAATGAAATCACACCTTAATTACTATTTTATAACCTGTTTAATTCACTTAATAACAGATAAAAATTATAAACTCTTTTCTATGTTGAGAGGTTTTTTTTTTAATACAACAGGTTTTCATAGGATCATATACTTGTATGTTCCATGGCACACATATCAGAATTCATTTAGGTTATTTCAGATTTTTCGCCATTATATGAAGACTTGTAATAAGCATTCTTGTGGGTCATTCTTTTAAAAATCAATGATACATATTTCCTTAAAATAAATTCAAGAAAAATGTAGTTGTTTTTATAATCAAAGAGGATTCCCACTTCAACAAGTTCTTGTCACCAAAATCCTCTCTAGAAAAATTGTGCTCCTCTACATTGGCACCATCTACACATTAGGGCTTGTTTTCCTCACATCCTCTCCAAGTTACATGACAGAACATTTTAAAGACAGGGCTATGAGTCTACTTCCCTACCATTTCTCACCCCTTAATGTTTGTGATCTGAAATTCTTCCCTTGGCAGTGAACAATGACTTACCAATTTTGAATTCCAATGGCTATTTATCATTCTTATCATTGACCTTATAGCATTTGATATTATTGACCTCAAGCTCCTATTTGGAAAAAAAAAAACTCCTCTTTTTGGTCACTTGACTTACTCAACACTGATTTGATCTTGTCTTTCTGTTCTTTCTCTGTCTTCCTCTTTTGGTTCATCCTCCTGCTCTCTGTGAGATATGGCTGTCCATTCCAGCTCAGGGCTCTGTGGGCTGTTGGTCATTCCAGCAGAGTCTAGCAGGCCTTCCCTGCCACTCCATTTGTCTCCTCTTTCCCTTCTCCAATACTCCCACTCTCATTTGAGCCCTTGGTATTTTTACTGGTCCCCCTGCTTCTAGTTCCAGATGTACCTTCCTAAAGTATTGCTTTGCTTATGGCACTCTCCTGAGCAGCAGCCTCCAGCACCTCTATTCCCGTTAACAATCACATGAAACACAAGCCAGCATTTGGTGTCTCCCTTCGACTACTCCTGATCATGTAGCCTGCATTCTAGCTTAGCTGCACAGTTTTCTTTTCCATCCATCCATAATTCTTTTTCTCATCTCCGCTCCTCAAAATTCTACCTTTTCATTAAGTCTTGGCTCAAAGGCACTTCCTATAGGAGTCTTCGTCTACTCACCTTCATTAAAAATGACCCCAGTCTTCCAGGGTCTATAATTCAGATATTTTTCTATTGATATTGTAGCCAGTGTGGGAGGCTTAAAACCTCTACGAGATAATAAAATGATCGAAAGTAGAATCAGGTACTGTTCATCTTCTCCTAAGCACCCGGCATAGAGTTTTATTGCTAGTAAGTGATTAATAAATATTAATTAAGTAAAAGAGTCAGCCCTAGAGCAACTGTACTGAGTCTTTGGGTTTAGGAATAGTTAGGGAAAGCTCAGAAATCATCCACAGGCTATAGATCATCTCCAGATTGAGTTTTAAGAAGCATCTGACTTAGAGATACTACAGGAATTTAGGGGGGAGGATATTCCTCAGTTGTGGAGCACATGCTTAGCATGCATGATGTCCTGGGTTCAATCCCCAGTACCTACATTAAAAAACAAACAAACAAACAAACTTAATTACTCCCCCCCCCAAATTAAAAAAAAAGATACTACATAAATTTAAATTTCATATCTTGGGTTAAACAGTGAATATGTCTATAATGACTGTATTAGCTGCCCCAGAATTCTGAAAACTGTATCAGGATTTGTGCTTTATTGTTAAAGATCTAACAGTTTACTCACACTCAGACCACTGAACAATTCAAAGTTAAACAAATTCTTTGAAGGTGCATGACAGTCTTTGCCACTTGTAAACAGGAGATGGTTAATGTCTCTGTCTCCATTGCTACATTTTGGCCTTGTCCACAGAGGACAAGCTTCATTGTCCCTTTTTCCCCAATAATATTGCAAGGGGGCAAGTTAAAATACATTGCAGAAGCATTTATTAACCACAGGATCAGAAACAGGGAAGGAAGGAAAACGTCCTTCTTGTCATGAACAACGTAAAGCCATTTTGCCACTGTAACAAAAGAAGAAAGATGCAGTGGTGCAGCCTGGAAGGCACACATACGATTTCTGTTCTACTTCACTCTGTGCAGGCCTTTCCCTTCCTATGTGGCTTCAGGCTAGTCATTTCGCTTATTTGTGCTTGGCGTGAGGACAGTACCACCTCCTCACTCCCACTCCTACCTCCCAGGCTGGAGGAGCGTCAGTTGCTAAAGCTGTGAGATCTCCCTGGCCTGGCCCTGACTCCCGCACAATGAGATATCCTCTGTGTGATTTGTACAGCACGTTTCCCAAGCGCGGAAACGTCGTAGGACCCAGCGGTGAACAATGAGGCAGCAGGAGGCAGCACCAACGGGCGACATCTAACATGCTCAGGAAAAACAAAATTAAGCAGCAAAGCCCGTTAGAGCAGGAGAGGCTTTTAAAGAGAGCCCTCCCAGGTAATGTAAGCAGCTGCTTTCTCACCACTCTCACGAGGGCACGCCACGGGGCCAAACAGGCAACCCCTCCAGCCCCGGGAGAAAGAGCTGAGCTGCAGTGGGGACCAAATCCATTTATTTTCATGTTGCAATAAAAATACTCAATAGTTTGTAAATCACACACTCTCTGATCGCATTGCTTTTAAGAATACACGGCAGATTTTCTGACTCTGGGCGCAGCCAATTTATTCATATACGGGAGGCGTTTGATCAGCCTCCCTGCACAGGGATTCTTAGATGATTGTGGCTGCTGAGTTTCTTACTAAATTAGGAGCTGCAGAGGAAGTGTGACCAGAGACGGCGTGCTGGAAGGTGCAGGGATTTTCATGTGGAAAATTTGGGCTGTGTACTACAGGGACTTTGCAGGTGGGAAACGACATTCATGTCTGGTCAGTTTTAATTTCTGAACACAGCTTCCAGGCTCCAGTTCAACCACATGTTGACCCCCAATTAAACCATGCCATGTAAGGCCCCAATGGCACCAATACAGAGAAATCCCATTCTCCACAGTGCTGTCAGGAGCAGAACAGAATGGTAATTTTGCATTTGGTCTTGTTTGTCAGCCTGCATTTTAATACATTTTCTAATATGACCACCTGATCCAGAACCGAACGCATTGTTCTCCCTGATAAGCCTGGGGGAAAAAATTCCTGTAAGGCATCTTTGCAAAGGGACTTATCTCTTTAAGTTTGCCGAGTTTCTGAGTGGGTGGAATAGGTTATGCTTTGCATTTCAAGAAATAGAACGAAATGCCACCAACAACACAGAATTTAAATAGTGCATAGCTGAAGCTCAGTGTGCTCTTCAAAGAAAATGTAAGATTTGACCCACACCTGAGATGTGTGTTGTTATGACTATTAATCGGATCCTCAAGTCATCATGTTAAAATAGCCATCAACAAGATGCCTGTTTACTTGGTGACTATGATGGTTCTTCATTGGTAAAGGACTGGGTTTAGATAGTGTTAGCGTCATATATGAGAACAAAAAGGACTTTAAAAAATTTTTAGGTTTCTTATCTAGCCTGAAGGCATTCTAACTATATAGGGTAGTGATTAAGGCAACAGGTTCTGTAGAAAAACAGGCTCTGTTCAAATCCTGGCTCTGTCATTTGACAGATTACCACACTTCTCCACGTCTCAATTTCCACCTACTTGAAATGGGGTGATGATAACCTCATAGGATTGGTGTGGGAAGCAAATGAGATAAATTGTCTTAAGGGCTAAGCACCATGCCTTACATAAAAGTGCACATACATAAATGTTTATTTTTATTATGATTGAGGTTCAAATTAATGTTATCGAGCACCTAATAAGTACCAGCAACATTGCCAGTTTCTATCTTTGAAACCCTTACAACTAGGAAGGTAAGCATGTTACCTGTGATCTTACTGTGAAAGATTTCACTGCTGGTGCTCCTTCAGACTTCTCACTGGTTTATTTAAGAGCTGTCTTTCCCTTACTACCCCTGCTTCTGCACACATCCTCCTTCAACTGGGGTTACTGTCTTCTTTGTAGGACACTGGACCCTGTTACTCATCCTACCCCTGATACTTGTAACATTTTGTTACTATACATTTTTTTTTTTTTTTACTTCCATGTCCCTCTTTTCCAACTGGAGTTCAATCTTCTTGAGGGCAGGCACCTTATCTGTATATACCACTTTAAAGTTTGCTGGGTATATTTTCTCTTGGGAGCTAGCCTCCAGAAAAATAAGTATGTTGCTGGCAGTATCTTCCTGAACTTGGAGAGAAATTAGAAAACCTTACATGTCTTCCACACACTCAGGCTGTTTCAGCATCGGTAAGACCTCAGCCACTCCAAAGAGACTGTCAGGACAAAACTACAATGGAGGTGAGAGGCATAGAAGATTAGAAAGACATTTCAGCTCTTCACAATTGTATTTCAAGCCTCTTTCCAAAAAGTCTCTTTACACATGGAAAGAGTTAGGCTCATTGTATTAATTTAGGAATTCAAGACAAAGAAGCCATGAGCTCACACCTGAAATTCTTTTTCTTTCTCTCTTTCTGTCTGTCTGTCTGTCTGTCTGTCTATCTATCTATCTATCTATCTATCTATCTATCTATCTATCTATCTATCTATCTATCATCAATGCCTCCCCTTGGAATCCACGCAAGAACACAGCAAATTTGAGGGCAAGTCCTCTTTTGTACTGTTCTGATCATCTTAATGAGGACGCCAGTTTGCCATAAGCGTAAATGGGGTTCTGATGAATGCAGCGGGGGTTGTTGCTCTCGGCAGTCCGCACATAGCCTTCTGCACATACAGGCAACTCTGCTGATCTCCCTTCTTCATTGTGCTGCTTGCACAACTATGGGGGAACAACTGCAGCCTGGTGGCTGACAGATCAAACGCCAGGGGTGAGGAGTGTATTTCCAGTGTGTCTGCCGCTGTTTTCTCTAATGATCTTTCAAATGAATTCGGTCTCCGTCCTTCTGTCCTTTAGAATGTGTATGTTGGGCTTCAATGATTTCAGCGCTAATGGTAAAATATGCACTCCACGGCACGGCTCTGTCGAGGAGATTTGAATCATTATTTGTCCTCTTCCTCTGGACAGAGTCTAGGGTTAAATGGCTGGGGTTTTTGAAACAAAAGATTTATACTCCATTTTCTTTGTACTATCCATCCACGCCTCCTGTAATAGGAGCCGGTTGGAAAGCTCTGCGTCTGGGTTGTCATTTCTCTTGCACGGTATATATTAGAGTCCAAACGACCTCTGCACCATGAAGGTTCCACAAACCTTAAATTTAAGCTACCTGCTCCACCAAAGTACCTAAAACAATAACTTTTTTATGTTGCAACAAACATTACATTTAATGAGTACAGTGCACATGTAATGATACAGTGAATCAGTGTGAAGCCTCAAATAATGATTTCTGTTGGCACTATAAAAGGAATGTAATTTTTCTTGTTGAAATACCATTTTTCAGTTACTGCATGAGTGATGTGGTAATTATCCCCTACACCTGGGATTTAAATCCAATCCTACAAGCCCATTTTCTGTTTGCAAGCTGTCAGGCTGATGCATAGGCTTTGTTCTTATCTGGCAGTAGGCAAGGAATCGGTAATTCAGAAACAACAAAGCCACTGATGGGTCATCATGTAATCTGCACTGAAAATTGCAATCTGTAATGAGATTGGAAACGCAGATGAGGTGACTAAAATTGATTACCTACCATATCTGAAAATTTCAATTTTATTGCACAAATATGATCAAACTAGTCCATAAGTTTGGGGATTAGTTGAGAAAGAATAAAGATTACTTCTAAATTAGGTGAATGCAGATAAGTTATTTAAATGTAAATTATTTGCTTTATAGCAATATGGTTGGTCTGCAGGGTGATTCAAACGGCCACATATTTTAAGTTCCCTGATGGCATCATTTCTGCCTGGGAGTTCCAATTAGAGATGACATATACACTTTCCACTCTTAAAGGGAGTTACAGCAAAGCAGGCTGTGAGTGAAACTTACACCAATCCCCAGGCCATGAAAATTCACCTTTCATATGCTTACTATGGAAAAAATAATCATCTAGAAGTCTTGGGAGCTTCGAGAAATAAGCAGCAGACTGTGCTGGGAGTATCTGCAGACATTATCTTTGCCCCACTGACACTGTCTTCCAAGGGGTCAGGTTTGTGTTTGTTTAGCTCAGGAGCCAAGATGACAGGTTTACAGTCCCCTGCTTCCCACAGGAAGCACAAACTTCATATAATCTTATAACTGCCAGAGACACTGGTGACACTCTGGTCCAGCCTCCAAGCTACTATGAACATCTCTCTCCTTCTTGTTAATAATATGATGATAAATCCTTCTACTGGAATTTTAGCAGAACTTAGTAATCTTGAAAAAATATATATATCTAATCAGGAATCATTATCATGACCCGATTTCAGAAATGAATGACGATGACAATATGTTCATGTAATGCCACCAAAATATTTCACCTCATAGTCTAGCTTCCCAGAAAGTATCCATTAGAGTGGCAAGAAAGAGCCTCAAGGTATCAACTTCTGTTTGAGGGCACATCTGCTAGGAAGAATGTCAAAACTCAGCTTGCCCTGTCTTTTGGGCGGACCAAGGCCAAAAAAAAAGTTTTCCTCCTGTGGGCTACTGTTTCTGTGTCATCTGCCAGAGTCTCCTACTTTGGAGGGTTTTTTGGGTTTTTTTTAATGGATTAAAAAAAAAAAGTTTCCCTCTGACTATTGTATTCCCTCTGACCATTACTCTTACAAGCATATTTAAGGAGCTAGAAAGACAGCTAGTGAGGAGTTGGGTCACATGCTCTAAATTACTCTCTAGAATGCGTTTCATACTCAGAAGTGCCTTCAGAGTTACACTAATCTGCCCAGTGAACGTTCTTCTTAGGCCTTTTTCTATAAACCAGTCCTATTTAGAAGGGAAATTCCCGGGACAAACATTTATTATTGCTGTTTCTGTTAGTAGTGGCAGCAACAGCAGCAGCAGTAGCTCTGTTTAACTTCGTTTCTGCCTTGGTCCTCTTACATTGTAACTTTCCTATTCAGTTTCTTTGAGACCGAGAGAAGGTCCAGTGGCAGCTGATGCAAGAAGTATTCGCTGATGCTGATCTACAAATTCCGGAATGACTGAGGCTCTAGTGGTACAAATTAACATTTGCTAGGCTTTATGTTCCATCATTATTTATCTTGACCATTATGTATTTTCTTCTTCTAAAGGAGAAAGGAAAGAGAGGAAGGAGTTGCTTGTTCATTTGTGAAACTGTGAGAAGGTTTACAGTATTCCAAGTATCATCTACGTGCATGGAAGTACTTTCTTTATTCTTGCTCTTTCTGTTTCAAAGTTAAACCCTTTCCTTCTGCAGTAAACTCACTTTCTCCTTTACATCTATTTTTCTCTTCTGAAAATCTCAGTATTCCTTTACATGAAGAAGATTTTTAGTGCTCATTTCTGGCCTCCAAATCTCACAATAAGAAAAGGCAGTGTTTGCTGCCCCTGCTCCCACATCACCCACATGAATCTGACTCCTGGCCTCTCTTTTTCATTGAAACTGCTTTTTCTATGAACCCTAGTCCAAGTCACTACAGTCTGTGGCCTGAAAGGTTGCAGGGTCCCAAAGGACCTCTCTGCTTCCCATCATGCATCTCTAAAATTCATTCTCCAGAAAGCTGTCAGAATTATCCTTTTTAAACATAAACCTGATGACATCACTCTCACACTTAAACCCCTCCAATAGCTTCACATCACACTGAAAATAAAATACAAACACCTTACACTGGCCTACAGTTTTATGGTCTCTGTCACCCTCATCTCATACAATTCGCAGGCTCATTCACTGCAGTGCAGCCAGGCTCTGCACCTGTGAACTCAACTAGCTTGTTCCTGCCATAGGGTCTTTGACATAGCGTAACTGTTTTTTTATGGCTGGCTCCTTCTGATCAGATCACTGCCAAATTATCCCTTCTTCAGAGAGGCCAATCCAATCAAAGATATTTTTCTAGTCACTTTCTATTAGGACATTCTTTTCAGATTCCTTGATAACATCTATCATTTCTGATACTTCTTTTGCCTATTATTAGCATTGTTATTTTATTTTATCTTGTGTCTCCTCCATCTCAATGTAAGTTGTATGAAAGCAGGGATCTTGCTTGTCTCTCTCACCTTTGAAACCCAAACTTTGAAAATTGCATGGCACACAGTATACATTCAATAAAAATGTTAGAATAAATGTCAACATTTATCTCCTACTCATTTTGTCCAATTGTTTCTTACTCATTTTCTTCAGTAATCAGTTTTCCCTATCTTAATGCAGAACTAATACTTTGACATCTCCCTTTTTGAACTTTGCTTGGCCTTTCAATTCTGTATTACATAGTCTGTTTCTTTCTACTTCCCAATTCCTTCTCTAGTCCTCTAATTAAATGGATGAGTTTCCCCAATTTACATTATCATCTTTTATCTCTTTCTCATTGTCTTTCTTGGGTATTTCAGATACCCCCATGGCTCTGATGGATGTGACAAAGAAAAACTGCCCTGGGTGAGATAAACAGAAAAAGGAAGACTTTATTCAAAACCACTACAATAGAGGAGAGATATTGAACACAACTCTGCTGAAACGAAAGGCAGGAGAGTTTTAAGCACTGGGGTGAGCTCTCACAGAAAAGTACTAGAAAAGAGGACTAGGGAGAAGTTGATCAATGTGATTAGGCCATCTGTGTTCGCTAATTGGTGCTTATTGAATTTAGGCTCATATCCTCCCACAGAGACTGAGAGATAAAAACACTATCTTTCTTGATGATTACATTTCAAAGAGATGGCTCCCAGGTCCTTGAGAAAGGCATTCCTGGGTTATAAAACTGGCAAGAAGCTGGGAGAAAATTTACATCTCGAAGGGGCAGAGAAAGAATTTACAATTCCAAGTTTTCTAAAGTAAATGCTGTAAGAAAAGGGAGGTTAGAGAATTTAGACTGCAAGAAATCTGTCTAAAGTTTAGTCAAGCTGAGGGGAACATTAAGGTCACCTTGGCCAGATGCATTTATCAGATTTCCTTCCATATTTGTATGTTCAGACCTGATGCCCTTGACAAGCTTAGATCCTGCATTTTCAGTTGCCTGTTGAATACCTTCAGCTGGAGATCCCATTGTCACATCCAACTCTTCATGTTAAAAACTAAATCTTACCTGAGATATAACTGACATATATTATTATGTATAGGTTTTTTTGTGTATAACATAATGAATGATACGTATGTATTTGCAAAATGATTATCACAATAGTTAACATCCATCACACACAAATTTATAATTCTTTTCCTATGATGAGAACTTTTAGGATTTACTCTCAGCAACTCTCAAGTATGTGGTACAGTGTCACTAACTATACTCATTGTGCTGTACATTACATACCCACAACTCATGTATCTTATAACTGAAAGTTTGTACTTTGTGACCACTTTCCCCCATTTCGCCCATTCCCTCTTCCCCCTACCTCTGAACCACCTATCTGTTCTCTGTATCTGAGTTCATTGCTTTGGTTTTTTTTTTTTTTTTCCTAGTTTTATTGAAAAATCATTGACGTATGTCGCTGTAGAAGTGTGAGGCACAGAACATGATGGTTTGATTTACCTACATTGTGAAATGTTTATCACAATAGGTTCAGCTAACATCTGTCTTCTCAATATAGATCTGTTGACTGAAAAAAATGCACAACCTAAAAGCTAAGAGTTGTGTTTTATTCAGTGGACTTACTGAGGACTTCAAGCCTGGGATGTGGCTTCTCAGTTCGCTCTAAGAGGCTACTCTGAAGAGGTAGGGGAGGAGCCAGGATATATAGGAATTTGTGCAACAAAGATGAGGCAGTCAGAACATCAAAAGATTACTGCTAATTAAAGAAAACCAGATATCTCAAGTTAGGAAATTTTGCACTTTTCTATGTATGGGAAGATTCAAAAGTTTGGGCTCACTGAAATCCTTCCTTTGATATGCACCTTAGGTTTCTAGGACCAGTATCCTGTGCTTCCCGTCTTGAGTTTCCTCAGGAGGCACCGTTGTGGGTGACTGCAGAGGCTGGGGGCTTGTCAGCGGGCAGCCTGCTTGTCTCCATCCTCAGTTCCCTCCGGCTCACTGTGGGGGCAGGGATAGTGGCTGATGACTTGATGGCTGCAGCGTCATTTGTTTACTGATATGGAAGCAATAATTTTCATTCACAGAAACAATAAAGAGAAAACAAAGGGGAAAATTTTTCCTTGTGATGAGAACTCAGGATTTAATCTAACAACTTCCTGTATATCATAGTGCAGCATTAGCTATAGTCATCATGCTGTACTTTACAACTCTAGTACTTAAGTATCTTATGACTGGAAGTTTGTACCTTTTGGCCACCTTCCTTCAATTCCCCTCCTGCCACACTCTGCCTCTGCTTAACCACAAATCTGATCTCCTTTTCTATGAGTTTGGTTTTTCTTTTTTTAGATTCCACGTATACATGAGATCATACAGTATTTATCTTTGTCTGACACTTATTCACTTAGCGTAATGCCTTCAAGGTCCATCTATGTTGTTGCAAGTAATAGGATTTCCTTGCTTTTATGGCTAAATAATATTCTATTATATGTGTGTGTGTGAGTGTGTGTGTGTGTGTGTGTGCGCACACATACATATATATATATATATTACAACTTCTTTATCTGTTTATCCATTGATGGACACTTAGGTTATTTCTATGTCTTGGCTATTATAAACGTTTATAATGTTTCCATGAACATGGAGTTGCAGATGTCTTTTTGAATTAGTGTTTTTGTTTCCTTTGGATATACTCCTAGATGTGGAATTGCTAAATTATATGGTAGTTCTATTTTTAATTTTTAAAGGATCTTCCATACTACTTTCCATAGTGTCTATATCAATTTATAGTCCCACCAACAGTGCACAAGGGTCCCTTTTCTCCACATCTACTCCAGCATTTGTTATCTTCTGTGTTTCTGATAATTGCTATTTTAACGGGTGTGAAGTGGTATTTCCTTGGGGTTTTGGCTTCCTTTTCCATAATGACTAGTGATGCTGAGCGTATTTCTTGTACCTATTGGCCATTCATATATCTTTTTTTTTTAAATACCAATTCAGGACCTTCGCCCATTTTTGAATTAGATTTTTTGTGAGGTTTTTGTTACTTGTTTTCTTTTGTTTTGTTTTTTTCTTGTTGAGCTGTATGGGTTCTTTATATAGTTTTGATTTAACCCCTTATCAGACATGAGATTTACAAATATGTTTCCCATTCCATAGGTTGTCTTTTCACTGTGCATGAGCTTTATATTCAGTCAGTTTCACTTGTTTATTTTTTATGTTATTGCTTGTGCTTTATGTATCATACCCAAAAAATTATTACTAAGGCCCATGTCAAAGAGCTTTATTCCAATGTTTTATTCATGGTTTCAGGTCTTACTTTTAAGTCTTTAATGCATTTTTAGATAATTTTTGTGAGTAGAGTAAGATTTGGGCTCAGTTTCATTCTTTCAAACATGTGAATATCCAATTATCCTGACACCATTTATTGAAAAGTTTGTCTTTTCTCCATTGATTATTCTTAGTTCTCTGGTCAAATATTAGTTGACCATGTATGCTTAGGTTTATTTCTGGGCTCTCAATTTTCTTTCATTGGTCTATTTGTCCTTTTTTATGCCAGTACCATACTCTTTTGCTGACTATAGCTTTATAGTATAACTTGAAATCGGGAAGTGTGATGTCTCCTGCTTTTTTTTTTCTTTCTCAGGATATCTTTGGCTATTCAGGGTCTTTTGTGGTTTCATATAAACTTTAGGAGCTTTTTTTCTACTGAAGTTAAAAATGTCATTGAAGTCTTGATATTGCATTGAGCCTGTAGATGGCTTTTGGCAGTATTGACATTTTAACAGTATTAATTATTCCAATCCATGAACGTAAGATACCTTCCCATTTATTTGCATCTTCTTTGATTATTTTCATTAATGTATGATAGTTTTCAGAGTAGAGATCTTAAACTTTCTGGTTTAATTTATTTCTAAATATTTTATTGTTTTTGATGCTATTGTAAATGAGATCAATTTCTTTCTTTTTTGGAAAATTCATTGTTAGTGTATTGAAACACTGCTAATTTTTGTATGTTATTTTGTATTCTGCAACTTTACTGAATTCATGATCAAATCTAACAGCTTCTTTGGGTAGAGTCTAGGATTTTCTGTATATAAAATTATATCTTTTGTGAATAAAGACATTTTTACTTCTTCCTTTCCAATTCTGATACTTCTCATTTCTTTTCTTGCTTGATTGCTCCAGCTACGACTTCTAGTACTATGTTGAAAAGGAATGGTGAGAGTGGCACCTTTGTCTTATTCCTGATCTTAGAGAAAAAGATTTTAACCTTTCACCATTGAGTAGGATGTCAGCTGTGGACTTGTTGTATATGGTCTTTATTATGTTGAAAAATGTTCCTTCTATGCCTAATTTGTTAGGAGGTTTTTGTTTTTGTTTCTGTTTTTTTTAATCATTGAATGAGTGTTGAACTTTGTCAAATGCTTCTTCTGTGTCGATTAAGATTATCATATGATTCTTTTCTTTTATTCTATTAATGTGAAGTATCAGATTGATTGATTTGTATATATTGAAACATTTTTACATCACAGGGATAAATCCCACTTGATCATGGTGAATGATCCTTTAAATGTGCTGCATAATTTGGTTGGTTAGTATTTTATTGAGAATTTTTGTATCTGTATTTGTCAGAGATATTGGCCTGTGCTTTTCTTTTCTAGTAGCATCCTTTTTTGGTTTTGGTATCAGTATAATGCCAGTCTCCTAAAATGAGTTTGGGAGTGCCCTCTCCTTTTTGATTTTTTGGAAAGAGTTTGAGAAGAATTGGTGTTAATTTTTCTTTAAGTGTTTGATAAAATTCACCACTGATGCCATCTGGTCCTGAGCTTTTTTTCGTTGCGAGTTTTTTGATTACTGATTTAATCTCCTTGAAAGTCATTGGTCTATTCAGATTTACTATTTCTTCCTGATTCAGTCTTGGTAAGTTGTGTGATTCAAGATTTTTTTCCATTTCTTCTAGGTTGTCCAGTTTGTTGGCCTATTATAGTTGTTCATAGTAGCCTTTTATGATCCTATGAATTTCTATGGTATCTGTCATAATGTCTCCTTTTTTCATTAATAATTTTTGTTCACTTGGGTCTTTTCTCAAAGAACCTTGATTTTGTCTTTTCCAGGTAAATATTCAGCAGTGAAATTTTTGGATCATACAGTAGTTCTGTTTTTAATTTGGGGGGAAACTCCGTACTGTTTTCCATAGTTTTTGTAGCAATTTACATTCCCACCAACAGTGCATAAGGGTTTCCTTTTCCTCGCATCTTCACCAATACTTGCTATTTCCTGGGTTTTTTGGATAATAGCTATTCTAACTGGTATGAGGTGATATCTTGTATGGTTTTGATTTGCAACTACCCTTCTTTTCTTTTAAAATGATTCTTATATTTATTATTTCCTTTTCATTTCTACTGTCACTGCTTTTATTAACTAAATGCTATTTTAACCACTTTCCCATGTTCTTTCTTTCCTACTCAATGGTCCTCTGTAATTTTCCAAAAATACTACTTAAAGTATGTCCCTGCCCTATAAAACCTTCAGTGATTCTCGATTGTCTGCAGGCACTACCCATTCTAGAACTGGAAATATTCCTTAACACTCAAGTTAACAATACTTCATAATTTTATAAAAGACCCTACTGGTTTTAACCATTTGGGGTGACTGGGGAATTCTTCAAGTTGGAAAAAATAAAAAAAGGAGGAGAGTATGGCCCAGATTTATTGGAATGGTGGCTTTAAAATGGCATAATAAATGAATTAACAAAACCAAAGAAAGAATTTAAGAGAGAAAGGGAGTATCTCCATTCATGGTCTTTAAAAAGCCTCCATTAGATTGTATCTTAGTATTTATTTACTCTCTACTGTCTCCAGTCTATATGGGCTTATTTATCTTCTAATGTTTCCTACTGCCTAAATCAAAAGCAACTTCTGTCAGTTTATTTCAGTTCACACACACACACACACACACACACACACACACGCACACACACAACTGGGAGCCTATCTTACAATGACTTGTAGAAATTTAGCCATTAGTCAGTCTCATCATATGACTATGGAATAAAATTACTCATAAACTTGCCTGCAAGCAAGGAGAGGCTGGTGAAATAAACTACTTATTATGTTTCACTGAAGAGAAAATTCTAGGATTACTAATGTCCCTCGCAGCATCAGTTGGCATCACAGATAGTCATGGGAGAAAATACGTAATTCAGATGGAAATGTATTTCTGGTTTTTTGCTAAGCTATCTCCTCAGGTATTTCTATATTTTAGCCAGGGCATTTTCCTTGTGAAATCAGGAGGGACATGCCATTCTAGGCACTCAGAACACAGATGCCAAGTTTCTCTATATGCTTTTATATATGGGTTAAATATTCAGGCTAGGCCTATGCATAGTCAGGGTAAGGAAAAGGATCCAAAGAAACTAAATTGGTGAGTGTGTTGCATTTAAGGACTAAAAGCCACTAGATCTAGAAAACACTCCCAATTCTGTCAGTATAGAGGAGTTATCTATTCTGAAATACAGGTATACCTCGTTTTATTGTGTTTCTGTTTACTGTACTTCCCAAACTTGAGTTTTTTACAAGTTGAAGATTTGTGGCAACCTTGTGTTGAGCAAGTCTATCAGCACCATGTTTCCAACACTGTTTCTCACTTTGTGTCTCTGTGTCACATTTTGGTAATTATCACAATATTTCAAACTTTAAAAAAATTATTCTTATATTTATTATGGTGATTTGTGATCAGTAATCTTTGATGTTACTGTTGCAAAAAGATTAGGACTTGCTGAAGGCTCAGATGGTGGTTAGCCATTTTAACAATAAAGTATTTTTTAATTAAGGTATGTATATTTTTAGACATAATGCTATTGCACACTTAAAAGACTATGGTATAGTGTAAACATAACTTTTATGTGCACTGGGAAATCAAAAAATTTGTGTGACTCACTTTATTGTGATACCTGTTTTCTTGTGGTGATACGGAACCAAACCTGCAATATCTCCAGGGTTTGCCTATAGTGATATTTTATTGAGTTTTTCTAGATGTGGAATCAACTATAATATCTAAACCATTTTGCATTCATTAAGCAATGATATATTATATTCTTAATAGAATATTATATTAAATACACTCAGTATAATATTATATTCATTTTTCCAGTCCCTACACATTTGTTCAGAGTTTCATTTTTATAAAACTCTCACATTTTCTATCTGTACAAAATCTGTTTTATCTCTCTACATCAATTATTGATAAGTGAATTATATGGGAGAACAGCATTCACTGCAAAATCTAGCTATTTTAACATTCATTTCCAGGATTTTGGCATTTGAAATATAATATGCTATTTTTAAATACTAAAACACCAGTAATATATCACTAAAAAATCAGGATTTTTAAAAATTTTTGTTTAATATTTTATTAGTTTAGGTAATACTAACTACCCAAACAAATAAAACCTGAGTCTTAGTGACTGAATTCAATAGAAGTTTATTTCTTAATCAGATAAAACCCATTTGACAGTAAGAATGTCTTCTAAAGTCAACCCAGGCATTGATATCCAGAAACCACACTCACTCTTTAATGTTATTCCCTGGAATTAACACAGAGCAGTGAGAACTAGTTCCATGGCTCCATCAGGTTTCCAGGGACCTGGGGAATGTAGTTCCTGTCTAGGCAGCTGCTTCCTGGCAGCGATTCTACAGCATGAAACAGGATCACAGATCTTCATTGTTCAGCTAGCTCTTTCTGCCACAATACCCTTATTTAGGTGTTTAGGCAAAATCTGAGCACTCAGTTATTTACACCTTAAAAGATCAGTGACTCACTGGAATTGTGAAAAATGATTCATATTTGCATAGATTACAGGTTTAGATAGATATATAGTTGTATTACCAGAAGTTTTCATTGGAAGAATAATTTTCTTGAATTTGAAGCCTTCCGAAACTAGTCTGGAAATTGACATAGGTGGTCCACCTACACAAGATAAAACTGAAGAAAATGAAGAAATTTGGATTTTCTTTTAAATATGTACAGTCCATTATGAGTTTTTGTTTTTTAATAAATATCTCATTCAAGTTATAAAGTAAGGGAGAGGTTATTTAAAGATGAAATCAAAAGAAAATATATGGAACTAGTGCAGGGGTTGGGAAACAAACTATGGCCAGTAGGACAAATCTGGCCCACAGGCTATATTGTAAATAAAGTTTTACTGAAACAGAGTTACACCTATTCACTTACATATTGCCTATGCCTGCCTTTACATATTACTCTTGACAATATTATAATAGCAGAATTAAGTAGTATGCTCTGCAAAGCTGAAATATATGCTATCTGGCCCTTAATAGAAAAATGTTGCTGACCTCTGTGCTACAGGAATAATTGTCTCTTTACCTGTCCACCAGCTCATGTAAAGGCAGGAGCAGGTTTATCAGCAGCTAGAAACATTTGCCCAAAATACTCTTTCAGTTGAATAATGACATGTTTGACTCACTTTGTTTTTAATCTCACCCTTTTAAAAAAAGGTCAAACAGTATTATTTTATTTTCATTTTTAATGATTGATTAAATTCTCTTCATTTTAGACAATAATTAGCATGTTACTTTGAGAATATATTAATTATTTTATCTAATAACAATTTATATTAGAAAGATAACATACTTTAATACATAGTAAATTTATGTTTTTATTTTTAATTTGTAATATAGTTATCCTTTTTGCATTTAAATAGTACTAGATATGTAGTTCAATATAATATAGATTCTATTCGGAGTATCTTTTATTCTCATTAAGCTTCAGTATTTCAGTCACTGGGAAATTCCTTCTATTCCATTGAGATGAATGTTCAAATTAAAGTTAAAGAAGAGGTTAATCAACTTACTTTGAAGTCACCTATCCATTCATACACTGAGTCTCTGACAAACATATACACCTCTTTTAGGAAACTTCTGGAAATGATTGGTATGCAAAAGCAGTGGACACTGAATGAACGGAGGGTCTGGGGATAGAGACCAGAGCTGAGTTGTCAGTGTCTTCCCTTGTAAGAGATGGATATGAGAAAAGCTTATCGGTAGTGGTTGTTACTTACAGTGACTACAGGGACAAATGGAAGTTCAGATTCAGATTTTAATTAACTAAACAACCTTGAAAGGTATTTCAGTTTTTCTCTCTAAGCTTTGGTTTCTTTGACTATTGCAGAAAGAACAGACTAGTGGTTTCTCATATACGTTAAATCTAAGTTTATAGATATGTAGATATGTATATTAAAAGTCATGCTTGCTCTTTTAGACAGATAAGGTAGATGATAGATAAATAGATACATAACAGGTGATAGATCTTCCCTCATAACAGGTGGCTCTGAGAAAGGGAGATCAGCAGTGAGTGTTGTACATAATGATTGCAAGAAGAAGTAGAAAGTGAACTGGCATGAAAGGCCAGGGCTTTAGTGTTCTGAAGTTCAGATTCTGACTTTATGTATGAATAAACAAACAAACAAACAAATAAATAAAGAGAGGTGGGGTGGTGGAGAAAGTGAGAGTGTGAGAGTAATGGCGAGAATGCCTTGGAAACCTTTTCCCCTCCACAGCCTTGTAAAACATACAATACAAATCCAGTGACTGAAGTGGAGGATGAGGTCTAGGTCCCCATCTTCTAGTCCATCCATTTTTTCCATTGCTTTTAAGGCTCTTTTTAGGAATCTCTAATGGAAAGCAGCATTTGAAAACTACTTTCAAAAGTAGTATCTAACCTTCTACTTTTTACATTGTTTAAAGTCCCTCTTTGTTAGGTGAAACATTTCTTGACTTTTTATTCTTTTTCATCTCCTACCCTTCCCCTAGTTTCTTCAGTACTTCTTCTTTTGTTTCTTTAACTCTTTCATGCCCTGCATTTTGAAAGCTCATCTATGATAATACTGACTCCTTGAATTTTTATTTACTTTTAAATTCATCTAGTGGGGTCTTACCAGCAAAGTGTAAGGCTCTCATTTCTCCCTGCCCCCTAGTATGATGCCTTATTAACCACTGTAGTATGTTGAAAACTTACAGACATTGGAAGGAGGTGTGGCTTGATCCACCACTCTGTACTGTATCTCCAGCCTGATGTTGGGCATGAGTATGGGGAGTAGTCTAAGTCTACACACTTAAGTGCTGTGAAATATACACCCAATACTCCTGTAAGATTTCACTTTCCATATTACATTTTACATTAGTCATAGAGATGGTGCTGGCTAGTCAAATTGTTTAATGGCATGGTAACCTGTACCTTTTGCCCCTTGCCTAGTTCTTTCATTATTTTGTGTGTGTAGTTGTCTGGCTTATGAGAACCCTTAACAGTATCCATTGCAGTCAGACAAATAAAATTCTTGCATTCTTCTACTGTAAAGAGTTCTGATAATTATCACTCATCCCTGAGAAGTGAATGATCCCCCATGGAACATTCTAGATCTTGAAATAGCAATTTTGCATTTTAATGGGATTTTGCTGGATATGTACTCCTAGCTTATAGTTGAACCATGATGCACTGCAGCTCAAAATATTTCCTATTAGGGTATTTGAAAAAGATTAAAGAAAGTCACTAAATATAGTGGGTATTCAAAATTTGGAAATGGAAACAGAAAAAAAGTGTTCATGTGTGTGTGCATGAAATGATAAATCATATTTATCAGAGAAGATAAGTGAACTTCAACCTCAAGATAAACTCAGCTGAGATGCATCAATACCATGAAAGGTCTACTAAGCAGTCCTGATTCTTATTTGTACATTACTGTCAGGTAAAACACAGACCATATTACAGCATTTGAGATCCCTCTATTGACTAAATTGCTTACCTATAGTTACTTCTCAGAAACCATAAAATCAGTTGACATATTAAAAACAAAATGCTCCATTTTGGTAGTTTGGAAATATCTGTAGGGTCCTAAAAGTTAAACTGTTGTCTTTACGTAAGGTTGTTACCAAAGGCTATTCAATAGTGCAGTATGCTGTATTTTTACTTCAGTGGTGAAGATACATGGTCCATCCATATTATCTCACTAGTTGTTCCTTAGAGTGATGGCCTTTATTTATAAGATAAGTAACTGTGAAGAGAGCTTTAGTCTTTGACTAGAGGATAGGATAAAACTATCAGGCCTTTACATGACAAAATGAACTTTGGCTACATTAAAAATTTCTTACAGTAAGAGATTTATATTTCTGGCTACGGTGAATTAATTTGTAAAGACTAACCTTTCCTCCTGTAAGAATTAGAAAGGCTAGATAAAACAAAGAGAAATCCATTTGAATGCACTGGGGAAAATACAAAGTCAGCAAGGACTAGCAAAGCTAAGATCTTGGAGAAATACTGGAAAGAAGGGGATAACAGAGAGGCGAGTCTAATATTCAGTTCTGCTTTTTCCTTCCCAGTGTTTACTCATTCATAAAAGTGGCCAAGGAGCTAAAAAGCTAAGCAGACTTTATTCACTCTTCTAAAGTACAGGAGGCAAAAATCAGAGTTAGCTGTCAAGGTGAGATGCCTGGGCTTTTAGTTGGGATTTCCAAAGATGCATTTTATGAGAGCAAGAATGAGAGAGCCATGGAACATCTTATGAGAAAGGGCCAATCAGAAAACTTATCAGTCGTCTTAAAACTGAAACCTAGCTTTAATTAGCTCAAACACAGATTGGATTAATACATTTTATTCATAGCCTAAAAAATGTTAAAAATAAAAACCAAAAAATTAAATCCTTGATAGAAGAGAACAAAATCTTTCAGAGTCTCAAAATACCTCTACAGTTTTTCACACATAGTTATTATCAGTTGGTCAAAAGTATCCATACCTAGCAAGAGGCATTGCCAAATGACAAAAAATTATGGGAATACGAGTGACAGTAGGAGGACACCCACAGGAGATACAGACTTTGCAGTTATTAAGTACCAACTTTTAAATAACCATGATAAATATGTCCAAGAATATAGATGACAAGATAGGGAATCTATTAAAAAATCAAAGGAAAGTTATAGAATTGAAAATTATAATAACCATAACTAAGAACTCAATATACGAATGTAATAGAAGATCCAACAAATCCTTGTCTTTCACCACTAAAATATGTTTTGTGAGTACCAGGGACTCTCTTATCCCTCTGCAACATCTAAAATAATGCCTGATAAATGACAGATATTCAACAAATATTTTTTAAATGAATAAATTAATGATAGATTGCCAAGAGGCAAATAAAGTGGCATACCTTTTCTTAAGGCCAGAGTTGTAAGCAAGGAGATGAGAAAGAAAAGACATGGGCAAAAATATTTGTTGGCAGAAGGTCAGCAATAGATGAAGATGAGAAAGAGCTGCAGATTCATAGATCAAGCTTTCACTCAGTTTGCTGTCTTATTCTCCCAGTTCTTCCCATGATAATGAGACTTTTAGTTGGATATAGGGAAAAATAGTTGAAGGCCAACTGTGGTTATGCATCTGCTATACAATCATGGGCTGCCCAGAAGAAAGAGTGAGTTACTAAGTTGGTTCAAACCTCAAGAGGAAATAGACAGAACCGGTAAGTGCCATGCTAAACCTTTCCGCATTCAGATAGTTCTCTTCCCTGAAACTCCTACTAGGGTATTGTGGGACAATCCTTAGAATCCTCTACAGCCCAGAGGAGCAGAGTTTACAGGAACCACTTTCATTTCGAAGGAAATAAGCTGTCTCAATTTAGGCAGTAGGCAATACAGCTTTGTAATACTTGTGTTTTCAAAATTAGATGGTATTTAAAAGGAGCCATCATAATTGGAAAAGAAGGCAGGAAAAAAGAAAAGTGAGGAGGACCGGTAGCAACCAGGTAGCCCAGGCAGTTTATAGGCAGTGGTTCTAACTTCAGGACCTTCTATTCCGGCTTCTCTATAAATACTTTGAGATGAGATCAGGCGCATTCAGGGTGGTATGGCCGTAGAGTAAATATTTTCAAATTAATAGTAAGAAGGAAAGAAAAGGATTAGCTTTAGCTACAAAGTAGTTAGACCATAAGGAAATGTTGAAAAAAAAAAAAAAAAAAGGCTGAAGTTAAGTATCTCCAAGAGCATTTCCTAGTCTCTAGCACACAGACTTTTTTGAGAACTTCCTCCATTGATGTATAGTGATCATTCTTAGATGGGCTCACCATTTTAGCCTGCTGCTTGGTTTCTTAACTTTGATTATCAGTTCAGTGTTAGTATTGTGTCTGTGAGGCTGCTGCAGGCTATCTACTGTATACCTCAGCTGGATCAAAATAGAAGAGTCTGAATGGACATCGTTGAAAAGCAAATCCAGGGGTCCAATGAGAGGAGACATGTTGGGGCCATGGCCAGCAAGACATTCCTAGAAGAGACACCAGAATCCCAGCAATCCAGTATATGAGGGCACAGTCCCCAGGGCAGTCTGAGGTGAAGGCTAACTAGAACGAAAACTGGCCAGGGGCAGGAACTCAGATTATGCAAGGGCAGTCTAGAACATGCTCCTTCATTTACAGACACTAGTGCTCTTTGCTAAGTTCTGGGAGTGACCTCTTCAAACCCTGTTCAAAGGGGCCCCCCCTCTCTTCATTATATGTTTTATAATACAAAAGTCACATTGGGGAGTTGAATCCTCTCTCAATCAGTCCCATTCCCAAACGTTATATAAAGCAATTAAAAGAACACTTGGAGGCCTGTGAAAATATTATTGCTTTCCAGAGTTCGAGTAATTATTTTTGCTTAGCTTTATCTGTGATTTTGCATAGTCCCAGTTATAAGAGGTATTGTTTTAATTACAGAGAAAATGACTCTTTTCATTGAGACATGGCAAGAGAGGAGGGAGAAGTTAGTGACAGTGGCTTGAAGGATTATAGACAACTCTTTGTTAAAATGTATGCAAAAGAACACACATACAATGCACACATATAAATACATATACACACAGTGAAATACAAGTGATTCTACTAGAGCCCATTAGCTATTTATTTTATTCCTTTAAAACAGTGCCTTGCAATCCAATAACACACTATGAAACTAGGTAAGGGGGCTGTTTTTTGTCACTCAGTGTGTCATGGTATAATTTTACCTATCATTATTTCAGCTGAAGGTGGCATTTAGGAGTTCATTAGTGATTAACAGAGCCCTCCATTGCTCAGAGATGATCTTAGATATTTAAGGAAAGCATTTAGTTTAGACTGACAGTTTTTCTACCCTTAGGATGTCTCTAAAACAAACAAACTAAAAAGTTATGGTGAATTCTATTAAGAAATGTATATTTCATGTAAATTTGCCATAAGCTGTAAGCGGCCATGACAATAAGACAGCTCTCTCTCGCCCAGAAAGCTTCATTTCCCTATCAAAAGAGAGCAGTGCTTGCAAGGTCTGAGTAGAAGACTCCTACCATTTTTCAGCACCGTCACTCTCTTTTTATGTTTTGTTCATAATGGCAACTGTCTGGCTTGATACATTGGTTCTGATGCTTTCACCTGCTTGTTGTCATTCAGGTGCTAAATGAGGAGGATGAATATGGATAATTCTTTCAGGAGTGCATTAGAATGACCCATCTTGGCATATTTTATGACATATCCCACCAGACCCTGATTATTTTGTGAAGTTGGCATTCAAGTTATACTGGTTGGCTTTTGATAGCTTTTGCCAACTTCCTCTGAGCATATGATTAATCAGTACAATAAAATGGGACACTCTAAAATGCAGGATTGATGCATGGGTAAGGATTTTAAAACTTTCATTCCTTTATCAGTCATTTGAGACAGTTTTAGTGTCTCGTTACTGGAAAGTATTTTAGGAAATCTTTCCCTATTTGATCACTGTTGCCAGTATTGTATAGCCTCTCTGGGGAGAAACGAATCTTTTGATTTTGATAAAGTTTCTTTCTTCCAGAGTGAGGATGGAGTGTTTTCTTCTTTGTCGGGTGCCTTTTCATAGGTAATTGAGAGAAACCAATAGTAGCTGGGAAATCTTAGGCCAAATTAGTTTAAAGGGTCTCTTGAGAACGAATCATGGGATTAAAATTGGAGACCACTCTTCTATATATATGCCTGCAGCAGGCTACCAGGAAATATATATTGAAAGTTGGAAATCTACAGTTGTTTTCATTCATTCATTTATTTCATAAATTCTTAGTGAGCCCTATATGTCAGGGGCTATGATAGAATTGATGATACAAAGTCAATAGAGCCCTTGTCCTTACAATACTTACAATTTAGTTGTGGAAAAGATACAAGAATATATGCAAAATGTGCATTCAATCTTAGAGCATCAAGTTAAATACAATCTGAGTTTAAGGGATACAAGAAAAGTTTCATAGAAATCAACTGATAATTATTCAAACCTTAAAACTCTACTTTCAGTAAATGCCTTAGCAAAGATCATGGCTTAGTGTTGATGACTCTAAACCAAGAATCAGCAAATGCAGACCAGACCAGACCAGCTCACATAGGAAAAAAAAAAGTATATATTACAGAAAAGAAGATTGAGGTTGGGCTGTTATTTTCTTAGTCACATCATTTAAAAGTTATTGTCATTTCCTTACTGTGAAGAATTTTGAGTTTTATATAAGGATACACTGTATGTCTTTAAATTTTTTTTTAAATTTTAGGTATGTCGATTGGAGTCTGTATACTTTTCTTCTTTAAGATAGTTAAGCCATTTTCAGAAAATTATTTTTGTCTTCTTTGTACAGTGCCAAGTTAAAGAATCCTTCAGCTACAATGTGTATATACTAGGACCTGGTGAACAACCTTAACTAGTAAGATCAAAATTCTGGTTCCCAGTGGCACCATTTGCAGAACCACATCTCGTGTCCAAAGGTCAAATATTGCCAAGGCAGGACAGAACCACCATGGGTTTCCATTCTAACAAGGCCTCTTAGTGGGGGAGAAATGAAAGAGGATCCACAGAGGTACAAGAAAAGGTACAAGAAGATTCAGAAGTTTCTGAGGTTTTAGGGTATTTTATCATATTTTGGTACTTCTCAGCAGAAGTAGCAATACTGGATCACCAAGACAATGTTGTATGTCTCTTCAAAGATCTCTTCATGTTCATCTTCTCTCTTACTATTGGTAACACAAAGGAGTGATTGTGTTGGTGAAGTCCTTAGTTCCCTATAATTTCTATCTGTGTCCCCAGAGTCACCCTCAATAACATACTATCTGAGTAAAAGTATATTTGTGTGCAGAGTTACAATATAATTCCAATACCTATACCTCTTCCCAAATGAATTTGGCCCCTAAGTGCCCTTTAAGTATTCTTGCTTCTTACTTCCTGTCCCCCTACCCCTCAGTCAGGGCAATGAATGAGGACTGAAAAGAATAAAACATGGGAGGTGGACAAGGCATACGTACCCTGTGCTCCCCTCCCCTAGCCTCAATGGATTGCATGTGATAAAATGAACACAGAGAGTAGCCTGTGAAGGAAAAACAAGTCACCCAAAGGCAACTTTTGTGAACAGTAATAGCAGTCAGCGTTTATTTATTTAACACTTACTAGATTCCAGTTACTGTTCTGTTTATTTTAGTACATGTTAGCACTAATCCTTAGCTTATTTAATTCACACTTGCACCCTCAGTAAGTGAAGGAGCCAAGATTTGGGCCTGGGTAGTCTGACCTTGGAGCCACTGTCTTATACCTGGAGAGCAAGCTCCTTTCAGTACCACCATCTACTCTTTCTAGAGATTCAGAGGGGGTCCAGAACAATCACCCTGACTTGTAATATGTTAGAGGCAGCTTCAGCTTTAGATGAGGGGATTCTTTGGATCCCCTTCTCTCAAGTCTTTGAATTTGACTGGTAATTTGATGTTTAAGAGGAAGTCAGTGCTGGTGAAAACCAGTTGTGTCTAGACGATAGAGAAGTCTCTATTTTCTTAATGCTCTGTTGAACAGATTACAAAGTTAAAACTGTTTAATTGCCAATTTTGTAGATCAAGAATTCAAACAGAAGGCCATTTTGAGAACCAAAAACTCTGCGATGATTATGAAGTAGTTTGAAAATATGGAATAGGACTATATGTACCTTCACCTTGCCCTCCAGATGCTACTGGATTTAGACAAGGAAATCCTTGGGGACAGACTCACTCCTTGCTTGTGGAGGATCAGTTTATCAACATGAAATTAATTTCATCTACACCTGTTCATTTCATGGGGAGACTGAGACTGAGCAGATAATCTCTGCAGACTGCCAGAGGTAAGATGCTGGTGAATGTTTGATTTCTTTTTTATTTTCCGCAAAAAGTAATAAATGGAGGTGTCTAAAATGAATATACAGTGTTCAAAACAGAAGCTTGGAGACTTCTTTGATAAGCAGAGGCTGACTTACTAGAAGCAAATACACGGGGTTCCAAACAAGCTGAGAAACAAAAGCCTGGGTTTCTTTGCCCAGTTAAAGTTACATTTTGAAAGAAGCAACCATAACTGGTAAAACACCCCCCCCCCCCCAATCCACAGGGAAAAGATGTCTGATACCAACTATCCTCAGTTTTCTGGTCTTTTGAGTTCATTTTCCAAATCTATACACTAAGACAGCTCAGAATACAGTAGAAAAAATGCGTCCAGGGAAGAAATAAGTGCATTGGGGAACTGAATGAAAATGATAAAAAATCACTCACACTTCTTTATTGAAATAATTAAATACAAAGTGGATTGGAGAGTGGCAGATGAATTCTAATAGTAATTGAATTGGCACTTAGGAGTTATCTTATCTGCATTGCCACAATTCAAAACTCCCACAGTGTTTTCTCTCAGTCCACATCATATTAATTGTGCCTCTCATCCACCATCTTTCTGACGAGCGAAGTAGTTAATATGCGTGGCAAGGTGTCCAGCTATCTTAGAGGGGTCAGGTAAGTGGTGACTCCATCCCTCATGAAAATGGCATCCGTTTCTCTAGTGCACAGGAAACAGCTAACACACATACCCATAGACTTTCCCTTCCTGCTTCTTGAAAGGAACAAAGGTTTCTGTGTTATAAAGCCTGGAGGGGCTCAGAGAAGCTGCGCCCCCGGAAGCGCGTCAGTCTCGCCTCCTGCCCGGGACTCGCTCGGCCGCCAACGTCTTGCGAGCTTGTCCTGCTTTCTCGGTTTGCGAGAAAATCTTAGCGCTTGATTCTTGTCAACTCCATCTCCAAAAGTATTTGGCTGACCACAGTTGTCTCTTCTGTGTGTATCTTCAGGGGTCCCGACTAGGGCATGTTGTTCCTGCAGAATACTTGTTGATAGTCTATCTGAAAAATGGATTTTTGTTATAAAATTATTTCTAGTGTAATAGTTCTAGTACACTTTGTTTCATTTCATGGAGAAGAGAACATTATTAACCCAGGCTTAACAACCAGTCAAAGTATTCTGCCTCTAGTCATCATCACTTTGAGGGAGTGTAATGACTGATGGTTCCTAGGGCCAGTTTTTTGTTTTGTCATAGGATTATACATTGAGAAGACTGGAATTGAGGAATGAGGAATCCCTTCTCTCTTCTGCTTGTTTAGCAAAAATAAGGGTGGAGAGGATTAATTAAAAGTTTAACCTAAGGCCAATTAGTAAATTAATTGCTAGGAAAGAAAGAGCAAACAGAGATGGTAAGAAACACCATCTATGGAACTGACCTATAGCTTTATCCACCCTTTGTCTATGTGTTCCTGCAGTTACTCTTATTCATTGTCAAAGTAATATCATTGTCTAGCAAAAAATGCTGGATACACAATCCTTTGGATCATGTTTCTGAGGTTTCCTTTTATACAATAATTTCATTTTTGTATGGTAGGGAATGCGATACAATTTTCAACCATTAAAATCATAGCCTTGAATATTAATTATATTGTCTCTCCAGTCATCCAGCAAGTGACCCAGTGATACTAGGATAGCACATGGAAGGTTTTGGTGGACTATATTTTGTGAGGCATTGCCTCAGGGGTCAGTGTAAGAGATCATAGCAACTATTGGGTAGAAGATAGATATGAGCATACTAGTTGATTTTTTTCAACATCAACTTTGTATCCCTATTACTACAACTACTTAACTAGAGATGTCATTCTCTGCCATTGTTATTTGACTCATCAATCTTTCTGTCTTGTCTATTATCCTTAGTTTCTGGCCAGACTAAGGTGAGATTCAACCAAGAGTAGATTTTTCAGTCCCCACTGAGACCCTACACTTTGATTTCCTCATTGTGATTTACTAAAATGTGGCCCAGAGTGAGAGACTATGTCTCTAATCTGCCACACAGTAAAATGGTTATTGGAGAGATGTCAGATTGCCCAATACTTTTTTAGAATGAGAAGCACTAATTTCAAGATTTAATTATTTTAATATTTAAAATATCTCTTAATATTTTGGGGTGGTTCCAAAATATGATATAAGGTGTCAGTTTTGGCACTCTTTGACAGAAGGGCTAATCTGCCCTACAGTAAAAATATGATATTGAATTACCTGATTAGATCACCTGTATTTATCAAATTAGGTAGTTATTTACTGAATCTACCTTCTTGCCTAGACTTGATGGGCATGGCAGTCATTGTACAGGCTTCAGTGAGAACAAAACTGTAAATATCATACAGAATGGAAGATTTAACACCAAAAGATGTGATTAACTAAAGGAAATGCATTGCAAGTAGCAGCACAACAGGAAAATCTTTGCAATACTGTGGGAAAAAAATTAAGATGGATGAAAAGTATTAAATTCTACAAATGAGAAGGAAAAAAGTTGTAAGAAAAAAACTTAAATTCTAGTGGAGTAAAATCAGCTTAGTGAAAATTGAAAATGCATGTAATAAAACTAATTCAGGCAGGATATTAATCTTGTGTAAAAAAAGATAAAAGCATGTTAAAGCCTGATTGTAAAATATTAATGTGCTAAACCATCATAAAACTTCACATATGCCCTTTAGTGATAGTATTGTTAATGATGATAAAAACTTATTTGCGAATTCTTCTTTTATGAAGTCTGGAAACAGAAAATCTGAAAAACGACTAATGTAGACATCTACTGCGTGTAAAAGATAGGAAATAGTGAAGGTTAATAAGGTTCAGGGTGACTGGTCTCTTGACATTTAATTGTGACAGGCCTCTGCAGTCTGTGAGTAAGTGATTCAGGGTGAAAAAGTAGGGTTTGCACCCTGATAAAACTGGGGTAATCTTAACTCTGTTCCTAATTTACTTTCTGATGGCCCAGTATGCTCTTGGAATTACACTTACCTTGGTCCACTGCAAAACTATAAGGCACCTACATTCCTAGACTTTCTCTTTCCACTGAAGCCCTATTTTATGAAAGCAAAAAGAATTGTATCCAGTTCTACTTTGCTTTTGTGTTATTGTATTATATTATATTCTGAGTTGTAGGGCTAGATTCGCTGAAAACTTGTGGTAGCTCAGGGCACTGGTTTTGTATAATAGGGAAAGCAGCGTAATATAGCAGAAGGAACTGAACTAGACTTGACTTGAAATCAGCTTGACCTGTATGCAAATCATTGTTGTACTATTTACAATGGAATGTTGATTAGTTTATCAAACCTCTCTGGGTCATGCATACTTCATAGGAAAAACACATACACACAAAAAGGGGTTATAATCCCTATTTTTTACATGTTTTTTATGAAGGTCTATATTAATGTTTTTAAAGTTTCTGTTGTGCTACATATGCTCCAGTGTAATAATTATTAAAAGACTTTCTATTACTAGGGTTTTCTCTACTCACAAAATTCTACTGGCTGACCTCCCTCACAGTACATGTGTATTCCACATTTCAAGATTCATGCATCCATTTTTATGTAACTGGAATGCTTTTCCTCTCCCCCTATGTTTAAGTAAATCCTATGCATGTGTTAAGGTCCAAATTGTATCCCACTTCTTCCATGAGGCATTTTCTAGCTGCTTCATCTCACAGTGATCAATCTCTGGACTTTCTGTTCCTTTTCTGGACTCCTGTTATAATTATTTTCTCTGCATCTCTGGTTGAATTATGTTTCATTTCCCCTTTGATAGTAGGAACAATGACTTGTACTTCTCTTGTATCTCACCTTCCTCACAATCCTCTAAAATGTTTAGCATGTTACCACAGTCTATAATCTTATTTAATTAAGAGATAAGCCTTAATAAAACATGGTTAGCATGAATAAGCTTAAGACATGCTCTTGTGGTAATGTTATTCTGAAAACTATTTGGATTAAACCATCAATAAATGTAAGTTTTTGTAATATGATAAGATGTTTCTAGATTAGATCAAGAAGCACCTTGGACATGATAGATTAGTAGAAAAAAACTGACAATAAATGAAGTATATTTTTCCGATTTTTAAGTCTTTTTAAACACTCTAGCTTTGGGAACACAGAAAGATACATAGGCCCTGATTCAATTCTCCATTTGACATCATAGATCCAGATTCATATTTTGGTTTTGGTTTATTCTTGCATAGAATATATGTTTTCAGACACAATGACATTTAAATAATCTAATTATGATGCCTGAACCTCTCCTTTTTTTTTTTTTTTAAGGAATGTTTGTTATTGTAAGGCATTGTGAGCTGTTTTAACCAGAGTTCTCCAGAGAAACAAAACCAATAGATTGGATTACATAGATGAAAGATAGATAAGAGAGAGAGAGAGACAGAGAAAGACAGAGAGAGAGAGAAGAGGAGATTTATTATAGGAATTGACTCACTCAATTATGGAGACAGTAAGGAAGAAATTTGAACAATTTCTTCTCTTTCAAGTCCTTATTCCCTCTTTCATAGTCAGATTTCCTAATTACAGAAGATTACATGTAATGAGACACTTTTCATTATACAAAAAGCTGGCCCAGGCCCATCACACCACTGAAACTTCTTCACTAAAAGTCATCTATGCTTAAAAAAAAAAAAAAAAAAAGTAAAATGAATGGAAACTTCATAGAACTCAACTTACCTGAATTCTTAGCAATGTTCAACATGGTTGATGACCTTCTCCTTTTTGAAACACTTTCTTCTTTTGACCTCAGTGACACCAAATTCCCCATGTCCCTGGTTGTTCCTTTTACAGACTTCCCTTTCTCTGCCTGAAGATCAAATGTTTATTTTACTGAGAATCCTGTCCTCTTCTTGAATTATGTAATTTTCCCATGGGAAGTCTCATTCAACATTTATATGCTGATGACTCCTAATCCAACAAAAACTCCTTCCTGAATTTCAGACTCAAAAAGCCTAAATGACTTCAGCACATATTTTCCTGCCCTGCTTCAACTTAACATGTTCAAAAGTGAATTTAATATCTTTACCTTTATTAACTCCAAAATCTACTCTTCCTTCTCTGTTCTGTAGCTCGACAACCTGGTTGTCCAAGCTAGCAACTTGGTGACTTCTTAGACTGCACTATTTCCTTCCCTGACCCATGTCCAATCCAGTATCAACTCTTTGATTTTTCTGCCTAAAAATTTCCAAGCCTGTCTGCCTCTCTCCATCTCTAATTTTAGGCCTATGTGAGTATTAGTCTGACCAGGAAAAGTGGAGAACTTGAGTCCCCTCACTCTTTGATATATCCTATCACTTCCATATCCTCTAGGACTAAAAGAAGAGTTTTAAAATAATTCCAGATTAGCTATACATATTTTTAAGAGGCACTGCTCTCCTGCACAATTTAGGAAGGCTAACATAAAGCAGCAGCCTAAATTTGAGAATTGGTTAGGCTTGAGGTAAAGCCATATGACCCAGCTGCTCCATACTTTCACCCCACTTACTGCCCCTACCACAGGTCTGATCGTCCTCACCTCTTACTTGGATCCCCTTAACAGCCTCCTAACAAGTATTTCTTCCTCTAGATTTACACCTCCAGTCTACTATTTACACTGTAATTAGACTAATCCATAAGTATTTGGGAATGAAAAAAAGATTGATTATAAGTATTTTAGACATTTTAAAATATGAAATCCCATCCCCCAGTAGGAAGGTTCAGTCACTTCTCAATTAATTGGTTATAAAAAATTTCTAGATGTATAAGTGCCCTTAAAATATCAGAAAGTTCTTTTTCCACCACATTATAGAACAAAACTCTTGTCCCCACTTAAAAACAATGCTAGGTACTACCCTCTTATTTCTTAAACACTTTATTCCATTAGGCCAATTGTTTGTTTCTCTGTTAGGTGTATCAGTTCTAAAGCTAGGGAAAAATTGACAATGACAACATTCTTTCAGTGGCCATATATGTATGTGTGTGTGTATATATACTAACCATATATATAATTATAAGTAATGTATAATTATATAGTCACCAAATACAATATTTATATTATTATATTTTATATAGATATTTATATAAATATCATACATTTATAATTATCATATAGTTATTAAGAATGTCCTCATATATTTCTATAAGTATTGTATATTCACAGCAATTATTTTATAATGTAATATATATAATTATATGGAATTATTATTAAGGATGTTCTCATAGTTCCTCCACAGAGAGGGTTACACTTATATCATGTAGTCTCCTCCATAAGTCTTCATGACATCCCGTTTCTTTTCAGCCCAGTGGAGGGCATATTTGTGAGGAAACTTGTTCTAATTTAGTCTGGGTGCAGTCAGCTTTACAGCCTTTGTGGTTTACCACTTCATGTCCTCCATGGTTGGCACAACCTGGATACATAAAAGCAGGCCTAATAATACTCTCAAGAAATATAGCACACAGTTTTCTAGCCCTACACTAGCTACAACACTATCCAAATGGTTGACTTCTTCGGCTGCTTTATTAATTGCATTTAGCTTTCTTAAATTTCCTACACCACCAAGTTTTAATTAAGAAACTAATGAGAAGATTCAGAAACTAAGCCAACTGTTTTTCTTATTCTGAAACTGAAAAGAAATATATGACATGGTGTTGCTCCTAAAGGATACTAGAAAATTGTAATTCACCAATGTGGACATTATTCATAATTCTCCTATGATGAAGTAGATGTGCAATGAGGGTAATGATTTTCACTTACAAACTTTTTTTTGGTATCAAGACCTATATGGATACAAAGATGAAAAAAATGTTAAAAAGTAATAACAATTATGGTCTCAGTCTTCCTGAAAGTAGACCACATAAGAGAATTTACATAACATGTACAGACGTAACTACAATGCAAAGCAGAATCTAAAAATAAGAGCTGCCATTTATTGAGTCAATATATGCTAAGAATTGACCAAAATATTTATATGGATAATCACTAATCTTTACCAAAAATATGCTGTGGTTTTCCAGATTAGGAACTGGATGCTTGGAGAAGTTAGATAATTTGCCCCAGTTTGGCTAGGTCAGGATTTAAACCTAATTCCATCTGCTAGTCTGTCTGTAAAATTTTTGCTGTTTCATAAGTTCCAGGAAAGAGGCTCCAGAGAAGTTTTGTGTGTGTTCAAAGTAAATTGTATTTGTCCCCAATTGAAGCAACAAGGGAAGGCTTATAATAAAGACTTCAGTAGTATTTATGTTGAAACATTTATTGGTAAAGGTTCTGGAAGAAGGTACATATTGCAGGTAGAAGGAATAGCAAGAAAGGCACTTAGGAAAGAGATAAGTGTGTACTAAAGGCAGCAAATTATGTATTTTCCTTGTAGATTAAGTGAAAGATGGAAAAGTAAGTTATGGTTAGTTTATGGAAGTACTAAGCAGTTGAAACTTCACACAGCAGGCTACAGGGAGCCATGCACATTTTCTGAGAAGCATAATTACTAGAATATAATTGTACTCTAGGAAGATTTACCAGGCAGTAGCATGTAAATGGATAGGTGTGTGGGAGGGAGACTGAAAGATAGTGATAATTGTAAAAGGCTGTTGAAATAATAGGATAATGACCTGACCTGGAAGAGTGGAAGTAGGAAGGGGAAGGAGGGAATGTATACCATAGCTGTCTTCCAAACTCCACAGCCTTGAGAATTGTTATTGCTCATCTTCAGATAATGGTGGGTCTAGAAACTGCAAGCCTTAGGAACAGTATTGCCCCATTTAGGTCCAAATTACTTTTAATTATTGACCTGCCTTAGATTGTGTAAGGAAGAAACATTTGGGAGAAATGTTCCTGTGCAGCGTGAAAGGCAGTTCACCACGAAAAAGGCTTAGTTCTCTCTGAAGTAGAAAGGAAGAGTTCTTAAATGGTATAATCAAACCCCTAGGTGTCTCATTGAGGTACTGGCATAACTGGTAGGATGACTGAGACTTCCAGGCTGCAGTTTTCTCATTTGGAAAATGTGTATGGTAATAATTAGTCTCCTTGCCTCTCTTGACTTTTGTAGAAAATCAAATGAGATAATTAATGTGAAAGTACTCTAGAAAATGAAAATTCTGTCTGCTTTTAAGGGTAGGCACTATTTTGTTTATGCCTCTCTGTAGTTCCCATTGTACTGTATTAAACCCACAGTAGCAGTAGAAATGTTTGTTGAATGACTGAGTGTACCCAGAAGTTTTGGCAGGAGAATGGCTCTTGTACCAACGTTTTGATACTATGTGCTATGTAGTAAATACGGGCCCATGTGTTGATCCCAAGTCATAAGCCTTCATAGAAAGAAGAGGAGAGGATGTAAAACATAATGATGACCAGCTCCGTTATAGAAACATGAAATACAGGGCAGCTACTACTGGTTCACTTTCTGCTAGAGATCCTTTAATGCCTACTCTATTTCTTCCTGTGACATCACTTGAGTACCCTGGGCAGCATAAAGGGAAAGACCGAAGAGTGACATTCAAGGGAAAGAGGGAAAGCCACATACCTTCATTCACTCAACAAATATTTATCCAGCATATAAATGGGCACTTAGGGAAATGCACCATGACTGAGGTACATCTTTACCTCCAGAAGATGCTGCCTTCAACTTACGGACTTTGAAGGCAGTACAATGAGGAATTAATTTATACACAAGCATATAATAAATTATGTTTCCAACAAATATTGAACACAAGTAACATGCAACTTTTTAAGGTATAAAAGGAATGGTTCATTTCTGAAGATGTTTTCACTAATTGAAACACATTTACTCTATAACAGATGGAACAAAAAGGAAATAAAAATTAAACAAAAGAGGAATGAAAATCAGTAAGCTTCCTTTTCATTTAGTTGAATGATTTCTACCCTAAGATAATTCTCCTTTGATCATCAAGACATTGCTTGTTTGAGTTTTGACTCTAAGAGGAAGGCAGCTACTGTCCAAAAGTTTCAATAGTGGGTCTTTGTTTTTCAAGGTCATGGTGAACACTATTTTGAAGGCACTAAATTTTACAAAAGGGTGTGGATATGTGAAACAATCTTCTACAGAGATAAAACAGAATAAAAACAAAATCAGAGGAATCCAGCTGGATCCACATTTGGACCCAGAGCAAATAAAAAGGCACTGGCAATGTAGTTCCAAATGGAAAACATTCAAAAAGAAGGAAGCTAGGAAATGCAAATTTTCGAGAAGAATTTGGCAAAAGCCAAAGTCATCTAACAGATAAAATATAATTTTGTTTGTCCTTTCCGTTTCCAAATGCGTCCTCATTTTTAATCATATAGCTATTTCCAATGTATGGGATTTATGTATAAACATGTAGCCAATCACACAGGTAAGACTGAACAAGGAAAGCTGACATAGAAATAGAAAAAGGCCAAAAGACACAGGGAAATAGGAGACAAGATGCATTAAAGGAGAGGATTACCCTTGGGTTTGTTTTTTCTTTTTCTTTTTCTTTTTCTTTTTCTTTTTCTTTTTCTTTTTCTTTTTCTTTTTCTTTTTCTTTTTTTTTGCTGTTGGCTAAAATAACATTTTTCTATCTTGAACATAAATCCTTGTCTGGGGTCACAGCTATATTTCCTTCCAGTTTAAATGACATATTCACTTGTATTTTGTATTTTATTTTGTGTTGATCTGCAATCTTGTGACATTCTTATTTAAAGGAAATTGTAACTTCAGATAGCAAAGCCCTCTTGTTTGCTGTTGATACAAACTTATCTAAAGCATTATTTAGTGGCATTTAAAAAATCAATTGTGAATTTTAATATTTATAAACATGCTACCCTAAAAATAGATGCTGCTTTTCCCCCCCAGATTTGGAAGCATGCAAGATATTTACCTGGGACACCTTTGAGGGATATATCCTGGTTTTCAATTTGATAATGTACTCAGCATCATATAGTGCATCTGCACTTCGCTAACAAAGGAAAACATTAAGAGAGCTCCCATTTTAGCATAGTTCTAGCTGTTGTCCTTCAGAGACATTTTGGAAACAGAATAATGGTGTCTAATAATTTCAACCAAGCTTGGAATTTACCACAGCTTCAAACAGGTGGTAATTCACTTATATTTATTTTCTCAGAATGTAACACTAGTCTGAATTAAACATTATGATACATACCTGCACTAGTATAAACTATTTTTTCAAATTTTCCTAGTCAAGATTTCTTTCTCAGAGAAGAAAATTAGACAGGTGCAGCACACCAAATGAGATGAACTTTGTCCTCAAAGAAAATTGGTTTTTCCTTTTCAATTTCATTTCAAAGAGATCTGACAAGTGTGGCTTTGAACAAACTTTAACAGCACAATATCCTTTGTGTAAGTTTTCCCTTGTCAGCTTTTCCATTCCAGCAGGAACTTAGAACAAAGTGGATGTTGCCCTTTGAGTTGAGAACTTCATCAGTTGAATGAACACTAGTGTAGTGCAGTGAAATTGAGGGCATACACTCTCCTCGAATCTCAACAGTGCAGTGTCTCAACAAATATAATTTCTCTATCTGGCGCAACGAGACACCAGCCATACATTTAGTTTCATACACTCTCCTTCTTCATTTTTCATAGTAAAAGCCAAACTGTTTGGCAATATACCCACTTGAAATTTTTACAGATTATACTAAAAAGCTTTCCATTGTGTGTGGAGCACAAACAAACATTAATTTGTGATGTTGTTTGGTCCTATACCATTTTATACCAAAGTTATAGGGCATCTGTGTGAAGTCAGACTTTAAGGTGCACATTGTTCCCCTTTCACGTGAAAGGAAAAAAAATGTGTTTTCTATTTGTTTTGCTTTGTCGCTTTTTGTAACCTGTTGTAGCTTTGCAACCATTTAAAAGTAAAATTCAAAAGCAGAGAAAAAAAATACAAGAAACTACTTCACAGAGATTCTAATCTTTACTGCACAAAAGCTTGTTATGGCTACTCATTCCTTGGAATTTTAGATTGTGTATAAATTGTGCTATTTTATGCTGGTAACTAACTGCTTCAACAAGTTTATTTTTCTTCACATACTCTCCTAACTTTCTAAAGGTTTTTTCTTCTTATTATTATTACAATTGGCCTTGCTATCTTTTACTTTCTCTTGTCTCCAACTGTTCCTTTCATCATCTTTTTTTCCCTGTGCATTAATATTTAAAGACTGTACTAGTGTCAAACATTCATGTAGAGACAACTTAAATGCAAAGTGGATAAGGTTACAGAATAAGTCCATGCCCAATTTAATTACAGCATTTTGATTAAGACAGATTGTAAGTAGTCTGAACTAAGAATTTTAAGTTGTTCAGCTTGAATTTTACAAAGGCTAACTAGAGATGAAGTGTAACTTTGACTCAGAAACTGCCAGAAAACACTCTGATTAACCAATTTAGATGTACTATCTAATTAAGGATCTAAATATCTTTGGATCACAGAAATTCATGTTTATTGATAAGATAAAATATTTATTACCCAGAGAACTGAATTAGTGAAAAGAACAGCTCTAATCAGGTGCTGACTCCCAGAGAAAAGGAGAATATTGGTTGAAACTGAAAATATGATATTTATGAGCAAACCTAGCTTGTTTATTCAAAGGCTGTGCTTCTTACCAGCAAACTCAGTATCCTTGAAAGGTTAGAGTTGATGAAGTCTGTGGCCAAGTTTCTAAATGGGTTCGATTGTTAATGACTGCCCATAGCAATTGCTAATAGAGAATAATGACTGAGCAAGGAAGGAAGGGCACAGAACAGAGGTGGAAGAAAACAGCTCTAAAGCAGAGGCCTTGAAAGGACAAGGGGAAGGAAACCCAACAGTTTAATGAACTGTTAATAGTTGACCTAAAATTTTTTTTGATAAATAGAATATTGTTTCTCTAAAAAATTACAAATACAATGAAGGCAAGGATACATTTTAAGCTCCTGTAATATATTTCCTAGTTCTTGCCAAACGCCTACACAAAGAAGACAATCACTACATTTACAACTTTTTCATCTAAGAAACATGAAAATAGAAGCTACTCTGATTTCTCTTTGTTATATTTCATTTTGTGTTAACTTGTTTTTGTTGTTATTCAAGGCATCTCAAATGAGATGAAGTCGGGTCTAAGTTACACAAAGATTGAAAGCAATATTAAGTAAGGTGATTGCTCTTTAAGTTTTACAATTTTAAAAACATGAGTACCGAGTTTTGTACTTCTGGATTTTAATAGGTAGAATATGGTTTCTGATAGAGTAAAATTACACGAGAGTGTTGCCAGTGGATGTAACCAGTATTCCAGGTTCTTGTCCTGTCCCAGAAAGGATTCAGAGACAAGACATAGTGGTTAAAAAGGTAAAGTGAGAATTTATTAAGGGATAGATAATATACTCTCAAGGGGAGAGTGGGCAGTTTCAGGTAAGCGGCTGCCCCGAGTTTCATTGGCAAGTTGGTTACATCGGGTATAAAAATGAATGGGTGGAATATTCATTAGGGAGGGAAGGGTTTGGGGTCAATTCACCTTCCCAGAGGGAGGAGGAATTTTTGTCCTTATTTAGTCTGGATTGGAAGTGTCCTGGCGTCGGTGCAGGATGGGTACTTCTAATCTGCAAGGCTAATTTTATCGTAATGAGGGCATAAAGAGCAAAAGGTTACATTTGGACACTGGAGATTCCTGCCTTTTCCCACCTCTCTTTGTTGGCCTGCACTTAACACCCCCAAAGGTGTGACCTCTTATCAGCCCAGAGGTTCCTGCTTTTCTTTCTCTGCCCAGGGACCCCTGGTGCTTACATGATGTATGGTTTTTTGCATTTGGCCCATGCCCCTCCTTTCTGCCCAACTTCTGCCATTTGGTCTGCATTCCCCTTTTTCTGCTCATATCTAGCTATCTGCCTGCTCTAACAAAAGAGCATACTATATTTTACATATTTAATAATATTAAAGACAAACTAAGTTTCGATACCTTTTCAAAGGCATTACCTTTCAAAATGGAATAACTAGCCAGATAGAGCCATTTGCCTGTTGGTAATTCTGTTAAAATTATAATTAAAAATTAAAACACACATGACTCACACAAACATACACAAGCCCTGCTCATTCTAGCTTTGCAAACTCATAACATAAAAAGGATAAAGTCTAAGACATATCAGAGTATTTGTTTAGATGAACTTTACATGGCCAGAAAAATTTTAGAAGAATACTTATGCTATCAGGATTATAGTTCTTGGCACATATTACACATTAATTTACTCTGAAAAGGAAATTATTTACTCTGAAAAGGAAGTTTTCTAAACAAAAACAAGGTATATCCTGCATGTTAGATCTTGTAGTTTGTCTCTTATGGTTTGCCAAAAATGTTAATTCAAATGCCAGTGAATACAATATTAAGAGACTTAGAAATTAAAAGTAGGCAGCTGTTCAATATAAACACTAAAAATATGTGAAAATGCAACCATTTCTTAACCACTTTTACATAATTGGCATTTATACATACCTTTAGTGAGACATCTTTTTAGTTTCCTCTCCCTTTGTTTGAGCACAAGATAGTAATTGCTGCCAGGGCTGAATAATGTATTTATTCCCTAGAAATTAGAGTTCAATGTATTATCCTATTAAAATAATATATTACAGCATTATCAGCATCATTATTACAAAAATGGTTTCAGAGCAATAAGCCACATTTGACCAGAGGACTGTGCCGCTGTAAATCTACTGGAGTAGCATGAGGCGTGGTACTGCTGACCAGAAATTCCTGTGCACAGGCCTCTTGAGACATGTTAGTTAGAGTCACAAAAATATTAAGCACTTCTGTCTAAGTGCTAAAGAGGATACGTTTAAGCAGATAATGTGCTTCAAGAGAAAAAAAAATTTCTGTGTGAAATCAGAGTATCTACTGATTTCTATATTTAGAGGACCATCAAATGGACATTAAAGTAAGACTTCTAAAATGTCTATATGTAACAGTGATAAGCTTCACAATTGAATTTAGTGTCCCGAGTGATGACAGATTATAACCTATTGCCCATAATTGAGGTCTGGTTCTAGACAAAATTATAACTCAAAATTTATCTTGTTTCTTCCACCACTTGCATTTCTATTCTCTTTCCCCACTGGCTACTTCATCTCTTAAAAGATCCCAGGCGCATTCATCTTTATAATGAAAAAATAACAGACTATTGGGTTTAGAAATGCTCTTATTTTAACTTAATCTTAACACATACTAGTTACCATGAGAAAAGACATCCTAACATGTTAACTGAGTCCCTCAACATCACTCAGATGCTACTTAGCAGGTTCTCGAATAGGACACTTCCTTTCTTGATTGATAAGATGCAATCTGTCCTCCTCTTAACATTGTTTTCATTAGTAGCAGGTAAATTATTAAGTCAAAAATGTGTATCACTGATTGTGAAAATATGGACAGCAGCAAATGCAATTGTTCTCGCTATGTGTTTGGGGTCTGGTGGGGCTTAAGTTGGAGGCCCAGCAAAGGTACTTTTGCATTTTGAAAAATCTCCACTAGCCTGTACATGAAAAGGAAAACATTTCTTATGGACCCATCAAAATTTCAAAGAGTAGATAGAGCTCTTGGCTAATGCCTATGTTTTCCTGGAGAAAAAGACCAATTGATGGATGCTGTGGAAGTCTTTTTAATCTGAGATCTTCTTCTTTAAAAAAAAAAAAAAAAAGATAAAGAAAAAATTTTGTTCCTTTAAAGTTCCATTAGTAGCATACAAATTATTTGAAGAATATTCAAATTAATAATTCCTTCCTCCTTGTATGAATTCTCTATGAAGTCTGTCTGTACTTCAATACATCTGTGCTCTCAGCAAGATCTAAAGCAGCACTTCCCAGACACTGGTTTGCATAGAAAGCTCCTGGGCCAGAGACTGTAACACTAAAAAGCTCCCAGGTGCTACCTGTGCTATCCTCTGGGGGCCAGCTGTTGAGGACAGGTGTTCCTGTAGGCCAAAGAAAGGATGCCAGCCTAAATTGTTCAGAATGTTTGGATCTGAGTCTCTGTCCTAGTTCTGTGCTTTTAGGAATGCACAAACGTCCTTTTGTGGCTCTACCACTAACTACCTGAACAACCTTACACAAGTGCCTGTAAATGTGAATTATCTTACCTTTGCAGCTCACAGAATTGTTGAAAGATCAGATGACACAAGGAAATTGAAATGCTTCATAAGTTACAAAGTGCTATGTGATTAATGTTAGATATTAGTGTGTTATTTCAAGGTCCTCTTCTAATGAGTGTAACACTAGTCTATGAGAACCAAAATCCCACAGCAGGAAAAAAAAAATTGGGCTGTCTCCCCTTGATTAAAATCACATAATCAAATTCTAGGAAAAATGGGCAATAAGTGTTTGAAAAGGACCCCAACTCTAATTACTAAAAATGCAAAATTAAATAATAAGAATAATAAATCTGTCATATTGGCAAAGTTTTTTTTTTTTTTCTCTCACTATGATCCTCAGAGATGGGGAAGGTGCAGTGAGATGGGCACTATGATACACTGCTGGGGAAAGTGTAAATTAGTAATTGGTTTCTATGACACATTTTAGAAATATGTGTTAGGAGCCTTAAAAAGTGTTTGTTGTTACTCAGTAACTTCACTTCTAGGAATCTATTTTAAGGAAATAAAAAGAGATGTGGTAAAATATAGTTTATGCATCAAAATGTCCGTTACAGAATTAGTTTCATAATAAACTTTTGCAAGATCCTAAATGGCCAAGAATAGGAGTACTGCTAAATAAATCTGGTGTTTCAAATATAATGGAATGTGGAGACAGAACTTTATTCAGAAACACTTGGACTTTCAAATTTTCAATTCAATAGACAAAAACAAAACAGCTATCCTCCAGAGCAAATTTTGTGAAATAGGTGAGTCTTGGTATGCCTTGTAATCTCAAAAGTTTTAAATATATATTAGTATTTTTGACCTTGGTAATGTCACTTCTAGGAATCTGTCTGCCTGTTTGCATTTTCACAACTGAAGTAAGCTATTTCATAAAATTAAGCCTAGTTCTGGGGTTCTATTGTCTACAACAACTTGTGAGGAAATGTAATTCAACTACCATTCTTTAAAATTCACAAGATGGCATTTTCAGGGTCTTTGCACTGCCCCCATTCCATTTTCTGATACTTTAGTTTAGTAGATTCCTTTATTCAAGAGATATTTATTGGCATCTACTATATATCAAGTATTATGCTGGGTATTATAGATAGGAATTCAATAATAAATACAGATGCAGCCTTAATTTGGATTTCCTAGAAAGAAGCTAATACGATTTAGTCATGGATACCAATAGGCACATGAAAAAAATGCCCAATATAACTAATTATCAGAGAAATGCAAATCAAAACTAGAATGAGGTATCACTTCACACCAGTCAGAATGGCCATCATTTAAAAATCCACAAATGATAAAAGCTGGAGAGAGTGTGGAGAAAAGGGAACCCTCTTATACTGCTGGTGGGAATGCAATTTCGTGTAGCCACTGTGGAAAACAGTATGGCGATTCCTCAAAAGACTGAAAATAGACTTACCATATGATCTAGCAATCCCACTCCTGGGCATATATCCAGAGGGAACCTTAATTCAGAAAGACACCTGCACTCCAGTGTTCACAGCAGCACTATTTACAATAGCCAAGACATGGAAACAACCTAAATGTCCATCAACAGATGACTGGCTAAAAAAGTTGTGGTATATTTATAGAATGGAATACTACTCAGCCATAAAAATGATAAAATAATGCCATTTGTAACATGGCCTGGGAGAATGTTATTCTAAGTGAAGTAAGCCAGAAAGAGAAATCAAAATACCATATGATGTCACTCGTATGTGGAATCTAAAAATAAAAGACAAAAGAACTTATATATAAAACAGAAATAGACTCACAGCCATAGAATACAGACTTGTGGTTGCCAGAGGGGAGGAGGGGTGGGAAGGGATAAACTGGGAGTTCAAGATTTTCAGATACTGACTGTTATAAATAAAATAGATAAACAAATTTATACTGTATAGCACAGGGAGATATATTCAGTATCTTGCAGTAGCTTATGGTGAGAAAGAATATGAAAATGAATATATGTATATTCATGTATGACTGAAGCATTGTGCTGTACACCAGAAATTGATACAATATTGTAAACTCACTATACCTCAATAAAAAAAAGGAAAAAAAAGATTTAGTCATGTATAATGCAACATAACTGCAGTAATATAACCATAAGAGAAACAGAATATTTGATGGAAGACCAGAGAGGGTGACTTCTGGTGAGGCAAGAATGGAAGTGTTCCAGGGGAAAATAGCCTGGAGAATGAGTAGGACAGGTGTGTATGGGCAAAAATCCAGAGAGAAGATTTTCTGATACAGAGTATGATTAAAAGCAGAGGCAACAAACACACAAAGTCGTGCCACATTGAGGAATATTGGATTCTCCTGTTTGGATTACAACATTGGACAATTTGGAGAAAAACACCAGGAAGTTTTTCTGAGATAGATTAAATCGTCAAGTACCCTGAGTTTCACGCCAAGTTTTTAACTCATCTTAGAATGCAAAGCCATCGAAGGTCTTTAAGCAGCAAAATTACACAATTAAAGGCATCCTTTAGGAAGATGATTCTGATGATAATGTGCCAAAGAATTTTATAGGGAACTTGATATAGGAAGTGTATACAAGAGACAGACTGACCAAAATTCCAAATCCATCTCAATAACTTTATTATTTATGTTGCCGTGAAAAAATTCTTCCTCTCCTTCCTGAGATTTAGCCAACCAGCTTTGTTTGAATTAGAAAAGGAGCCCCACTGGGCAGATGGAGCTCAGAAGCACACTACAGAAGCAGGCAGCACCTTTGTGCAAAGAAAAAGCTTCTTCTGGGTCTTTGAATAGATTTTGTATTATGTGTGGGGAACAAGTTGAGTTTTATCCCTTACTCTCCACTTAGCCAGGCAGAGAGTTGTTTCACTTATCTGTGAATTGAGAATATCAAGCCCCACCTTCTAGGATTGTGGTTAAGTCATATACTTAGGGACTATAGAGGAGACTTGTAATAGATGTCCAGTGAATAACAATGAGGATGATTACAGTGGTGATGGTGATAGTGATGATGATAGTGAGCAGCAGTAGTAGTCATACTAGTAGTAATGTCTACTATTATTACCTTGACTTAGGATAGTAAGGGCTTAGATGAATATTCAGAGAATAGAAATGAACAGGTAAATAAAAAATGCAAAAGTAAGAATGGATGGTACTTGATGAGTAGTTAGATTTGCAAAGTGAGGGAAAATAAGTCAAAGCTGATTTTCAGTTTGGTGAACAAAAGAAGAATGATTAGGCTCCAGACAGAAATAGTGAAGCTAGGAAAAGCTATTATGGGAAAGATGAAAAGATCTGTCTTCTATGTGTTGTATGTGAAGGAAACAGTGAGTTATCCAGATAGAAATATGCATCAGGTGATTGAAAATGTAGGATTAGAAGTCAGAATGAGGATGGAGACAGACACAACTCATCTAAGATGCAGGTGCATAGTAAGGCTATAAAATCGATGTGATCACTGAGGGAAGGTACATAAAGAGAAGAGAGCATGGACAGAAGTAAAAGGATTCCTCTGTGTATTTGCTACAAGTTTCTACTGCTCAGTTTCAAGGGTTGATATTCGCAGCATAGTTGATGTGATAAAAACCTTCACAAAGAGGGCCATGCAGCTCTGTGCAGTCATACACGACGATCCTGTTTGAGGATTCCCCAGGTTTAGGAAATGGAGGAGGAATAAAGACAATCCAACTTTTCTGAAATGCAAGGAAAGGCCACGGAAATCAAAAGGTAGGGAGAACCTCACTCTCCAATTGGTGGAGCTGTGGTCTCAAAACTGTGAGATGAAACTCTGTTGCTTTTTTGTTCTCTCTCTGTCCATCTGCCTTTTGGCTTCCAGTGCAGCCATGGAAATACATGACAGAATGAGGCAACTAGAGACTCATCTTTCTGGCTGGAGGACCACACAAGGGAGCCCCAGAGAAGAGGAAACTCACAGAGAGATGGCAGAGAGGGAGAGCCTCAGGATAGCTACTTCATAAAGTTGTTTATGAACACCTGGGTTCACTCAAGGTGTGCGTGTCTGGATCTAATCAGCATACCAAAGGCTTTGAGAACTGAACTAACAGATCACTATTCACAGTGGTTCATATGCAGGACAGATCTGAATAACACTACAAAGCCTTTGAAAACAACTGCCATGGGAACCATAGCCCACAGAAGCAAAGCTGGTTGAAACCTGCAGATTGAACCTAACCATGCTAGTTACCTACTAAAACAAAAGTATTAATATTTTCCATAAAATGTAAATAGACCCAGAGTCTCACAGTATTAAAAATGTACAGGACATTATCCAATATAACTCAAGATATGAGAAAACAAATAAAACTCCAACTCTCATGGGAAAAGACAAACAACAGACACCAGTGACAAGAAGACACAGCTGTTGGAATTATCTGATGAATACTTTGAAGTAGTTAATATATAAATGCTCCAATAAACAATCACAAAGGAGAAATAGAAAGCTTTAGCAAAGAAGTGGGAGATATATACAAGAATCAATGTTAATTATAGAATTGAAAATACAATAAATGAAATAAAAATATCACTGATGGCCTAAATAGCAGATTGGAAATGAACTTGAATCTCAAGAGTGAACTTGAATGGTTAATAGAAATAATCCAGTCTAAGCAACACAAATAAAAAGAGATTTAAAAAATATAAGGCAAGTCTTAGGACCTGTGAGAGAACATAAAAGGTCTAATGTTTGTGTCATCAGAGTCCTAGAAGGACAGAGTGTAGTGCTTTAAAAAAATATTTGAATAAACAGTTATAGAAAACTTCACATTTTTGGTTAAAGGTAAAAATCTTTAGGGGAGCTTGGCAAATATCAGTCAGTAGAAAACCCAGAGAAATCTGTGCCTACACACATCATAAACTATTGAAAGCTGAAGACAAAGAATACAAATCTTGAATGCAACCAGAGGAAAATGATGGATTACCTGGAGGGGAACAATATTCAAATGAGAATGAATTTCTCATCAGAAATCATGGAGATGAGAAGGAAATGGCAAAATATCTTTAAAGTGCTAGCAGAAAGGAACTGTCAACTCAGAATTCTGTATCAGGAGTGAAGCCAAAATAAAGATACAGCATTGAGAAAATTTTTGGGGTGCTGGAACTGTTCTGTACCCTAATTGTGGTGGTGATTGCACAAAAGTGTACATGTGTAACTTAAAATGTGACAACCAGTGGCTGATGAGCCATGGAAGGCTTGTGAGAGGGACCTCATGGATCAGTAACTTGGAAGCCATATTGTGTTACTCACCAGAGAATGGTGGAAGCGCCAAAGTCAGAGCTACTAAGAATAGAGTGGCAGCAGGAGTGAGTTAGGCAGGAACTGGTAGTAGAATTCAGTTTACACTTTGACTAATAATTTTCTGGACTAATCTATGGTCATTTTATGGTTCATAGCAGCATTTTTTAAAACACTCTTCTGGAAGACCTAGGGCTCAGTGTGGATGTCCAGGCAGCATTGCTGGTGAGGCTGACCAAGTGAGGAGACCAAGTAGTTGGTGTTTCCAGCCACCACCTCAGCCTCAACAATGTAGGCTACAATATTTGGTTCCCATTAAAATTTTTCTTGGTAAGGGAGTTGTATTTCTAGAGGGGGAAATAGCATTGCATGGGTTGTGTTAAACATCGCCCCACATAAACATGTTCAGCCAAAAGCAGATACTGAAGTAAAATAACCACATTTGTGAATCTTATTAGAAGCATCACTTCTAAGAAGAATGTGTGAGAGACTTTTAGGAGCAGCTAACTATTTCAGGAGGTTTAAGGACTGCTTTAAGAGAAGCTACTAAAATAGAAATAAAGAAAGAAAAAAAAGTGCTGAGGAAGCCTATTGGAAAATAACATATCCAGTGTTGAAAATCAGAGAGAAACATATAACGCAGTTTTCAGATTTCCTAGTTGACCTGCATGCAAATGAGCCCACAGTGCAGTATTACCTTCTGGATTCTCAGCACAAGTAATCTCTAGCTGCTTCACTGAGAATGTGAGAGGTTAAAAAGAATGTGGGAAAAGAGAACGAAGAGTGTATCACAAGGGAAGAATAATGGCGGCCCATGGAGGTGAACAACTTTTAAATCACTACAGAATTCAAAGAAAAGCCAGAGAAGATTTTAGAAGGTAGGATTTGAGAGCTTAAAAAGGGAGAGGATGTTAAATATTGCAGGATGACTGAAGGGAAGAAAGAAGATATTCATACAGGCAGTAACGAGAGTCAGGCATGATTAGGTGGGGTCTGGGCCAAATGAAAGGCAGAATTTTAGACATCCCATCCTCACAGGAGCAGGTCCTTAACAGGGTTAAGGACTGCCATAGGGTTAATAGATACTGCCACAGGACCACAGTTGGTCTTAGATACTCCCACAAAATCAGGACTGTGACCTCTGGGTCCCACCTCTTCCAAGTGCTTTAAAGCACGAGGCCCGAGCAGGTAGCTGGGTTTAGGCGCAGCATTGACTCACAAGGAAGAGTCCTCTGGTCTTACTTTTAGCAGTACAAGTGAAACCTTATTTTAAGAATTGAAAAGTGAGAGGTTAGCAAAAAAAGAGTTCTTTCTCAGGTCACGTTAACTTATGGCAAGAGAAACAGCAAGAAGGGCCAGAGAAGGATATTGACTGTTGAGGACAGGCCGCTATAGATTACTCCCATCTCTAGCAAAAAATTCATTCAGCAAGTCAAAAGATAACGTCTTCATGTTATAAAAATTGAAAACTTCCAAAGCTCCTTTTCCAAGAGCTCCTGGTTAAGGAGGATAGGTTTACTTTTTTTCTTTGTTTATTTTTAAAACCAAGTTTTCTGAACCCAGTAATTTTCCTCGTGGTCTAGCAGGTCGATACATGTTTTGGCAATTTTAGAAAGCATGTTTTATTTATTTTCCCAGTCAACCAAAAAGCCCCTTAGGAACCATTGTAGTCTATTGGTTAACTATGTTTTCATTCATATGCTTCTTTAAAAGGTCTATTATTTACAGACAGACAGTAATGACTTTATCTGAGCTAATCCAGTTCATCATGTCATTATATATTTAGGGCAGAGTCCTGCATTTAGAAAAATCCCTGTGAGAACCCTGTGCAAAGTGCCAAGAATCACAGTAGCATTCATTAAATTTCCTGATTGCAGTGTTATATGCGGTTTTTTGCCCCCCTAGCAAAGATGAGCAATTCACTTCTTGCTCCAGGAGCACTCAAGCAAAAACAATTAAACAATTCAAATATCTGGTTTTGATGATTTTACTATACCATCCAGAACTTGCCCCGAGCTGGACAGGTAACAGTAGATGTTCTTGGTCATTAAGGGGGTGTCGAGAAAGAATACAGATGCATATTTATCACTACCAAAGTAAGTATCAGCTAGTAATAGTTAGTAAAGGACCTATTAAGTACATCACTTTCGAGGCCCTCAGATTAAGAGAAGATACTAGGAATTGGGCAATGCTCATTTCCACTTAATCTCAACTAGGCTTCTTATAAGATTATTTAAGTTTTATTTTCTTCATTTTACAGCAAAAAAAATTTATTCTGGTTTACTTGAAGGAAAATTAATATTCATCATTGAACTTTTTTTCTTGTACCTGAAGGAAGGAGAGTTTGATAAAAAGATAGATATTAATTTCTTTCATATATACATCTAGCCAAGATCACCACCCTGTGAGAAGTGAAATCTAAGGCAAACTCAGAAATATGATTACGAACCCATATGAAGGAGCCCTTAAACATATATCTAGATTAGGGAGAAGTAAGTGAGATGTACTCAAGGGTTGGGGCAGCCCTTTAAACCCTTGCCTATCAAGGGAGTTCCCAGTGAGGAATCCCTTGGTTTTTGTCTGCTTTGCTGGTTTCCATGCCTTGCTTTGTGACACTTCCTTAAATGATACGTCATATCTCCCATTATTTGTTAAATTTAGGGCATTGTCGTTGGCGCTTTAAATTTATTGAAGGAGAAAATAGAAAATGGAGAGATCTTATTCTTAACCTGAAGTGTGGTAAACAGACAAAAGCTGGTCAGCAAAGCTCTGGTGAGAATGCCTTGCAGGAGGGAGTCATAATGAAACTTCCCAAGACAAAGACAGCAGTGAGTTACTTGCACTAACTCTACTGGCTGGCAGAGGGGAGACGGAGTGCTCTGATCTTTCAGGGCCTGACCCAACTCTTCAAAGCTACCCCAACATGCATTCAAATACATATTTTGAATAACATCATCAAGGGGACATGAGCAAGTCTGAGGCTCTTCAGGACTGTAAATGCTTAATTTTCCATTTTCTACATTTTCCTTTTGTTCCAGACACTTCCAGACTCCATTCCCAATTTTTTTTCTCTCTATGTGCAAAAATGAAGGCTTTGTGCACTCTGTTGCTATGGAAACAGGACAGAGAGGAACAGTTTATGTATTTCAAAAGCTGTCAGCCTATATGCTGTGGATTTTGATAACTAAACCCTATACACGGACTATCTTTTCTCTACTCCCAATGCCCGATGCCGTAACATTTATTTTCTTTTATACATGTGTGTGTTGCTTGGGAAAATTAAGGATCTATTTATTTAGCTTCGATGCAATCCATTTTATATTTAATTTAATGTCCAGGGGACGGAGAGAGGCTTTGGTGACGCAGTTAGAGAAATATAAAACTATTCTTAATAAATGCTTACTAAATCAGAATGAAGACAGAGTTAGCAGGCATCACAACTCAGTCTATTGGCAAAACAAAAAAAGACTGAAGATCTATTAATTTTAAAACAGATCTGAATGTTGCCTGGCTTATGTTTCATAGAAATGTAATGTCTGCTATACCTTCTTCAGCTCTCTAATAAAAGAGCTATTTTGAAATTACAAAATACACTGTGTTCTCCCCCAGAGAACCCAATTCAATAGCTTATTGATTTTCCCTGGCATTCTTGGTCTGGTGTGAAGGGGTTTCTGGGCTCCTGGACCTGGAAGGCGAGTGTTTGTTTGTAATTGATTAAGATTCTGTCCAGCAGAGCCCTCCCCCCAACCCCCTAATAAACGAATAGTCTTTACGATAGTTCAGCCCGTTAAGTGCTTGCCTTCCTACTATTCTCAGTTGCTTTCCAGCACTTCCTAATATTTTCAAGAAAATGACTATGATTGTAAGGTCATTTTTATCAAGCTTAGATGATGCAGTTAAGTGGACCAGGAAAAATACATAAGAACTTCGACCTTCAAATCTAGAGCACACTCCAGTCGTTAAAGGGTCTGTTGGGCTCTCTGCTATGCGGCCCACTTTCCCAGTCTTTATAACTAGATGATTCACTTAAGCCTGAAAATCAAGTCCTTGTCTAAAAGCGTCTGTTTTTTTTTCCCCTCCATGAAATCATATCAGCAATAATTGATCTAAGTGTGCGTAAAGGTTAAGTGAAGGACAAATGAGAAAATAATGAAGTTAGTGATGCTCCCCACTTTTTTTTTAACAAGAAAGTAGAATGTCCTTGATTTTAACACACACACACACACACACACACACACTCTCACACTCACACACTCACACTCTCTCTCTCTCTCTCAAATCTGTTGGTCACAGTGAGTTTCAGAGTTGTAGTAGCTTAGCATAAACTCCTTGTTTATGTAGTCATTTACCCAGTAGATGAGACTGATTACAGAAGGATTCTCCAAAGTAAACTATTTTGTTATTCATAATAATCATAGGTGTTTAGCCCTTTTTCCTCCAAGGAACTTAAAGCATCCAGTTGACCTTCTCTCATAAATACTTATGCTGCTCCTGAGGGGTGACACATTTTAATTTTCTGTTAAATTGCTGGGGGTAAATAAAACCCAGAGATATCACATAGTCCCATCAAGGCATTTGTCAGAGTGTCTGTGATAATTTATAGGTAAAGTGGAGAAACAAAATCTGGCTGCTTGAGTCTTCAGTGTGCAGAATGAAATAATCTCCATTAATTTGGGCTTCTACAGTGTATCAAAGGATTCTATCTCATTGGCCCTGTGCTGGTCACAGATTTTGTCAGTCACTTGGATGAGAATATCAAATACATGATTATCAAATTTTCAAATGGTATATTATATGCTGTAAGAAATAGAAAATATACTGTATAGTAGAATCAGATCCCCAAAAGATAACTAACATCTTGGGACAGTGGCTACAGCCAACAAAATTAAGTTTAGTAGAAATGCAAGTGCCTGATCTTTGATTAAAAAAATAATGGAAGCAACTGTGAAAGAACAGCTTGGGAAAGATGTAAATATTGTTTTTATAGATTCTTATAATAATAATAACATCGATATGAATTTGTCATGTATTGTGTCTGACAAAAGAGCAAACGTGACCTTGGACTGCATTCGTATAATTATATTCTGAGTAAAGAAAGTATTGATTCGGATGTAATCTAGCTGGTCAGTCATCCTCTAACAGGCTACCCCACTGATCTCAAGAATCACGTATACCCCTTGACACAGAATCTCCTGGGAAAGAGACTGAGACAAAATAGAGTTTATTCCAGAAATATGAGAATTCCCAGAAGGAATTAAACCCTATTCCATGGTGAGTATCTGGTGGAACTAGTGATGCTTAGGCTAAAGAAGGCCAAGGGAAAACACGATGGTTGTCTTCACTGTTTCCTCAGAGGTAAAATTAGGACTGATGTTTTAAAGTTACAGAGGCCAGATCATTGTGTGATGTAACTTTTTAAACAATCTTGAAAATCCAAAGATGAAATGTTCTGCCTCTGTGGGTAGTGAGTTCTCCATGGCTGGGTCCAATTATCAGATAGGTAATTAACTTAATTAGTCTTTGAGGTCTCTTCTAAATTGGGCTTATAACTCTGATTCTAGAACCTGCTCAGTAACACATGATATAGTTATCCTTGGCCCAAAATAATAAAATATATGATGAATTGATGCATTAAAACATAAATCTATAATGCATCTGGACAAGTGAAAGTCTGAAGGTTCAAGTTTATCTACCCAGCATGAATAACAGAAGATTTTATCAAACCCTTCTTCACTTTTAAACTGATATAACTGTGCATCTGTCAAGGTTGGGAGGTCTTCAGACTGATCACTTTGATGCAGGTGTGCTCAGGTAGAATCATCCCAGTTACCACATGCCACAATCCTCCCGCAAACTTAGAGATGGTTGCCAGTGTCTGGGAAAAGCGGTGATGGGGAGTTAATGTTTAATGGGTATAGAATTTCAGTTGGGAAAGATGAAAAACTTCTGGTAATGGATTGTGGTGATAATGGTACAACAATGTGAATGTACTAAATACAGAACTATATGCTTGAAAATGGGTTAAAAGGGTAAATTCCATTTTGCATATCTTACCACAATAAAAAAAATTCAAAGAAAAGAAAATCTTAGATAGTCTCACTCTGAGTCTCTAGGTTCATCCCCAGAGCAGTGTCAATAAATTGGTCAGCATATCCAAAGTAAAATCATCATCCAAAGACCTGATTACCAGATCATCCTGCATCTTCGCCTTTTTTATCCCAGACTGTCTCCTTGTGAAAGTATATGTGGACACAAGTACACATATGTGGGTGCTTTGAGGGTGTACATGAATGAAGGAGAAAAGATCAGAATCTAGCTCCTAAATGCAGTTTCTTGCATTCCAGCTATGATAGGGTAACATTTACCATTTATCTGTGGGAAAGAAGTAGGGTTACTGAGTAGGGAGGCCGAGGGGAGAGTACTCACAATGAGCTGTGATTTTGTTAAATCAATTTACGTACCTTGGAAAGTATGGAAGGTCTCCTGTTTATGTCACCATACTTCATTATGCAAAAGATTCATCCAGCAGAGCTTATTTGAAATTCTGATTTATTGGCCCCACCTGGTGATTCTGATCCAGTAGACCCTGGGTTGGGGAAATTAAATGTTTAAAAAGAAATCCAGATGCTCATGAAGAAGTTTGCTGAAGAAAGACATTATGAGAAACACTAACCTAGAGTATATAGCCCAGTAGTTCTCAAATTTCTTTATTTCAGAATCTTTTTTTTTTAATTATTGAGGACACCAAAGAGCTTTTGCCCATGTGAGTTATATCTGTCACTGTTTACTGAATTAGAAATAAATGCTGAGAAAAGTTTTAAGATATTACTCATTTAAAATAACAATAATAAACCAGTAAAGGTTTTATTCATTTAATAAATTCAACTAATGCATTAATTTGAAAAGCAGTAGCTTTTTAAACAAAACAAGTTAGAAGATTTGCACCTCTGATGCCTGGCTTAATAGAGGATTTCTGAATTTTCTCTAAACTTGATGAAATATGTTGTTTCTTTTGAAACATATGAAGGAGACTGGCCCCAAACAAATATTTAATTGGATAAAAGAAGAGTATTTCAGTAACCTTTTCATGTATTTGTAGATGTTGCTCTTTGATGCTACACTGAAGTGCAACAAGTGGTCATTTCTTAAAGGTTAGTTGCACTGTGAAACCTGAACCCATATCAGTAAACTTTTTGTACTCTATTACCTTATAGTACATTAGTCTGTACTGCACGTTGTGTGTCTCTTTACCCATGTGTGATTTATTATTTGTAAAATCTTATTTTTCAGTTATACAGAAATTCTAAATATTGATGTATTTTTATTATACATCAGTCAGTCATACCACATTAATTAATTTCACAACTGGTCTCATCAGAAAAGCCTTACCATATTGAGAAGCTGCCAAGTTTATGATAGTGGATAAAAATTTTCCACAATTGTAATTATTATGTGAAAGTTTGAACTTCATAGCTTGCAGCAAATACTGTAAGTTGTTTTCCTTGAAGAAACATACTCACTTAGTTTATTTTAAGAAAACAAGTGCCAAATACATAAATCTGGTAACCATAGCTTGTCAGTCATTCTTCGAAGTGGAAAAAAAAAAAAAAAAAAAAGGTATTCTGTGAAAATGGCGGCTAGCTCAGCTTGCAACTCCAAACCCCTACCTGTGCTTCTCCTGGAGGCAGTCACTGTACCTTAGTATGCAGGAGAGGTACTTTATTCATATTTTTCACTTTGTGACACAAATATTCAAGAGCTGTGTATTCACAGATTGACATTTAATAAAATTACTTTTTACTAGTATTTTAACTGTAAGTGTGTAGTGGTAAAGAATACAATAACTACTAGTATGTTTTGGTGGCACCATGTTGATCCGTCATTAAGGTGGCAGCAGTACTTCCCACCACTGCTTTAGGTGACGCTATGCCTCTGCACTGTGAATTTTGCAACTGTTTCTCAGTTATTTCCTCCCTCCTTAAGTGGCAGGATAGGATGGCTAGAGTGGGCTGGAGTTGGGTATTTCCTTTCCCCCAGGTCAGTCAGGCTCTTAACAAAATCCCATCAGGTTAGGAGGTCCTGGTTAACTAGTTTCTCCTGAGGCCTTGTTAAGAGTGCCCTGACCTGTTTGAAAATGGTTCCCTTTCCCCTCCTCCCTATAGGAAGTATAAAAGGATTTTTATTTACTGTGGGAACCTAGTCAGGGTAAAACTTACAAAACTGTGGGGGCGCTTCTATGACTGGGTCCTCCTGGAGTTCTGACTCTCAGACTTGTCCACACTAAGCCTCTAGCAATTCATCAATTACAGTTCAGGTTTTCCTACTCCAGCCTTTTCTGGTTCCCACTGCAGTTTCTGCTCTGAGTCTCTGCTCTGTGACTCCCTATGTTCACCTGTCTCTTCAGTTACGGGCCTGTGTCCTGATCTCTCTTTCAGAAACAAGAAGAGTTAATATTTCAGTCTGTTCAACTTTTTTCTTGTTGTTAGGGTGAGTGGTGACTTGCACGCTCCTTACATGTAGACCCAGAAAATGGAAGTTTCCCATCACTGCTTTTGTATCATCTGTGCAATATCAATAGAGTGAAAAAGGCAAATAACAACTTGGTATTATTTTGAAAATAGTTTTGACTTCACAGACCTGAAAGGAACTTGGAAACTCCCAGGGGTCTGCAGACTATACCCTGAGAACCTCTGATGTACCCCATCCAGTGTTCATCTCTGGAGGTTTTCAGGTTGAAGTTAATGGTGGTATTAACATGAAGAGAGCAACTAACATTTTTGTGCCACGTATTTTTTGAGTTTTACATAACACTTTATTCAAGCCTCATCAGAAGGTAAGGATGATAATAGGTACTATTATTACCTCCATTTTACAAGTGAAGGATGTGAGGTAGAAAGAGGTTAAAACGCTTGCTCAAGATCATAAAGCTGGTTAAGTGGCAAAGCAAGAATTGTCTTTCAGACCCTTTCCTGGAGGTGGAAGAAGCATGCATTGAGAGGAGGCCTCACCTGGGAACAGAAGCCCAGAGCATCTGACATTGTCCTCCAGCAGGAATAGCATAGGGAAAGTGACCAAGTTTATGCTTGCCTGGATAAACACTACCAGCCTGTCCCAACCATACTTAAGTTTTAGTTACCTTAGTGTAGGAAAAGCTGTTCTGAACAGCTTTTTGAACATCCATTTCTTTATTTTCATCATTTTTATTTTGTCTTAGTTTGGTCAAGTAAACTTAATCAGATCCATTGCTTTATAGCTTTCTTAGATGTCTACTTTGCTGATGATCTTTTACAATGAACTTAACTGAAAGTCACTGCTAACTCACTATGTAAAAAAAAAATAGGTACATTTATGTGTCTATTCAGTATAAACTAGAGAAGAAGCTTTGCTACTAGACATTAAAAGAAAAGATATGCCATATCAGAAGTTCTGTGTGACTCCAGAGAGTCAGAAATTTACTCACAAATATCAGAATATTAGAGTAAACCATGTATGTGCATCTGTTCTAGTCATTAGAGGAATCTATTCCACACATAAATGCCCATATCCCTTCCAAATATTTAACATTCATTCTGCAACTAAAATTGTTTGGTTTTCCATGTATTTTGATGTTTAAGGGTTTCTGTTTCATAAGGAGACTAGTAGGATTCAAATGAAACTACCATTTATTCAGTATCTATGTTATGCTCAGGCTAACTCCATCTGTTTTCCTCCTTCCCTATCTCATAATTCTTTTAAGACTACTCATATCTAGTGACTTCTACTATGACATTACTGACATGTCTTATTTTATGTGTTCTTTCCATCAGCCTTCAAAGGAAAAAACTGAAGCTCAGAGAAAGTTGAGGGACTGGCCTATGGTTACACAGTTTTAGCCTGAGTTGTAGTCCTAGATCTCTAAAGCCAAATCCAGAGAAATATGAGAACAGAACAAACAAGAAAAGTGCATAGTATTCTAAATACTAGGTATGCTCTAATCTGTTCAAACTGTAGAGTATAGTTAGGACAGGTTGTTAGCATTTACACAGGCAGGCTGCTTTGGTTTATCCAGGAATCCCTGTATCTTGAAGTAAGAAAGCACCTATGAGTTGACTAGAGCTAGCTGTCTCTCAGCAGCGGGAGGTTTTCTTTTCCTTCCAAACAGTAATGAATTATAGTTAGAATATGTATGAATGGTATAGAGAAAGCATGTGTTGCAGATGCTGCCATTCCCTTCTTTGTAATTTATTGTGGTTTTCTTTTCCATCGAACCCTGAGGTTGTTTCAATACTCTTCTCAACACAGGACTCCAAGTAGCACACTACCAATTGGTCACAGTTAACAGTTCAAGAGGAAAGCCATTTTCTTCTCTGGTTTAAAGTAAGTCTTCATCATTGTAAAGGACTCAAGAACTATTCTCACTTTCGGAGAGATTTACGTATTGAAAGATCACATTTGTGAGCTGTGTATGTTTAAGATTACATAGGTGCTCATTATCATAAAAGAAATAGTCTGACACTACTTAAGAGGTAACTCAGTACCTGTTCATACAGACGGTAAATTTTCCATTACCAAACAGCATCTGTGCCCTCTTATCAGAACTAAATGCAGCCACTTGCCACTTGTTTTTCTTCTCTGCCCTTCAGCAAGTCAAGGAAGGTGAGAGTCAGAGCTCTGTACCACCGGGATCCAAAGAAAATGAGTCATACACACCTGTGAGCTCCAGCCCAGACGTCCTTTCTCGCTCGCTCATCCGCCCTTGCCTGCATACTCAAAAAAGAAAAGGACAGAGTGAAGTCTTGGATGAGCTCCCCAGAAGAAATCCCTTAGCAATACTAACCGGACTCTTAATCAACTAGCAAATTCCCTCAGGCTTTTCAGAAAAGTTAGGCAAGGTCTGAAGATAAACCTCCAATAAAAATTAAGGTGATTATTCATTGCAGCACAATAGGAGAATCACCATCTCCTGGTAGGCAGCAGGGAATGGCGCAACCCAACAGCTGTGCCCTAACATTGAAGCTCTCCCACGGGTGCTTTCAAGCCTCAGTCAGGACAGTGATAAGGGAACTACAGTGGAAATGTGGAGCTTCTGATGGTTCAGGTGAGTCGGTCAAAACCAAAAAAAAAAAAAAAAAATCACACTTCAAAGTGTTGTCTGCATTAAGAAAAGCACAACAAAGGAGGAGAATGGAGAGGGCAGCTCCTCACCTCCAGCTCTATCATGGAGGCTCCTCTTATCATTCTGCTCCAGTCCCTGAGATTATGAGGAGGGAGTGAAAGCATCCACTAATCAGGGCAGTGTGGTGTGCTATTCACAAGCTCGTAACTGGCAGTAAAACAGAAAGGCCCGTGTCTGCTCTGCTGAGTAATTTCCACACTGAGGCCCTGAGCAGAGATGTCGTGTCATTTGTAACATCTGCCTTGGCATCCAGGAGCCAAAGTAAGCTAGTTAGGGAGTTTCACTGCTTCTTTCTCCCTCCTCTTATGACAAGTCTAAAGGACTCAGGGTTATTTATAAAGAATACTAGTCTGAGCTCTTTAGAGAGTTGTCAGTTTGATGCAGGTGAGACAGAAGAGTATATTGGAAGCTAGGGAGACACTCCAGCCTCTTTACCTAGAAAAGAGAGGCAAGTAGCATCGGTATATATGGAGAAACTCTCGAGTATCAAAGCAGAAACAGGAAGATTAGAGGGGGTCATCATAGCTCCACAGCGGGGAAGACGCAGACTACATGCTTCATTCGTTTTCTGGCGCTTCAGTTTCTTGGACAGCAAGAGTGAGTGATGTGAGACTCTGCCCCAGTAGTGATGGTAGGACCCAGTACTAACTGCTAACTGCAAGAGCGCTTGGGTTTAACTATGATCTTAACCTTTCATGGTTGTCCTAAATCCCAAGTCCTAGACCAGTGCTTCTCACTCTTGATGTGCATACAAATGACCTGGAGGTCTTCTAGGATGTGGGTTCTGATCCGAAAGCTGTGGGTGGGACTGTGTACAGCTCCCCGGTGACACCGATGCTGCTGGTCTGCAACCCCCAACCTTCCTCAGTAGCAAGGCACCATATAACACATTTATGGGCCTTAGCAGCACTTATTAAACAGCCTTCACTTTTTCTTCCCTTTATTACTGTGACTTCTTTAAAAGGAAGATAGAGTGGCCAAAGTGCAGTCATGGCATATAAACCACATCTTATGGACAGCAAGTCTCATTTCTCACATGGTTGGGAGAAACCAAGCTGTAAAAGGGGACCCCACCCAGGCCTGAACAGGTGTGGATGGCCACTTTCTGATGAGTTTGAGGGTAAGGTAAAGCTGTCTTGGGTGTTTGCCCAAGCTATACACCTGTGCAAGTGACTGCATATTTAGAGAGCTCAGAGACACTGGAAAGGAGAAATGTGGAAACTCATAACAGTTTGGCACTTATGAATTATGTCCAAGTAATATGAAGAATATCAAAGCCATTAGCCATTCTACCCCAAATTTAAAGTCCCAGGGACATTTCATTATAGTTTTTCTTGGCCTTGAACCACATCATGATTAGTAACTCTCAACTGATAAGTTTCTTTGATACAAAACCTTAAAATAGATACTATGGAACATGAGAAACATGAAGAAGACATAGACTATGACCTCAAGAAGCCTGCTGAAAGCTGGGGAATGGTGTTTCTAACGCACATTTTTTGTTTGACATATATCTGTTATTGTCCTACAGAATCTCCACAAGGCAGTTACTGCTTCAGCAATTCCTAAAAGACTAGCTACATATAACAGCCAGTGCTATACTGAAAGTTTGCTGCACCAGCGTTGCCAAACAATAATAATTTTAATCACATTTATACCAAATGATCCCACACTGAAATGGTTTTTAACTTTTCCATTGCCCTTTCTGTGTGTTAATCGTGGATGGTTTCTGCCTCACAGCTTCTCTGAAAATTTTATCAGTATTCCTCTTTCCATTTTACAGATGGGAGAACTGGGCAGAGAGAGGTTAAGTGACTGTCCAAAGTGAGAGCTGGAACCAGTAACTGTGCTTGGGCCCTCTCCCCTCATTCTTAACCACTGAGGCCTCCTGGCTCTGTCACCCCAACTTCCTGCACACACCAGGCCTGCCAACCACTATAACAGCCAGTGACAGCCGAGTCATTATGAGCTGCTATGTAGGGAAAAGAAAATATAAGCCAGATTTTCATCCTATGTAACTCTAGGGGAACTTTAAATTGCCAGATGTCAATCTGGAACCTTTCCTGAGTGCTAAGCTCATACACACAGATGGAAAACATGATTCCGTATGGAGGGTTGGGCTTTAAGGACACACTCAAGGCAGAGCTTCAGTCCAGAACACAGGAACAGCACCTGCTCTCTATGGCTTGAAAGTATCCCTTTGCTAATATGTCATTTAATCTTTCTAGACTCCAAATCTCATCTCTAGAAGGGGTTTATTTTCTCATTTGTGAGTCAGAGCATTGTGTTGGAAAGATAATAGGCTTTGTTAGTGTCAGACTTGGATTTGTATCTTGTCCCCACCTCTCATTAACTGTGTGTCATTGGACAAGCTATTGAAACTTGCTGGACCCCATTGTTCTCAGGTTTCAAAATTTAAAGCTTCCAGGAGCAGTTTTCACAATGATACTGTGAGGGTTAAATATGACAACATAACTGAAACATTGCTGATATATAACAGACACTCAGTGCATGCCCTATTTCTTTCATTCTTTGTTGATATTCATGAATAAAATATCTTGGAAATATTTGGTAAAGAGAAATAATGCTAATATATTAGTCCCATTTAATAAGCATTCACTCTGGGTCAAAAATGTATCAACAAGTTATCTCATAAGGAATAAAGGTAATTGAGATAAATTAACTGGAAAAATAGAATACTAAAAAGGGGTTAGTTAATTGTCCTCAAATAAATGAACTGTTTTCATTCAATAAATTATGGTTTCCTATTAGTTTTCACCTCTGCTGAAAGACACAGTGAAATGTGTTCAGAATCAAGTAATGCATAAGGAAAAAGCTCCTAATAATAATAATTAAAATCTAGGATATTTTTCTGAGAGAGAATGTCCAGAGGTTATGGAAAGACAGGTATATTCCCATTTTAGGCCAACAGAATCAATGAAAACCTGCAGTTATACTAACATTCCTAAAATACTGTATGACAAATATGGGGAATTGTTCAATTAACTAGAAAACTATTAATAAGAAAGGATTCACAGACACATCCTAATATTGAAGAGAAGAGATAAGAAGTATTATCTTGTAACTATCCTTTTGACCTTATGTCAAAAAAGGGATATTTATGTCTATAACTACCATCTTTACCTTAAATAAGTTACATGTTTAGTTCTCAGTCTCCTTATATGTAAGTGAAGTTTTTGAATTAACTTATTTTAGGATAATTTTAAGTAGTTTGTTTCTCTCTGATTTAAAATGTGTCTAGAATTACAAAATAAAAGGACTTTTCATACTTTTTTTAGAATCAGACATACTTTGCAAGATGAAGTATGTCTGTAATATAAATTTTCATCTATCTAAAAATGACCAAACTACTCTTCAGTCTGGAGGCAGGATGATGGATTTGAGGTCACAGTGCACACAGCACATTGCATCTATGCCTGCCACACAGATGTTCAATACAAGATTTTTTGAATAAAATAATGCACAATCAGATGATCTCAGATATTAGCTCTACAATCTGCTCAGCATTTATTCAGCACACCTACTCTGTGGCAGGCTGGATATCTATTATTTGCAGTGGTATTTGGGTATGACATGAGCACCAAATTTAATTCTTTAAGAGTGCCTCCACTCAATTTAGAATTTTCCCAATACTCTCAAAAGCAAATGAAATCAGGTGAGTTCTGCATTATAGAGTAAAAGCTGCAAAGGACAGCTTGCTGACCTTGGTCTGAAAGTTTGCCTCTTCACTGACTGATACTCTCAGGGAGGAGAGTTGAGATGAGTGAGAGGATTCATAACATTCTGAGGGTGAAGAATCTTCTCTTAGCCTTTAGGGAATGGAGTGGTGGGATAGTAAAGCAAGTCACATTATCTGTTTTAATTTGGGGAGAAAAATGTGTTTTCTGGATAATCAGTAAATTGTTAATAACTCTCCCTACCCTGAAAAAGGTGAAATGGACAAGGATGAACAGGAAAGATGTCTGCAGGTAGGTTTTCATGGCGATTTGACATTGGACTGATTTTCAAATGCTTTGACTCAGAGGACTCAGAAAGTAAAGGCAAGGAACAAGTAGGTGTATAGAGTGTCATTTTGGTGGGTGAGTGAGTCATACCATAGGTTTCTTTCCTGCAAATGGTATTGTCACAGAGTCTGCTTAAGTTATTTGATCCAAGCTTTAAAAAGGAACATAGCGAATCTTCCTTTCAGAAAGGAGACCCTAAGGAGTTTAACAGAAATTATGGTTTCTTTTCGTCAACAGTGCTACGAGCCTTACTGCCACCAGCACTAATTACTGTAGCTCACAAGTCCTATACGCCTTCTTCAATTTAAGCCTTCAAGAACACTCAAAGCCAAACAGTGGAAATCCAACACTGATGTGGGCTTTTTGCTCTCATTTTTAAATGCATTATGTAAGAGGGAGAATCCTTATCTAGAACTACAGGTTTAAACACACCATAGGTCTTAAATTAGACCTCTCTTTGAAGCTTACTTACAGAAAGGTAGATAGGAACACAGATAGAGCTGAAAGTCAGATTCTGGCGCCCATGCTGCAGTGCCTTTTATGTGAGAGGGTTAGAAACAGATGAACAAAAATCAAAAGACCATAGACACTAAACAGCTATGTTTATTCGGGGAAGAAACGTCCATTGTTGAGAACGTTCCCTTGAGATTTATTTCCAGGAATTATGTCCATATGAGAAGTGAGATTAACTCTTCCTGGGAGAAAAATACTTCCTCTTGTGAGAGAAATTAAGTCTTTTAATGCCAATGCTGTTGAAAGTAGGATTGTAGCAAATGCTAAACGAACTGTCCTTCATCTGAAATTTGCAGTGATTTTCTTTCCTCTAGGACAGCATATCCCTCTCTCCATATAATTCTTGTGCTTACCACATGCTGTACTCACCATCTCTTTACTGGCCTGCTCTTTCTCTTACTTATTATTTATTTTAACTTCATTATATAATAGAGGGCCTGATTTAGAAAAGATGTCCAATATATACGTGTTGAATAGATACTTTGCTGCTTTTCATTTAAAAAATTCATTTTAACTCTTAAGATGACAAAGTATTACAGAGTTTAGAATGCAGAGGGACTAAATCATCCATAACCTTACCACTCAAGCCAGCAAATATTATTTTGGGAAATGAATACTTTTTGGAGGAAACACAAATCTAAAATTAAATGTCATTTTATATCTTTAGGTAGAAAACATAAAATCATACTCAGAGTATTCTTAAAAATATATTTCCTATATTTAAATTTCCTTAAAAGCCATAGTACTTCATCAAGATGTCTTAAGTGGGTGAAGATGATCTCATTTAGCAGATGAGGAGGAAAAAAGAAAGCTTCATACAGCTATTTCAATGACAAAGAATGGATTAGATTTAAAATGATCCTTCCAGTTCAGGCTCAAATGGTGGTGACATACTTTTGCTACATGGGCCGGGAATGGGTTTGGAATTGTTTCTTGTATCAAAAGGTTGTACTGAAAATTGCTTTGAAAATATTTTCTAAATTGTAGGCGTGATGAAAATTCTTTGAGGAATGTGTCTCTCTCTTTTTTTTTATCAGACTTCAATTTTCCAAGGTGAATATAAGAACAAAGAATATCCAAGCAACTCCTAGATTATTAAGAGTTGAAATTCATACCCATGTCATTTTCTCTATATTGGCAGGTAAGACCACAGGGCTCCGTTTTATGGAGAACCTTTCATGGGCAGTATGGGCAAATGTAATTTGACTTTTCATTTTTCTTAACTTAGAACCCATATAAAAATAGCGGATATTATAAAGCCAGTAGTAACCTAGGTATTTTAAAACAAGATTTTTCTGTTCTTGTACTTATGAATGAAAACAAGATGTAATCTCCAAAATGAATTTTTAATGTACCATTTGCCCATAACATTGTGGTTACTATCAACAAAACAGTTAAATAGATTTGATTTCTATCATCCTGGAGTTTGGTAAAGACACAAAGGTCGGCTTAGGATTCAAAATAACCCTTTTCTTTTCACAGATCAGATGATTGAATCTCTTGGTGCCTACTGGTGTTGGAGTATATAGGGTGATCTCAAACCAACACAGCATGATTAACCCAAAAAGGGTCAGAGGAAGGAAATATTTTTTCTTCCCTTAAATATTTGATAAAAACTGTTTCTCTATATTGCTCATGCAAATTTATTCAAAGTGAAAAAAAAATTTAGCTAACCCATTTTAGGTAGGTTGAAAGGAAGTTGAGAGTAGGTCATTAACTGGTCTGAGAAAATTTTCAGAGCCAGACTTACTTTTCACCAGATCTCTTTTCAGAGTAGTCCTTTGTCTTAATAATGCTAGTACCCACACTCTGAGAAAACCACTCTATAGTCAGACAAGAGAGACTGGTCATTGAAACCAATTCCTCAAATCATGGAATCAATGAGACTTAATAACAAACTGGATGTGGTTGATGAGTAAAAGGAGGATTTTAGGATAAAGTTCAGATTTCTCGCTTGGGAACAGGATATAAAAGGTAGATTTGATCATGAATTCCATTTTAGATGGATTAAATTTGAGATGTCTATGAAACATCCAGTTAGAGAACTCTATTCAGGATATATTATATGTGGGTCCAGAATTCAAGAATGAGGTCTAGTCCTGAAATAGATAATTATGAGTTATCAGCATATAACCTAAACTGAAGAGTGTTAAATGTGATTAAATGTGATGGGTCCAGAAGAGGCACTTTAGTTGAAGGAAGAGAGGGTAGGTACAGAACATTAGACTCCCACTGTGAAGGTTATCAACAACACTTTAGAGGTTGTTGCTGGAGTGGTTCTATGGTCTCCATGCATCATTCTCACAACTTAGGCACAGGCATCAGATCTCTTTTCTGAGTGGAGCAGAAATCTGAGGCAAAAGCTTCAGGAAGGTGATCCCCATCCCCTAAAAATCACTTTGAAGTTCAAGCCAAGCCTACCAATAAACTGAGGTTCTAGTCTTCATGTCATCCCCAGGAAATATTCCCCTGAGTCAGGTGTCCCTAGGCTGGGAGCTGAACGATGAAGATTATGGGTAGGTTGAGAGGGTAGCGAATAGCTCACCTTTTCTATATGAATGAAGCATCTTGTTTTGACCATTTACAAGGCTAAGATTATAATTAGGTAGACTGACTCTGTCCCAAACCTCAGTCTCAAGGGCAGCCTTTTTTTTTTTTTTTAATCATTCTAACACTATTCCTTTAAATCTAGCCCAGCTTTTAGTCTACAGGGGTATCTATTTAAAAAAAAATACATATACCTGGGAAATGCCACACTTTAAGAACTTATCATGAATTACCTGGATGTTGTTATAGTGGCAAAAGTATTGGATTTAAAGTCAGAACATCTCACTTTAATTTTCTATCCTACCATTTATTAGATTTAGCACTTGGATAAGTCATTTTCCTTTTCTAGGCCTCTATGCCTAAGCTTATAATAAGTGATAGGGTTAGATGAGATAATCTCTAAGATTTCTTCTCTAAATATTTCTGGATGGGATTTAGTTAATAGACAGATACAAGAAAATATTTATTCATATACTAACTCAGTTGTTCAGTTATTTATTCAATGGACATATACTAAACACACATTAGGTGCTCCAGGGATGCACAAAATAAGGAGCTCAGAGACTAGTGGAACTGAGATGTATATTTTTCCCTAGGTGAAGATGTATTTTCTCAAGAACAAATTCTTCAGGTTGTAGGTCCTTTTTTTATGAGTCAGGCTTGGCTTATGGGGTTGGAGGTTGCTGGAGAGGAGGAAAAACATTTATTGTCTAAAGTGATATCCTGAGAAACTAATCTTGAAACTGTAGATGCTGAGGGTCACAACATAACCACACTTTGGGGGACTTTTAACAAAGAGTAGTGCCAATAGATTGCAATTAAATAGACATCCTGGTAACAGAATGACCTAAAATAGCAAGACTTTACCTCTTAAGGTGGAGGCAGAAGATAGAAACTCAAAGGTACAAAAGAAGGATAACCATGTGGTTCTGGGGTCTTTCAGTGGGTGTGGAGCCATGTCTCGCTATATGTGTCTAATGTGCATGGATCTGTCTAGTTGATATGATTTCACATAGTAGCTGTGAGCCTGTATGTACCTGCTGGAGCATTCCTACTCTTTCCCAGACTCTTTCTTCTCCACTGTCTAAGTCAAGTTTCTGTGAGTTATGGGGGCAACTTTACTTATTTTGGGAAAAAATAAGATACAGGGGAGAAGAAAAGTTGCTAAAGATCAGCTTTTTAAGCCAAAATGATCTGACTGGGAGGTTAAGCTTGCTTTCTAGTGGCATTATTTATCTGTTCTCATATACTTGTTTCTTGCTGTTCTTGATTCCCACCTTTCTCTTTTGGTAACAGAAGTCTGCTTTTCTTTCAGGGATCTATGCCTTCACCATTCCACATGGTCCTGATAGCTATGCCCTCCTCAACTTCATCCTCAGCCAGTGAGTGAGCCCATGACTTATGTTAAGCCAATTAGACTATATTTTCTTGGCATTTAGAAGTATCAGAGAGGAATGGCACATGCACAGCTGATGCAGAGTCATAGCCATTGCAAACCCCAGTGAGAATGCCCTTCATTTGGCTACACTGGAGCAACTTTGGATCCCACTTTTCTCCCCATCAATTTTTCTCTTCAATTCTCTTATCTGCCCAATATTCTCTCAATCAATTCCTCATCTGCTTATGCTAGACAGTCTAGGTTTCTCATATTCACATTGTTATGGATTGACTGTTTCTGTTCTCTGAAAATTCATATTTTAAAATTCTAGCCTCCAATGGGATGGTATTAGGAGGTGGGGCCTTTGGCAGATGATTGAGTCATGAGGGTGGAACCTTCATGAATAGGATTAGTGCCCTTATAAAAGAGACCCTCAAAGGCTCTCTGGCCTCTTTCCACCCTGTGAGGATACAGTGACAAGTGTCCAAATCAGAAGAGGGCTCTCATCAGAGCCTGATCATGCTGGCACCCTAATCTCAGACTTCCAACATTTAGCACTGGGGAAAAGAAAATTCTGTTGGTAATAAGCCACCAGTCTATGGCACTTTGTTAAGGCAGCCCAAACTGACAGAGACACATATTAAGCAGATAAAGCCTCCTCAATACTGAGTGCAGTGAGGCTTCCTACTCAGAGGAGGGTTAGGAAATACATTTGAGATAGACTTGGAAGACACAGTAAATGATCCTGGATCTTCCTCTTCAACTGTGCATAAGAAGGAACAATGAAATTCTGATTGAGGGTTTTTTAATTGAAACCTTATTTGTGACATCTCTGCTCTAAAGAGATTGGTCCTGAAAACAGAAACCCCTCTTAACAATAGAAGGGCTTCTTTGGGGACTTTGACATGCCCCTGCTTGTGTCCAGGAGCTACTGCAAGCAAATTGATTTCATTTGCCCCAGCCTTTCTGTCTTTTCTACTAGCTAAAGTGGAACTTCTAGAAGTTTCCCTCAGCTTCTGTTTTGATTCTTGAACAAAGGGATTCCATTGTCATCTACTCTCTTCAGCCTTGTCTACAAGTCATTTGTTATATTACAGCATTTCCTGAAATTTAGCAAATTCTTGAAAAGAAAGATTTAATCTTCTCAGGAGAAGCAGGAGAAGATTTATGGACGCCTATTCTTAACATGTCAAAATGTGGCTTGGCTGCTAAATTTACTGGGACCGCCTACACAGCTGAGGATTTCTGTGACTCTGCTGGAAATAATGGCTTTAGGAGGTAACCAAACAGCATTAGAGAAAAATATTTGAGAGTACAGATTTTTAGGTTGCAGAAGGATTTCTCATTTTGTAAAAGAACATTACATTTTTAGGAGCTCATTAAGTTGTTTTCCCTTATGTTTGACCCCAAATTAGAGTTTGGATTTCTTAATTTTCTCTTCTAAAACTGCCTGCAAGATATTGAGTAACTTGAGTTTCCAAGTCTTCAATGCCACACAAAATGAAAGCATTAATTCTTAAGTATTATTATGGAATAAGTTGAATTTTATTAGGTTGCCTTTTGTAATCCTCATTTTTTTCAGTGCTTAATCATTACAGGTAATTTAAAAATAAATACTTGTACAAGTGAACCAGTAGAAATATTTCACTGTCATTGAACAGAAAGGTAAAAGCCTAATTTCTGTATGTATTGAACATTCTTCTGTGGTAGTAGTTTCCTCACTCTTTCAGTATCTTTATTTTCTTTATTGAACATCCACAATTTCTCCCTATATACACTGACCTTTTTTTCCTCCCATTTCATAGAAGAAAATGGTGCTCTGTTATACAAATGTGCTCCGTATTTCCTTTGAAACTGTATTCAGTCAGTCCCTGCAGAAAGAATAGGTAATGAAATTCTATCTCTCAAGTGTGTGTAGACATATCAATCACTTTAAGTGGAAACAATCATTCCTCTGCCATTTGGAGCCAACATCTTTGAACACAGAGCAGTACTGTTGCTTTCTGTTACTAAAAATAGTTTTTCCATATAATGCCTAGGTTTACATTCCGTCCGCATGTTGCAGAGGTCAAGAAAAGCAGATTTCCTGATAACATTTGATTTGAGCAGAGGGAGTGATAAAAGGTGCATTCTGTAATCTGGATGTAGAGCAGACTGAAGGTGTGGAGTCCAGTGGAGCAGCCCTGTGCTGCCCCCTCCCACGATTCCCAGATCTTTGCACAACCTTGGTCAGGAAGTACAGACAGTTGTTGCTCTTTTCCATGCCTTTGACACCTAGCCCTCCCTACATGAACATCCCTTTCACAATCCAGCATTCTTTCTCCCTCCTACTTAAGCAAAAAAGATTTTGGATTTGTGCTGCTGCCTTTTCCCTCCAGAATCATCATACATGTGAAGCTTTTGTCTTGGTTTCAGTATTTTAGGAAGCTGACACCAGAAGACACAGGAGATAAGGCATTTGACCTCTTTTACTGCAGCTGTTCCCATCCTTCATGCCTGCTATACCTGCCATAGACCTTAAAACCCGCGTGTGTTTAAAATGCTGCTGGCCAAAGACATGGTGCTGATCAACGGGAGAAATCTCATGTTAGCACAGGCCTTGTAGTTACAGCAGAGGCGCTGCTGTCTCTACCCAAGGCACGGTTGCTGTGAAGCAGAGAGGCTCTCGCTCCCAATTCCCAGATACAAAGCAGTATTGATGCAGAAATATTAAAAAAGAAAATTAATAATTTATTTCAAAAATTCATTTGCAGCTGCACTTCAGTGAATTAATTACTTTTTGTCTTTCCCTTCTTATTCATTCCTCTCTCTTGCTAATGATCAAGTGAGAATTATGAAGAGGAAGTAAGTGAGGTTGGAAGAGGTGGGAGTCCAGTGCTGTTAGAGCAGAAGGCACAAAGGAGAACGTGCTTGAATGTGGGTGCCTTAAGGAACCTGAGAAGTGAAAAGAGATAGGTTAAACTTAACCCCATCTTTTCTACCCCCAAGGCAATAGGAAACCATTTTACCATGTTATAAGTTCTACTTAGTATTTTAGAAGAGGGGAAAATTAAAATCCAGCAAGCCAAAGTCTCAAGTTATTAAAAAGATTAATCTGTTGTTTTCACTACATCTTCTATGCAACTCACTTCCCTGTATGCTCATGAAAATAGTATGGCCACCCAGACAAAGTGATCGTATAATCGTGCTTAAGTGTTAATGGAGCTTGTGCACTGACTTCCAGGAGGGGTAGGGTAGACGCAGCAGTTTTCGCATAACACTTGCTTATCACCACTCGCCAGATGACACTAAGGTAACATCATGGCAAGGTTCAAATCCATGGCCATTTTAGTCGTTTTCTAAGCTAGAATAGAAAAATCAGAGAATTTTTATTTACCAAATCTCAGACTGAGGCAAGCAGATACTTTCTTCCATGTTTAAAACCTTCATGGAACAGGAAGATAGTTTCCATCATGCCTAGTCCAAGCTACCCTTTAAAGCAAGCAAAAAGATGTGCTTTTTTAGTATACCTTATTCTAAGTAGCCATTTAATGGGAGAAAAAAACCTTTGTACTAATGAGATTTTGAAAATGAATGTAAAGGCAAACGCTGAATTTTCTCTCATAATCGTATTGCTCTGGCATAGGATCCGTAGCCATTTGAGCACCAAATGATCCCCTCTGGGATAAACAATTTCCATGGGTGCAATCGAGTGTTCTGGTATGTGTTATCAGCAGAATGGGGAATAAAATTAAGGAATAACATGGAGAGAGTTCAGTGTCTAAATTTGTCCAAAAGATCAGAGACTGGAAAAGGAAAAGAAGTACAGAAAGGGAGGAAGACTTCAAGGGCCAACGTCAGTGACATGAAAGGCAGATGTTCTTCTGGTCTGGTCAGTGCATGCTGTCACCACCCGAGCCTGTTGACTCCTCTCTGAAAAGTTGTCCAGCTTGCATCATAACGCTGTGCCCAGGCTATTACAGTCATTTGCCACCGCTTTCCCATGGCCTAGCATGATCAGGAGCCCATTAGCTAATTCCACGTTTGTTTTCTAGAGGTTGGAATGGGACATCACCATCTAAACAGTGGGTGTTTTGTGTAGTCTCTCTTCCGAGAAAGGAGACAATGGCTTTATGACTTTGTGTCTCCCAGTAACACAGGTTGTGGGAACATAGCTCAGCATACCATTACGGCTATTTCCTTAACTTTCTGGTGTGCCTAACAGATAACCAAAATAACCCATCCCAAGGGTCTTGGTAGAAAAGTTTTCCTCTCCTACCACTGAAAACCTTCAGATCAAATGAATGTATAATTACACCATTATTTGTTTATGTAACTGTTATAACTTAAAGCAACCTAAAGGACGGGGACATACTCAGTATCATTAAGCCACAAATAACCTCCATGCACTAAATATCCTGATAGATTTCCACTGGCAATGAATATGCACTTACAGTTCTGTCTTCCCTAGACATTCTTTATTTGAAAATTTATCAAAAACAATTCATCATATCAGACAATAAGAAACTGAAAATCTGTACTTAAGATATACCTTTATCATTTCAAACTAACATAGAATAGCATTTGATAAAGTGATAAAAAATGTTTTGTCTATCTGTTTCATGTTATGTATGTTAAAGTGGTGTTAAATGGAGTAATCAATCAAAAACTTCCCCCAGCATCTCCTGGCAAGTGATTGTGCCAGCAGCTGGAAATTTGGTAGACATCTTTCCTTCCTAATTCTTTCAGCAGGAACATTTAGAACACTATGATGGTTGGCATTAAGGAATCTTGCGCTTATGAAAAACTAACCTGATTCTGCTTGATGCATTCAAAGTTCATCTCCTGCCAGACTCTTCGCGTGCTCTGAAAGCTCCTGGAGACTTTTGACTACCTAGTACTGCCCCCATGTGGGCCAAGAGTGTCACTATTACAGGGAGCTACCTGCTTTCCATTTTTGACATTTGCAGGAGGAAGTAAAAACCATTTTTAATAGTTCTTTCCTATACATTGATCTAAATTTTCAACTGAAATAGAACCTTTTTCCAATCTCTGAATTAGTCAGAAAAATATACCAGGCTCGTATGCTTGGAAATAAAGAACAGAGCGAAGGAGATAGGAAAATCTAGGCCAGTCTTCTCTCTCACCTGGGATTGTTGTTTTTCTCTGCCCAGAAGGTCAAATCTCAGCTGAATCAGTATGCAGATCACATACACAGCAACCACAGTTCCAGACTAGGGAATGTGCTAATTGGCTCACCCGCCCAAAGAACCAGGGTACCAGGCGTCTGACACACACAGCCTCTGAGGGAAGCAGGACTTAATGCAGGACAAAATGTTCTTGCTACTCTGCACTGTCGCCTAGCCTTGCTTCTAGCAAGCAGTCTGGCTATACACAGTGGTGACTGGAGCACTTTGAAAATTATTTCCCTCTTTATAGACTAATATGTACACTTGGGATATTAGAATGCAATCTAATTCAAAAGAAAGTAAAATTAAAGCCAGTGCACTCCTTTGCTTCAGCCTTCTTTCCTCATTCATTTCTCCTGTAGTGTTCCAAATAGTGCTTTAAACAGTGTAATGCATTCAAAAGGTAGGTCAGAAACTTGACATCTGTGGTGTTAACACCCGTTAAATCTTCTTAACTCTGAGAATATGGTTAAAGCTATAGTCCCCTACCAGACAATATAGTACAAGAAACAACTCCGTTGGTTACTGCATATAATTCCCTCCCTCCCCTGTTTGTCTCATGATTCCAATCACAAACTGTTCAACTGTTCTCTGAGATTGTATATGGGAGAGAGAGAGTACATTAGAGAAGGAGCATAGAATTTCTTGAGGGACAGTGCCTGCCCGGTTCCAGGAAGCCATAATACCCTTGGAGCTCTCTGAATTGGAAACTAGCTTCCTGAATCTTATGGCGTCCTTGGAGCTGATGCAATAGGAACAGGAACAAACCACAACCATCAGTTGTTGATTAACTCTGATAACTTACCCTGGCTAATGAGGTGGAGGTTTTTCATGCTTCCACTGCCTAATGGCGCTCATTAGACGTACACTTATTAAATATTCAGATAATTGTGGTAGTCATAGTAGTGGTAATGATGGCCACATGATGACATGATGAAGAAGAAAGCCTCCTTGAACAGAAAAGGTTTCATTTTGCCAAAGTAAGTCTTAGAGTAAGCTGTGAACCACGTGCAGACAACATAAAGACGATTTAGTTGTCCCTTTGCTTTATAATGTTTTTAGTAAACTGAGTAATCATCTAGAATCCCACTTCCTGGGATCACCTAGATACATAAAAATACAACCAATTTCCAGACAACATAGATAACTTTCTCTTGATGTGGGTTTGTCTTTGACCTGAAACTAGCAAAGAAAACCTGTGTCTCAGCATTGTAATTTACGTTCTGCTTCAGTTCCTTATTTATGATAGATTTTAGGTCAAATACCCTTGTGGAGCCAACTACCTTGTATTAAAGAGAGCCTTCAGCCTCAACTGAATAAGACTTTTTTCCTAAACAGATCTGCTGCTGAAAAATTTTTCTTGCTAGTATTTTTCAACTTTTATGTTTGTCAGAGTCTTCAAGTTTGGGGCAGAATGAGATGTGATGATGACAGAAAATTCAAGAAAATTTCTATTTTGTAAGACTCAAAAGCATTTGATAAGAATATGAATTGTCAGTTTTGCTCATCACTCAGTTCTAAAAATCTATACTCAAAACCTTTCATGTCTGTCTTATCCCTCACTAGTATCAAACATAAAAAAATCAAAATAAACTTCTGATAAAAATCAGGTTTCAGAATTTTACCATGGGTTTCTTTTCTGCTTGATTCTTTTTGATCAGCACCAGGTACACCAGAAACAAACAAGTTTCTCCCAAATCCCATTTTGTCTCAGCAGTGCTCCTAGCAGGGAAAAAAAAAAGACATATGGAAATGATGCTAAGATATTTTTCTGTCATCTCTTTTAACAAGTTCATAAAAGCAGTACCCAGTTTGGCCTTATGAGTTTTCGAAATTGAAAATAAGATAGATAATACAATAAGACCCAGCTTTTGAATTTGTGGTGATCATTCTCTTGCATTAGGAAAATTTACATCCCTGACAGTTCAGTAGCACTATTTTCTCCTTTCTCTTAAGTTGAATGTAAGTCTAATGGGCTCATTTAAGCTTGTAATGAACAGCTTAGGAGGTTTTACTCTCGGGTTCCCAATCCTGGTAGGTGACAATAGCTTGTTTGCATTTGCCTTATGTGCTGGTTGCTGCATGGTAGTGAAATGCAATCCTTTGCTGCCTATACAATTATTATGATGCTTCTGCAACATGATGTGCTCACTGAGATTAGTTTACCTTTTTGCTGCCCCAGGCTTGCAACCTGGTGGTATTTGAATGTACCTGTTCCAAAGAAAGCATTGGTCTTATGACAGCTTTGTGATGTGGAATGAGCTGAAAGCAGGCTCAACTGACCTGATTATAACAGCATCCCTGAGTCTGGAGGTTCTTCTGGCTACTGATGATTGCTTTTCTCATGTTTGGAAAAGGTTACAACATGGCTTTAAAAATAAAAAAGAGAGAGAGAGGGAGAGAGAGATCTTTTCATAGTTCAGATAAGTTTTCTCTGAACTACAGGAACTTGTTAGATATATTTTGTTTATTTATTTATTTTGTCCTGAGCAATAGAGCTAAGGATAGCAAACTACCAGGAACATACTTATGATAGTTGACTATTCATAGAGTTCCAGCCAGTATTGTTGATGGAAGAGCAACAGTGGTACTTCCAAAATTTCTATTTTGTAGTGAATTATAGGTGGCAATCTGATCAAGAGAGATAGCAGAGGAATTGTGATCCTACTGTTTTAACAGTATGATTGTATGTCTATGAGGGGTTAACATTAGATGGTCTAAATGAGATAATGGACAGTTGCAAAAGTCTCACAATCTTACTTACCCCTTGTCACTCTAAAATCCACTGCTAGTTTGGTGACCACTTCAGAAGTTTATTGTTTACTTATTTTTGTATTTCATGACATGTAATATTTCGAGTAACATAAACAAAAGTTCAAGAAAGGACTATTCATTTAAAAGAGAAACATACTAAGCAAGTGTGGATCAAAGTAAACAAACCAAACAAAATGTTTTTTTTGTACTAGTGGCTTTTGCTCCAGTTTCCTCCATGAGATCTAAATTAGGCCTATTAAGTCTAATTCCCAAAGAAGCTTTCATTATCTGGGTCCATCCACCAAAATGGATTGCCTTTGATATTGGACCCAGAAAGTGGTAAGCATGTTGAGCAAATTTGCTACAGATATGCCAGCTACTGCTGATATAGGAGTAGAAATATTGCATATGATTTTTTGAAACGAAGAACAAACTAAAAACTAGCTACTGACTACATGAATCTCTCGTCACTGCTGAGGTGCCATGAGGCCCCAAATTCTTCCTTACAAAGCCACCTACCAAATAGAAGGGGAAAAAAAGGATAACAGTTCCAGTGTTCAGAAAAAGAAATCAAGAGCTGACTCTGATGCTTTCCTTAGGTTCTCTCCAGAGCTCTACGGAGAATATTCTGTGCTGGTTAATTGTTCCTAACCAACTGAATGAAAGATAGAGCAAAAATAAGAACAACCCCTTGCTGTATATTTAGTATATGCTCAATTCTTCTCCAAGATAGAGGACACCCAGGAGAATTTTAGAAAAGGTCTTTCTAGACTTTTCTCCCACTTACTACCCAGTTCTCCCACTTGCTCTTTTATTAGAATGATTTTAATACCTTCCCTGAAAATGTATGCAGCATAGTAATCTGATAATAATGGTATAATCAGCATAATAACCTTTAATATTCACTATAGTTCAACCTTCGCCAAGTTCTAGCCATGCTGAAACTAGATTGAATGAGTAGAACAGCCCCATCTAGATCACACTACGTAGAGAACCACCACCATGAGTGTGCAGTAACACTTTGAAAGCTGGTGCTTTGAACATGGTAAGAATTGAGTTCCATGATGCACACCAGCAATCCCATATCTTGTCTCTCTCAACTTGCTGAGTTATAGTTGTCTTCTGACTCTATCTATCCAAATAAGACAGCCCAATATTAATTACAAGTAAAACCATGCTTCAAACAGTGCCTTAGAATGGACACTTGCAGAGATTTGACAAAACACAGTGCTTGCATTTTAAAATTTATTATGTCCCCTCCTTGCTCAAGGAAAACACAATGTCCTACACCTAACATGTCTGACAGACCCTGCAATACTACCAAGCAACTGTGGTTCATCTCTTTGTCCTTCAATTTTTCAGAAAAGTCATTCATCCATAAGCTGGATTTACTCATTCCTGCTTCTTTCCATATTGCTTGGATAAGTGAAGACAATGGTCTTAGCAGCAAATTAATGTTAGTTCTCCCACGAACAAATTCTGAGAGAAACTGAACAAGAGAAAAATACTCATAAACAAAAGTCACATCTTAGGCCGGTGGGCTATCCACTTACCTTTTTAGCTGGCATAAATCTGGGGAATATTTTTCCTTATGTAGCTGAGACTACTAAATTATAACCATCCTGAAGGTATCAGCTATATTCTGTGCAACTCTGTAATCCCCAGATTACAGAATAGCTGACTAGTAATAGGTGCTCAGTAAATATCTGCTTAAAAATTAAATTAATGAGCCAATGGATTCCTTGTTTTATCTGTTACCGTAATACCATGATTTGCTGAAGAATGCAGAATTTAGCAATTAGTCACATCTACTGAGATACGTAACAAGGTATATATACCAGCTCCCACCACTGAATTGGAAAAGGTTAACTTATTATTATTTTCTTTTTTTGCTCTAGACCTATTTAACAGGGCTACCCATTCACAAATCTCAGCAGAAGTTCAAAGGTTACTTATGAAACAAACAATTCTATACCCCCAAGCCTTGGAGAATGGAACAGCAACTAGATGTTTGACCAAGGAAAATTTTCCATATACTAATATACTACCCAGGCATCTGCCCAAGTGGACCCCTTGATTTCATGAGATTGGCCAGTTATACTGTCTTTAGAACTTGAATGGGATAAGAAAAAAGTACTTCCCAGTCAAAAAAGGAAATGATAGTGAGGAACAGACAGTGATAAGGATAGTGATGGGGGGAAAGGGCTGGGGTAGCTAAAACTTCATTCATGGTAGATCAGTGTGAGAAGAGCCCCCCAGATTCCTGCCCCTGAGATCTTAAAGGACTTTGGGTCCAGAAGCACCTTGAGGATCAAATCTATTTCTTAGATATCATGTACTTAGATGTCTGTGAGGGTCCATTACTTCAGCCACTCCAGATAGGTTCTTAAACTGCCCTTCTTTGTAGCTGACTTGAGTAGTACTTTATTCCTCATAATCTAATAATCCTAATGAGAGGCTTTCCAAGTATTTTTACATTTGTGAGTAAGTTAAAGTTTTAACCAGCCCCCTTCTCTCAAAGAATGATGAAAGAAGATGGAGAAACAAAGAAAGAAGGATGTTAGAAAGCAGGGAAGGTTCTACTACTCTTCTAGGACAGACATGCCCAGACCGGTAACTGCAAGGTTCCATCTGCTTATTGATTATGTGTCATAATAAGCATCAATTTTCTACATGTCTGAGATGAGCTGTATAAACTAGGAAGTTATGAAAAAGCCAGGAGACATGATAAACCTAGGATAAGCTGTGAGGGTAATCAGTGGTTCTTAATCTTTAACGTCCATAAAAATAATCTGGGGATAGTGCTAATAATGTAAATTCTGATTTCATAGGTGTAAGTTGGGCCGAAGATTTTGCTTTCTTACAAGCTTCCATGCAGTGGTAATGCTGGTAATCTGTTGGTCACATTTTGAGTAACAAGGACATAAAGTGAGGAGACCCTTCCTGCAGCTACACAACCATTTTCATCTATTTTTTGCAGGATGGTGAAAAAAAAAATGACCATTAAAAGCAAACCAGTTTACCTTTCTGACCTGTGTGGCTTTGAGGAACTCATTTAGCCCATCAAGGCTTTAGTTTCCTCATTTATAAAACAATGATGATAATACTTACCTTACAGGATTATTCTGAAAATTAAATGATGTAACATATGTAAATTTCACAGCAGCTCCAGAGCAAATGATATTTTTAAAATTAATTTACTGTGTTAATCAAAAAGCATTTTGAACAATATGCAGTTTCCAATAATAAGTGCTAGAGAGGGAGAAATACATGATCTCTGACCTCAAGGGTTTACAAACCAATAAGAATAAAAAACAAAATGTGTATAAGTTGCTATAATGTAATGTAATATAAAATAATAAATGCCATCAGAGGTGAAAACAAAACACTTTGGAGTTTAAAGAAGGAAAGGTTGACTGAGGAATGGAGGGAGGAGAAAAAGGTGGAGAAATCTGGGAGGTTTCAACAAAGAGGTTGCATTTAAACTAAATCTTAAAGGATAAGTAAGAGTTCACCGGGCAGGAAAGATGGAGATTGTCATTTGAAGCAGAAGAAAAAGCTGTAGAAACCATGATATTGTGAGAAATGGTGGCCTTTTAATTGTGTCCCCAGAATTCCAATGTAGCTGGAGCATTGGGAGAAGAGGAGGAAGATGAAGCTAGCTGCACCTAGAAGGTAAAGGTCTCATATGCCATGCAGAGTTCCTGGGACAGACGGCATCTCCCCTTACAGATCTCATCACACCTTATCATAATTTTATATTAGCTTAAGCACAATTCTGCACCCCTACTACAAATAGTCTGTAACAAGTACTCAGTGAATTCTTGTGGACAGAATAAATGTATAAATGTTGCAGGGAGAGAGTTTCTTGCAGTAGGATAAAAGGCCTTAAATAATATTCCATAGATAGATACCAGACTCAGTATCCCGTTCTGCTTGCCCCAGCCCATGTAGATGCTCCAGCATAAATACCCTTTTTAGACCGACACCAAGCAGTTTTTATTTGGAATGATTGTTACATTACATAACAAAAACAACCATCCCATTATACAACCCATTGCATGCATTTCTTTTGGCCTCCCTGTGACGATTCAATCTTCCAGTGGTGCTTAAGATGGTAAAGGTTGAGAGAAACTATTATCCTCTAAGCAGATCGAGATCATCAGATGAAAACTATGGTGTGTCAGCATTGCATCCACCAGTGCTTGTAACACAAAGTTCAGTAATGTAGCTTGCAGCTACTAGCTGACTAGAACAGCTTTCTAGGCTAGGACTTCTGCTTTCTTAAATACAGAGAAGCATAGGGCTGTTTGTTTCCCCACAGAAGCAGAATGGCGCAGTCTGCAGTGAACGATATGGTTTCAGTACGGAAAGTTTGCTTATGTCTCACTTCATTCTCATTCCCTCTATTGACTTCTCCAGGATTGTGTCCATGTATTGGAATACCTTTATTAAATACCCCAGGCATTCCAAGTAAACACAAATAGAATAATTAGGAACAACTGTAAGAGAACAATTGTAAGTAGATCGTGCCTTCATATTATATTAGGAATAGAAACTTTAAATTTATCAGGTGGAATCATTTACGGCCTGGCTCTAGGCAGAATGCTGAGGCAGGTGACAGCTTACTTTCTACAGAGGGAGCAGAGCACAGAGGTCAAGGGCATGAGCTGGAGGCAGGCTACTTGGACTTGAAACCTTACTTGAAGACCTCCTCGCTTTGTGACTTTAGATATATTGTTCAATCTTTCATGCTTCAAGCTCATCATCTATAAAGCAGGGATTATAATATCACTTAATCCATAAAGCTACGGAAAGTTAATCCAAGAAATATTGCTTAGAATAATGCTGACACACAGTAAGAGCTAAATAACTGTTAGCTATTCTTATAATCTTCAGGGTCTCCACCCTACTAATTCAGTAAACATCCCCTACTTTCAGAGTACCTCATTTGACATTTTGAGAGTCCTTGGTATTCTTCCTTCTCATTTCTCACAAGAGTTTGAGTCATGTACATGTTTCTGTAGTCCTGTCCCCACAAGATGTTGCCCCTGACAGAAACCTTTTTATTTACCTTTTATCTCTCATTGTAGAAAGACAAGTGCTTTTTTATTATTAGGGAATCCGCAACATTAATAATCAAGTGGGAATTCTATTATCACAGCCCATACCAAAGCCCCTGAAGTTACAGCAATATATATCCAGCTGTGCAACAAATATTTGTTGAAGAGTTCTATGTTCCAGATACTCCTGGATGCTGAGGGTGCAAAGATGAACAAGACAATGGAGATGCTTAGTATTTTCTGGGGAGCATGGAAATGCCAGGAAGGGGAATTTAATCCAGTCTGCTGTAGGGGAGGACATGGTGGTAGGAAGGGCTTCTCTCTATATATCAGTGGAGACTTCCCAAGGGTTGTATAATGACAAGCATCAGTTTTCATTTGTTATTTGACATTTAACTGGTTAGAAGACAGTCTTCTTTCTCTTTTCCCTATAAATCCTGAAAACATATCCCTCCACACATTTACAGTGCTCAGAGGACAGGAAAAAAATCTAATGATTCTCCAACTCAGAAGTTGGAATCTTGAGTCACAGGAAGGAAAACTTTTCTTCGGGTAGTACTTACTGATAGTATATAAACACCATGAGTGCATTCATTCATTCATTCACCTCTCTTTACTGTGCCTTCCTACACAGTGCTGACTGAGCACAAACAATCCATGTCAATAATGTTAGATAAAATGGAGTTTATTAAAGACATTGTGTCCCTGTCCATGTAAAGTTGAAAGAGAAGATGTATACTACTATGGAAATAATTTAATAACAATGAAATGAAATCTGATTAAGTCCCAATGAATTATTCTGTCAGTGATTCTTGTTCTTCAAAAGACATCAGCTAAGATAGCAAATCCTGAAAGTTTCATCTCAAGTGCCACTTCCTATCAGCTGGAAGTAAATGTCTGGAAAACTGTGTAGCCAGAGATCATGTGGCTTTGCCAGACTCTGGAGGATATAACACAGGGACTCATGTTGTCATGTCACAGGAATGGGAAGTGTGAGCACATTGCCACATCTTTGCCATGGTGTACTGGCTACACAGCACAACAGTTAAGAAAAGTGTTTGTAGTCTAAGAGACCTGGACTCTGCTGTTTGCTAGCTCTTTGGCCTTGGGCAACTTATTTAACTCTCTGAGCCTCAGTTTTTTTTTCACTTGAAAAGTGGATACTAGTGTTACTGTTACCAAGAAAAGGGAAATAAGAATTACCTCAGTTCTTAGTCACCCAAAAAAAAAAAGAATTTTTGATGAGAGACAGAAAACATGATATAAGCAAGATTTTTATTACTGAAGTAAAAAAAACAGTGAAAGATAGTACACTCCTGAGAATTGGGAGCGGGCCAATCCAAGAGAGAAAAAATGGCTCCTTTCCTTTGTTTTTCCGTCTTATAGCCTGGCCTGGGGCGCTTTTGTGATTGGTTGGTTGGTTGATTGATTGATTGATTGACAACTCAGGTTCCCTGTGCTCTGGCACGCCCATCCCCTTTTGGGCAGGTTCATTGGGTCAAGTTATACCAGGTCCTTATGCGCAGCTGCAGCGTTTTGATCTTAACTGGCTTCTTTTGTTGGCCTTCATTTAGGGAAAGTAAAAATTTCTGGAGTTCCTTTTCCTGAATGCAGAGGTACTGTTACCTTCTGGGTTGTTCCTTTCCCCTTCCTCTCCCGCTGCCCAGTGCTCATTTCTATCTAAACTGCCTAACATTACCAACCCTCCCAAGTCCAACCACAACAAGCATCCCTTTGCTTGTTGTCAGTCTCACCAATAGAAGGAGACTGAGGTCAGTTCAGAAGCAAAGGAAAGCTTTATTTGATGGGAGAATGGACAAATGTGAGCTCACGCTCCAGGGGACAAGCTCTCCCAATAGGCTGTGGGCCGGGCTGCTGTGGAAGGGTTGCATCAGTGGGGAGGGGCGGAGTTCTCCATGATTGGCGCAGGCGTGCTGCTCACTCTCCAGGACGCAGGCGCAGCGTCTCTGCACAAGGCTTGCCGCCGCCATCTTGAATTGAAGTACCAGGCGTAGGGCTCCTGTGCACAGCCCTCTGAGCTGAGGTGCCAGCGCACTCATTTTGCTTGAGCAGCTCTGGTCTGAAGTGCCGAGTGTAAGGCCTCTGGATGCAGCACCCTGTGAGCAAGTGAAACTAGAAGAAGCACAAAGGAAAAGGAAAAGAAAAAGGTTAGACTTTATTTTATTACCCAGATTCTAATTTTACTTCCTGGGAATTGTTAATGGGCTTTGCTGGTGTCAAATCCATCCTCTGCCTTTTGTCCTGCTCCTCATTTTGAGGGGTGCAGGTCTGTCTTCTCTGACTGCTTCTGGCTGAGCTTGTGTGGCATCAGAACCCCGGGTGGAGGAGCAGAGCTTCTCCCAGCTGCCTTTGGGTGTGCTTGATTGTTCCCAGGTCTCAGCTGAGACTGTTTACATCCCCAAACAACCACCAAGCATCTGACCTTTGGGAGGCAAAGGATGACAGACAATTTAAGATACACAACCCACCTATTAGCAAGAGAATGACGGTCACATGTCAAATTCTTTCTAAAAATGAAGCCCTCTAGGTCTTTTGCCTTCAGACAAGTGTGCCCTGATGTGGCGGTTCACTGCCGTGGCCTGAATATCCCTGGTCACACTTTGGTTGTTTATCGGAAGAGAAGCTTCAGATCAGAGAGAGGCTTGCATGAGTAGTCAAGGGGGTCTGTTGCCCCAGGTTGTCTCTTTGGAGGCTGTGGCTCAGGGCCCTCTTCGCTCGAGTGTGATGTGCCCACAGAGTAACCCCTGCAACTTCAGGACAGAGTGGTTGGCTAGGATCACCAAGTGGGGTCTGTTTGTCTTAGGAGTAAGCTGACCTTGTAGTCTGCAGGTTTTCCGGATTTTTAGGTTCACTTTTAGTCTCCTGGCCAGAAGGGTGGAGGAGAGGGTCAGTGGGTGCAGGTAGCACCTGATTAGCATGCTTAATGAGAGCTTTCGTGGCTTCTCCTACCTGGAGGTCATACTTGAATTGTTCCATTTCAAAGGGGCTCAGGTGTCCCTTCTCTCCTGCTGAGGAATGGGTCTACAATACGTAAATTCAGATGCACTTAACATTATCTTGTTCATTGGTGCTAAACGCATTTGGAGTTGGGCAATTGAAAGCAACTTAATCCAATTTTCTTGAATTTCCTGACTAGCTAAGGCCTGTTTCAAGGTCTGATTGAATCTCTGCTTTCCCATACAATTGGGGTCTCCAGGCTGAGTGCAAGGTCCATTTTATACCCAGGGCACTTGTTATCCTCTTCATCACATGAGGCACAAATGCTGGATCAGTATCCGTTTGTGGGGATCCTGGGAGCCCAAACCTGGGGATTATTTCTTTTAGAAAGCCTTAGCCACTTCAGCTGCCATTTCAGTTCTAGCAGGAAATGCTTATACCTGAAATTTCCTGGTACTCTCAGCATGACAATGAAATCAGTCTGCCAGCCTGCTCTAGTCTATGTCCTTCTGGTCTGAATGGGCCTTATCTGGCGGCCTCTGAGAGGTCTGACGTTGGGGTTGTTCATTGTGCAGATGGCGAATGTATCAATTCTCCAGCTGATCGTACTTTTCATGCCAGGAGTTACCATGACTTCAAATAACCAACTATATAGGGCTTTCCTCCCATAGTGAGTTCCTTGATGACCCTCCCTGACGGCTTGACAAGCCGCAGTTTGGGGAAAGAAGTATTGCCTATGTTCATTAACTAGCCACCCATGGCCCTCCTCAGTCTCTATTGAAGCCCTGTTTTGGGGCTTTGTCTATTTCTTCCTTTGTGTAGATTGGGGAATAATTAGATGGATCTGGCCTTCGAGGTATGAGGAGCAGTTGTCAAGTTAATTGTTCTAGGGCCACCCTTTTGGCAGTTGCATCCACCTTTCCCTTTATTACCTCTGCATCCCCATTTTTGGTGACACCTACAATGAATTACTGCCACCTTTTTTGGGAAGCTGTACTGCTTCTAAGAGCTCCAGTAGCTTATGCCATGTTCACCTATTTATTCCCGCAGTAAGCATACCCCTTTTATTCCATATAGTCCTGTGTGGATGCTGGATGGCACACACTTACCAGGGAATCTGTGTAAACATTTAACATCCGCCCTATCCTGAGCTTTAAGGCTTGGGTGAGGGCTCTCAGCTCCGCCTTTTGGGCAGAAGTTCCTGGGGATAGGCTTCTGGCTTCTATGACTTAGGTCTGGAAGGTCACTGCATATATCCCACCAGCCTTTTCCAGTCTCATAAAACTTCTCCCATCTGTGAATCATTCCTCCTCAGTGTTTGAGAGAGCCTCACTGCCTAGGTCTGGACAACCAGAATAGATCATGTCTATGGTTTCTGTACAGTTGTACTCCAGGGGCCCTGTTTCTATGGATAGCAGGGTGGCAGGATTTATTGTGTGACAGATTTTTTATGGTAGCCACTGATTTGTACTAAAGTCTGATCCTGGGGTGGAGTCCCTATAGTGAGTGATTGGCTGACCAAAAGTTAACTTTTCAGCTGGATTATAGTAGCTGCTCCTGCCTATAGGCAAAGAGGCCATCTCTTAGTGGTTTGATCTAATTGTTTATAGAGAAATAAGTTCCCACCTCTAAGGGGTCTTAGTTTTTGAGCTAATAACCCAAGGGCAATTCCCCTTCTCTCAGGAATGTAAAGGTCAAAGGGTTTAGCTGAATCTGGGAGGGCCTGGGCAGAGGCCTGAAATAATTGCTTTTTCAGTTCTTGAAAGGCCCCTTCATATTCTGAATTCCATCCTTCCCTTTCAACTTCATATAGAAGCCTAGCTGTTAGACCATAGTTAGGGATCCAGACGAGGCAAAACCCAGCCATCCCCAGGAAACCCCTAAAGTGTCTTCTAGTTGTAGGAAGGGTAAGGTGGCAAATGTCTTCTTTCCTGAGTTAGGCTTTTCTGACCTTGTGTGAGAATGAAGCCTAGGTAGGTCACCATAGTTAGTGATATTTGAGCCTTTTTTCTGGGCACCTTATATCCTTTGTCAGCTAGATGGTTCAGCGTAGTTACAGTATTTTTGTCAGAGGCCTCCTTAGTAGGCCTGTCATCTAGGGTTCCCTTTTCCAGATGTAGATCTTTTAGGTCTTTAGCTAAAGTTTCTCCAAAGATGCTGGGAGAATTTTTGAACCCTTAGGGCAGGACTCTTCAGCAATATTGTTGTTTTTGTTGTATGTTTGGGTCCTGCCACTCGAAAGCAAAAATTTCTTGTGACTCTGCTAATGGGATACAGCAGAAGGCATATTTTAAATCTAATTCAGAATACCGGGTTCTAGTGGGCAGTAGAGTGGCCAGTAGTGTGTAGGGAGTAGGGAGTACTGGATGTATATCCTTAGCGGCTTCATTGACTGCCCTGAGGTCCTGAACCATCTGGTATTCCCCTTTGGGTTTCTTTATGGGGAAAATGGGGTGTTACAGGCTGATTGATGTGGTCAAATAGAGCCCTGGTCAGTTAGGCCCTGTATAACAGGGGCAATACTGAATAAGGTGGAGAGGGTACTGCTTTCTACTGGGCCATGTATGTCCAGGTTTTGGATGGACTATCACAGGACTGACCTCTGCAGCTCATCCCACCTGTCCCTGGACCCAGACCTTGGGATTTACTTTGGGGAGATTGATGTGCTATGTCTTGGGAGGTTTGTCCTCACATATTAACATTACCAGCTGTACCTTTGTCTAAGGGGATGCCAGTTTCTAATTTGTCTCCCATTAGGTGGGTTGTAGCCCCCAATATATGTAAAATACCTCTTCCTAGCAGAGGTATACAGCATTCAGGGATACACAGGAAAGAATGGGTGAGGGTGTGTTCATCCAGTTTACATTCTAATGGCTCTATGAATGGGCCTTCCCCATAATTTTACAGCTCTTGTGACCAAGTTTGCCTGATTTGGTGTTAGGAACTGAGTAAGTAGCACTGGTGTCGACTAAGAAGTACACAAGCTTTCCCTCTATGTCCAGTGTCAGCCAGGGCTCCTGGTGGAGTCAGTTGGAGTGCTAGCTTAGGAGCCCCTGGCCCTGTCATTCTTCATCTATTTGGACCATCAACCTTCAAGGATAGTGACCGAGAATTGCCATTTCCATTTCCCTTTGGGGGTGATGAGGGCATTCTCTCTTCAGTGTCCCTTTTGTTTACATATGGTGCACTGATTGGGCCCCAGGTTCTTTGGTTTGCTATCCCTCAGTGGGGGTTGGGGGTCACTCACTGGAGTCTCCATGGGTGGTTAGTCCATATTCCCATGCCAACTGGATGACACTGGAGGGCCACAGCCAGTAGATGCGCTTTCCTCCTGGCCTTTTTATCCTCTGACTTTTCCTCCTCTATATCTTGCTTATTAAACACCCAGTAGGCAACCTCAACTAGGCAAGAGGTAAGGGTATCTGGTTCTATTTCCAGTTTCTGAAGCTTGTGTCTAGTGTCAGGGGCACTTTGGGAAATGAAATAGGATCTTAGGATTGCATTCTCTTCTAGTGACTCAGGGTCAGTGTAGATTCAGAGACATTCCCTGAGGCACTCTAGGAATGCAGAAAGGTTTTCTGTCGGCTCCTGATTGATTTCCTTTGTCTTATTCCATTTGACAAGTGTCTTTTCTGCTGCCTGGATTCCCTTTAGGACCATAGGATCATATTTTAATAATAGATCAGCCTCTGTCTTCTACCTACTTCTCTGTTGTCTCAGTGATCCCAGTTGGGTTTGTTATCTGGGACCACTTGATTCCCTAGTCTGAAAATAGCATGACCTGTATTGTTTATGTTCTCTTTGCTTCCTCTTGGGCTTTTGAAAAGACCATAGTCTTTTCTTCCCTCATTAGGAATACATTGAGGAGGCTCTGAATGTCAGCCCAGGTAGGGTCATGGATCTGAAAGATTCCCCTAATCAGATTTAGGAATATCTCTGGATCTTCCCTCAATCCCTTACTATGTGTGACTTTGCAAGTTGTAGAGATCAGAAGTGGTAAACGGGATATATACCTGGATGAGCCCTCCTTTCCATCAGGGACCTGCCTCAAAGGGAATACTTTTCCTGGAGGGTTGTTGGACCATGGCTGCTTTATAGGATTTTGTCGGAGGGGAGAAGGCAAAGTTCTTGCAGGCCGGGACACAACTGTGTTGCTCATAGCTCCCCAGATTGAAGTGCTGGGTGCAGTATCTCTGCACATGGTCTGTCCCCACCATCTTGAGTTGAGGTGTTGTACACAATGCTTCTGCACATGGTCCACCAGCTGAAGTATCTGGCATGGTGAGTTTGCACTAGGAACTCTAGTCTGAAGTGCCAGGTCTGCAGTGCCAACTCTTCATGTGGCAAATGAAACTGGACTAAGCACAATGGAAAAAATAGTTAGACTTCATTTTATTATCATGATTCTATTTTTATTTCCCAGGAATTGTTAATGGGCTTTGCCAGTGACACTATCATCTCAAAAATGTTAGTTATTATCATTCAACTGAGCTCAATGAAACACAGAATCAGGTCTGTGTAATTCATCTTTACATGGCCCGACAAATGCCTTCCTTGTCCGTCTGTCTCTCTGCACGCACACAGACACACACGCACATGCACACACACATGCACACGCAGACACATTGGCAAAGTTCTTTGAAGGAACTGGGATTTGAAAAGAACTTTAAAGGATGAATAGAATATTAATATGTTGAGGAATATGAGGAAAGTTACTGCCTGAACAAAAAGACCTGGTAAAACCTGGGAACCAAAATGAGTATGACAGGGACTGAAGAGGAGACAGGCAAGCCAGAAGGGAAAATAAATAGCAGTCAAACAACTTTAATTTTGGAAGATGCTAAAGTCATCTCATCCATATTTCATTTTATGAAGCAAGAAAATTGAAGCTCAGAGGAGTTTAAATAACTTATAGTGGTAGACATTGGCATCACTGAGATTACAACCCAGATTGCCTGACACATACTTCAGTGCTCACTTAAGAAGGGACTAGAAGAAAATGCTGGGAAGCCTGTTGGAAGTCATACGGTAGAGTTTTCTTTATGCAAAATTTACCCCGTAAGTGCTGAAGATCTCTCTTATCTGTTACCAGCAAGATAAACAAGGTCAGAATGAAATTTCCTGGACAGCCTGTTTGGGAGGCATGATCTGGGAAAGTGGGGCCACAAAGCACGCACCATTGATCAGCAAGCGTGATTCCAAAAGAGCATAGACTAAAAATTCCTGAGCTAATTTAGAGGAAAACAGCCCCCTTGTGTTGGTAAAGGGAAACACTACAGACTGATTGCTTGGTTTAAGCAGAGACTATATGACAAAAGAGAAGAACTTCCTCCGCCCTGAAAACACCAAATTATATTTATTTTGTGTCTAACACTAACAGAAGGTAAAAACTACACATAATACTATGATTGTTACTTTAGCTTTTTAAAAATATATTTCTATTATTCACATCATCTGTCCCTTTGTGTTTATGGCCAGATACATTTATTGTCTAATTTTATAATGCAGCAACACTTACTTAAATATGAATAACACTCTGGTTTCTCAATTCTCATTGCTTCATTTATTATACTTGATACTGTCCTACCCAAAAACTTGGAACCAGTAACTGACATTTTCCCCAGGTAGGTAAATGTTGCTCATTTTTATCTGTCATTTACTAAGTAAAAGCCAGATTTGGAGGTGGAAACTTCAAAGTGCAGTTGCTTTATCCTGAGAAAATGTTGGCATCTGTTTACATCCATATATTAATGGAATAATCTTCCATATCAGTCAGAGTACTTGAGGCACATCAATGATACATATGCCCCCATTGTTCTTAATTAGCTTCTGATTAAAATGTCTTCTCATGCTCTTCAAGCTTAATTGTTGTCATTGAGATCCACGAAAGTACTCTTGCAAAGATTTCTGCATTGAGAGCTAGAGGCAGGGGATCTATAGTGAAGCACTATGTCCCCGGGAATTTCTTCTCTTTCTTAATTACAATCAGTCTCTGGCTGCCATCATACAGAAATTGTAATATCCAGGTAACGGACACCCTGCAAACATACTGTGACTGTAATATTTGAGTTCTTCGGGCAAAGGATCCCTGTAGTGCCAGTCATTGTGTTCAGCAGTGCTTAGCAGTTCTATCTAGAAGTTTCTTCCATCAGTGGATGGTGTTTGCTCTTCTCCACTGGGCTGTCAGCATCACAGAGCAGAACTTGGGCCTAAATCCCAACCTGGTGTTCCTTGCAGTGGGTCTCCAGATTGCCTCCTTAAGATCGATTCCACCCCACTAGGTAAAAGCACTAGTTTTCAACCGTGGATGCACATCACAATCTACCCAGGAGATATTTTTAAAATCACTGATCCCTAGGGCTTATCCTTGACTGGTTCAGTCTGAATCTTTGTGCAGAGATTAAGAGGAAGGGCTCTGGGACCAGTAGCCTGAGTTTGTTTCCTGGCCCTACAGTGCAAACTTGGGCCAGGAATTTAAATTCTCAGTGCTTCAGTTTTCTGAAGTACAAAAATTGGGTTACAGTAGTACTCACTTCATGAGAATGTAGTGAAAATTATATGAGTAATCATTCGTAAAGTGCTTGAAATAGTGGTTGGCACATGTAAACAAAATTTATTTGTTATGATGGTGATGAAGGCGATCTTGATCATGATCATCATGATGGAGGAAATGGACCTACGGCTTGATCATATTGTGTTTGAAGCCTGGCTTGATCATATTGTGTTTGAAGCCTACCTACCTCTGAAATTTTCCTCATTGAAGAGCCAGTAAACACCTTTTATTTTTAAAGTCTTTTTGAGTTTGCTTCTTTCCTATTATTTTCAACTGATATGCAACCAATTATTTGCAACTTCTTAGACAAGGCTGAGAGGCCTGTGGGTGGGCCACCAATGCTTAGAGAAAGACCATTAGGCTGTGACTTAGTCAGAAGAACTGAGCTCTAGTCCAAGTGCTACTCTGTCTAAGGAGAATATGACTTCAGAAGGCTTTGCAGCATTAATTTTATAACATATGAGAGTCTGTGGAATTGACATCTGGTAACCCACAGGCTAAGACTGTTCACCCCTCAATTCTGTTTATCTAATAAATGAGGAGACTGAACTAGAAGAACTTGAAGGAAGCTTGAGGAGCCCATGTTTTTGTTATCTCCTGAAGGTCAGGGGTAAGTTAACTCTTATAATAAGAACATTAGTGGACTAAACTTTGTAGTGAATTACACACAAGCTTTTCTTCCTTTTTGAAAGAGTTGTCACCCCCCACCTCCCCCAAACCTCCCTGAGGATGAATAAGAGAGAGGTGTTGATTGATGCTAATTTTCAGAATGGAAACCAAGGCAACATGAGAAAATAATACCAGAGAGGTGCTGATTCTAGATAGTTGATGAATACAGAAATTACCTGTCTTTGTTACATGTTTGGAACAGAGCCATTCTACATTTGATCTATGCATCTCAAGAGTCTCTATACACAACACTGGGATATTTTCTTAAATAGAAGAGACTTAAAAGCAATATTAAAAAAAAAAATGTCCCTTACATCTGGTTACCTCCCACACAGCTCATCCAAGACTGGTTGAGATAGGTCCTGAGTGTGCATACAAAGGTTTTAGGCCATAGCCATGCGATATCCAAATGTCCACATGAGAAGTGAATTCTAAAGCAGAGAATACAAACTGACCACTTAAAAGTTTAAAATGGGTAACAGGTGGGCTTTGTTCAGTCTATAATTTACTTTTATTTAAATTAGAAGCCAATTCTTTAAATCAGTAGTTTACAAATAAAAATTCTGTTTTCTGGAAAAAATTGGAAGATCTGGCAGCACTAGGCTGACATTTCCCCCAGCAACAATAGGCTGTTACTGACTGGCAGCTGCCCTGAGACTTACCCAGTTGCTGCAGTCATCACCACCCGCTGACATCTGCTGAACAAGGAGGCTGGAAATGTTCATCATCCAGCTTTGTCTTCTCATCGTTGGTCTGCTCCGCTCACTTCTGCCAACTGCTTGACCTTTGCAGATACTTGAGTCTGACCCTCGTAGATACCTAGCTTGCCTTTCAACTTTGTCCACGTCCAAACTGATGCACCTGAATTTAGCTTTTTAAAACCTGAACAAAGTGCAAATGAAGCAGTGCGTAGGGGTGAGGAGTACTGGCTATATGATGCCATGCAACTGGTTTAACTGTTTTATTTTCCAGAAATTTCAGATGATGTTCTATAGACACAGAAGCTTGGGTGACTGTATTATGAATTTCTAATATGGTCTTAGACCTCTGTGTGTCACAGAGAAGTGACAGTTCTTTAGATCACCTACTGAGATGAATTGAGGAAGAGTTTTCTGGCATTGGCCTCAAATTACTTTATAGATTAGCCTGAAGCCTTCTCTGCATTTTCCTCATTTCCTTTATGGAGCTTAAGTCAGAAATAGCTTTTCTAGCACCATCTATTAGAAGCACATGAAATGTCAAGCCAGATTTATGGATTAAGAAATTGACTTTGGATCATAATTCAGTTTAGAGTAAAAGGAACAAGAATGCCAAAAATGACTCAGAGCCAATTCCTTTTGTGGTCACAACAAGAACAACAATAAAAAGTGTTGATTTCTAAGTCAAAGCCCCTCCTCCCACCACCCCTGCTCCCAGCTCTCATTTTGATACATATACCAGCTACACAAATACTGTATATACAATTAAAATGGAGACCAAAATCTGCTTAGTATTTTTGCTTTTTTTCCCCTCAGACATCAAACTCTGAGCTTCTTTTTCTGTGACCACTATTTCCTTTCTTCTTTCTCCCAGTTCCTCACTTCTACTGAATCTAGCCACGTGGCCATGTAGTACTCAATTCAAACATTTCAGTGTCGTCTCAGGACCCTAAGCTGTGCTAGATGTGTACTCTGGAAAACCTGAAATAAGTAAGAGATTAAAATCAGGAATGTGGCTGAATCTGTAAAATCAGAAAAGCAGTTTGGTATTTGACATATGACAAGTGAGATGATACTTAAGCACATTTATCTTCTGGATGGGGATTTAGAAAACTCATTCCTGATGGCAAGTCTCTCCCTCCTTTCCCACTGAGAGGAGAGAAAGGAAAAGTGACTCCTATGTATTAGGGAGGTCATTCTTAGTTGCAAGTGAGAGAAGTACAGCTCAATCTTAGGCTGAAGCAGGGGATTTATCGGCAAGAATAATTAAACTTGCGGGAGAGATGCAGTGACTCTGGGACAGCCAGAGCAATTGGCTCAAATGGCACTGCCCCTTATCCCTGCTTATATGTACTTCTCTTCCACTTCAGTTATGTTCTCTGGTCAGCTTTATCAGATGCTTGTACTGTGGCAACTGGAAGTCTGGGTTCACATATTCTCATCTTATCCAACAGAATAGGACACTTCCCTCTGCTCAAATTAAAATAGGGGAGACTTTGATGGAACAGCTTGGATGATATACTCATCCTGAGATCAGTCAGGCTGGTTGGGCATAGAGGGCCACACAGGAAGCTGGCAGCTCTCATACACATTAAATAAGATCCATGAGATATGGACCTACATGACACCTCCCTCAAGCTAAAATCTGTTCAGATCCAGTACACGATCCCTATTTTAGCAGAATGACCATTGAGATTTGCTCTCAAAATTTAAGTATCTTTTCTTTCAACCAAGGCAGTTTGATTTTTAAGTTTTGTTTGAATTCAGGGAATTTGACTTTTCCTAGTTTAAAAAAACTGATACTTCATATATTTTGGCCACTGCTTGGGAGGGAAGGATTAAGTACAGACTTCATAAATCTTAGAATCTCAGAAATCAAAATTGCTTTGACAGAATTCATCAAAGGGATTATATGACAGTGGTATTTGTGTGCACTTTAGTGATGTTAGAACACTTTCTTGAGAACTGCCCATCAGGGCTGGACTGAGGCTGAATTAACATTAGTGTGGTGCTGGCACAGACCTGCAAAAAAGAACTTGTGGAGTCATGCTATTTCTCCGCTCTCTCTACTACTGTTGGAGATATTGTCATTGCTACATCATCCTTACTCCTGGAGACCACTAGAAACCCCCGTTCCTCATTCCTGGATTTGAGCTCAGCAATATGAAATAAGTGAAAGAACATCTTTGTTTCACAGTCTAAATCCCACATAAAGTTTTCATTCACAGATTACAACTCATTCTATGTAATATCTAAATAATTAAAAATTATGTCAAAGACCTGGACAATACACTTATAAATCTAAGGTCCTGTTTTGACAACCTTTGTCAGCAGGATCCCAAAGTGAGAAAAAAAAATCGACATAGTGGATTATGAGTAACTACATGTCTGAGCATAGATGTTGTGGAAACTTCAGACAGCCAAACAAATACAGAGATGACTGCCAGAGACCTCCATGCTCTTCTCAAACAGAAATCTTTTTTAGATGATGTGATTGAAAATAATTTTCTATGTAAGACACAAAAGCCACAGTTGAGAATAATAATAAAGGGTTACAGAATCAGGAAATTCTTTCTGATCCATCTAAAAACAAAGGCTGACAAAAATCAAAGCTTGGAACAAGCCAACACAGACCCTAATTCATGAAGTCAGCTTGCCTTAGCTTCTGCTGCAGCTTTTTTTTTTTTTTTTAATTGGATACCCAGGGTCAGTTGTTGCAGATCAGTAATTGGTCATCTAGTGTGTTAAAATCACATGAGTAACAGTGAGCTGTAACAATGACTCCTTTAGGAAGTTAGAAATTGTTAGTGCCTTCAGTATCCCAAACAAAAATAATATACTAATGAATCTGCTGAGTACTGATGAGAAGGATGTAATACGCATTTCCACAGAAATGTCTTGTAATTTAGGATTAATTAATGTCCAATTATTGTAAGCTGTAACTAATAAATTTAAAAAGTCAGGTCTACACTTCCATTTTGTAATGTTTTTATAAAATGGAACATTAGATGTTTTTAATCTTGTCTGTTCTTGCAAAATACCCCAGATAACATGCTGTTTTGCATTTCAAATAATAAATACTCATTTAAATGCAAAACCAGGGTCCAATCAGAATAAGATGGCAATCAAATTACAATATTCAATGACGAGTTTTCCAAGCTGACTTCATTAGTAAACTATCTTGAATTTCAAGATCTTACAAGGTTTCTATTTGTTTGTACAAACTGCAAAGGGCTCAATTATGGAGCACTGAGAGAGTCTAAAAATAACATCAGACTAATTAAAAGTTTCAACAGGATTTGGGCTAGCATTGAAACTCTTTTAAATCTGTTTGGCTTTCCAAATGGACTTTGGAAGCTAAGGCTCCCTTTTTAATATGTTAAAAGTAAAAACAGCTGGCAAAGAAAATCAAAAGGAATTTGTAGTTTTCCTCTTCCTGGTACCTAAAATGACAGAGACCTGTGTGCAGCTCTATGTAAAAAGACCAGCCCAGCGGTGAGGGTGTTGCTTCCACATCCTCCTGGACTCTTAAGGGAACTCTAATCATTTTCTGACATTATTGTGCATGTTAAAAACAAGCTGGGAGAGTCTTGTACCTTCAAGTTGCTGAATCTTTTGAGAAACTCAGGCAAGACGTTCAGTCTTTGAAGTCATTTTCCCTTTGGGAGGTAAGATGCAGGTAATCACGAAAAGCTGAGGCGGCTGGGCTATTATGATAATGTTCTGCCAGTACAGTTGTGGCTCACAATGTCATGTCAGACTTTGTGGAAACTCCCAGCAGGTCCTCCACTTCAACAGGTGCTTTTTTGTTTGACAAACAGGGCAGTGACAGGGTGGGGGGATTAAAAGCACCTAGAGGGCTGAAACTTCTCCCCATTTATCAAACAGTGTGGTACTGTAGTTCATTGAAAGTGGTTTTTATTTTGTGCTTTTATTTTACATTTCTCTGCTTGGACTATCTTTTTTCTTTTTGTTCCTTTTTTTTCTTTTTCTTTTCTTTCTTTCTTTCTTTCCTTTTCTTCTTCTTTTTTTAAATAACAGAGTTATCCTTAGCTTTTCCGTAAGATATGAGGTAAAATGTTAGCAAATTATTATCTTTGCAGAAATGCTAATTTCTCACTCTGAGGAATCACAGGAATGAACTTCACTGATTTCAAAGGTTCCAAAGTTGTATAAATACTACATTCATTAAACTCATATTCTGGAGGTTATACAGATACCAGAGCATCTGTCACTGCCACAGAAAAACATCAGAGTAAGCTAACAGCTTGAAGAAGAGTATAGCCTTGTAATTGGGTTCTATGTTGTGCTTATTAATGTGCAAACCACTATGGCAAATAGTGTGTATGCTCCTGTGCCATTTAAACGAACAAAAGAGAGATTGTGACCAAGGCAATGACATCATCATTAAACTGAAGGAGGCAAGTTGTGCCTCTCAGATCTTGAATGTAATAGTTGTAAGCCTCATTTCAGATGAAATTGAGATCATAAATGAAGATAATTCATACTCTTAGGAAAGAAGTGGTGAATAGAGTAAATTTACCCAGCTTGTCAACAGAGGATGTGGAATAGGTACTTAGTCTTAGAAATAGCTTTGCCATAACAAAGAGAAAGGTGTACAGGTGAACATACAAGAACATTTGTCCTCAATATCTGCCCAGCACTTGCATGTCTTTCCTAACAGAACCCCTGCATCCTTTCTTGGAATTATCCTTTTCCCAATGAATATTGAAGAACCTCTCTCCCCTACCCAAAAGGTGGGTATATGAATCTAGCTAGGCCAAAAGGATGTTCACTCCCTGAAATCCAATGGGAGCAACATGAAAAATAGACAGAATGTTTGGAATTCTCTTCTGTCTGAGAGCCAGCCTCCTCATCACAGCCTCCTTCCTCGAGACTATTACATTTGGCCTTCCATATCCCCAGGTTCCGTATCCTCAGGTTCCCCACCCTTGCATATGGAGGGTCAACTGTACTACACCATTTTATGTAAGGGTTTTGAGCATCCATGGATTTTGGTATCTGCAGGGGGTTCTGGAACCCACGTTGCCAAGGGACGACTTTGTTGTGATTCCTGCTCCATTTTTTTCTAGCGCTGCCTTTGTTCCCATCCATTCTCAAGCCCGGATCCTCAGGCTCCTATACATTCTCTGAGCTCACTATATCTGTCCAATAAATTCTCTTTTGTTAAAGTTAGCCAGAGTTCATTTCTGTTGCTTTCAACAGAAGAATTATGACATATAGAATCTTTAAGGCAGCTTTGAAACTGAGAGGACATAAAATGTGGAGTGAAAGAGAAAGGATCAATGTCAATAACACAGAATTTTAAATGAGACCATTAAAAAAGAAAGCTGTTGGATGTCGGTCCTCAGACTTGCTGGGGGAGTTGTGGGAGGTAAAAATGATGCTGAGAAGACAACATGCCCCCGAAGGGATGCTTCCCTTAACACGTATGCCTGACAAGCACTTCTGTCCTCAGAGAGCACTCTCTGTAAAAGACTTAGACCAATGGTCCTCAATCTTTTTCCTTCCCAGCACACCGCGGGGAGGAAAAAGAGGCTTATCAACACTGACGTCCCCTGACAGCGGTGACTCTGAGCTCTGGAGGCAGATCAGAAAGGGTGAGGGGGCTGGAAAAGCCCTTTGGGTGGTTCGAATTCTCTCCTCCTCACCTGTTATCTTTAAAAGACAACTGCTTTTGATGTTAGGAGACAAGTTGGAATAAACTTGAAAAGTAGGATTAAATACTGATAAAAGCCACAAAAAATATACCAGCAATAAAATGTAGGGTAATAAATTTTAAAAACAATTTATTGTCAAGTTTTTTTTAGCCTCCTTATTTTAAGTTTTAAGACAATGAGGCACAGAGAGCTAGAACTTTCCCAGGGTTATTCTGCCAGTACTGCTAAGTCATGACTTAAGGCTCTTGGTTCTCAAACCGTGGCTCATTTGACTAAGACACCCTGATTCCTATTTTTAAAATCTTTCTCCAGATTATAGTGGTGTTAATGTATAAGAGTGGTTGCCTACCTGTCAAAGATTCATCATGGCATATTAATAAAAAAATATATATAGCAGGAGCTCAAACTTATTTTTTCTTTGCAAAAAAAAAAAAAAATTCACCAGAAAAGTAAGTATTAAACTTTAGAAGATATATCTATCAGAGGCTCAAATTCATTTTACATTAAAAAAAAATCACCAGCAAACTTTTTAATGTGATAATTATAGGCAAAACATTCAGGAGCACATCTGGGTATAAACTGAGTTAAATCTTTAATATAAAAAATGAACACCAATCCACATTAAAGAGTATAACTTTAAATATACTTCAGATGCCCTTTGAGATAAGAAAATATAAAAATCTGCATTTGAAATTGACTTCAGTAGACTCTAGACAGACCACTATTTTATTTTCCACAAAAACCATTCTCTCTCTCTCTCTCTTTTTTTTTTTTTTCCCCAAAGTGAAACTACTTGTGCCATTCTGGACAGTCTTTGGAATTTTATTCCAAGTAATCTTTCTCTCTCTCTTCTGTATTTTTTGAAGTGTAGAGACAGCTGATAGAGTTACCAGTTATCATTCTATGCATTCCTATTTGGTTTTTGTCTTTCTGTTTCTCCTCATTCATTGATAATACAAACAAACTCATCTTTTGACTGAAAATTCTTTTTTTATGGTTCATAATTTATGAAGAACATGCCCTTCTGTGATAAAGACCCATCAAAAGCATCATTATTCTGCATTTATCTGCATTGAACTGCCTGTTTCAACTATTAGTATTTAAGAGGTTCTGCCTTTTTTTTTTTTCCCTTCCTGTATCTGACTATAGTTCTCTAATTCATCTCATCTCTATTATCTGCTGGGATAAGGCTTTGACTTAGATTGTGGGTCAGAAAAAAAATTGCGTTATTCAAATTATCTTTGACAATCAAAATTTTAAAAATTCCATGCAGTCTTATTATTTTGGTGAAGATGTCAAATGTCAAATCATTTAGCACTTCTGATGCTGGTTTTTCATACCTATTGCCACTGGTAATGTGTTGCTATACAAGATATACTAAAATAAACCATCTGTCCTTCGGTTTTTTTCAGTTCTGCGCTCTTTATCTGTTAACGTGGTTCCGTATGCTTTGTTTTTCAAAACTCCTGGAATTGCTGCATAGAGTGACCATTTACAGGATCTCACACTTCCTGAACACTGGCCATTGTAATCTTCAATACAACAAATGAGTAAAAATAGTTGGAAAGGGTGATGAGATTTTAAAATGAAATTACGTTCAGGATGGGGAATACAAAACTTGAATTGGAGATTGACAAACATGAACAACCAAGACTTTTTCAAGTTCTCTGAGACCTCCACACACTCCTACTCATTGGAGTTTAAAATCTGGAATATGCCAGCATGGTTTCAAAGTCATGTGCCCAAGCATGAAGATGAATATTGTGTATTTTTATTCCTTCTCATTCCATTAATAGTAGCACATGTATGCACAGGTCTTCTAGCTAGTAGCTTGCTTTCTGCCTTCCCTGACCTCCCAACTTTGACTCATCAATGCTAATTTCACCTTGTTACTTGCATATTAGTTACAAAATGCCCAGGGAAAGATACAATTCAGAGTTTTAAATTTTTTTTTCAAGTATTGCTTCAATTTAGAAGAGTGCAGAATGAAAAGGAAACTTGAGAAACAGTTAATTTCTTCTCTACTTCTGCAGAGCAATGCCTAGGCCTTGCCTGAAAGGCAGAGATCAGTCTTCTTATAAAAACCATAAAGGGAAGGTAAATGACATAGCATACTTCAGTGACTTGTTCAAGGACACCTTGATCCTATCAGAATCTTGTCTCAATCCTGTTAGAAAGAAATCCTGTCAGACCTAGCAACTTCATATCAAACATCCTAATTTTTTTTTTTTTTAAAAACAGAGACCTTATTTATCATGCTGTAATGGGAACAGCCCTGAAATCAGAATCTGAAGATATGAGTCATTGTTTTGGGCCTATTTCAAGCCATTGAATTTGTGTGAGTTTGGATTTCTTCTAAAAGAATTATATCAGCAAAATTCATTAAATAATTGTGCTCACTAGTTTAAATTTACTGTCATCACTATCATCAAGGACAGTAAAATGCTCAGCACCTACTAAGTAAAGGGCCTTTTGCTAGATGGTGTGGAAAACAGGTATAGGTGATTTCTGCCAAGAAGAAGTTGAGCACTTGGTAGAGAGAAAAGACAAGCACAAAACATGACCTAAACTGATAAGGTAACAGATGCCACATGTTAAGCATTGGGTGCAAAAAATTCTACTGAAATTCAGAGGAGGAAAAATATGTTTGCTGGAGTAGCCAGAAAGTCAGCATATTCCTGAGGATGGGCACATACAGCTTCTGAAAAGACAAGGCCAAATTGAGGCTTATTCCTTAAACATGGTCTATTGAACTGAACAGACCTTAATTAGAAGTAAAAAGAATTCTTCTGTTTCCTTTCACTGAAAGAAATGACATCACCCATTTATTGACTCAACAAATAATGGCAATTTCTCTACAGTGTGCCAGATTAAATAATACAAATTAAAATAAAATGTAGTTTATTCTGAAAGAGTCTTGTAGTTACATGGAAGGAAACTGACTGGAACTGAGGTAAATCAAATGATTTTCTCACTTGACCCAAATGACAAATAGCGTAACCAGGATTACAAATAAGTTGTGAGTGGTTTCACATACTATTCTCTTTCTTTTTTTTTTAATTTTAACTTTTTTTTTTATTGATTTGTAATCATTTTACAATGTTGTGTCAAATTCCAGTGTAGACCACAATTTTTCAGTTATACATGAACTTATATATATATATTCATTGTCACATTTTTTTCTCTGTGAGCTACCATAACATCTTGTATATATTTCCTTGTGCTATACAGTATAATCTTGTTTATCTATTCTACAATTTTGAAACCCCAGTCTGTCCCTTCCCACCCCCCGCACCCTTGGCAACCACAAGTTTATATTCTACGTCTTTGAGTCTATTTCTGTTTTGCATTTATGCTTTGTTTGTGTTTTTTTTAAGATTCCACATATGAGCGATCTCATATGGTATTTTTCTTTCTCTTTCTGGCTTACTTCACTTAGAATGACATTCTCCAGGAGCATCCATTTTGCTGCAAATGGCGTTATGTTGTCGGTTTGTATGGCTGAGTAGTATTCCGTTGTATAAATATACTACATCATCTTTATCCAATCATCTGTTGATGGACATTTAAGCTGTTTCCATGTCTTGGCTATTGTAAGTAATGCTGCTATGAACATTGGGATGCAGGTGTCATCCTGAAATAGGGTTCCTTCTGGATATATGCCCAGGAGTGGGATTCCTGGGTCATATGGTAAGTCTATGTCTAGTCTTTTGAGGAGTCTCCAAACTGTTTTCCAGAGTGGCTGCACCAAACTGCATTCCTACTAGCAGTGTAGGAGGGTTCCCCTTTCTCCACAGCCTCTCCAGCATTTGTCATTTGTGGATTTTTGAATGATGGCCATTCTGACTGGTGTGAGGTGATACCTCATTGTAGTTTTGATTTGCATTTCTCTGATAATTAGTGATATTGAGCATTTTTTCATATGCCTATTGATCATTTGTATGTCTTCCTTGGAGAATTGCTTGTTTAAGTCTTCTGTCCATTTTTGCATTGGGTTGTTTATTTTTTTCTTTTTGAGTCATATGAGCTGCTTATATATTCTGGAGATCAAGCCTTTGTCAGTTTCACTTGCAAAAATTTTTTCCCATTCCATAGGTTATCTTTTTGTTTTACTTATGGTTTCCTTTGCTGTGCAGAAGCATGTAAGTTTCATTAGGTCCCATTTGTTTATTCTTGCTTTTATTTCTTCTAGGAGAAATTTTTTGAGATGTATGTCAGATAATGTTTTGCCTATATTTTCCTCTAGGAGGTTTATTGTATCTTGTCTTATGTTTAAGTCTTTGATCCATCTTGAGTTGATTTTTGTGTATGGTGTAAGGGAATGTTCTAGCTTCATTGTTTAACATGCTGCTGTCCAGTTTTCCCAACACCATTTGCTGAAGAGACTGTCTTTATTCCATTGTATATTCTTGCCTCCTTTGTCGAAGATGAGTTGACCAAAAGTTTGTGGGTTCATTTCTGGGCTCTCTATTCTGTTCCATTGGTCTATATGTCTGTTTTTGTACCAATACCATGCTGTCTTGATGACTGTAGCTCTATAGTATTGTCTGAAGTCTGGGAGAGTTATTCCTCCAGCCTCTTTCTTTCTCTTCAGTAATGCTTTGGCAATTCTAGGTCTTTGATGGTTCCATATGAATTTTGTTATGATTTGTTCTAGTTCTGTGAAATATGTCCTGGGTAATTTGATAGGGATTGCATTAAATCTGTAGATTGCCTTGGGCAGTGTGACCGTTTTAACAATATTGATTCTTCCAATCCAAGAGCATGGAATATCTTTCCATTTTTTAAAGTCTTCTTTAATTTCCTTCATCAATGGTTTATAGTTTTCTGTGTATAATTCTTTCGCCTCCTTGGTTAGATTTATTCCTAGGTATTTTATTACTTTGGGTGCTATTTTAAAGGGGATTGCTTCTTTACTTTCTTTTTCTTTTGATTCATCATTAGTGTAAAGAAATACAAGTGATTTTTGAACGTTAATCTTGTAACCTGCTACCTTGCTGAATTCTTTGATCAGCTCTAGTAGTTTTTGTGTGGACCTTTTAGGGTTTTCTATATATAGTAACATGTCATTGGCATATAGTGACACTTTTACCTCTTCTTTTCCAACTTGGATCCCTTTTATTTCTCTCTCTTGTCTGATTGCTATGGCTAGGACTTCCAAGACTATGTTATATAGGAGTGGTGGTAGTGGGCATCCTTGTCTTGTCCCAGATTTTAGTGGGAAGCTTTTGAGTTTTTCACCGTTGAGTACTATGCTGGCCGTAGGTTTGTCATATATAGCTTTTATTATGTTGAGATATGTTCCCTCTATACCCACTTTGGTGAGAGTTTTTATCATAAATGGGTGTTGAATTTTCATACTATTCTCTTTCTACCCTGCACCTCACATTCATTCCCAACTTTCACTTTGTTCCTCTTTCAAACACACACACACACACACACACACTCTAGATGCACACGTGGGTGTGAATGTAGCATGGTAATATCCAATAATTAACAATGTGTTTTTAAAAAGTCCTTTTCTCCAACCTTTTTTCTCACCATTTAAGCAGAAGGAAGATCTGACGCAAAAGAGCAGAGGGTCAATTTATTGGATTAAAACTTTTTAGATAGATTTTGAAAATCTCTAGCAGAAGTAATGATCTTAAAAATCATGGCTTTTCAAGAGCTAAGCACTTAGGAAAGAAAATGTTTCCTTTTTAAAATGTTTTCTTATTTCAAACACTCAATTTTATATATTAAGAAACAAATGAAAATTCAGAGCCTGAGTTTATAATTAAAACCATTGTTTCTCAAACCATGTGTATCAGAAGCATCAAGGGTGTGTCATAAAATTGCAGGTTGTGGAGCCCTATGCTGAGTCCACAAGGACAAGGACAGGAATATGAACTTTAACAAGCTGCCTAATTTTCCTTAACCATAATAAAGTTTGAGTGGCTCTGTTTAAACTATGTAACAGAGAAGACAATAAAATAGTCATTTTTTTTTCCTACTCCAAATATAGATAAGAGTTTGGCGTTCAGAAAAGCAAGAGACAATTGGAGGGATGTGACTGGTGTAGAGGTGATCTGGGGCCCTGACAAAGGTGCAGAACTCCACCTGTGCTAATCCGGGGGAGGCCGTGGGATAACAGAAATACCACTGGAAACCTGGGTACCTTCGGGAAAGCTCCAGAGCAGATAGGACCAATCAGTGGTCTGACTTCCAGATTGTCTTACGTCTAAGAAGCTGCAGATCTTGTTAGTAAGTCCCAGTTTCACCAATACTCCAGAGTAATAGAAAAGCAACAGCCAGGGAAGGCATAGATAGGGATGTGCCATAGTGAAGCCTTACAAATCCTGTGTACCATTGGGGGCACCTTCAGAAGGTGTGGTAGTGCCTGAGAGGGAGAGCAGTCAGCATGAAAAACATGCAGTTAGAATAACCAGAGGTTACGGTTTGCATCGTGTTCCTTCTCTAGTGAAAGACAAGTTGGAGTCTTAAACCCTAGTTAGGATTTTACCTGGAGATAGGCCTGACTTATAGATCGGGTCTTTACAAAGGCAGTCAAGTTAAAATGAGGTCATTAAGGTGGGCATTAATCCAATATAATGGCTGTCCTTATAAAAAGTGGGAAATTTGGATGCAGAAACAAGAACACATAGAGGGAAAACAATGTGAAGAGACACAAAGAGAAAACAGCTATCTACAAGCCGAGGAGAACTCTAAAATAAATCCTTCCCCCTCTGCCCTCAGAAAGAACCAGTCCTGCTGACTTCTGATTTAGACTTCCAGCCTCCAGCATCATGTGGAAATGAGACTTAGTTTGCAGTCTTCCAGGGGAAATACAGTCTGGAAAGTCAGACAACGAATCCGTTCTGAGATCCTCTCAAATTTACTCAGGGTTTCCACTGGTCTTTCTATCGTCTTAAGTATATCAGTGGTGAATATAGCAGGGCCAGAGGCTCAAGTCCAAGACCAGGTAAGAAGTGCTATGCTTCAACTAAAGGCAGACAGGGGCACAGACGGCATACAAATTCAGTATCTCTCAGATGCCTGGAGAGTACATAAATCCTTCTGCTTTGCCCTGAGGGGAAGGAAGGTGGATCAGGGAGAAAATCCTGAATTGACTGAGTACTTTCCAAAATACTACTCCTCATACGTGAAAGTAACTCAGTTATCTCAACAGTCACCATCAGCGGAAATTGGAACTTGAGGGCTTAGCCAGGCGTAAAGAAACAAAGGAAGATATACCCTTTGCATAGCCAAGTTTGTAAAGTGTAAATACATTAATTATTTTTGTCTCAGAAAATATGCTTGGCCCTTAATTAAAGGCTGAGAATACAAGGATCAACATCTCCGTTTATTGATTGATGAATGGTACTGATGCAGTGTGAAGCACTTTGCCTACATCATTGCTGTTTCTTACATCAGACCCACAAATCAACAAACAGGATCATCAAGACTATGTCAAATCATCACTAGTAACTGTGGAGTAAGACTCAAACCCAGGTCTGTTTGCCTCTGTTGCCTGCCCTTGATTCATTAGGCCCTAATAAGTTTTGAATAGAGTAACGTAAGAGAGGTATTGAATTACAGTAAATCTGTAAATGTCATAAGAAATGCATGAACAGAATGAGGTAGGAGCAGGAAGTCACTGCTGCTAAAGGTCTCAGAAAATATTACATAGCAAAGTAATTTTTTAGCTTTATTTAGAGCTATGATGAGTTTCAGAAGCAATGAAGGGGAGGGAAGGTGTTCCAGGAGAAGGAAGTCATAAGCCATGTCTGGGGTTATGAAAGGTTGTGGTTTGTGAAGAGCAGGTTGAAAAACTGGGCTATCCAACCATAGCATGGGTCTGCCAGGGAGCACCTCCTGGAGAGGTGGATTGAATCAGAATGTGAAGGCTTTGCAGAGTCAAGCAATTTTATAAGTACAGAAGTGCTTCTAATGAGATAAATTTTTAGGAAGAACTAACTGAGGGGAAAATGGATGGTAGATTAAGGGAGGCAAGCATGTGATGGGAGGACCTAACCCAGAGGTGGGGGTCCCTTGCAATGATCTAGGAGAAAGATGATAAGGCCATAGAGGGCAAGATACAGGTTTTGGAGTCCTTCCTGAAGTGGAATTAGTAGACATTGGTGGCTAATGGTGAATTTGAAGTTCAGATGCATGCATAGTTGAGAACACTTTGGTCCTCATTTTGCAAGGCAGGTGGATTGGGATGATTGTAAACATTACAGGCAGTGGAGGCACAGCCTCAGTGAGGTCATCAGTATTTGTCTGAGACCTTACCGGGAGAGTTATACACAGGGCGAAGAGAAGCTTGCCAAGGAGCAGAGGCCAAAAGGAGACCAACATTCAAAACTTAAGTTGTAATGGAACTCCTGGCATGTCTTCACAAAGACTTAAAGCTATTATTTTTCTTAAAATAAATGCTCTAAATATTCAAGAAATGTAAGGTTTTAGTGGAAAGAGTTCTGATGTAATAAGGTTCTAGTGCCAAATTTGCCACTAATTAATTATGTGTCCTTTGGTGTGTCACTTAATGTAGTTCAGACTTGGCATCCTTATCTGTAAAACTAGATCTCCAAGGCCCCTCTTCTTTGCTTTCAAATGCAGTGATTCTCATTTGATTAGTTTCTTTGATTAGAAAATTTTAATTGAAGCATGTCATAGACTGTTGTGCCATGTGCTCCCCAAATGTCAGTGGTGGGAAAAAATATTTTAATGTTAATCCTAACTTCATGACTATAGAGCTTTCAGGCTTTTGCACCTCATAGTCATCAATAATTAGACCTTGGCATTTCTCTCCCTTCCTGCCACTACTGAGAACAAATTCTATAAACTAGAAAGATGATGCAACACACCAGGAATACGAGAGAAAAGTTATACAAGAGAAAAGTTATCAGGAATAGGTGGAAGTTTTCCCAAATCTTCATTGTAATTTATTAACATAATGGTCATCATTAATAGTGTCTGTGAACAGAGATGCCACGTAGTGTAAAAAAATTTCTTCTTTATTTGAAAAGCTTATGTTTTAAACAGGAAGTAACATTTGGACATTGAATTCTTACAACAACCTAAAATCTTGCAACAATCTTATAACCATCTAAAAATCACTCAATATCCAGGCTCTGCAATGAGGGAGAGAAATGATTAATCCCACAGCCTTGCCCCTGATCCGTAGACCCTCCCATTCCAAATATTGTAGATAATTTTTAAAACCCCACTATCATAGACCAAATGTTCTTCAAAGAGAGAAACTGTTGTGGAGTTTGTCTTATGACTTATCATAATAAAATGACCCAGTTTTTCAAAAGATGCCCCACTCTCAGAACCTAGCCCTATTCAAGAGATGGCTTTGAAAGGCGAATTAACGGCCCATACTGTAGCTTTATGCCAAGCTAGTAAGTCAGAGAAAATCATTTCAACCTGCATCCAAAAATTAAATGGTTATTGATTGATATGGGAGATAACTGCAACCTTTCAGATTAAATTAAGAAATGTTGCTGAGCACAATTAAAATTTTTCTAATGTAACACTGTTTGTAGAGTGCATTTTTGACTAAATTCCATCCCCGAGGTTAATTACCAAGTCTTGGGTCCAGGAATAATAGATTAAGTGAAAAGTTGGCTCCCAAAGTTAAAGAGTGGGAAGAAGCAAGAAGTATCCAGAAGTGATTTATGTCCTTCTGATGAAGCTGAGGGAGGAAAGCCAAATGACCATACCATTCTTCTATGCTAAAGGTTTTAGGCCAAAAGAATGGTATAAAATTAAAAGGATATCCATTCCTTCCAGTGGGGCAGGGGCAGCTCCATATTTTGCTCCTAGTTAGAAACTATCTCATTCTCGCTGGTTAGGCTAAAGGTAGAATGTCTTATTGAGTGTGTTGGAAACATCCTAGGCAGGATGAACAGCCTTTGTTTCTAAGGAGCTCACAATACTTGGGGAAATCAATATGGAAGCTCAGTTAACTATTTTACTTGAAGAAAGTAGACAAGAAAGAATTATAACCTCTCACCACAAAGTGTTTTTCAAAGTGACAAGACTAGTGGGATATTCTAGAAAAGCTAAAAGAAGCTGAGCTTTTGGTCTTGAATATGCTATTAACTGGCTGGTTTTAGACAAGCTATCGAATTTAAGTCGACTCCTTTCTCATTTATAAAATGAGAGAGTCAGGCTGAATGCTTTCTAAAGTTGATCCAGTTCTATAATATATGAATAATAAATATTTTTAAAATTATAAAGAATAAAATGTAAATATATACCTTTAAGATCAGTTATGAGGGTCCCTGCTATGTCCCTGCCTCATTAGAACCATTCTGGAGAGAGGACTTGCAATTTTAGGGAACTCCAACTAAACTTGTCTTCACATAAAGCGGGTTTCCTAAAAGAAAAGCCCAAGAAAGGGCCCTTTAAAAGTGTATCTCACTGCAAAAACAGCAAAGAATATATACCAAAAAAATTTTTAAAGACTAAAAGGCCTTCATGACACATTCAGTGAAGAGATGCCCTCATAACTTTTACCAGTTAATTGATGCATAAAAGGTTGTGAAGATTAATGTACATCAAAATCAAAACTAAATTGAATTTTTGACATTTTTGCAAATAAAAACCCCAAAGAATACATAGGTGCCTTTTGATTTGTCACAGCTGGAAGACTCTGAATCATGAAGCGCTCTAGGAAAGGCCATTAAATAGCGTTAGATGGTTTGTCAGTGTGGAGGAAAAGTAATTGAAGAACCAAACTGTGGTTATAGGCATTGCATTTTAAAATATTTACCAAACAGAGATAAAGTGAGTCTTTTCTTCTACAACTGAAGCACAAAGTGTTGGTTAGGTAGTCAACAGAAACATTTTATAATTTAAATCCTTTAAAAAAAAATTCAGTCAGATTAAATCATCTTTACTTAAAGGTATTTCTGGTCTGCATTAAAATAATACTAGCCATCTAAGCTATTTGGGTTTTTTAAATTTTTATGAGCAGAGAAAAGACTTAAAAGTCAACCACTGGTCTATGAGAATGACATTTGAAAGCAGCAGTGGTATGGAAGAAGGTAAAATAAGAACCAAAGTTCTTAGTACTAGTTCCATAAGACTATGAATTTGAAAACAACTTCAGATGGCCTCATTCTGATACTTAGCCTCAGTCATAAGGGCAACCCTTTTTTTTTTTTAAGAAACAACCATGAAATCAGCAAATGCTAGCCTATCAACCCAATGAGGTTCCCAATTTTATTCTTTGAAAAATAATACTAATATTAATAATACTAATAATTAAGTGAAATGCCTTTTGTAGCTGATATAAAATGAAAACAGGTAGAGCCACACAAGGTTTATATTGGGATTCAAGCACACAGGGCCCACAGGGGACCTAGTCATAGGGTCCATGGGTTTCCACACGACCTGAAATGCCCCAGGAAGAGGTCAGTTGCAGCATATGGAAAGCAGTTCTGCCATCCAAACAACTGGCTTCATCTGACTGTACGCATAACAATTTAAGGTTTATTTTTCTCCTTAGGTAGGATAATTTTTTTCTAAACTATATCAGTAGTAGACATGGCTGACAAATGAGAAAGGGACATGCATTGGATAATTCCAAAAAGTTCTTGCGACTATCTCCGTTGTTTTCATTTCCGATGATTACTTTAGCAAGGTTGGCAAGGTACAACTATGCACAAGATACATGTGTCAAAAACAAAAAACAAACCTGGTCTTGAAAAACTGACTTCCACGTGGAACAGAAGGAAGAAACAGTTTCTATTCTCAGAAGGACAACAGTATTTTGTTTTAATCAGTGGCAAAGGATCTAAAACTCTAAAATTCTAAATGAGGTTAATAAATCAAGAAACGTTAATATGAAAACAAGTTTCATAATCAGCTTGCAAATAAACAATGCTGCATATTCTATTAAGGCTAGTCCCAAGGCTGAGGCAAGGCAGAAGGTGTTTTTCATATATACCAACAGTTCAAAGCTTTTAAAGTGGAAATAGATCATGAGAAGACATTTTAATAAATAGCACCACTATTTATTAAGAATGATAATAGCAGCAAGCAATCAAAAGCTGTCTAACAGAAATCCCCTTCTACCTGAATGGATTTTTCCTCAATCTCCAGAATAACTGCATTTTCAAAATCACTGCAAAAGAAATCTAAAACATCTAGTCATACCCCACTGAAGTCACTCCTACCTCTCACTGAGCATGAAGTATTCACTTACATCCTGGTTCATGTAGTTAAGAGTCTGACTAGGCTGAGATTTCTCTGACGACTCCCCACTTTGTCCCCTAAAGCTGATAATTTTTAGGAACATGGACAGTCTGAAATAAGCTTTCCTACACACCTCAATGAAGATTCCAAGTTTCTACTTATGGTAGGTAGGTGACTGAGTTAAAAGAGAAAAAAAGTAATTTTAGAAAAAAATACTTATTTACACTTTAAGTTCTAGTAAATTAGTAATTCTAGTTTCTAGCAAATTCAGATAAAATTTTGGTTTTTGTAAATGCTGGTCAAGGGGTCAATGCAAGGTAGTAGTTGCAGCAGCCCAAAGAGAGATTATAAAGTGAAAAGAAAGTTGAAAACTAAAGCTTGTAATCACAATATTTAAATTTTGGGAGAAAAGAAAACTTATAAAAAAGGTCATGAACAAACAGTAAGATTCATCAGTCAGGAGAAACTCAGAAGGAGATAAATGACTTATCTAATTTATCAAACACCGAAGACTTGAGGAAGGTAAGGGTGAGTAGTATCCATTGGATTTAGACAGTATTGATGACCCTAGAATATGCTGTTTCAGTGGGAAGTCACTGTAATAAAAGGAAAGGATGAGAGATGAGGAGTTGAAAACAGTAACCATGAGACTTCGGCAGCCCTGGTATCCGCACTCCAGGGGCACAGAAATCTAGGTTTTAATCCCTCCTCAAACATTGAAGGTATGGCCTTGAGAAAGCTAGTTAACACAAACGACTACAGCTTTTTCTCTGTACATTTGGGAAGAATAATAGTACCACCTAGAGTTTTGTAAAAATAAAATGAGATATTGCATGTAATTTGCTAGAATGGCACTTGGCATATGGTAAGCACTCAATAAATGTCAGCTATTATTTTGAGAAGAAAGATACAAAGTCAAGTGAATAGTTTTTGTATCGTTTGTGGCTTTGTTTTGTTTTGTCTTGGACTTCATGTGAATAGGTATGTCCTCATATATGGATGTTTTTGATACGAGTAATTTGAGCCCATTTATTGGTTAAAGAAAATTGACTAGTAAGGAAAGAAAAGGAAGTACTTGAATTCTGCTTAAGGAAAAAAAATGTCTCCATTAAAAGAATATGCTTTCGTAAGCCTTCTAGGGCAGATGAGATACTCGGGACTGAGTTTAGCTGGTACAAAGACATTAGAAGAGGGAGGAAGCTGCTTTGAATGAAACAAGAGGAGGAAGGTGTGCTTTTACATTGAAATCTACAGATTGGATGTAGAATCTGTATCAGACTTGGCTACAAGCAGTTTATTGAGAGGTGGTCCCAGAGAACAGGGGTAAGTGATGACAGAGCTTAAAACTGGAAAGGAGGAAAAGCTGGTACACTGCTGTGGCTCAAAGAGATTTCTACCTGAGAACTGACTGGAGGGGGAAGCCTTTCCTGATCACTTCCCACTCCCCATTATTGCAGGGTTGCCCCAGGGGCATGAACTCAACTCCTTCACGTTTCAGGTTGTGCTTGCGACTCCTCTGAATGGGGTCCCACCAGCATCCCACAGAACAGCGTCAAAGAGGGCTTGAAGGATTATGGGTGCATGCTTGAACAAGATGCTGTCAGTTCTAGATAAACTGAAGCCTACACAGAATTAATTGCTGTAACCTTGACTAGAGTCAGAGATGAGATCAAGAAAATGTGAGTTGGTGAACAAGAGTCATCTGATACAGTTTACCCATTGCAGTGTTCCTGCCTTCCATTAAGTCTAATCCTTAACCGAATCTTCTGTTTTGGCCTTCAAAAGAGTTAGCAGGCGAAGGGTTTGTGAAACAAGATACAACCATCCCCTTTTTCTGCTATGTTGGTTGTAAGACCTTAATTGGTAGTTATCTCCATCACGTATTCTAAATTTCCTCATGTTAAACCATAACTTGAGCTAATCTGGCTGCTTGCCTATGGAGTGATAAAGGTTATGAGCCCTCAGCAGCTTTGACATTACTGAATGGCAGTTACTGCAGTTGCCCATTCACCATCATTGCTGGCTATAGAAGTATCAGGAAATGTTCAAGTTAATGCCTTGGGTTCCAGATACTCTCTTCCCTGTCCATATATGTAGCAGCACTCCTAGCATCCTGTGGTAATCAGGAGCTCCTTTCTTTGCTGGCTTGGACACTGGCATGAAGATACTAAAGTGACCTGGAAACAGTCATAAGTTTAAGGTCAGCAGAAACCTCGAATCCTAGTAGAAAACCTGCACTGTGTCATAAGACTCCCGGGGAAGCCTGCTAGACCCATACACACGTGCAAAGCTCATAACAGCAGGAAAGTTAACACCTTCTTGGACAATAGTCAGCCACTAGGGAAAGGATGATGAAATGTTACTTCTTGTGAGTTCTCTGTTCCCTGATAGAAGGAGTCACCTGTGGGAATGAAGACCTCTGGATCTACACACCTTAAGTTTGAAAACACAAATTCTGCAAATAGGTAGCTGGAAATGGTGGTGAGGGAGCCGATCATATATCCAATGCTTATTTTTCAAGCTGGGTATTCTTGGTTTTGAGGACACAGCACCATATATTGACTGTTGATTTAGCACTCCAACACTCCAGGGTTTTGTTTCTAAACTAGCACTCAAATGGTATTTGAATAGGCTTCTTTCATTCTGTCAGACTGACAGCTTCTGTGGAATGCTTATATTTGTGCTAGGACCAGTCTACTCCATGGTCAACATACTCATTGCTATAAAATGGATCTTTTATTTGGAGACAATATTGTAGAAACATTCATGCCAGTAAATAAGGAACTGTGTAAGCTCTTATATGATGATGGGTAGAGGAACTTCAAGCAGAGGAAGTAAAAGCAAATCTGGAGTAGATGTCAATCCCTCTATAAACTCTTGCTGCTGCTTCCAAGGTGGAAAGGCTTTGGTAAAATCCACAAGTCACCCTAAATGGCTGGCATCATACGGAGGAAACATCATCAGTCTTGATGTTGACAGATCAGGTATTCAGAAACATTGCAGCTAGATCAGCCTTGGGAAGAGAGTTCATGTCTCTGGAACCATACCTAGTTTGCACTCTCCCACCTTAGTCTGTCTTTTCATGCCCCACTGTGTAGGCACTGCAGTGACCAAAGAGAAAGGCTGTAGATCCTCAAAATAAACTGTAGAAAACCTTTCAAGGCTAGACTTATACTTTCTTTTGAAACTCCTGAGTCTGGACTTGAGCAAAATATTGTCCTATAGTTATCGGTAATGAGGCTCTTTCTAGATGCTGCCTTGGAAGTCTTTCTGTCTTTCACAGCATGCCCTGGGATGATAGCTGTCTGATCCAACATGTCGTTTTCTTTTCCCAAGTCTTCCAAAGTGTAATCAGCAGTCAGTCAATTTTATAATGATTAAATTTACCATTGTCCACTGATGTGTAAGAGCCACAGAATAATCCAGCATTTCACCTTCCACTGGCTTTCCCCTTGGCCCATTCCACTGCAGGTGAGAGACTCAGTCATGGTGATGCTATAAAATACCTGCGCTTCATCATCACTCCACTGCCCACTACCAGTGGGTTTCCTGTTTGTATCTGACTGGTGACAGTTCTGGAATCCTATCCTATGTGCTTGCTTTCTAGGTACCAACTGTGTTAGCCATTTTCTCCCCAGAAAGCAAAGCCCCGGAGATTTCTGCACAGGTAGTTTATCTCGAAGGTAATCACAGTGAGCAGAAGTTAGCAATCAACAAAAGTAAAACACGCAAGGTGGAAAGGGGGTGTTACCAATTTACTCACTGCTGTAGCAACAGCACTCCAGAAATTTCTCTGAGGAGCATATAGAAAACCTATTGGAACTGTCCACTTGAAACTGACAAAAAGTAGCATTTACCTATTAGCTTTCTATTGGTTGAGGATTGTGCCAGCAGCTGTTAAGTTTCCTTCATTTTCAGGGTTTGTATGTGCATGGGCTTCCCTTGCATCCCATGCCACAACTTGGAAGCTCTCAGCGCGTGACCGAGGGGAGATGCTGTCAGAATGAAGTGAGTCAGAGCATACGTGGAACTTCTCTCATGGCTAGGGTCAGATGCATTGTAGAGAATGGAGGAAGTGCACAAGGGACAGCTGATTCAGAGGAAAGGAGGAGGATGTACAGGAGAAAAAAATGTATGAGAGATGTGGGGAGAATCTAGAACTAGATTCCATAATGGTGGGGTGGACAAAGGACATGTTTGTGAAAAGTGATACTTATTACATTTAATTTATAGGTGCCACAACAGTATAAACCACTTTTCCATACACTTCCCAAATCTCTAGAAGCAGAAAGGCAAATAGACATGAAAATCAAGAGAATGTTATCAAGCTTCTCCCTTATAATTTGGAAAAAATATCAGGAGAGTGTTTTGGAATTCTAACAAGTCATAGGATTCTTTTTTAGTGAAGTATGATAAATATCCATAAGAAAAAGTATACGGATTATAGGTGTATTTTCACAGTGTCAGCAACCCAATAAAATCAGCACCCATACCAAGAAACAGTCTTACTAGCATCACAGAAGCCTGCTTTGTGCTCCCTTCTAACCACCTCTTCCTACTCCTACAATGGTAGTCGCTAGTTTCTAGCACCACAACTTGATTTTGCCTCTTTTTGAACCTTACTTCAATGCAAACACAAAGTTGGGGCCTGAGTTCCCTCACTCAACACTTTGCTTGTGAATTTCTGCAAGCCATGGAGTTTTCTTAAAATTAAGCTGAAGATCCTTGGCTGCTATGACTTTGCCACTTGGTTGTGAGGACCTAGACTGTGTTTTATTCATCTTTGTCTCCCCTGCACCAGGGGCAGTGCCTAAGGTCATGATAAGATAGTGATAGCTTTTTTTTTAATCCACCACAGGACTGACTAGCATAAAGCTTACCTTTTATCAGAGCATAATGGATGTGTATTGATTCTTAGATGCTCAAATTACTGTGATTATCCATTCCTATGTCTCTAATATTGCTATTGACATTTCAGTCCATAAATACCAATCTTAAGTATACAACTTATACATGCCTGTTTTTATTTCTTTATCTATTTAGTTTTTATTGAGAGAAAAGATTCTTAATTTTTCAACCAAGACTGAAAACAGTATTAATTAATGAAAGGGACCTACTGATGATGTGATGGGAAGGGAAAATACTCTGACTTCTAATATGACCAAAGCAAACTGTGAGATAGAGTGAATATTCCAGAAAGATTGCATTTTCTATAGTTTCATTCTCTCTTTACCAATGTTAACTGCACTTGATTTTTTGGTAGGGGTTGGTGGGTAGCAGATAGAATTTGCTTAGTTACCACCGTGGACCACACTGAAATTACAGATTTGGAGATTTTGGTATCATGTTTCTCAAAGATAAAAGCAAATTTTATACATTTAAGCAAAGAACACAAAAGCTAATCAAGACTTTGCAGTGAATGATTATAATTACTAATTAAAATTATAGTTTCTTTTGTCTTAGTAGAATCTATATATGGGCTTAAAGATTAAGAAGACATTGTTTCTAAGTTTTTTGGGTTTTTTGTTTTTTCTGTAACAGAGAACACAATCTAGCATGATTTGCCGTGAAATCCCCTTCTCTTCATTATTGTGAACAAGTTTAATGATAGCATTGGCTAGAATGTACATAGCTATAACGTGTAGTAATAGGAGCAGCATAAAAGCCCAGCAGTAATGCATGGTAATAGCACACCTAGCACTCACTATGTGCCAAGGGTTATTCTAAGTACTTTTTGTATCATATGTTATAACTAAGAATTTATATGTTAACTTAAATATTAACATATTTAATCCTCATACAGCCCTATGAGGTCAGGGCTTTATTGCCATTAAACAATTAATAAAACTGAGCCTCTTAGAAATTAAGAAAGAAAATCACATACTAGAAGCAAAGCCAGAATATGAACTCAAGCTTTAGAATCTGTGATTCTACCTACTAAGCTATCCTGCTGCCTATTAAAGAGGGAGATTTTTCTCATTAGTACCTAGTTTTGTATGAGAGGACTTCACTTACATATTCTCCCAGCCAAGTGTCTCTCTTTTATGTGGACCTTATGGAATCCTGGGGTGAGAAATACAGGCAGTTTGGAAGAGAGACGGAGAGAAGAGGAGAGACAGGAGAACAGGCAGAAGTGGTGGAGTCAGGCTTGGAAGGCAGGGTGAAAGATGGGGAGTGCAGGAAAGTCAGGTAAGAAAGAGTCTTACATTGTGTGACTCTGGGTACCTGCCACAGCAGTAAGAAAATAATTCTGAACATATCTCCCAAAATAAGTAGTGTGAAAAAAATCACATGGTTATTAATAATCTATTCTAAAATATTAATTATTTTCAAAACAATACAGATACTAAATCTTTGGTTGGCTATCAGATGGTTAGACTAAATATTAAAATATTAAAAATTAATACAACCCCATTAATTTTTTTAAACAGGAGATTAAGGCACTCTAATGTTCTTAAACATTAGAGTGAAAACATTAGAAGGGAATTAATAAAGCTAAGTGACCAATTCAGAGGCGATCAAACGATGAACAAAATATCAATCAAGAGAAGTAAAGAAATCTAATTACAAAAAAGAGACATATGCTCGAAAGTGCTGGCTGATATATCCCAATTGTAATTCTGTCCCTCCGTCTCTCCCAATTCATATTCTATTCCTTTCTGCTTTAGAAAAAAAAAGCTAGTAAAGAATTTAATTTCTTGTGCAGTACAACATCTTGGAGTTAACTTATCTGAATGACTCTCACCCGGGCCTATCAGACTCATACATCTAATAATATTATTAATTGATATTTTATCATTAAAGAAAGGTATATTATTAATTAAAGCAAACTAGATATTACAATGAAATCCCAGCCCTCCCAAATCCTATGTGGAATTAATAATACAGTAACAACTTTAGGTAATAAACACAAATTGGAAAAGTGACTCCATGTCCCAAGACAAATGTGGAATTACTTTTGCGACATTAATGAGCACGTAATTTATTCAAGACAAGAATTCAAGACAAGAATTTTTAGACATTATTCTGCATCTTTCTGTAGTTTGCCATTATGTGACTGCCCTGTGGCATGCACACAACATATTTTCTGAGGGCTTTAACCTTCAGAATTTGAATGAAGTGCATACAACCTGTACACACCTCGAAAACCATCTGGCGGATTTTATTTAAAAATATTTTAGTGCAAGATCGGGAGAAATCAAGTTTCTTAGAAAAGCATATTATGAGTTTCATATTAATAGGTCATATAAAGTTAGCAAAATTTGCTCTTTTATTTGGGGGAACTATTTTGAGTACAGTTGAATGAATCAAAGATTCATTAATCATTGTTAAAAATGTCAAATTAAATTTAACAACATCTTTTGGACATTGACATTCAGTGATTACAAAAAATGGCATGGAATGATTATCGTCAAAAAGCTGGTAAGCTTGTGGGCAAGACAATAGCTAGAGATATATACTATAAATACCACAAAAGTATATAATATGATATTTTACCTGGTGTTAGAATGTATTTTGGTAAAAATGGGAGAGATTTCCATTTGGCCAGAGTTTTTATGGAAGACTGAAGTATTATACAAAAGGCAGGAAGGTTCCTGAGCAGGAAAGAGGAAGAATAATGTGGAGGATAAATTTGGTTGTGGTGAGCTTGGATGAGAACGTCTCATGGAAGGGTGAAGAGCCGCATTGAACCTGAACAGAAAACTCCTGAGCCCTGAAACACAGGGCGGGGATAAAAGCAGTTTGTCCCGGGACTGAGATGTGCATTCATTCAACAATTACTTATCATACTTGTACTGTGTACCAGGCACAGTAGTAGGCAAAGATCTCTCACCTCCTGAAACTAACTTTCTAACTAGCAGAAACACTTACAGTCAGTAAATATAGCATTTACGTACACAGTTTGATAATTCAGTAGCTTAGAAGTGATTAAAGCTGTGGAAAAAAATATGGCTCAAAAAGAGGGATTGAGGACAATGAGGGAGAGAGTGGTTTATAAGTATAAAAAGGTTCAGCAGGATAGACTTCATTGATAGTTGAGCAGAGACTTGGCAGATATCTGGGGGATGTGTTCCAGCCAGAATAGTCAGCACTATGGCCCTAGGGCAAGAGAAGAGTACTAGCTTGTAGGGGTAATAGGGATGGAGTGAGCCATGGGACACTAACAGGAGGTAAGATCATGGAGGTGAAGGCCAGGTCATGTAGGGCCCCGTAGGAAACAGTAAGAACTTTGACTTGGACTTTAAATAAAATGCAGATCCCTTCAAGGGTTTGGAACAGAGTAATACATGATATTATCTTAGATTTTAAAAGGATCAATCTGACAAAGTTGAGAATAGACTGTGAGTGGATGTGGGAAGCTACATGTTGAAATAGGTTATGAGACCATTGCAACTGTCTGTGTGAGGCCTGGAGTAGGGCGAGTCCAGCAGAAGTAGAGAGAAGTAGTCAGAATTGTTTGCAGAGGGGGGTGTGAGGGACCACTGGAGATGGTGGAGTGACCTCGTGCGAGCAGTCTCTAGACTTGATGAAACCAGCAGGAGGGTGGTTACTGCAGAGTCTGCTCCGTGAGAGAAGACACATAACCAGCTCAAGGTAGCCTTGGAGGCAGGGAGCCAGGGGGTTACCTACTTTGACCTCTTTCTCCTCTGGTCCTTCCCTTCTCATCAGGGCTTTCCACTGACTAAATGCCACTAGAAGGCAGAGGGTGCAGGAACCTACTGATGTAACCCACACAGGTCAGCCTCATGGTGCCAAAAGCAAGAGTGGGGAAGGGTAGAGAGTGACTCTGGAAGAGCAAATGAAATATAAATAGCAGCCATATCCTGGAAGCTAAATGAAGACACTGTATCAAGGCAAATGGAGGGATATATCGTGCCAGATTCTGCAGACGTCACAAATAAGATGTGGACAGAGAACTGCAATAAGACTTATCAATGTGGAGTTCATTGAAGATCTTGAAAAGAGGAATTCTAATAGAACACTGGGGACAAAAACTAGATTAGAGAGAGTTTAAGAGTGAATGTGAAAAAATCAGGGACAGTGTAGGGACAACTCCTCCAAAGCACAGCAAAAATTTCAAAGCCCTGAACTTATATATTAAACTTACTAAGTAGCAGAATTACTGTGTTACATGATGAAGTAAGTTGCTTCTGGTTGCTGATGTGGCTGAGACATAAAAGACAATGATATCATCATTCTCGCCCTCTTTCACCTAATGAACATCCCAAAGCACGTGGGCTGCCAAGACTGCAGTTTGAGCACGCCTCCACAAGATACAAAGGAAGGCTGGTAGCTGCAAACACATATTTGCACTGTTATCTTTTTTATACACTACCCTACTTTATAGCTACTTCAAGAGTAAATTGAAATAAAGAACTTGAATTGCTCATTCTTGCCTATCTGTGAATCTAAAGCAGTACCCTACATTCTGGCCAATCTCAGGTAGGCATTAAAGGCTATAGTAATAATACAGGCAGAAGGTGATATGAACATGGTCAGGGTAGTGGAAGCAGAAATTAAAAAGATAAGATTTTAAAGAGAGAGTAATTAACATAACTACTTTGGGCTGACTGTCTCCTTAAAATTCATATATTGAAACTCTAGCCCCTAGTGGGATGGTATTAGGAGGCAGGGCCTTTGGGAGGTAATTAGGTTTCAATGAGGTCATGAGGGAGAAATTCTCATGATGAGATTAGTGTCTTTATAAGAAAGAGACCAGAGTTTGCTCACTCTCTTATCCCAAATAACAACGAGAAAATGGCCATGTTCAGACCTAAATATAAGAGCTAAACTTATGAAACTTTCAGGGGAAAACGTAAGAGAAAAATCTTTGTGCTCTTGGGTTAGGCAGAGTGTTTTTAGGTATGACACACAAAGCACGTTCCATAAAGAAAAAAATTGATACAAAAGCACATTCCATAAAGAAAAAAACTAGACTTCATAAAAATAGAAAACTTTTGCTCTTCAAAAAACACATTAAAAATAAAATGGTTAGATATTATATGATATCACTTATATGTGGAATCTAAAAAAAATGATACAGATGAACTTATTTACAAAACAGAAAGAGACAGACATAAAAACAAACTTACGGTTACCATAGGGGAAAGGGTGAGGAGGAAGGGGTGTATTAGGAGTTTGGGTTTAGCAGGTACAAACTACTATATATAAAATAGATAAACAAAAGGTCCTAATGTATAGTACAAGGAACTACATTAAATATCTCATAATAACCAAAATGAAAAAGAATATATATAGGTACTCATAACTGAATCACCAGAAACCAACACAACATGTAAATCAACTAAACTTCAATACAAAAATAAATGAGAAATAAATAAAATAAAATGATAAGCTGCAGACTGAGAGAATATGCTTACAAATAATATACCTAGTATCCCTGTGGGTTCTATTATGCACCAACTTGGAAATAGTTTAGTGGAGCAATACTTCACCTGAACTTGAGCTTCCAATCAGATCAACCTGTAAGGTTTTTTGAAAGCAAATTAAAATAAAATCCAAATACTATTTAATGTTTTAACCATGAGCTATGTGTTATCCCATATGCAAATGAAGGAGACCAAGTCAGAACCAAATCCACACAACTCAAAAAACAAAACAAACAAAAAAAACTCAGGCATTTGAAACTTTTTTTGAAATAAATAAGATCAAATCTCTGAATGAAAGTGGTATTGGCACTCAGAGTTCCTGCTGCAAACCTTCCCATAGTCCATCCCATTCAAGCAGAGCTACAGGAACTAGTGTGTTTCCAGTTTTTTTGCTGATTATGGTACGTTTACATCAAATACCAGGGATTTTCAGTAAACATTCATATTCTTTGTCAGCTAGTTTCCCTGTATCATTTCAATTGATCTTTATCCCCTTCAGCAATAATTCTTATTTAAATTTTATTTTGAAGGTTGCTGTTTTTGTTTCCTGGTGCTCTGTACCTTTAAAATTTCCACTTTTTTTTTTTCCTTTACAAAATAGAGGTACTTAGTTTTGGGTGGCAGGCAACAGATTCATACTAATTCATGTCACCATCAACTGTCCTACGGACCTGTGGTCTAACAAAAAGTTAGCAATAAGGCCAATCCTGAAGCCTGATTAGCAGGTCTCTCCCTAGTGAACAAGGCAACCGTCCGCAGCAGACCCAGTTCTCCCAGGAGAGTGTGAACATGACAGTAAACAGTCTACATCAAAGACATTTCAATTCTGCAACAAGCCTTTCTGCTTCGGGTAAGTGATATATACCCAAACAAAACATTAATCAGAAGACCCATTTCATGTCCCCTGGGGAATCAGAGCTATAGCAGACTAATCCTGCTCGCTAAGTGTGATTTTGAACATTAAAAGAGTTCCTTTAAGGAAATGTAGAGACTGAGAAAAGCAACATAAATTGAATAGGGATTTCATGATAATATAAAGTCATGCTGCAAGTAAACATGGGAACGTTGTAAAAGTTGAACTTTTTTCTTTTAATTAGGCCCATCAACTCAGGCTGTATTTGAGGCCATCTCTGACAGTTCTCAGTTAACAAAGAGCTGAGAATGGTAGAGAATAGAGCATCATTTACATTGTCTACATAAGGACCCTTTGACCTGTTTGAGTGGAGGAGTTTTTTCATTTGTTTTTTCCTGGTATCTTATAAAATGGCATTAAAGAGAAGAATTAGCATTGAAGTCTGAAAATAGGAAATGCAGACAGGATAACATTTGCTTTCCAGGCATGTGGAGAGGGTTCAGGTTGTAGAAGTTCCCACCTTCTCCATACATGTTTGGAAATGTGGCTTTTGAGAGTAGCCATGCCGGCCACCTAAAATTGACAGCATGTGGTCCTTTGATCTATATATATTCATCCTTATTTTCACTCGTGTGAAAAACAATGATTTCAGCCTACCCTATATCCTACCCTTTATTTTTCTTTTCTACTGTCATTCCTCAGCCTCAAAACCTTGATACACAGCTTAGGTTCCAAGATGTGTAGACGCTATAAAGATTTTGGTAAGTTGTAATGATTTGGCCATATCATTCCCTGGCTTTATACAAAAGGTGAGGATAAGAAAGTAGCATTTGGAGTAGCCATGCTTTCCCTGGACCAAATTAGAGGAGAGTCCTGTTCCTGCTGAGGTTCTGACAACCTACGAAGAAGTTAAACCCTTAAATACAAATTCAATTTCTTCCTTGCTAAAGATGATAATCGTATCATGTGTTAGTTAAAATTTTAATATTTGTGCTAAACTAGCACATAGGAGGTAGATTTTTCTTTAAAAAGGGGTGGAAACATTATTTCTTCACCTTTTTTTTTTAAATAATTTGAAATGAATGAATGTATTTTACCCTAAATCTTAAAAAAAAAAAATTAAATCTAAAGTTGACCAGATATGGAAACAATAAATTATCTTCGGGAGTCATGAGTTCATGGAAACATAATAACAAGAGATGACATATAAGACTGAGATATCTCTCACAAAGCTAATAAATGTCTTTTCTTAAAAGCCAAAACCAAAAACAAAGCAAAGAACCAGAAGACTTTATAGGGAGGTGAATCCTCATCTCAGTGATTTTACCGTCTCCCTTTACAACCATTTTTATAAAAATGGTGCTGTTTTCACCCTGTAGCTGTGTCCTTTACTTAGGATATACTTGAATACCCTAGAGTAGTTCTCTTCTTCCAGCCAAATAATCAAGAGATGAGTTGTCTGTTTATTTTGTTGTAGTGAGGAGGAATTGCATGGAAGGAGAGGAAAAAGTAATCTCTTCAATTTCTGCTTACCAAGGAAAGTAGACAGACCCCTGACTTATGAACAACTTCCATTCTATGTGTTATATAAATATTAATTATATTGTAGAAGTCTGCATGTATGCATTCATATCTTTATTGCATTCTTAATCACTGTACCATATTTTAAACAATCTTATTTTTTTTATCTTTAACATAATAGGAAGTTGATTACTGAAGCCTGTGGTATGACATTTTTCTGTTATTAATAGCCCAAGTTTCTAAAAAAATGCACATTTTGATTAATTTATTTTTTACTAGCTTATTCTAGCTTACTGCACGGAGACCCAGAAAGTGGGGACTCCCTTAGGGCCAGTCAGATACTCTTACAGTGTACTGGCCAAGATCAATTTTCATGGCTAAACATTTTTGGTGAGGATTTTTAAATGACTGAAAATAAGAACAGGAGAGGATGTAAAGAGTCTGTTGATCAGACTTTAAAGAAACATAGGGTGACCTGCACCTTTTAATTTTGGAAGTACAGAGGTAGGGGAGATTTAAAGTCTTTTCACTATTCTAAAACAACTGATAAAATGTGTCCACCCTGAAATACAATTGAGCTAAATCAACTGTGTCATTGAATCAGGTTAATCCAAATGGCTAACCTGGTAACTACACACAGATAATCTTAAATGGTTCAAAGGACAAGGAAATGAAGTAAGATTACTATTTACACTGAGAACAAAAAAATGGGAGACCAAGTTTACTGTAATAGTGTGGGAAATTACACTGGACAAATTATTCAAGATTACATACACCTTTGTAGAAAAAAAGAAGAGTGTCTGTAAGGGAAAGGAAGAATGTCTCATATGTTAAGACCTTTGATCAAAATCAGATCATACAGTTATTTATATCATTAACTCTTCTCATCACTGTTAAGTGATAAAACTATCCGTTACAGTATTTGACATGGTGTATCAATATGGCCACAGGTCTAGGAAATGCTTGGTTTTGATAGACAGTGGTCTGTATAGCCTGTTATAAATAAGTTGTAGTATCCAGTGTTCTTGGCTCTTGGGAAATGATACGCATTTACCTCTCCTCTAATGTCATCTAACATGCTTCTTTACGTCTTATGGGAGAATACAGAGAATAACAGAGTTTGAGGAATTAATTTTCTTTAAGATAAAATCCAAAGAATATCCATCTAACCATTTCAGTATTTCAGTATGTTTTCTGAACAACTCAATTTCTTTTCATTGCCTCTTCTAAGCCACCTAATAAGAACAAATAGAATAGGATAAACAATATTGAAATCAAAAATATTGGAGACAAATTATAAAATATATTGGCCCTGGCACATGCCTATAGTATTGATGGGAATATATATTAACATAATCTTTCTATGGGGAAATTTGACAATATGAAAATGTAGTTTCTAAAAAGTTTACATCTTTGAAATAGTTATTTCACTTGAACAAATAATTCCTAAGGATGTATAATATACAATTATGCACTGTAATTCACAACACTTTTTAGTAGCCAAACAAAAAGTGACGTGTCCCAAACATCCAACAATAGGAAAATGGCTTTTAAAAGTATGGTATCTCCAACTTATGGTATTATACATACCTTAAAATTACTTTTCAAAAAAGATTAGACGTCTTGAGTAATGCTTATAGAGGGATATAAATCGAAACACCAAACACAAAATTATATAAATGGTAGAGTATGATCACAAATATAATATATTTATAGTATAGTTAGAAATAGCTTTACCTGTATGATGGGATTTGGGTTTTTGTTTCTTAATATGTCTCTCTATTTTGGGAATAAACATGTATTAGTTTCTGATCAGAAAAAAATCCTTTTTTAAAAAATATTTCCTCCATCAAATGGAATAATAAACAAGCAAGTAATCTCATCTGTGATAACATAAATATCCTTGCAGGTAAGGAACTCTGAAAAGCTGTTTTAAGATCAAGTTATGAACTGCAGGCATGCCAAGTCAGGTTGGAAGCAGCCACCGGATTTCTGGGTGTGGATGGATATGAAAGGGGGCAGGCAAGAAAGCTAAAACCAAATGCCAAATCCCAGCAACAACACACACAATTAAAAACTTCCATTAAAAATGAACTTCAAAAAAAATAGAACTCCAATCCAGAGAGACAAAACAAAATACCTTCAAAGGAAATATTGGAAACTTTTCTCAGTAGAACAGAAGGCAGGTGTAAAAAGAAGCAGAAAAAGAATGGTATATAAAGAACAAAATATAATGATAGTTGCAATAAAATATAATGATAGTCCAATGGTATGCTCGAAAATGTTTAACAACTGTTTTCTTTGAGGGTGAATAAAGGCCTTGATATGTAGAATTTGTGAATTTCTGTGGGGTAAATAATCCTATCATGGCCTATTTCAAGTGACCCCTGTGATGTCACTGAAAGCAGAGAAATGTGCACAATATTTGTGCACTTGTACAAGCTATTTCTTAAAAAAACTATTGGGTATATGACAGTAAATCACAGTGCAATAAAAAGGGATGGAAATGGATAAAACTCACCTATTCAAAGGTATAAAATAGTATTAGGTATCTGCTTCCAATAATTTTTCATAATACAACAACACTTGAAAAATAAGAGTTAATACATACCATAAAATGCTAAACAGAAAAAAACAGACAAAACACACACTGAGTTTGAAGGAAAACAAATCAGAAAAAAAATACCCAAAATATTACTACAAAATATACCAAGGTAAAAAAGCATTAATAGAAAGAAAAAATAGGACATTACATAATAAAAGAAACAATTCCTAGGATATCAATATCACACAAACGTGTATGTACCTAGTAATACATTCTCAAAATATACAAAGCCAACTCTGCAGAAACTAAGAGGAGATTCTAACATTTCTCTCAGAAACCTATAGCTTAAGTATATAAAACAGCATCAGTGAACTTTATGTTAGAATTTTAAAGTGCTCTTCTAAAAAGAAATGAATTAAAGAGGAAACCATAATAAAATTACATGTTTTAAAATGAACAACAATAAAATAATTACAGATCAAAACTTACGGGAAGCATCTATTAAAATTTATTTAAAATAAAAAATTGCAATATAGGGAAATACTTATTTGAAATAAAGACGTTTTATAAAGGTAGAAATGTATAGTGAGGAAAAAGTAGGGATTAGAAAAATGCTTTTAAGAGAAGTTGACATTTGAGCTGCAGTTTGAAGGACAAATAGAAATTTGCCAAGATAATTTGGGGGAGAAAAGCACTTCAAGTGAAGGGAGCAACATCAGTAGTCAGCAAAATATTAAAGAAGGTGATATGTTTGGGGAAGCACAAGTAATCTGGTATTATAAGATGATATGTCAAGGGATAGAATTTGACAATAAATGGTGATCATGTGGTCGAACCTAAGTTTGTGTGCCTGACCCACAGTGAGGCCAAACCAAACAAATTGTTAGAGTTAAGAGCAGAGAAAGGCTTATTGCAGCACCAAGCCAGGAAAAATACGTGGGTCATGCTCAAAAGACCCGAGCTTCCTGATGGTTTTCGGAGAGAAGTTTTTAAAGGCAGAATTTGGGGTGATGATTACTTGGTGTGTGACCTTCTTCTGATTGGTTGGTGGTGAGATAACAGGGTGGTGTTCCAGGACTTTTGTGCTCAGCCTGAAGTTACCATCCTCCACCTGGGTGGGGCCTTGGTTCCAGTAGAAGAACTCAAAGATACATTGTTATGTACATCCCTTGAGGAGGAACTAGGACTCTGCTTTATCACTCAGCTTTTGTTTCTTGACTGCTTTTCCTTTGTTTCTGCATTCCCTCACCTCCCTAATCAGTAACTATTTGAATCTGCCCTTTGCAACCCAGGGAAGGTCTAGGAGCCTGAAACCTTTTTCCTACAAACAAGAGATACAGTAAGGTCCTTGTACCCAGGAGTGCCCCCACAGGGTTCTGCTCAGTTTGAATCAGACAATGAAGTCTTTTAGAACATACTGAATTGCACAGATTTCACCCTAAAGCTGTTGGTGAGACATTAGAGTTTTAAACAGGTGCATGACATGGTCGGATTTGCATTTTGGAAGGGGCACTGTGGTACCGCTATGGAGAAGTGAATAGATGTGGGAATGGGAGTGTTAAGGAGGTGAGCGGTCTAAAAGCACAGGCACCATGAATGATGCTATTTAAATAGTCCAGATAAGATATGGTATGGCCTGAGTTAGAGGAGACGCAGAATTAGAGAAAGAAGGACAGTTGAAAGTTAGAGAGAAATAGCAGTGCATGAGGATGTGGAAGTTGATTAAATATGGAAGGTAGATGAGAAGAAAGGGCCTGAAATCAATATTTGGTCTCTGTCTTGGGTAACTGGATAAATGGTGTATTAGTCTTGTTGAGCTGCCATAACAAAATACCATACACTGGGTGACTAAAACAGCAGAAATTTATTTTTCACAGTTCTGGAGGCTGGGAATTCCAAGATCAAGTTGCCAGCAAGGTAGGCTTCTTTTTGAGGTCTCTTCTTTTGGCCTGTAGGTGGCTGCTGTGTTCTCACATGACTACTTCTTTTGTGGACGTGAGAGAGACAGAGGAAGCTCTCTGGAGTCTCTTCTAAAGGCGTTCTTCCTGTCATCAGGGCCACACCCTCATGAACTTATCTAACCCTAATTATCTCCCAAATATCATTGCTTTGGGGTTAGAGCTTCAACACATAAATTTTGGGAGGACACAGTTCACACTTTAGCAGATGGTAATGCAAAAAATGTGAAGAGAAATAAAGGAGAAAGGCAAATTTGCCCAGGAGGAATGGGGGAAAGTCTGAGGAGTATGAGTTTAATTTTAGATATGATGGTATTTAATTTCAAGTGCCTTTAGGAAATGCAGGTGAAGATTTCTGGCAGACACTTGGTTATGTAACTGTAGAGTTTTCAGAAAGCAGGGGGGACAAAATGTGATTTGAAAGTATTTATTGCTGGTATACATATAGAGGAGTGGAACAAGTGTGATGGAAAGAGGGCTGCAGATGGATCCCACAGGAACACTGAGATATGGCCCATACGTAAAGATAGAGTGAAGGAGACTGAAAAGAGGCAGAGGGATGGGTAGAGAAACAGAAATCTGTGTTGTCATAGAAACAAAAGATGGGATTGTCATCAGCCACAGAATGTTCAAATAAAGATTCTGTTCATCTGACTTGGGGGATTGTTTCTGTGACAGTACCTTCATCTTGTATCAACTTTCATCAGTTCTGCCCATCCCTTGTTCTGCTGTGCCTAAGAATGACCCGGAATAATTTGCCTGCTATACTAGTTCTGGTCAGGCCCTGCTGGGCTGTCATGGGTTAGCCCAGATAGTGGAATCCCAAGCTAAATCAGTACTTTTTCAAATGCTCTCTGTGTGACCCGAGGTTGATTCTCTCTGATCCAGACCACCTTTTTGAACAAGCTGCCTCTGACCTTCTGCTTCAGATGTCTGTCCCCATTTCTCTAACTCTCCGGTCCTGTCCCCTGTGCATCTGATCCATCCTACTGCTTATGGGAGGAGATCCCAGCTCCTTTCTGGATGTTTATATGTTTGCTACATTTTGTTTTATGATCTGCTCCTTAATTCCTCTGTTCCCTATAGCTTTTGGAGAACATTCTTCCTGCAGAGGCTCCTGATTCCTTAGAATTGCTTTTTTAAGGCAATTACTGCTGGTGTTTGCCAGTCCAACTTTACTTTTTTAACAACCAAAAAGGAAAAAAAGATAAAAGAATTTGCTTAAGCCCAGAGGAAGCATTATGGGAAGTGAGGGCGGACAGTCCTGTGACTCTGCATTTTAAACAGGAGCCTCTCCTCATGATGAGAATTACCTTGGCCCGGGCTGAGCCTTCCCAGTGGACCCTTTTCCACTTAAGCTTTTTATTAAAAAAGTAAATTGGGATTATTGTATTCCCTCACTTTACTTTGGAAGTAAAAATTTTAAATTAATTGTGGCCTAAACTGATAGCAAACAGAGAGGTTCTGATAGCAGTCTGGCAGCCTCTTGTTTAGCCAGCAGAGATTTCGGTTATTGCTTCTGGGAATGGCTTGGCTGAGATATTTTTAATTTACATTTTTTTCTTCCTTCTAATGAAGGATTGAATTATGACTTACTAGAAAATCCCCAGTGTCTCGGAGAGAGAGATGTTGACTGACTTCCTCTGACTGGCTTGGAGTGGGGCTATTTATTTGACGCTAGGTTTTAAGTCACAGGGGTGGCATTCGGAAGGATTTCTGCATGTAGGGCAGCACTGTCCAGAAAATGCCTGTGGCTCTCTTCAGGAGTCATAACTTTGGCACAGTGGGCAGTGTTGTAAAAGATAAGAAGAGCGTTTCTGTACCAGTTGCTTGCACTACTGGGATGTCCATCCTGGTAGGATCAGTCACCATGGTTCAAAGTCAGAAACATCGCCAGCCCCTCTGAACCTGCCTTTGCCTTGGCAGATAAAAGGAATCCCAAATGTCAGCCTCTTTATATAGCTACCACCTGCTAAGGGAACAGTCGCTAATGGACAGGACAGATTTGTAAACAGTAATCTCTGTGCTATAACAATAGCTCTCTGCCTGCGACATAGTGGGAATGGTAAAAGTGTGGATGTTGCAAAACGTAATTACTGGCCTGGAAATGTTCCTTCTGTGGCAGATGGTATGATCAAGAGCGAAGACAGACACGTCCTTCCACAGACCAAGGGTAATGGTTACACAATAGGCTTGGGTAACAGCCACTAGAGGAGACAGCTTTAGGTAAAACTCAGTGATGTATAGGAAAAGAGCTTCTTTGAATCCAGACAGCTCAAGGGAAACATCTTTCGAGGACACTGGGCTGGGGTCCCACTGCAAGCATGGGATGCCCAGTTCATACTTTTAGTGACAGGGTGGGTGTGTCAGGTTTGCCTGTGTCCCAGGACAGCTGCGTACTGGGGGTTCCATATCTCAGGAAAAGAATTTTAAAAGAGAGAAAGCAGCACCAAAACTGAGAGCAGAACTCAAGCATAACAACCTTGGAATAACATTTACTCTGTGCCTCCAGTTTTCTGAAAACAGCTTTCAACTGCAAAAATATTTTTTGAAGTTGCCTATTAGAGAAATCTGTCCTGGAGCTTATTTCACAGTTTCCTTATTGCTCCGTGCCAACCAGTATATGGTACCTCAAGGTGCACGTTCATTTGTTTAACCCATCTTATGTCTAACTGCTGCGCTGCCCAGCCCTTGCTGCAAAGATAGAGTGTTTTCCTGAGGACTGGATGAGACATGCTGTGGAGTTCAATTAATGCATTTTTTTTCTAAATACAAGGATTTTTTTTTTCAAGCACTAAGCCAAATAACACATGGAAAAGAGCCTTTAATGTTTTGTAGAAAACAGTCCCCATTTCGTAGTGCACACTGCAGGCTGAAAGATGGCATTCTGGCTTTTCCAATCACTTTGAAAAGACGCACTAATTCCTATTTATTGTTCTTGTTTGGCAAAGCTCAGATTCTTAAAGGCAAAAGGGAGATAGTTTCCTAAAGAAATTGAATTTTCTTTCTGATAATTAAGTAGTTTAGAGTCCAATATTTAGACTCCAGCCAAAGTAGGAAGATTACAAAATAGGAAGATTAAGAAGAAACATTTTATTTTTCGATGTCACAAAGTTTAAGCTTAAAAGGGGATTGAAAATTGTGTCTTTTCTCATATTGGTGCAGTCATAAATTATTTAGATCATATGTATATAAGCAGGTTTGCCCTTAGAATTTCCTGTTTGTTTCAGCTAGACCTAACAGTAGACAATAATTTCCCATGAGAAATAATGAGATGATTTGCCAACAAATGGCAAGGCGTTGATAATCACTGCTCTGTACATCCCAGGACTAAGTATAAAACCACTGATGGGGGCACTTGTCCTTGTTGCAGTCCTAAGTGAAGGAGGCCTGAGTGGGAGTGGAGCTGAGAGACACAGGTCCACCCTGCTCCAAATGCTGCACAAGAGATGCCTCTGTGGGGACCAGGAAGTAGTGATGAGCACTGATATCACTCAGTGGTTGCTGTCAAGTGTGCACGTTCATGAGGATACCCATAGTAGTAACCATGTTTTATGCCAATTTTTCAGTGACTTGGGAGCCCTGTATTCTTATCTTGTTTTGTTAAAACTATTCAGCTGAAGATAACCCCACACAAAATCCGTTTCCAAGACTTAAGAAGGAATTTGATTTTAGATAGGAAAGTACAATTCTCAGGAGCAATCTGATTTCCTCACATGTGGTGTCCTTCTGACATTTGTAAGGGAAAAACTAGTAATAATGTAATAAGCATGTTTTAATAGTGTTTTACCTCATAATACTAAGATGTTTTAGACTGTTCATGCATAAATGATGGGAGAGGAAATGGCTGACCATTCATGAAGAGTGGTCGGGGTCACGTATCATTTGGAAATGAAGACGTGCATTGGGAATCTATGAAACCCCTTTGCCTGTTCTGTTATTCCTCAAAGGTGAAAAGCATGCCTTCCTCTTCATTCCTGTAAATCTGCAGTATAGACCGAGATCCTGATCTCACTCTCATTCCTTTGTTCCTTACAATCTTTATTTTGTGTGCTGAGCTGTGGTTTTATATTATTAATGACATTTTAAAGATTAAAACTCTGGACAGTGTGCCATATCTTACTCATCATGACAGCCCCAGAAGCAGGGCGATTGGGGGTAGGGAGTAGAAAAGGATTGAGTGAGTTTCTGTCCACGGATGTGACTTTCTATGGATAAATGAGCATGAAAAAGGAGAAAGGCCTTTTCAAAATATAGTTGAAATATTGTCATTGGACTACCAGACTTAAATTTACACTCTGCAGTATCTGTGACTGACCCAATGTCTACCTGCTTGCAAATGGTCTCTCCTCCAAGCAGAAGTAGGTAATGAGAATTTTATTCTAGCAATTCTCTATTTCAAACAGAATTCTGTAGGAGGTGCCGGTCTCTTTATGCATTATTAAATCTCTCACTGAGGATTTTTCTCCCCTGAAATCTGACCTAAGGTTTTCATTGGAAACTATTGAATTCTGAGTTGATCTGCAATGCTTAGCAACTTAGATGAGCTGCATCACTTTGAATTTGACTTCATGTTCCAAGTACTGACGTGTGTTTCCAATATCTGTGAAAGAATCTGGGACCTTCGGTCCTCTGCCAGCCCCATCTCACTGCACCGCAGCCAATGCTTTGTTCAGCACCACGTTCCCTCGTTTCCAGCAGAAATGAGTACTAAGTCTGAAGCTCTCTCTTTCCTACTTCAGGATTCCAGTCAGGATAGAGATGGAACCTAAAAGAAACTTGTGGATTGTCCTTGCCCCATCTTCTCCTTCTCTGTCCCAGCTTACACCTGCTCTGCAAGGAATGTGCTGCCAGTTGCCTAAATGCATAGGAGAACTAAATAGGGATTTCAATAAACAGGGGAAACAGATGGAGGCTAGAAGCTTTGGCGAAGTTAAAAGAATTGTGTGCTTAATAGACTAAATGCTTAATAGCAGTAATAGCTGCCAAGTCACTACATAACTCCCTAATATGCATGAACTGTAGCAGCAATAAAGTGACTGCTTTCAGTCTCAAGGACTTTCCTAAAAATTCAAGGTTGTAAGAACCTAACCTAGAGAATAATTACTTGTCCAGACGTGATAACAGACTCTGGCAGAACAAAAATGACAGCTTGATTCACAGACAAATATAAGTTGGTCTTGGATGTCTGGCTTCCATTTTTCTGTGGAGAGATAGATGTCTTTAAAATGCCTCAGCAGTGAACATCCTGTCAGTTTAAAAGGTCAGACACTGAAGTGTATCAGAAGAGATGATGCTGCACAGACCATTGAGAGAAAAGAAAATGATTTCATTATCCTCGTTCATCTGCTATGGATTAATTCAGTTCCCATCATCGTGGCAATTAAGGCACTTCTGTATGCTGTCCTGACCTAGTGGAGGAACCAGGTAATAAAAAGCAGCACCAGGCAGGAGGGCAACCATGGCTGAGTTGATATTCCTTAGAAACAAATGCTGTTTGGAACAGTTTGGAGTTGATACATTCAACTACAATTGATTAAGAAAAAAAGAGCACAAACAAAAAGCAACTCCTAGAAACATTGCCCTGTATGTTGGAAAGTGAGTTTGCATCTTGGATAGTCAGTGAGCCACACCAGGACTTGTAAAAAAAGGCCTGTGAAGAGACATTTTGCTGTTCCCAGGGGACACTGTAGAGGTGGATGGGGAGGTAGAAGAATGTCGGAGGACTGCTACTCTCCCACGTCAAACGGAGGGCTGATTTTTCTGCCAACCCAAACTTCCTGGTAGTTTAATTGCGACATCTAGAAAGAGAACACAACAGATCCTCTGAAACTAGCTCTTTCTGATTTTCTGTTTGCTCAGTCACTCCAGGTCAAAACCTGTGTCATCGTGCTTAAATATTCCCCTAGGACCTGTTAAATTACTCCCCAATTTATATTCATTCTACTTCCACTGCCTTCACAATGTCTTCTTTATCTCTTCCATTCTTTCCACTCCTACTTACACAGTCCCCACAGAAGACCTCATTACTCCTCACTTGGACAGCCATAATAGCTTTCTAACTGTTTCCTCACCTACCCTTCCAAACCCTAATGCATTCTACTCACACCTCACATATTAATCTTCCAAAAGTCTCTCTTTAATCATGTCACCCCCGTGCTCTAAAATGTCAGATGGCTTCCCAGTGACTACTAAATTAATACTAGGTTTTCACCCTAGCATCTGAGGCTCCCGAGAGTAAGCCTTAGCAGCTCGTTTGTGCCTCGTTTCCCATTAGTCTTCCATGCCCCGTATGCTCTGGTCAGTCCAGACCAAGGGACAATCCTAAGCCGCATTTCCTGTGCAGCCCCATTTATGTTTCTGCTCATTCTTTTCCTTCTCCTTGGAATGTCCTTTTTTCCCTTGCTTTAGCTCAGAATCCATCCCAATCCGGAGTCAACAATGATTCAAGATTTCTAGCAAAATGGCAAAATGGAGTCACCATCGATTGAGAAGGGGAAAAGTGGGTAAAACAGTTTGGGGAGGAAGGCAAATATCAGGGGTTCAGTTCTGAACATACTTGAACTTTGAAATTTCATCTAGGGGTCCAAGTTGAAAAAGTGTGTATGCAGTTGGATACATTCAACTATAAAATGGGAATAATAAGTCTTACATTACCCAACAAACAGAATTGACCTAAACATGAAATACGATAAGATTATGCATGCAAATTTCATATTATTTGCATATGCTATGCTGTGTTTCCTTTTTATTATAATTTTGTGTTTTTGTGTATGTGTCTCTTATGTATTCTCAATCATCTTGAAGCCAAAACTATGATCATTTTATTTATTTTTCATTCATTTTGAAAAAAATGTGTTGCTTATCTTTTCTTACAAATGAATACATCTTCGTTGGAGAAAACAGTGAGGATATTAACTGAACCTACTGTGGTGATCATTTTGCAATATATACAAATATCAAATCAGTACCTTGTATACCTGAAACTAATGTGTTATGGAAATTATACCTCAGTAGAAAAATGAAAATGTACAAAATAGCGATAGTCATTAAAAAACAAGTTAAAAATAACTACCTGTCTTCCCATCACTCAGAGATGAAAAACTGTTAACATTTTAGAGTATATCCTTGAACTTTACTTTATTCCTTGATGGTTTGTTAGTTTGGGGCTATCCATCCCTCATGATACATATTATAACCTGTTCCTTTAACATGTTTAAAAACATTTACTCAGTTGAATTAAAAAATATATTTCAAGTTTTTAAAGAATAAGCCTGTTTAAAAGAGACATGCAGAAATATATACTTCCTGATTCCTTTACAACTTTCTCTGCTTCTTTGGCTAATTTTACTGAAACTTGAATCTAAGATTTTCAAGTCACACTTTTTCTTGACATTACATCTTCAATATTGAAAAAGAAAATAGATTTTTTTTCACCCCAGAAATCCCTGCCAAGGGTCCTCAGAAATTGCTACACACACACTGATACCAAATGTGTGGTTGATTTTGTCATGAATTTTTAACCTCACTCCTGACTCTATTTTATGTTGCAATTCTTATTTTTCTTCATTCTTTTGTTCCTAATGCATACTATCTAACAGCATTTTTTTTGGTGCCATTTAAAGGTTTTAAAAAATCCTTCCTGGGACAAGGTTTCAAGCAGCTAACCAACAAACATATTTATACCATGTAAGCACATGCTAGCTATGAATTACTGCTAATGGTCTCAGGCTCCTAGATGAGGAGGGAGAGTACGTGTGCACAGTATGATGACCTTACGCACTCTTAGTTCCAGGTTGCATAGGTTTTAGAAATCATGTAATTCTGCTTTCTTAGATTGGCTTGTTATGAAAAAAAACATATTCCACAATTCCTCTATTCCTTTCTTTTTCAGTAGAAAGGGAAAAAAATAATGATTAATCAAATGTTATAATAGCACCTATGTTGCCCAAACTGCAATGTTTATATTTATTGCCATTATTAATATGATTGCGTTTGTGTCTTTGATGATCATTTTGCTCAGTATTAACATTTTAAGATAAAAGTGTCTCCAACGGAATTCTGGCAGATATTATATTTATAGTACTAAAGTTAAGGCAAACAGGGAATTTAGTTCGAATAGTTTGGTTATCCAAATATTTTATACCAATAAAAGCAGGTGATGTATTAGTGAAAAAAAAAAAGAAAACTATCTCCAGTCCTCCCAGATTCTTTCTGTTCAGATATAAATAAGATTTAAGGGGAAAATAATAAGTAGGTGTGAACATCTGCACAAAATATCATATAGGCTTAGGTAAAATAAAATGTAATTCTAAGCCGAGGGTGGCAAGAGATCAGATTAGGCAAAGGAAGGATGCATACAGAATACAAACCTCATCACAGACCATTGAGGAAACTCCAGCCTAAATGTGGGTCCATAGTTACTGAAATTATCCCTGTCTGTATGGTCTTAAACCACCCACCTTTTTGGTGCAGAGAAAATGCCTCACTCCTAGTCTGACAAAGGGATCTGAGAAAATGGTTTTGATAAGGCAGCAAAATTTAATTTTTAAAAAAAAGTATCCGGTGATAAAGACTGTCATATTGGGTATTATATTATTTTAACATGAGGAGTAAAAAAAGATTAAAGGGTCACATTTGGGAAGACAAAGGCATAAGAAGTTTGTATTTTAAAGAGCAGTGCAAACGGACGAAGTGTAAAGGGACCGCGCTGCTATCTTTGATACAAAGATTCCTGCAACAGTCGCATCAGGTTTTGACTCACTGCTTTTACTCATACTGAAGCCTCACTCTTTTGAGCACTAGAAAGGCAAGATCAGAGGACGAGAGAGACTACAGTGCCTAAATCTAAACGTCCTTGGCACAGAACTGATGGAGATCACTAATGGAGCAGACAATTCATTCTCCTTTCTAATTGGCTAAATTACCTGTGGACCACACAAGGAAAAAAAGTGAAAAGACATAACAAATGGCATCACTTACAATTTGGGATCTGACAGAGTGTCAGAGTAGCTGCATTCTGGCAACAGGCAACAACCTTAATGTGCTCCAGGTCTAAGAAATTCTAGCTATTAATTCAGGTGACAGCTCCCTTTGGCCAATGGGTACAGTCAACATTGAGTAGGACTGCTTGTGAAAAATTTCCTCAGCATCCTTGAGGCAGGTAGAAAAGAATCTCTGTAACCTGCTACCATTCCTGCCTATTATCCAAGATCTTCCTCCATCAAGCTTAATTATAATTCCCAACACTACTTTTAGAAACATTTCAAATGAATGCTCTAAATATGCTTAACTGTATCTTCAATTTGGATGCAAAAGGAAAGTTTTAATGTCTATGGCTTTAGGGGCATACCTAGAAATAGAAATAAATGGCTTTTCCAGTAGATTAAATTCCAAAAGTAAATTAAGTATTTGATATGCTGGAGAAAATGTAATTTATTACCAATGTGCCACACATTGTGGTAAAAGTTCCGATAATAATAAGTCAAAGCCACTGTTGATTTTAATGACATATTGTTTCGTTTTCTGTTGATGGCTTATATTTTTCATTTACTGAATTTGATCTTTTTTTCCTATATAAGGAACAGATGAATCATAATTTTACAATTGCTGCCTGAATTAGTAAAGACTAGCAATGCCATTTGCAAAATGGACAATTTTAAAAAAAATGATTTTAATACTATATGTCTGCTGCCAAATGCAATCATGTTTTAAATCAAGCACTAAGTATCCCTTCCCTTCACTCAAAAGTAGGGTGATAAAATTTTTGTACTCCAAAGTGAACTCTGAAAATTGGACAGTGTATCTGCTAGAGGTAGATATACTCAATGGAGTATGCACTCCAGTAGCAGATGCATTGGTTTTGTGCAGAAGTGGAAAGATTTTCCTTATTTCATAGAGAGTGGATGAGAATTTTAGGAACTGAAAGCATTCAGACTACCAAGCCCTTGGGTAGAAATGAGTGACTTAGCAACATCCATCCCCCTACCAATAAAATGACAATAAAATTATACAAAGACTTAATAAATCTGTAACAGCTCTGACAAGAGAGTGCCTGAAATGTCTAGGACAGTTTGGAGAATGTCTGGAAACTAAAAAGCAACCCAAAATACATATAGGAAAAAAGTTATCATGGAGAATAGGGCTACTTCCTAGAAAGCCTTAGTTAGGATATAAAAAGGAAAGAAAGAAAGAGGCAGAGCAAACATGTTTCAGCAATATCCTAGCCTGGTTATAGCAAGAAAAAGAATCTGAAGAATGCAACAGGAGTACAACAGCATGTTTCAAATATGCTGGCAGAGAAACTTTGGAGTGCTGTGATGGTAGTGCAAAGGGAGAAGCCACAGTTGTGGACTTCCGTGACCCAGCAGTCCTCTCAAGCTAGTGAGCTGCACTGACGACCAAACTTCAGGCAAGGCTGAATGAGGAAGTTGTGATACAATCCGGAGTTGTATCCATTCACTTGTCCTCTCAATCTCTTGAACAATGAGATTCTCTCTACATCATCTGCACGACCTCTTTGCTAACAAATAGTGAATCAAGGTAGAATAATTGCTGAAAGGACAAAGCCTGGAGTCACAGTCCCACATTTGATCTAGGTTTTGCAACTTGGTAGCTGTACAACACTGGATGATTACTTAAGCCCTCTTAAAAAATTTTTATTGAAATATAGTTGATGTACAGTATTATATAAATTACAGATATACATTATAGTGATTCACTAGTAGTCTGTGCCTCTTAATCTTGTACCTTATACTGTCCCTCCCCTCTCCCCACTGGTAACCACTAGTTTTTCCTCTATATCTGTGAGTCTATTTCTCTTTTGTTACATTCACTTGTTTGTTCTATTTTCTATATTCCACATATAAGTGATATCATGCAGTATTTGTCTTTCTCTGTCTTAAGCTCTCTCTACCTCTCTTTCTGTATCTATAAAATTGAGTCATATTAGTACCTACCACTTAGGGTTGTGAGTTTTCTATAAGCTAATATATGTACCTAGCACGTAGGTAAGCACTATATGTGTTTGTTTTTTATTATTATAATAAAATAATGATTATTTATTTGAAAGAAAGAGTTGAGGAACTTAGTGTAAGAAAATACAGACATAAAAGAGAAATAATAGCAGAATAAAATTGAGACTGTTGAAAGTTGTGGAAGACAGTTCATCTATCTAATCAGATTCCAGTAGCAGATAGAAGTGAGAAAATTATGAAAGGAATAGTAGAAAATTTCTCAGAGCTGATTATCTCTGTTATTAGATTAAAAGAGATTCCTGGGTACCAAGGAACAGAATAAAAAATAACACACAAACAGCCTTATGAAATTTCAAAACTGTAAGAATCAAGAGGAAAAAAATCCTAAAACATTTTCAGAGAATAAACACAGCTTACCTACACATGAGTGAAAACCAAACTTGCTTGAGGCTTCTCACCAGCACCACTGGAAGCTAGAAGTCAGTGATGCATCATCTTCAAAGTTTGTAGGAAGATGACTTTGAAACAAAATACTGTGTCTAGCTAAATATCAATCAAGCATGGAAGTAAATAAACATATATTTACAAGAATACAATGACTCAAAAAGTGGTCACACACACTCAGAGAAAATACTTATTTGAAGATAAACTTAGGACAAATAAAAAAGGAATTAAAAAAAAAGTAGGGCATAAGAGACAAAGAATTGGGGGACAAACCTAGGATTCTGATGAAAAGATATTATGAACTGTCAGCTTATTAGTAGCAGTTACAAGTAGCAGAAAGCCCTAACTCAACTGGTTTAAACAATAAAGAAAATTTGTTAATTTAAAAATCAGAACATTCTGAGTTAATGAAACTGCAGGGTTGATTAATTCATTAGTTCAATTTTGTCACCAAGGATCCAATTTCTTTTCAATTTTCTACTTTGCCACCTTCTAAAAATCTTCCTCCAGAATCACAGGATGGCTTCTGCAGTTCAGATATCACAGTTAGACAAGAGCAAGTCCAGCAGGAAAGAGAGAGACTGAGAGACAGGGAGAAGCTCTTTCTCTCTGCTCACCCTCTTCTCTCTACTTTTAATCAGTGAATAATACTATCCCAAAAGCCTTTAGCATATTTACTCTTATTTCTCATTGGCCACAATTGTGTCTGTGTCTACCCGTAGACACCAATCCCTGTCAAGGAGAGTAAGATTATCATGATTGCTTAAGACAAAACAAAGTTTCATGAGTGTATGTGCAGTTTTTATGTATCAATTATACATCAATACATGTGTAATTTTTTAAAGACAAAACACAAAATGACCCCTTTCTTTGAGTAACATAGGAGGATAAGCATACATGTTAGACTGAGTCATGATTTACAACTGAAATTGGTACAGAGGTAAATTTACAAATTCAACTGTTACACGTTAGAACCAAAAGTCAGTGAGCCCTATGAAGAAGATTCTCAAGAATACCATTACACAAATTGACAGCATTACACAAATGTAATGATTAAGATGATCATGATTAGTGACGAGGAGAGGAAGACATATGCCTTTTGTGTCAATAAGAGGAGAGAAAGGGAATTAAAAATTCTAAGAAGGGGAAAAAAACTGTTAGGTCATGGTTCAAATATGAAGCATGGAAAAATGTGGTCTGAATCTGACCGTGGGAAGTATATGACTCAGAGTGTCCTGAGCAAGAGACCCAAACCCCACTGGTTAGATAATTTAAAGAGACTGACAGATCTCAGTGAACGAGTGGTCATTTTGGATTTGTAATAGATGCCATCTCCAGTCAGTTATCCATGATATATTTGTTTGTTACTCTGAACATCATTTATCTCTTTTATAGGATACTTTGTTTACAGATCAATCTTTCTCAATTAATTTCTTTTGGAAAAACATCATGAAAGTAAATGTAAGTTTTAAAAGCTGTTCTTTAAAAATTAAAAAGAGGTTTCAAATTGTTTGATCTTTACATAAGCATAAGCACTCTCTTCTGATTTCAATGAGACATCTGACTCAGTTTTACTCCCTGGAAACTTAAACTATTTAAGAAATACACAGTTTAAACAAACAAAAAAAAAAGCTATGATCATAACTTTAGGAAAAAATCTTGTAAGAACTAATGTCTATTGTGTTGAAGAAACAAAGTTCAGACATCTTTTTAAAACTACAGGTTCTTTGCTATAACTAAATTTAAGTAAAATTAAATGCATTATATTTCTGTGACATTTTAAAAAAATTGTAAGTTCATTAGCCAGCATGTGTCCACATGGTTTTGGTGTATCTTATCAAGTTTTGGTTTGATTGGGCCCGATTATCATAATAAAGCTGTTCTTTTTCAGCTGTAATTTTCCACCTGTGAGTGAGGGTTTGGCTTGTTAAGTGAGCTTGAGTATTTCAAGAGATGATTCATAGAAGCCAGAGCTGACTGGTTGACCTCATGGGACCAAGTAAAGGAGACGCTGCCAGTTTCTGCTCTCTTTAACGTACAGCTGTCCCACACACATGCACAAACACACACATCCAGCAGACGAAGGCCACTCCTTACGGTAAGCAAGTTTTAAAGGATGAGCTAGACAGCTTCTAGATGGACAGTTAGCAAATAAATTGTGAGCAGTATGTTGTCTCTAGAAAAGTAAAAGTTCAAAGGTTTTGTTAGTGAATGAATAGAATGAGTTAAAATGAAATCTATAGTAGGAATGCGAGTATTGAATAAGATAATTCAAGTACTGCACAGACTAAAAACATTGCTGTTCTTTCTACCTCATGCAAACCTTATGAAACAATCCATGTAAAATTGCTTTGGAAATTATAAAAGAATACTGTTAATGTTCATTACCATAAGATATTTCAAACATAGCTCATTTAGTGTATGAGAAAGTGAAAATATTTCTTAGTTTATCTTGAAACCACATATTTAGAACTACATACTACCAAGTTGAATTAGCACACTTTTTTCTCACATCTTTTTAGATGACTGGATTATAATCATTTTTAGTCCCTATTAAACGTAGTAACAATTAGAGCTTCTTGCTGCAGGGAAGGCTGTAAGTTTTTCCCTCTTTTCCCCTAATTCTTCATGGAGAAATGCCTAAAATATTTCTCAGTTGTGTCCCTTCCTCCCCATTTCATTAATCTTCCTAGAGTTCATCAACACATCACACCCAAACTAACCACATCTCAGCGTCCCACCTTGCTTTCCAGTCCATCAATTCTTGGATCCATCCTTGTCATGGCTAGTCAAAAGCATGTTATTTTTATCATTTCAACTCTCTTAATGAGCATTTATAACAGAACCAATGTGGTAAGAAGGAAATTGTAAATGTAGGTACGAGAACAGGAATGAAGAAAAATTCTTATTGTTTATGAATGAATTGGAAAATGTCAGTGGGCTGTGGCTAGACAATGTTTAACATAAGAATAGAAGCCATGTTCTACTTCTTATTTCTTTTGCTCCATTTCTGAAAGTATTCTGATGACGGTTACAGGACAATTCCCTTTCATCTTCCTTTTCCCTCCAGAGATAATCCTGACCTTCTTACTTTCCACAAAAGTGTGGGTAAAGAGATAACTGTAATGAGAATTATTATTAAGCTTTTAAAAAGTTAGTTGTACATAGAATTATGAAAAGCAAGTCAAAGTAGCAGTATTATAAGCTGTTAAAAAAGAGAGAGTCAGAGCACTGTTTATCCTTAGGTTTTCTTTTAAAATTCTTTATATAGTTGGTATATGGGTTTTCAAATTAGCATTGTTCATATAGCAAATAACCTACTTTCTTTTAAGTTTATAAGCATGTCATTGCTTCATGGGAGTAACAGAGCCTTGCTTTGGCATTTTTAATTGTTTGTTCCTAAACCTAATTTATTCTCGAATTTTATGTAATGAACTGTCTAGCTACCTTTTTAAATAGCCCCTGCTAAGCCATAATAGGAAATAAAATGGCAAGTACTCCTTAGGGAGAGGGCTGAACAAGACCTGTAGACAATCACCAGTAATGGTCATGACTAAAGTTTAGTGTATATGTATGCGTGCGCGTGCACACACACACACATACACATATTTCAGTCCTTCTGAGTATAACTTTTTAAAATTTTCCAACATTATGATCATGTGCATATCAATAAAGAATCTTAGTTGTAGTCAGCCAAAAAGAACTTTAGTTTCTCATTCAAAGTTTAGGGCAAATCTTCCTTGTAGTATCTACTTAAGTAGCCTATATCCTAGCTGGAAGGGAGGCTGGGAAAGCAAACTTATGGCATTTTTACTTACTGTACTATATTAGTCAGGGTTCTCCAGAGAAACAGAACCAATAGGATGGATATGTGTTTGTGTGTATATATATATATGTGTGTGTGTATATATATGTGTGTGTGTATATATATATACATGGCATTGGCTTATATGTATTATTGTAAGGCATTGACTCACAAGCTGTTTGCAGCTGACACTATAATTTACTTTAATAAGACATTCTCCTATTACACACAACCAGTTATTTCTGGGTGAAGAGGCACTTAGTAAGACTGGAAAATCTGACAATAAACTTTTTATTGCCGAAATTATGTTTTAGGCAGAAGTCTAAGTAATTATCAGTGCTATGTGAAACACTGTTGTGTGGTATAGGGCATTCAGTAATTCCATGAATGGTTGTTTCATGGGTGGGGAAAGAAAGTCCAAACAAATAATAGCTGTCTGTTCTAATATGGAGAAACTGAAGTTCCTCACATTGTTAAATGCATCAACCTGACACCCAACATCTAGATGCCTCACCAAGAGTTAGGGTTGAATAGTTGGTGCTGTCGACAAATGGAAACTTGTCAATGGCAGTAGCTGGATTGGCCCAGTGGAAATTTCCTAAAGGAAATCCACATTATTGATCCCATGCCAAGTCTTCCTTCTTTCCACCATAGTCACCTCAAACCTTCTCTCTCCTTCTTCTATTGTGGAATACCTATTTATGGCACCAATTTTTATATCGGTGTTCTTATTTTCAAGCCACGAAAACTGCCAGAGTTTCTGATTCAAAATCAGAAGTTTGTTGATCTAATCACTAGAGTCTAGATCAGTTACTCCCAAGGTGCACGAGAGCCTGGGAAAGTGAGTGTCTGCTGTTTTCAGCGTCTATAGTGGGCAGCAATACCACTAGTTTGGGAATTCCCCAAATATATGAAGGAATTCTCAGTTGTTCACTAGCCAAATAAAATGACAAATTTCCACAGCTAGGGTTTCCTGTCATTGATGTGGCTGTGGTTTTTGGTTAAAGTGCATAACTTATTTCAGGAAGAATAATTCTGCCTCAGGTTATTCGAAGTTAAGAAACTTGTAACTGCACCCCAACGTGGAGGTAGCATATAAAAAAGAACAGGATTAAATGCCCCAATTGCGTCATCATCATCATTCAACGTTTATCGACTGCCTCCAGTGCCAGTCCCTGCATTAAGGGTGGGTGTACAGAATGATTAAGACAAACGTGACCATGGTGCTCAAGGATCCTACAGGTTACCAGGAGGGAATCAAACGATTGATTAATTATATTTGTGGCAACATCTCTGAAAGATAAATATAAGATACCATGAGAAAAAAATAACAGGAAAACAGGACTTGTCCTTCCAGGTCAGAGCAGGATCATTGAGGAAACTACATTTACAATGAATCCTGGAAAAATAAAAATAAAGGGGCATCAACAAAGAGAAGGAATGTTTGTGCCAGAGTCACATAATCCCTGACTATTATGCTCCACTAGTCCACGAATTTCCTAGTCCTTCATGTTTATTTAATAGAGGATACATAAAGTTATTTATAGATTATTGGTGTTCATGCTGGGCTCAATTTAATTACAGTCTGTAAAAAAATAAATGAAACACATTTTATGCTAAAGGGATCACCCATATGGAGTAATGATATGTCCCCTGTCCCTGCATTTCTATGAAAATGGATAGCTGCACCTTATTGGATGGGAGGTTTTGTCTTCTGATGTAGTGTCAGTGCTTTCCTCAATGAGAGCCTAATGTACCATTCGAATCATTGCTTTGCTACGAATAGAAAGTTAAAATTGTGCAGATATTTTACTCCCTCTGCACTTCCCATTTTGGCAGCTTGGCTTCCTGGCTGGTTACTTTAATCATTTTAAGTGCTTGAACTAAGAACCCATTTAACACTTTCCATTAATAAAGAAAAATGTGGTCCAGGAAAACCCAACTTAGAATCTTGGAGGTCATATAGTTTAACCTCCATCTAATTCGGGGAACTCTGTATCACTTGTCTGACAGGTGGTTATTCAGGATCAACTTAAAACCTTCCAGTGATGGAAAGTTCTGTGACTTCACAAGGCAAGAAAGACTCCAGGTGGGTTGAACGAGCAGAATCAGCCCTGAGATGTGGACATTGTACATCTGTTATCTGTTAAGATAGGTTTATGTGTAAGTGACAGAACAAACATCCAAAGGCCTAAAAACACCAATACTTCCTTTTAAACCTTTATGTAAAAAAGGTCCGGCAGTTGGCAGTGAAGGGCTACCACGGAAATTCCACAGTCGACCGGGACTCAGGGTGCTTAGGCCCCTTTCAGGTCCAGGCTGCCAAACCTGGGCCTTTGTCTGCATGGACCCAGATGGCTGTTTGAGCCTCAGCTATCAGGTTTAATTTCCAACCAGCATGAAGGGTGAAGGGGCTGTCTTTTAAGAAAGATTTCAGAAAGCCGAAGCAAAATTTTTCTACATATGTCTCACTGGCCAGAACAGTCACATGAAATGCCTGATGCAAAGGACACCAGGAAACGCAGTCTTTAATGTAGGGAGCCATACGCACAGTTAACAGCTGTAGGTCTTATTACTAAGGAAGACGAGGGAGTGAGATTTAGGGTAGAATGGGGGTTGACAGGTTTTTCTGCAAAGGGCCAGATAGTAAATACTTCTCAGCTTTACACGCTCTATGACCTCAGATGCAAATAGTCAGCCCTGCTCTTGTAGTGCAAAAGCAGTCATAGCCAATACGTAAGCAAATAAATGTGGCTGTGTCCCAGTAAAACTTCATTTGTAAAAACAAGCAGGGGGCCGTATTCAGCCCAGACACTGACTTACCCCTGGAGCAGACAAATAGAAAGCTGTGCCACATGGATTCGTGTATCTAAAGATGACATTTGTCTTGTTGATAGCCTCTGTCCTGTTGTTGGGTCACATTACTATCTAGGCAACTAGATCCTTGGTTTAATTTTATATAATGCTGATAAAGCAATGGTTTTATATTTTTAAAACCTTACATTTGTCTCCAATACACTCCGCCTTTTCTGCTGTTGGTGAATTTGTTAAGCATGCCTTCAATATCGTTGAAATTGCTAGTGAAAATGTTTGAAAAGGATAATGATATGCATGTTCCAGAGATTTTTCTCCACAGTTAAACAAACAAATATTTATTGAACACCTATTATATACCAGACACTAAAACTATAAAAGCATCGAGGAAGGAGCTCTTGCCCTTTAGCCCTATGCAGTGCAGTTCAGTGGTGAAAATTTGGCAACAAATCAGATTTATTCAGGGAGCTTGATCAAGTGTGGATTCCTGGAGAAAACCTGGAGTAATTTTAATTAATTAGATTTATGGTGGGTCAAGGGTCAGGACATCTTAATTTTTAATACAACACCCTGGTGATTCTGATACAGTCCATAATTTGGAACTAAAGGCTACTAAGTTTGGAGGAGGACTGTCATAAGACCAGTTACTGCACCTTGCCTACAGTGAATGGCATTATGAGAATTTCAAGTGCCTAACTTCAGGGTATACTCTGTGACTGGCCTCAGATTTCCAAGAGGGGAATTCCTTTTTTATTTTTTACTGTGAGATTGATTAGTGTCCACTCAATCTTAGTGAATAGTGATTACCTTGTTCCTTTCTAACTAATCACACATAATAAATGTTACTAGTTGTGAATGCTTATTCTGTATCCTGGCACAGTGATAAAGACTTTACACATAATGCTTTATATAAACCCCTCAACAATCCTAGGAGGTACTACTATTATTAACTATATTTCACACATGAATATACTGAAGTGTAGAGAGGTAAATAATTGTCTAGGCTCACAACTCTTACAAGTAGCAGAACAAGGATATAAACCCAAGCTCACCCAATTTTAGAGCACCTGCTTTGAACTATTCCTCAATACCACGTTTTCAAATCAACTTTCAACATTTCTTTCTGGATTCCACTAGATTTACCTAAGATTTATTAAGCCACATAATCTAGACTCTAGCTTTTCCCCGTTAAAAAGGCATTTTAAACCTGACACAAAAGAATACACACTGCATGGTTTTATTTACAGAAAGTAATAAGCAAAACAAAGCCATACCGATCCTCAGGAGAACGGTTGCCCTTGGAAGGGGGCAGGAGAGGGGCATGTAAGGTGCTGGTAATGTTGTATTTCTGATATGGCTGCTATTATAGGGGTGTGTTTAGTTTGGAAAATCTATGGATCTGTACAGTTCTCTTTATGTTTATTATACTTCATAAAAAGTAAAACTATATACTTTGTTCATCTCTATTATTAAGGTACTGAGAGAGATACAGTGAGGCATGTTTAAAATCACTGATGAACCAGAACACTTTGGGAAAAACTGTATCTATGGTTCTCAATACTCAATATTCATAAAAATCACATGAAAATACTATCAGAGCTCTACCTCCCAGAAGCTCTAGTATTAAGTGGGGCTTGGGTCTCTTTAGTTAAAAAGCTCTCTAGGTAATTCTGTGCTGCCAGGACTGAGAATCACTGCTCCAGTCTATGGGGCACTCTTCTGACTGCTGACACCTCCAGGTAGACCAGGAGGTAGGAAACAGCTGAGCCGCTCAGGCTCTGGTCCTGAAGATCCCAGCAAAAGGGTGAAGGAGGAAGATTTGTGGAAATCACGGGAGCAAGGGAGGGTAAATTAGTTGAATCCATATTCAGAGGTAGTTGGGAAATAATGTAGGCACCTGAGGCTCTGTCCTCCTTATATAAACGAAAACGAAACGCCCTTTAAAAATTTTTATTCTATCTAAGCTTAGAAAATTGAAGGCCTAAAACCATTGTCTTTTGGCCCAAGGCTCACTTTGTTCAGTGTGCCATTATCTTTAACTATGGTATGGAAAGTCATTTTTGCAGATTTTCATTCATTTATTCATCCCAGTATTTTACTGAGTGTGTGCCTCAGATCTTTTGATGAGCTAGACGAGCTATTTATTTATTTTTGTCATAGATGTTATGTTCCATAGAGGGAGAGAAAAATAAAGAAATAAACAAGAGAAAATTTTGTTCATCCAGTCCCCGATATGTAGATGTTTTACCAGAAATATATTAATCCTTAAAACTCTGAGAGGGGTGATAGGCTCCTGCTTTACTGATGAGGAAATGGCACGCTGCTCGCAGTAATCTGACGGAGCCTACTCCTACCCCTTTCCAACTTACTTCACTGCCATCCAAAGTTAAAGTTAGTGTGGCTTTGTGGGTGGAGTGTGAAGAAAGCAGTTGACCAATGGCAACAAAATAAGCCCTTTCTAGATGCTAGTCACTGTTCTGTGTCTTACAACCAGCCATTCATTTCTGCCTTCTTAGCATAAACTCACAATGTCCCTTATACTTTTAAAGTCCTTCAGCTGCTTCCAGTCAATGCTTTCAATTTCTACCAAGGGCTGTCCACAAACTTGGTACAGGATAGGAGGCCCTTTTTGATCTCATCTGTCTTTACTGCTCCAATTCCTTACTTCTCCAGCCTCATCCAGTCCATGGGTTACCTTTTCCAGGAAGCCATCTCAGGTGACATAAATCCCCAATCTTCCTAGTTTGGTTATATTTCTCTCATAGCTCTCATTACACCAAATTAAGCTTTTCTTATTACTTACACACTCCCCTTCTCTGTGCAATTTTGTAAATTTAAATTCCTTCCAAAAGACATTTTTAGTAGACACCGTAGGCTGCCCACTCAATACTCATTAACTCAGTCTTCCTTGTCAACACAAACTAGCTTTATCTAAGTATCCAGCTTTCAGGGAAAGTGACTATATTCTCAATTCAGGAGTCAATCCTAGATTAGTATATTGGGTTTGCTGCCAGTAATTGGTTTAGGGATGGAAAAGTGACATAATTCTGGCCAACGAGACATGAAAGGATGTCAGCTGGGTGGTGAAAAACTCCTGGAAAGACTTCCTCATTTTAAAAAAGTGACACAGAGAAAGAGTTTCTTTCTTTGGTCATTGTTATGTCTGGAAGTTCTGTAGGAGAATGTGGCAGTGGAAATATATAAAGAATCTGGGTTTTCTAGGCCTTCATTAAGTGGATGGATGACAAACTCTAGAGTCACAAGGGGTGTCTTGTCTTGTTATCTGCAACTAAAAGTATCCAGAATGAGACAAAATTGAGTCTCTTTAATTTTTTGTATTTTGTTCCACATAAACAAGCTGAGAGTTCACAACAGTTGATTCCCCCCTCCACCTAATCACCAGACCTGTGTTTTTCAAACAATGGCCTGTGAATATTCAGAGATTTAATGTTATTCAGGGAGACAGTAAAAGTCAGCAATGTCATCTGCTGTAGTTTCTGTTTTTTAAAATCAAACAATGGAAACATACATATTTTTACTTAAAATGGAATAACTGGAGAACCTCTGAATACTTTTGAAGTGAAAATTTTAGGCAGTTAGTAAAGCTCAAATAAAATGAGGTTGCTGATGAATTAGTTACTTAGTCTACGTCTCACCCAATTTAATGTTGGTGCCATCGTGATAATTTTTAGTTTTATGTTTTTGTTTTTAATAATATTTAATTTTTATTTTATACCCAGGATGAGCATTTGGATAGAGCAGAGAGCAGTCAGGAATGCCAATGCTGAAGCACAAGTTGATGGGAAATGTAAAAACAATATTAACTGCAAATTTGCCTCAGTGGGTTCTACGCGAGATCCAGTTCCATATGTTACATTTATCTGTTCAGAATTCTGCTCAGTATCAAAAGATGCCTCCAGTACTTTGAAAATTAAACAGATAAAATCTAGTGGTGATTATATCTAATTTGGCTTTTCATTTATGGAGAATAAAAACTCTCCACACCCACAATCTGTTACTTGAAGAGAAGAGCTTATAAATCACAGTTTAAAACTTTCCCTTTTTGTCTCATCCTTTGTAAAAGGTGGAAATTATAGACATAATCCATTGATTTTTGAAGTGTAAAATGGAGAATGCTAAACAAGGTCATGAAGGGCTTTATATATTTTTTATGTTGTATAGTTTTAATGGCATCTCTAGAATCGAAGTATAGAAAGTTTTTTGGTCATTTTTAAAATATTTTCCTTAGATCTAATTTTAGACTTAAGGGAAATTTGCCAAGTAGTACACAGAACACCCAGGATGCCCTTCACCCATCTTCTTACCACAGGACAATGACCAAAGATGAGACATTAACATTGGTCCAATACTATTACTTAAACTAGAGACTTTAGTCAGATTTCACTAATTTTCCATAAATGTCCTTTTTTTGTGTTCCAGGATCCAATCCAAGATCTCACATTTAATTTAGTTACCATGTGTCCTTGGTCTCCTCTAAATTGTGACAATTCATCAGGCTTCTCTTGTCTTTCATGACCTGATGTTTTCTCATTATCAGATTGAGGCTATGCAGTATTGGGAAGGATAAGAGGGGAGCTCTGAACCTGTCACGGGGTAGATGACACGAATATACATTCCTGGTAATATTAACTTTGATCGCTTAGATAAGGTGGTATCTGCTAGGTTTCTTCACTGTAAAATTACAACTTTTCCATTTGCAGTTAATAAATATTGGGGAGAGATACACTTTGTAATTAATAAATATTTGGAGGAAAATATTTATCCTGTTTCTGTATGAATTTTCACTCAGGAGTTGTAGCAGCCATTTGGTGGATCTTGCTTGCAGCAGTTACTACTTTGCTGTCCTTACTCCCCAGTCATCTATTTATTCAGCTATTTAAATCTGTTTGGCCCCATGGGTACTTGTGTTATTCTTTGGGTTACAATCCAGTACTCTCATTATTTATTTTGTTGTGTAAGTTGTACCAACTTGGGCCAGCATGGTTTCATGCTGATACCTCTGACTCCAGTCCAGAACCACATGGTTCATTCTGACTTTCCCTTTTTGCCCATCTATAACTTCTTTGAGGAGCTTGACACACATTATTACAGCAGATTTAGTTATTTGTTCAAAGGTAGCATATGTATAGCTTCAGAATTGATAAACCACACTTCTCTAAGAAGCACATTTACCAAATGGAATGTAAAGATAGTGTAAAATTATTTCTATCTATAGCCTTACAGAATCAAATCAAGTGACTTTTCCCCAAACATACTTACCTGAGTTCAAGTCTTCCCCACTCTCTTTATTCACTTGTGATGTGGTTAGCTTCATTTGTCACAGTCTGTATTTCATTCCACCCCCCCCCCCCCCATTCTGGTTGTTTTTTTAAAATTCACATGTAATAAAATCTACTTTTTATGGACTACACTTCTATGGGTTTCAACAAATGCATAGCGCTACAGATGCACTACCATAGTTCCATCACCTTGAAAATGCCCATGTGTTACTCTTCATTTGTTAACTCCTTCCTCCACCTTCCAACTCCTGCTGTCCCTTATTCTTTGGTTCCTAAGGATATCCCTTTTCCAAAGTACCATATAAATGGACTCATGTAACGCATAACCTTCGAAGTCTGGCTAGTTTCACTCAGTAAAGTGCATTTAAGATTAATGCATATTGTTGAGTGAAAAAACAGTTCATCCTTTTTAGTTGCTGAGTACTATACCATGTATGGGTGTACCACAGCTTGTTTATTCATGCACCAGTTGAATGAAGGATATCTGAATTGTTTCTATTTATTGGTGATTTTGAATAAAGCTAACATTAAGCATTCATATGAAGATTTCCATATGAAAATAAGATTTCATTGTTTTGTAGTAAATATCTAGGAGTGGGATTTCTGGGTCATAATGGCAAATATATTTTTAAGTTTATAAGAAACTGCCAAACTGTTTTCTAAAATGGCAAAAGCATCTTGCATTTCCACCTGCAGTGTATTGGAAAGCCAGTTGCTCTGCATTCTCACCAACACTCATTATTGTCTTTTTAAAATTATTTTAGCCATTGTAATTAACTGTGTAGTTGTTATCTCATTGAGGTTTTAATTTGCGTTTTCCTGATGACATCTTTCCATGGCCTTACATGTCACCTGTATATCTTCTTTTGTGAAGTGTTTGTCTAGATCATTTAAACATTGAAAAAAAATTTCTATTTCTTTGTTTTCTTATTCTTGATTTTTGAGAATTCTTTTTATATTCCAGGAATAAGGAATTTTCGTTATATATATTCTGGAAATAGAATTTTGCCAGATATATAATTTTTAATTTGTCTTTTCTGGGTGTGCTTTGTGTCTTCATTCTCTTAATTGTGTCTTTTATACAGCAGCAGTTTTTAAATTTTTGATGAAATGGAATTATCTTTTTCTTTTGAAGATCATTCCTTTAGTGTCAAGTCTAAAAAATCTCTCAGATCCCTAGTTTTTCTTCTAAATTTTCTTCTTGGAGTTTGATAATTTTACATGTTAAATTTAGGTATATAATTCACTTTTAAGTTAATTTTCATATAGGTTAAATTCATATTTTTGCATATGGATGTCCAGTTGTTCCCATCATAATTTTTTGAAGAGACTGTTCTTTCTCCATTGAGCTGCATTTGCATGTTTGACAAAAATCAGTTGACTATATTTGTGTATATATACGTCTGGTTCATTGACCCATGGGCCTTTTAAAAAAATTTTCTTTCATCAGTGTATTGTATTTTCTTTTTTTTTTTTTTTTTAACATTTTTTATTGATTTATAATCATTTTACAATGTTGTGTCAAATTCCAGTGTTCAGCACAATTTTTCAGTTATTCATGGACATATACACACTCATTGTCACATTTTTTTCTCTGTGAGTTACCATAACATTTTGTGTATATTTCCCTGTGCTATACAGTGTAGTCTATTCTACAATTTTGAAATCCCAGTCTATCCCTTCCCACCCTCCACCCCCCTGGTAACCACAAGTCTGTATTCTCTGTCTGTGAGTCTATTTCTGTCCTTTATTTACACTTTGTTTTTGTTTGTTTGTTTGTTTTTGTTTTTGTTTTTTAGATTCCACATATGAGCGATCTCATATGGTATTTTTCTTTCTCTTTCTGGCTTACTTCACTTAGAATGACATTCTCCAGGAGCATCCATGTTGCTGCAAATGGCATTATGTTGTCGGGTTTTATGGCTGAGTAGTATTCCATTGTATAAATATACCACCTCTTCTTTATCCAGTTGCCTGTTGATGGACATTTAGGCTGTTTCCATGTTTTGGCTATTGTAAATAGTGCTGCTGTGAACATCGGGGTGCAGGTGTCATCCTGAAGTAGATTTCCTTCTGGATACAAGCCCAGGAGTGGGATTCCTGGGTCATATGGTAAGTCTATTCCTAGTCTTTTGAGGAATCTCCACACTGTTTTCCATAGTGGCTGCACCAAACTGCATTCCCACCAGCAGTGTAGGAGGGTTCTCCTTTCTCCACAGCCTCTCCAGCATTTGTCATTTGTGGATTTTTGAATGACGGCCATTCTGACTGGTGTGAGGTGATACCTCATTGTAGTTTTGATTTGCATTTCTCTGATAATTAGTGATATTGAGCATTTTTTCATGTGCCTATTGATCATTTGTATGTCTTCCTTGGAGAATTGCTTGTTTAGGTCTTCTGTCCATTTTTGCATTGGGTTGTTTATTTTTTTCTTATTGAGTCGTATGAGCTGCTTATATATTCTGGAGATCAAGCCTTTGTCGGTTTCACTTGCAAAAATTTTTTCCCATTCCGTAGGTTTTCTTCTTGTTTTATTTCTGGTTTCCTTTGCTGTGCAGAAGCTTGTAAGTTTCATTAGGTCCCATTTGTTTATTCTTGCTTTTATTTCTTCTAGGAGAAAATTTTTTAAATATATGTCAGATAATGTTTTGCCTGTGTTTTCCTCTAGGAGGTTTATTGTATCTTGTCTTATGTTTAAGTCTTTGATCCATCTTGAGTTGATTTTTGTGTATGGTGTAAGGGAGTGTTCTAGCTTCATTGTTTTACATGCTGCTGTCCAGTTTTCCCAACACCATTTGCTGAAGAGACTGTCTTTATTCCAATGTATATTCTTGCCTCCTTTGTCAAAGATGAGTTGACCAAAAGTTTGTGGGTTCATTTCTGGGCTCTCTATTCTGTTCCATTGGTCTATATGTCTGTTTTGGTACCAATACCATGCTGTCTTGATGACTGTAGCTCTATAGTATTGTCTGAAGTCTGGGAGAGTTATTCCTCCAGCCTCTTTCTTTCTCTTCAGTAATGCTTTGGCAATTCTAGGTCTTTGATGGTTCCATATGAATTTTATTATGATTTTTTCTAGTTCTGTGAAATATGTCCTGGGTAATTGGATAGGGATTGCATTAAATTTGTAGATTGCCTTGGGCAGTGTGACCATTTTAACAATATTGATTCTTCCAATCCAAGAGCATGGAATATCTTTCCATTTTTTAAAGTCTTCTTTAATTTCCTTCATCAGTGGTTTATAGTTTTCTGTGTATAATTCTTTCACCTCCTTGGTTAGATTTATTCCCAGATATTTTATTACTTTGGGTGCTATTTTAAAGGGGATTGTTTCTTTACTTTCTTCTTCTGTTGATTTATCGTTAGTGTAAAGAAATGCAACTGATTTTTGAACGTTAATTTTGTAACCTGCTACCTTGCTGAATTCTTCAATCAGCTCTAGTAGCTTTTGTGTGGACCTTTTAGGGTTTTCTATATATAGTAACATGTCATCAGCATATAATGACACTTTTACCTCTTCTTTTCCAATTTGGATCCCTTTTATTTCTTTCTCTTGCCTGACTGCTGTGGCTAGGACTTCCAGGACTATGTTGAATAGGAGTGGTGATAGTGGGCATCCTTGTCTTGTCCCAGATTTTAGTGGGAAGCTTTTGAGTTTTTCACCATTGAGTACTATGCTGGCTGTAGGTTTGTCATATATAGCTTTTATTATGTTGAGATATGTTCCCTCTATACCCACTTTGGCGAGAGTTTTTATCATAAATGGGTGTTGAATTTTATCAAATGCTTTTTCTGCATCGATTGAGATGATCATGTGGTTTTTGTCCTTTCTCTTGTTGATGTGATGTATTACACTGATTGATTTGCGTATGTTGAACCAGCCTTGTGTCCATGGGAAGAACCCCACTTGGTCATGATGTATAATCTTTTTTATGTGTTGTTGGAGTCTATTTGCTAAAATTTTGGTGAGGATTTTGGCGTCTATGTTCATCAGTGATATTGGCCTATAATTCTCTTTTTTTGTAGTGTCTTTGCCTGGTTTTGGTATCAGGGTGATGGTGGCTTCATAGAATGAGTTTGGGAGTAATCCCTCCTTTTCAATCGTCTGGAAGAGTTTGAGAAGGACTGGTATGAGTTCTTCTTTGTATGTTTGGTAGAATTCTCCGGTGAAGCCGTCCGGTCCTGGACTTTTATTTGTAGGGAGGTTTTTAATTACCATTTCTATTTCCTTTCTAGTGATTGGATTGTTCAAGTGTTCAGATTCTTCTTGATTCAGTTTTGGTGGACAGTATGTTTCCAGAAACTTGTCCATCTCCTCTAGGTTATCCAGTTTGGTTCCATATAGTTTTTCATAATATTCTCGTATGATATTCTGTATTTCTATTTTGTTTGTTGTAATTTCTCCATTTTCCTTTCTTATTTTGCTAATTTGTGCTCTCTCTTTTTTCTTCTTTGTGAGTTTGGCCAGAGGTTTGTCGATTTTATTTACTTTTTCAAAAAACCAGCTTTTGGTTTGGTTGATTTTTTCTATGGTCTTGTTAATCTCTATTGTATTTAATTCATCTCTGATCTTTATTATTTCCTTCCTTCTGCTGCTTTTTGGGGCTTTTTGTTCTTTTTTTTCTAATTCATTCAGGTGGTGGGTTAAATTGTTTATTTGAGATTGTTCTTCTTTTTTGAGGAAGGCCTGTATCGCTATAAACTTCCCTCTTAGCACTGCCTTTGCTGTGTCCCATAGGTTTTGAGTGGTTGTGCTTTCATTATCATTTGTCTCAAGGTATTTTTTAATTTCAGCTTTGATTTCCTCATTGATCCATTGTTTTTTCAATAACATATTGTTTAATCTCCATGCTTTCCTTTTTTTCTTCTTTGTTTCTCTGTTGTTGATTTCCAGTTTCATGGCATTGTGGTCAGTAAAGATGCTTGAGATAATTTCTATCTTCTTAAAATTGTTGAGGTTTCTTTTGTGCCCAAGTACATGATCGATCCTGGAAAATGTTCCATGTGCACTTGAAAAGAACGTATGTCCTATTTTTGGGGGGTGTAATGCTCTGAAAATATCCACCAAATCTAGTTTTTCTATTGTAGTATTTAATTTCTCTGTTGCCTTGTTTATTTTCTGTCTGGAAGATCTGTCTAGTGATGTTAATGCAGTGTTAAAATCTCCAACTATGATTGTATTCCCATCAATATCCCCCTTTATCTCTGTTAGTAATTCTTGTATGTACTTAGGTGCTCCTATATTGGGTGCATATATATTAACGAGTGTAATATCCTCATCTTGTATCACTCCTTTAATCATTATAAAATGTCCTTCTTTATCTTTCTTTATGGCCTTTGTTTTAAAGTCTATTTTGTCTGAAATCAGTACTGCAACACCTGCTTTTTTGGCTTTTCCATTTGCATGGAATATCCTTTTCCATCCTTTCATTCTCAATCTATATGTGTCCTTCTCCCTAAAGTGGGTCTCTTGTATGCAGCATATTGAAGGTTCTTGCTTTATTATCCAGTCTGCCACTCTGTGTCTTTTGACTGGAGCATTTAGTGCATTAACATTTACAGTAATTAATGACAGATGTGTGTTTATTGCCATTTTGAACTTTGCAGTTGAATTGGTATATCCTCTTTGTTCCTTTCTTCTTCCTTTTGTGGTTTGGTAATTTTCCTTTGTATTATCATGGATTTTATTTAATTTTTGTGACTCCTTTGTAAATTTTTGGCTTGTGGTTACCCTTTTTTGTAAATCTATCAACCCATTACTATAACTGTTTTTATTAAACTGATAGTAACATGATCTCAAACCCATCCTACTGTTAAAAAATTTTAAAAAAGAAAAAAAAATTCTATATTTCCCTGCCTCCCTCTCCCACTCTCAGTGATTTGTATGTCTTCTTTTATAATTTCATGTTTACTTTATTTGTAATTCATGAGTTATCACCTTTCCAGTTGTGTGTTTCTCATTTCTGTAGCATCCTGCTGCTTTTCTATTTAGAATAGCCCTTTCAATATTTCTTTTAGCATGGATTTAGTGTTGCTAAACTCCTGCAGCTTTTTTTTTGTCTGTGAAACTCTTTATTTCTCCTTCTATCCTCAAGGATAGCCTTGCTGGATACAGGATCCTAGGCTGCATCTCTTTTTCATTCAGGGCTTTGAATATATCTTGCCACTCCCTTCTGGCCTGTAGTGTTTGTGTAGAGAAATCAGCTGAGAGCCTTATGGGGGTTCCCTTGTAACTTACTCTTTGCTTTTCTCTTGCTGCCTTTAGAATCATTTCTTTATCCTTGACTCTGGGCATCTTGATTATGATATGTCTTGGTGTGGGTCTATTTGGGTTCTTCCTGTTTGGGACCCTCTGAGCTTCCTGTACTTGGATATCTGATTCCTTCTTTAAGTTTGGGAAGTTTTCAGTCATGATTTCTTCAAAAACCTTTTCAATCCCCTTTGATCTTTCTTCTCCTTCTGGGACCCCTATTATGCAAAGATTGGGACGCTTTATATTATCCCATAGGTCCCTTATGCTATTTTCATTATTTTTTATTTGCTTCTCTTGTAGTTCTTCTGAATGGGTGCTTTCTATTTCCCTGTCTTCTAGATCACTAATTCGTTCCTCTGCATTATCTAGTCGGCTTTGCACAGCTATTAGATCATTCTTCATCTCTGTCAATGAGTTTACCCATTCTACTTGGCTCTTCTTTATAGCTTCAATTTCATTTTTGACATATTTTATATCTCTAAACACTATCTCTTTTAATTCCTTCAGCAATTCGATCACTCCTTTTTTGAAATCTTGATCTAGTAGGCTATCAATGTCTATTTCATTGATCTTTCTTTCAGGGGATTTCTCTTGTTCTTTTAATTGGGAAAGGTTTTTCTGCTTCTTCATCTTGCTCATACCTCTTTGGCACTGTGGTTTATGGAGTATCAGTTGTTTATTTTGGTCCTTAAGGATTTTATCTGATGCCTATTTAGGAATAGAACTTAGGGAAAAAAAGAAAAAAAAATAAGAGAGAGAGAATTTTAAAAGAAGGGAGAAAGAGGGTTTGATAACAGTGTATAATGAATAATAGAAGAGTGAGTTGAAGCAGAGTATTAATCGGGTTGAGACGTCCTTTTAAAACCTTTACAAAAAAAGAGGGGGGAGATGAATAGATGTATTTGAAACCTGTGTCTAATCAATAGCAGGACATCAAAACCCAAGAGAAACAGAAATGAATTAAGAAGTAAAGATTAAGAGAGTAATAGAAAATAGAACAGGTAAAAACATATTTAAAAAAAAAGGGGGGGGTTTGTCGGTGTTCTCCTGGAGTCTGTGTGCTTTTAATGTGAAGTCTTTCTGTCTTCGTCCTGTTTTGGAAGCTCAGCTTGCTGTTTTCAGAGGCCCTCCGTTGGCGCCCTCTTCTGTGCTGCTCCCAGCACCTGTCGGCAAGCAGATCGCGCCTCCTCCTAACACTGGGTCAGGTGCAGCTCTCTGCTGTGGGCGGGCGGGTCGCTGCCCCTCCGGATGCCGCAGTCAGATGTTGCAGACTGGCCGGGTAGGAGGGCGGGTCGTGCCCCCTCCCAGCACCTCGGTCAGGGGCTGTGTTCCTGCCCGAAAGGCGGGGGGGGCCGCTCTCCCTCTACCTGCACCGCCGGTAGTTCCGCTCTCTGTGCGGCTGCGCGCTCCTCCCTGGTCGGCGCTCCGCGGGTGGGCTCGGGGAAGACCTGTCCCTGCTCCGAGCCAAAACCCAGCTCCTTGTTTGTCTTTGTGGAGCAAGTTCTCTGAGGGACCAGGATGGAAGGATCCTATCTGCCCCCGGCTGCAGGCCAGTCTCAGTCTGGCCTTTGAGGCTGCTAAGCCCTTTGGTGCGGATGCAGGTGTCGCCCCCGCCCCCGCCCCCGCCTGAGTGCTCAGCGCGGAGGATATGGCGGCTGTGCCTGAGCCCCGCCTCTCTTCCCCGGAAAGCTTTCCGCGGGTTTTCAGAGATGGGGGTGTGCACCCTTCCCCTGAGAGCATATCAACCTTGCTGTTTTATGGAGGGCCCAGGTTGTTCTGCCCTGTGCACCCACAGCCACGGCGCGCAGCCCCTTGCGTTCCCCCGGGGCTGCCTCCGTGCAGCCACTTACGTCCTCCGCCCGGCTTGTGCAGCCTGGCCCTGCCCGCCGCTGCCGGCCCGCGTCTCAGGCTGGGTGTCGGGGGGACGCTCTGTGCCTGTTTAACTTAGTTCTGTTAGTCAAGGGCTGCTCTGTACAGATCCGAGCCTCGGAGGCTCCCCCTCCGTCCCACTGGCCTCTCAGTTGGAGAGGGGAGACCCAGCGAGCGAGCGCCAGTCCTCCTTTGCCGCTCCCTCCCCGCGGGACCTGTCCAGGGCTGCTTTGCCTTTTGTTCTTTCTTTTTTCCTTTTCTCCTACCAGATTTTTGTCGTCTTTATCTTTTGAAGAGGGCGATGTTCTGTCGGAGTTCCACAGGTGCTCTGGTTGGCTGAGTGGGTCTGTAGATGTGGGTCTTGGTATATTTGTGGGAGAGGGTGACCTGCGAGCGTCCTTCTACTCCGCCATCTTCTCCCGGAAGCCTGTATTTTCAATATACCAATCCTACACATACCTTGTTAGATCAATAGCTAACTTTTTGATGGTTGTTATTTAAATTATCTTTTTAAATTTTGAATTCCAATCATTCATTGCAGGCATGTAGAAATAAAATTGACTTTTGTATATCGACCTTGTATCCTGAAGTTTTTGTTAACACACTTTTTTGAGGACATTTTTATAAGCTCTTTGGGATTCTTTACATATTAATATCATTTGTGAATAAAGACAGTTTTATTTCATCTTTTCAAATATTTCTGCTGAGGAAGTATATCCTGTCTTTTCAGTTTTTCACCATTCAGTCTGATGTTATCTGCAGATATCTTGTAGGTATGCTTTATCATGTTAAGAAATTCCCTTTTATTCCTAGTTTTCTACGAGTTTTTATCATGAATTGATGTTGAATCTTATCAAATACTCTCTCTGTGTCTACTGAGATGATAATGAGTTTTTTAATAAATAGTTTTTGCTCTTATATTTGTTATTTTCTTCTTTCTACTTTGGATTTACTTTGCTCTTCATTTTCTTGTTTCTTAAGATGGAAGCTTAGGTTATTGATTTGAGATTTTTTCTTTTATTTTTTCAATTTTTTTAAACATTTTTTTATTGAGTTATAGTCATTTTACAATGTTGTGTCAAATTCCAGCATAGAGCACACTTTTTCAGTTATACATGAACATACATATATTCATTGTCACATTTTTTTTCACTGTGAGCTACTCTTTTTTTCTAATATAATAATTTAGAGAAATGACATGATCAAGATGGTGACATAGGTCATTCCCGACTTTAGTCCCCTTCACAAAAAGACAACTAGCAACTATCCATAGACAAGACACCATAGTGAAAATCCCAGAACCCAAAGATGAGGCTGATGCAACCCCTAGACAACACAGACCAAAACAGACTGCATTAGAAGGGTAAGAGAAGCCCCTTACCTGGGCCAGCCCACCATTGCAACAAGAGGGCCCCTAGGGCCACAGCTTCCCTAGTGGGGAAAGGGAGCCCAAGGTGGCCATCCAGCTTCCCCGGTGTTGTAGAACACTTCCCAGGAGGCCCCTTTGGGTCTCACTTCATGGAGATCGCTGGACGAACCTGCAGAGCCTGACCACCGGGGATCAAATAGAGATTGAGACGGGAGGCAAGACTTGCAGCCACCAGTGCTCAGATCCTTGCTGACCACATTCCTGCTTGTGATGGTGCCCACGCAGAGATCCCAGCCAGCAGCTGTACCCATCTGCAGAGCCAGATGAGGGGCCCCATCTGGCCCAGGAGCTCAGTGGTCAGTTCTGCCTGATTTAGATCCCTAGCCAGCAGATCATACCAGCATGGAACCTGTTATAGGGTCTTACTTGGTCAGGGGAGCAAATCTGCAGTCCCTTCCAATGCTGAGCATAGCTTCTAGTCCTGCTCCAGCAGGAAGCATGGCCACAGATGCCTGGCAGCCACGGAGCACATAAAAAGGCCTGTGTGGCCAGGAAGCCAAGCCAGCAGCCCTGTTAACTACTGAACATAGCCTCTGGCCCCACATAACCATGGAGTCCTAACACTGAACCTGGGCAGCCTTGGAATCTTGCCTATGGTCCTGCCCAGCTCGGGGGCCTCGCCTGCAGTCCCACCCTGCATCAGAGAATTTATTGCTACCAGTTTCCCTCTAAGCACTGCTTCATTGCATCCCCCAAATTTCAAAATGTGGTATTTTTATTTTCATTAAGGCTAAATTGTTTTAATTTTTCACTGAGACTTCCTCATTGACCCATGGAGCATTAGAAGTATGTTGTTTGTTTTCTAAACACTTAGGGATTTTCCAGATAATGTTTTGTTATTTATATTTCTAGTTTAATTCTGTTACAATCCAAGTATATACTTGGCATTTTTTCCTATTATTTTAAATTTGTTGAAGTTGTTTTATGGCCACAATATAGTCTATCTTGGAGACTGTTCCACATGTTCTAGTAAAGAAAATGTATTCTGCTGCTGTTTGGTAGAATATTCTACAAATGTGCATTAGGTCTAATTATTAGATGATGTTCTTCATGTCTTCTGTATCTACTCATTTTCTGTATACTTTTTCTCTCACATTTTGTTGAAAGCCAGACTTCTTATGTAGACACTGGAGACTGGGGTAAATAGCTTTCATGCCTAGAAATAAGCACACCTTTCTTTCTGATAGGACTTTAGTGTGGTGATTTGAGTGCATTATATTTAGGAGTTGATCTGGGTTTGAGGTTTTTTATTGCTCTGATTATCTTCAGAACACCACAGGCATCAAATCCCTGTAGTGACTGTCTTTGGGACCAGGGAGCTGGTTTGACAGAGCAGTATTCCAAGAGAGGGTCTCTTTGGGGTCTGCAGCAGTCTCTGGCTGTTACTTGCTGTTGGAAGCTTATTGGCTTATCAGTAGAGGGGGACGGGGAGCAATGGCATGACGGGGAGGGAGTGGGGAGTGTTCTCTGTTATTCTGATTCATCTCCATTCTTAGACAGCACCTGTCCCTGGTGCCATTGTCAGTTCTTTTCCCCACCCCTGCCACTTGGTCCTAGGCTCACCTTGTATTCTTGCCCCTCCCAAGGGGTAAAGGTTTTTTTCTCCCTGTTGCCTTCCCCAGATTCCATGAATTTTCCCTTACTCCCTAAGGATGAATATATTTGTTGCCTTTCATTCCACACATTAAGGCTTTCTTTGAAGGGAAGTTAGGAAAATGGTCCAGATGGAGTCGTGTACCTCTCCTATGTAAGTTCCAGGTCTGCACCAAAACAAAGATTTTCTTAGTGATCTTTCCTAGTTTTTCTGTAAAAACATCACGGGGTTAAAGGAGAAAAAGCCTGTAAGAGGTGCTGAGGGAACTTCAGCTCTGTGGCTCCCAGGGCCTTCCCGGTCCCCTGCCAGCCATATGTGCCCTTCACCACGTTGTGATCTATTCTAATTGAATTCTTACTGATGCCTAGTGGCCTCTCTTTCAGGCAGATCAGTGTTCACATCTTTTTGCTCCCATAGGTACCTGTGTCTCCTTGGATTTGGGACCAAGTTGATTGCCCCGTGCCTCCTTTCTCCAATGGATTTACAAAAAAGTCATGAATTTGCAGTTTATCCAGATTTTTAATTTTTTATTTAGTTTGTAATTGTCAGGGTGAGAGAGATGCTCTTTCAGCTCTCTACATCCTTAAGCAGAAACCAGAAGCCATTCAGGGAGGTTTTAAGGGGCAGTTGGGTTGAAAGCAGGGACTGTGGACCTCGTCTTAAAGCTGGAACTGTATAGCATTTTTATTTAAGATTAGGAAATCCTGTGTCCTGAATCAAAGAATAGGAAGAAGGGGAAGCCGCTGATAGAAACTTAAAGGTAAGCTAATGACCCCCTCCCATCCTGTACAGTTTGGTCTCTGCACCCAACCACTTAAAAGTCAAACCTGGGGACATGGTCCTTTGCGCGCTCTCTCCCTCTCTTTCTCTCTCCGTCTGTCTGTCTGTCTGTCTGTCTGTCTGTCTCTCTCTCTCTCTCTATATATATATATATATCTCACCTACCTTCTGCGGTTTCTGTCTCTATTGTATCTCTGTCTTCCTCTCCACCACAACCCTCAGTAAAATGGCTAAAATAGGGCCCCTCCCCTTTTTCTTGTCCTATAGTGAACCTTCTAAACAATGGGAACAAAAAGGGGAATTCTGTCCCTGTTGTGACTTGGGGGTATGGTTGACAGTTTGTTATCTTCAGCCATTAGCCACCTTGTCTCCACTTAGCAATCCACACAAGAGAGGTCTGTCTAGTTTCCCCTCCAGCCCTTTCTCCATTGGAATCTTGTCAGATGGTACTGTTCAAAATTGATGAAGTCACTTCAAAAACTTTTTAGGAGGTTCATGACTCTATATAACTGTAGAAAAGTTTATGAGTCACAAAATACTAAGCCTGTATAGGCTGTAGGCAAATGTGTAGTGACTGTCTCCCAGTTTTGACTCTTGCTCGCTTGTTCTGAACCTTTTGGTGATCGTCTGATCACCTCATACCTGAATTTTATCTGCCCTGGAAGTATCCCCCCACGGGTCTCGCTTGGCTGTGTGCACAGTGTACTGTTTCCCTTTTGCTCCATAAAGATTTCTCATTCCCATGCTCTGCATTCATAGGTCAGCCCTATCCCTCCCCACAATTGCACAGGCCTCCAGGAACCTAAGTCAGGTTCAGAGGTATTGCGTCTAGTGGTCTAGGAGAATAGTTTGGATATCAGCGTCTGCCACATGATACACCCTTATTAAGAGAGTAAATGTGTGAGTGAATAAAAGAACAAACTAACAAACTAGCCAGAGTCCCAGCCATCAAAGACTTCTCACAGAGAAGTAACTAAGTTTTAAAGGATGCTTATGTCTGAGATTGGTACAGAGGGGAAGCAAATGCCCTAAAAAATACATAAATCATCCCTCTATACAAACATTCCCTTTGCTGCCTGGCCAAGATTATTAACACTATATAAGTTCATTGCTGGCAGCCAGTGTCACCATTATTTTTCCTCTTCCTCTGATTGCTACTGCATTTCTCAGATACTTTAGTTTTGCCTATGTTGATCCTTCAATACTACAACTTCCTGTGTTTCCACTCTGTGGAGCCACACAGCTCACTTCTGATCCTATATCAGCAGCCCATTCCTTGATGAATGCCTGGGACCTTTCATATCATTTATACCTGTTATGATTCACTCTGCTGGATGCATGATACTTGCTCTTGAATTTGGTGAAAGCTTTATTTTTTCAACATCTCTCACTTCACACAAACCATCTATTTCTTCCAAGATTCTACCTTGGGGCACTTCAGTGCTAACTAAAGTATCATCTAAGTATCATGGACTTCTCAGTAAATTGGCTAAGGCACGTTGTCCCAGGAGTACCTCATTGCTGGTTCATTTTTGCCATCTTCTTTGCATCAGCACTCTGGCCACAGGAGTATAGCTGGAGAGCAAATCATACCAAGCTCTGTTGACATATTACCCCCCAAAATGTTTATTAATCATCTATTGTATAGAAGACACCCTGCTAATTAATTCCTTTTACTATTATTGGTGTTCTTAATGACCCAGCATTCTTTCATTTATCTTTTATGTGTAGCAGTGGTGTAAGTTTGGCAAGTTAAACTACATTTACCCTTGAGACAAATATGTAACAAATGGCATATCTAAGGATAGAGGGCTGGGTCAGCTAAAAAGTTAATTTGTACAAATAAAGAGAGACTCTTGAGGGTAAAACATCAAGAGCAGAGAGAGCACCCTGGCACATTGTTTCTTCCTAAGGTTGAAGCTCTGGAGGCTGACGGGATGGATGGCGGGGTGGCGGGTGTGCGCGGGGAGGATGGAGGTGATTCTAATAATGGCACTAGGTCTGTTCAGATTATCTTCTATCCTAGCACCAAAGCCTGACTTCTGAAGGGAGAGAGCATGGGAGAGTTGTAAATACTCTAAATTACCAGGACACGAATTGCAAAAGTGGCATCAGGTTTGCCAGCACAGGAGTCTCTGGTGAACCTTCATAATCTATTTAGACGCTCATTGTTAAGGCCTCTGACTTCATTTTATACATACAAGTGTAACCCTGTTGTGGCGGGGATATTTCATGAAGTCCCCCCACCCCCACCCCGAGCTTTCAAAAACAATGGCTGATTTGATGGTGGGAATCTTTTCACAATGTATGCGTATATGAAATTATCATGTTGTCAGCCAAGGGGGGCTGGAGAGGGATTGGAGGAGGGGAGCTTCCCAACTGGAAAACTGCGCCAGGAGCCAACATGCCGTGAAAGAGCATTTTATTGCAGTACAAGCGGGTAGTGGCGGCAGCGCTCAGCACTTTCTTTCAGTTTAACAAGATGGCACGGCTTGCGTGGCACACTTGTCCTGCTTTTATTATTCTGCCTGCAGATGTGCATTGTTCATACTACTTGCATAATGCTGCTAGCGCATGCGTACCTTTACTTCTTTGTTTATAAGGCTTACATGACTGGCACATGCGTAGTGTTTACGCTACTGGCGCATGCGTACATTTACTCTTACCAGGTGTAAGCTATTGTGAACTTTGACCTGGGCCCCACAGCCTATTCACTTAAGGCTGCCAACATATGTACACTTTTAATACATTATAACTCTGCTTGTCAATTATATCTCAATAAACCTGAAAAAAATATGCTGTACACTTTAAAAATCATCTCTGAATCTCCGGCAAGGTAAAAAGGTCCAAATTTGTTGCAAATATTTACACAGACATTAAATTTGAACTTGAAGGGTACGCTTTAAAAACCTGAATTTGTAAGTTCACAGCAACAAGCAACAGTGGTATTTTGGTTACTACTATTTTTTTTGTTTGTTTCATTACAGAAATATAGGTGAATTATTCTTTATTACTCTAAATGTGATTTAAATTTGTCTTATCAAGGAAAACTTATACACAGTGAAATGCACAGATCTTGTAAATGCTGATATATATCTCAGTTTCAGCTACAGTATTTCCATCACCTATCTCAGAAATTTCACTTCTGCTCCCTTCCCTAAAGTCATCAGTATTCTTATTTTTATCACCATAATTTGGTTTTGCTGTTGTCAAATGTTATAAGAATGGAAACATATAGTATTTACTTTCATGTCTTGCTTCTTTTGCTCCCTGTAATGTTTTAGGGGTTTTTAATGCCTCAATTAGATGTTCTTTTTAAAACCTTTGAGCAACTTTCCATCCTAATAACTTACTAGAACTTTTATCCATTCCCCTAATGATAAACATCAGAGCTCTTTCTAGTTTTGGAATATTCTGAATAAAGCTTTTTAACAGTTTTGTGGAAGTGTATCATGAACATGTGTTTTCTTTTTTTTTAGATAAATACTTGTGGTCGGCAGAATAATAGCTTCGCAGATATCTACATCTCCAGAACCTGTGAATGTTAGTTAAATTACACGGCAAGGGGCATTCTGGGAGCAGATGGAAGTAATACTGCTAATCATCAGCGGACCGTGAAAGAGGGAGCATGCACCGGACCTGCAGGTGGGCCCGACGTCATCACCAGCGCCCTTAAATGTGGAGGAGGGGCGCGGGAGCGGCAGTGCCAGAGAGCTGTGGTGAGAGAAAGCCTCGGCTGGCTTTTGGTGGCTTCGAAGATAGAAGGAGGCCATAAGCTGAGAAATGTGGCCACCCTCTAGAAGCTGGGATGGGAAAGGCACGAAAATGAACTTTCTCCTTGAGCCTCCGGAAGGGAATGGAGCCCTGTCGTCACCCAGATTTTAGGCCGGTGAGACCCATTCCGGACTTCTGAACTCCAGAACGGTAAGCCAATGATTTTATTTTGATTTAAACCTCTAGGTTTGTAATAATTTGTTACAACAATAGGAAGGTAATACGATATCAATGAGTGGAAATGCTAAGTCGTATGGTAGGCATGTAACTATAAGGAGCTACCGGAGTTTTTAAAAGCATTCTAATTTACCTTCTCTTCCACCAACAATACGTATGAATTCAGTTACTCGAAAACCTTGCCAATGTTTAGTGTTGTCCATCTTTGCATTTTAGCCATTTTGTTACGAGTAAAATATTACTGTGTTGTAGTTTTAATTTGCTTGGTGACTAATGATATGGGGCACGTTTTCATGTACTTGTCCGTTTGTACTTCTGGGAAATACCTGTTCAAGACCTTTGCCTGTTTTCAATTGTGTTCTTTGCGTTTTAATTATTTTATTGTAAGTGTATTTAGTATATTCTGGATATAAATCCTTTCTCACATATGGGTATTGTCAGTACATTTCTCCCAAGTATGTTTTGTCTTAACATTCTCTTTGATATTAATGAGCAGACATGTTAAAATTTGAGCCAGATTTATCTTTTTAGTTTAATATTTAGAGCTTTTTGTGTCATGGCTAAAAAAAAAATCTTTGTCTAGCTCAAGGTTATAACATTAATTACTCTATTGTTTACGCTAGAAGTTTTACAGTCTCAGCATTGTAATTTGTGACATGAAGTGAAAATCAAAGTTCACTGTGTTCCTTACTTTAATTGCAAACTATTTGTTGAAAAGACTTTCTTTTCCCCATTAAGTTGCATTGGCATCATTCAACTGTACAGGTAAGTGTTTATTTCTACATGTTCTATTTGCTTCCATTGATCTGTATTTGCATTGCAATGCCACAGTAACTGTTATTGTCACTTAATAGTAATTCTTAGAATTAAATAGTGTAATACCTCCAATCTCTTTCCCTTTTTAAGTATTGCTTCATCTATTCTAGATCCTTGATTTTTATGTAACTTTTAGAATCAGATTGTCAATATCTATGTAGTTGCCTTGGATCTATAGACTTGAAGAGAATTGGAATCTTAAAAATACTGAATTTTCAAATCGTGAATATGGCATGTCTCTTCTTTGTTTAGATGTTTTTAGATTTTCTCTTAACAAAGTTTTGTAATTTTTATTATAGAAGAGTTAAATATGCCTTTCATTAAGTTTATTCCTAAGTATTTTACTTTTTTGTTGTTGTTGTTGCTGTTAAATTGTATGGCTTACTAGTATCTTCCAATTACTTGTTGCTATTAAAAATCACTTGATTTCTGAGTATTGATCTTGTGTTCTAGGCTCTTTCCCACTCATTAGCCATAGTGTCTTTTTAGGTTTCATAGATTTTCTACATATACAATCATGCAATTACATCATCTATGAATAAAGACAAATTTATTTTTTCTGTTCCAATCATTATACCGTTTTTTTTCCTTGCTGTATTGCACTGGGTGGGAGCTTCAGTACGATGCTGGATAGAAGTGGTGAGACTCAATACCGTCATCTTGTTTTTGATATTAGGGAAGATGTGTTGTATATATCAACTTTAACTATCATGTTAAAGGGAGGTTTCTCACAGCTGTAGTTTATAATTGAAGTGTTCTTCAATGCTTAGTTTAAAAATTTGTCATGAATGAATGTTAAATGTCATCAAAGGCTTTTTCTTTTGCTTGAATTAAGGTAATTATGATTTATATTCTTCTCTTAATATTAAAAAAAAAAATCTTGTCACAGCTTTACAATCCCGGGATAAACTCTGCTTGATTCATTCTTTTTATGTAATGCTAGATTCCATTTGCTAATATTTGGTTAAGGATTTTTATATGTAGGTTTATAAGAAATGTTGGTATGTAATTTTATTTTTATTTTAATGTCCTTGTTTATACTGGTTTTATGGTTGTACTGGCCTCATGAAAAGACATAGAAAATATTGTCACATCTTATTTTTCCTAAATAATTCATGAAAAACATTAATCATCAATAAATATCTGACAGAATTCACTGGTGAAGTTATCTAGACCTAATGGTTTCTTTGTGAGAAAATATTTACCTATGAATTAATATTTCTTTAATAAGCAGGGAAGAATTCAGATTTTCTATTTTTATCAGTTTTAGAAAGTTTTTTCCCTAAGATTTTTGTTCATTTCATCTAACTTGTCGAATTTATTGGTACACAGTTGCATGTAATAATACTCCTTTATAGTTGAGTATGATGTGCTAACATGTTATTTCTTAGACTTACTCAGGGTTTATTGAAGTTCTTGGATGTTTGTGGTACTATTTTCCACCAAACTTGGAGAATTTTCAGTTGTTTACTCAGTATTTGTCTGATGCATTCTCTTTTTTTACTTTTTTTTAAATTGATATAGTTGATTTAAGATGTGTCAATTTCTGGTGTACATCACAATGCTTCAGTCATACATGAATATACATATACTCATTTTTATATTCTTTTTCACTGTAAGGTACTACAAGATATTGAATATAGTTCCCTGTGCTATACAGTATGAACTAGTTTATCTATTTTATATATACTAGTCAGTATGATGCATTCTTGATACTTCCCCTACCAACCCCTGGTACTGTGTACTTCTGTTTGCACAATATTATCTCACAGGTCATTGAGATTTTGTTGATATTTTAGATATTTTTCTCTCCCTTCAGTTTGGATAATATTGTTGAACCTTTCTTCTTTGCTGATACTTGTCCATATTTTCGACCTTTGAATGTGTTTATAATAGCTGTTTTAAAATCCACATCTGCTCTTACATCTGTGTTTTTGTTTTTGTTTTTGTTTTTTGGAGGGGGCATCTGTTTCCATTGAATGATGTTTTTTTTTCTGATTGATTATAGGCAACATTTTCTTGCTTTTGTCTAGGAACTTTTTATTATATATTTTACTTTGTGTGTGGTCTTCATTTTAGTCCTGTTAACTTTTTGGTTTATCAGACAGTTAATTGGTAGATTATTGTGATCCTTTCAGACTTGGTTTTGTGCTTTGTAGGGTGGGCTGATTTGGGATTTTTTTCCCCCCTCAATTAAGTCTAGGGTACTTCCCTTCCTCTAGGGTATGGTCTTTCCAGAATCTTAATTGGGTGCCTAAATTGCCTAGTGAGGTCTCTAGTTGGCCCACATTCTGACTTCTTTTAGCCCCTTGCAACCTCTAGCATCTCTACTGCTCTTGGCCTCCTTGAAGTCGCTCTCTGCTAGGACCTCATGGACTCAACACCCTGTTCAGAAGAACTTCAGCTCTCAGCCAAGGACACACAGTGAACCCTCATGCAGACTTCCGAGGAGCATTCCCTATATAACTACTCACTTCCCATACCCTGCCCCTCCAGTGCCAGCTGCCTTGGCAGCTTCATACCCTAATCTGTACCTCCTCTCCTCAAATTTCTGTCCTCTACTGGACTTGCCTCCTTACTACAGAGTTGTGGAAAGTGTTCCATGCGTACGTTTGGGGGGAAAATGAGCCTACCTCATGGGTTTTCCTTTTCTCAATATGATAGGGCTGCTCTGTAGGATAAGTTCAAAACAAGTTACTTAAAGTTACTGGAAGCCAAAGTTCTCTAGCACACTTCTTGAATACCTACTCTTCTTGAGTAACTACTATATATAAAACAGTATTTACATTATGGGGCAGAAATATATTTTTTAAAAGTTCTCTTCCATCTGAGAGAGTAAGAAAAGTGTATGTATCACTAAAGTATGAGATCAGTGACTTTCTGTTCCTGGAATGCACCAAGACATTTCCCACCTAAGACTTTGCAAGTGCAAATCCCTCTGTCTTAAATACTTTACTCCTAGCATGGATAACTTTTATTCATCCATCAGATCTCAGCTACAGCTACTTCTCTAAGGAAGTCTTCTCTGACCTTCCCCTCTATGTTATTTTCCTTAACAAGAGGAAGAGGGAATATTCCCAAAGTCATTCTATGAAGCCACCGTCACCCTAATACCAGACAAACACACTATCAAAAAAATTAGGGGCCAATATAGGTGATGAACATAAATGCAAAAATCCTCAACAAAATATTAGCAAACGGAATCCAACAACACATAAAAAAGATCATACACTATGATCAGGTTGGATTCATCCCAGGGGCACAAGGAAGTTTCAACATACACAAATCAATGTGATACATCACAACAAAATAAAGGACAAAAATCACATGATCATCCCAATAGGTGCAGAAAAAGCATTTGATAAAATTCAGCACCCATTTATGATAAAATCTCTTACCAAAGTGGGTATAGAGGGAACATATCTGAACATAAAAAAGTTATTTATGATAAACCCACAGTCAGCATAATAACTCAATGGTGAAAAACTAAAAGGCTTCCCACTAAAATCTGAAGCAAGACAAAGATGCCCACTCTTACTAGTTCTAATCAACATAGTATTGGAAGTTCAAGCCATAGAAATCAGCCAAGAAAAATTAAAGGGATCCAGATTGGAAGAGAACAGGTAAAATTGTCACTATATGCAGATAATATGACACTACATGCAGAAAACACTGAAGGCTCCACACACAAACTACTGGAGCTGGTAAAAGATTTCAATATACAAGATTAACATACAGAAATCAGTTGCATTTCTTTACACTAACAATGAAATATTAGAAAAGTAGAGAAACAATCTCTTTTAAAATCATTAAAAATAATTAAATACTTAGGAATAAATCTGACCAAGGAGGTGAAAGACTCATATGTGGAGAACTACAAAATACTGATTAAGGAAATTAAAGATGACTTAAAGAAATGGAAAAATATCCCATGCTCTTGGATTGGAAGAATTAATATTGTTAAAATGGCCACACTACCCAAAGCAATCTATAGATTCAGTGTGGTCCCTATCAAATTATTTGGGACATTTTTCACAGAACTAGAACAAATAATCCTAAAATTTATGTGGAATCACAAAAGACCCAGAATTGCCAAAGCAATACTGAAGAAAAAGAACAAAGCTGAAAGAATAACTCTCCCAGACTTCAGATAATACTACATTACAGTAACCAAAACAGCATGGTATAGGCACAAAAACAGACATATGAGTTAGTGCAACAGAATAGAGAACCCAGAAATAAACCTACAGACCTACAGTCAATCTTCAACAAAAGAGGCAAGAATATACAATGAAGAAAGACAGTCTCTTCAGCAAATGGTGTTGGGAAAACTGGACAGCAGCATGTAAATCAATGAAGTTAGAGCAATAATTTCATAAGAAGACTGGCTGAAAAAAATAATACCCATGAGTTTGAGGCCCTGCAGTTGAAATGCAATTTTGTTGAGAAGGATGCCCATGAATGTATTTTATCAACTTCCCAGTGTGAGACACAATAAAGAGTAAAGTTTCTGCCAGTGGTTCATAGCCATGATCATATTAAATAAATCATAAGATATTTGAAGTAACAAGGAGATGGTATCTTTTAGGAGTGTGGGTGATAACACAGTTCTTGGAAACCCACTCTAGTTCACTTCTTATGCCTGTAGGAGAACGTTTGGAACCACAAGTGAAGGCCTATGAGGGTTCCATGAAAATGAAGAGAAGTATCAGTGGGGTGGGTTCTAAGGAAAGGAAGCCAGATGCCATGCCCAGCTGAGACTGTTGGTATGTGCATGCTCCAGTTACTTTCCCCATTTGTACTTAAGCACAGACATACACATGAGTGGTCTACCCACAGCCTCAGGCTGTTAGTTCTCAGAATGGTTGCAGTTGAGGGCAGTCAAATCCACCTCCAGAGCCCAGTTAGTCTCTTCCTATTACCCCAGTCCTATTAGTGAAACCCACTCAGTCACAAGAATCACAATCAACCCTATTTACAGCCTCACCCGAGTCCACTTCACAGAATGTCCAAGATTTCCCTTAACTTTGCTTTCTCAAAGTGTTGTCAGATAATTTGAGATCCTGTGTGACACTGTCCTTAACTTATGTGGTCAGGGTGAGGAATTCTCCACACAAGCTGATCTGTACCACTCTGTGAGACGATTTCATTTCTTCTGACACCACCCAGTGCAGAAAGGAGAGGAGGTGTGATGAATAAGCAGTATTAGCTGAATTTGCAAACTAATCCGTGGCTTGAAAAGTTCCCATCATCTCAGCTCTCAAAAGCTGATCTGACTTAGGTTGGGGAGAAGGATCAGTCTAAGTGCTACTTGTCTTATCTCCAGTTAAAGCCTTTCCATTGGGAAGCCTTCCCTGAATCCCCAAACCAGATCCTGTTCCCTGCAATGTATGCCTTTTCTTCATGCGGCCAGCACTATGACAACAAGAAGGTGGGAGCATTTTACGGTTAAGAATGTGGCCTCCTGGGGAGCCCAGCTGCCTGCCGTTGAACCACCTCTGCAGTTATCAGCCTATCACTTGGACAAGTTTTTAACTTCTCTGTGTCTCAGTTGCTTCATATTTCAAATAGAGATAATAGTATCTGTCTCATCGGGTTGTTTTAAAGGTAAAATAAAATAATTTTGTGGAATTTATATATAAAGCAGTTAAATAGTGAGCAACATTTATGTCAACTGTCATTAGTTTTTAATTACTTATTTTTACATGGCTCATTCATTGAACAGTCAAAATTAAGTGCCTGCGATGTGCCACGCTTGCTATGGGATAGATCAGTGAACAAAACCTCTGCCTTTGAGGGTCTTCTAGAGGGAAAGAAAATAATACAAATAATTAACACATTATATAATATGTGAGAAAGTGATTTTTATTTAAGTAGGAGAAAAATAGAGCAGAGTATGAGAACTGGGAGTCCATACAAAGAGGACTTTAACTTTAGTATCATCACAGAAGGCCCCATGGAGAGTGTGACATTTGAGGAAAAACTTAGGAATGATCTTCACCTAGAAATCTGCTCTATCACAGGACTACTGTAGTGGTTCTGAGGTCTTGAATGTGTGTGGTGTGTGGAAGGGCAGGGAAGCCAGTGTGGCTGGAGTAGAGTGAGCAGGAGAAGGAAATGAGGTTGGGGAGGTGGTGGCCTGGGCCCTTGGAGCCTGTGCAGGGACTCCAGCTTTTGCTCTTGCTGGAACAGGAGCTATTGCAGGGTTTTAAGCAGAGAAATAACCTGGTCTAACTTGTGTTGTGAGAGCATCGCTCTTCCTCTGTTGAGAATAGCCATGTGTGAAGGTAGCAAGACTAAAAGACAAGGAGCCCTTTTAGGAAGCTATAGCTGAAACCCACATGGGAGATGACAGTGGCTCAGACCAGGGTGGTAGCAGGGGAGAGGTGAAGATGTAATTAGATTTTGGATACATCTTGCAAATAGAGATAACAGACTTCTTGACAGAAAGTTGGCAGGGGTGGCTTACAGAAAGAGATAACTGTTTCCCTGACCCACCAGAAAATCAGTAGTGACCATGTTGTTGTGGCTTACTATTATTTATTCAAGCAGGAAAATACCTAGTGCATAGTTGTCACTCAGCGGAAGTTTGGTAGAAGACGGAAAACGATATTCTAAGAGATTGAAGTTTAAACTAGCATATCAATTTATTTTAAATCAAAAATCTTTTTAAAATTATTCACAACCAGAGCACCCTTATCTCAGTACTTAGGAACCTGGGAAGTCTATTAGTAATGAGTAGGCTGACTCGTGTAGCTGATATCCAAGCATGGGGAGGTAGAGCATTTTAATAGATATTTTTACAATAACCTACCCTGCATAATACTCCTCCCATGTGGCCTGAGTCACTGTTGTTCCTCCCTCTATAGTGTTTCTACACATGAAATACACATGGGCACTTGTAACAGTTTACATTCCATGTGAGCACATGCTTTTTAGATGTGTGATATCACCTTAACCATCAGTAAGGCTTCCTCTTGTAGTCACTCAGTTTCAAATGATTTTTGCATGTACCTTATCTCATTAACTTTCTGTTGGTTTTTATTAGTCATTAGAGAGAGAGGCACTTTGACTAAGAATTTATATTAAAGAGGGGGATATTTGTTTAATTACTTTGCTCCTTTTTAATCCTTGTTCCTCTACCAGTGTATCAGCAAGGTTCAGGAAGAGGTTCTGTCAGCTGGAAATGATCTCTTGCCTCTCCCGTTCTTTATACCTACTTAATTATCATGTGTCAGTTCTTTATTTAATTTTCTTCATAAAGTAGTGTAATGCCTAGTTGACAATATGTAGAAAATGTGGCTTTGTTGATTTTTTTCCCCAGTAGTAAAATATAATTTCCTTCTCTACTCAACTGTGACATGGCCCCCTGGTGACCCCAGCACACAGTTGTGCATTTCAAAGCTGGGAAGAGAAGAAGGGACCCCAGGCTGAACCAATACATTTGGTCTCATTAGGACCAATGGCTCTGTGCTTCGTCATAGCTGAACAGAGTATTTTTTTCAGTTAGCTAAATACCTCCCATGAATTCCACACATACTAGTATTTATTGAACACCTCTATGTTCTATAGAGTATTTTAGGGGGAATGATTACTTATGAAATAATCTTAGAAAGTCAAAATTCCAAGCAAGTTGCAAATTTTGCTTGTATGGCTAAGCTAGCCAATTGACCACAGACTTCCTTTAAACCTTTTTCTGACTATGGTAGCTGTTACAGTAAGACAAATTTGAAACTCATTTGACTAATTTGAAACCAAAAGGCAGCTATCTTGTACCAAGGAGTCTGGCATCTTTTAAGTGATTAGTCCTTTTGGGAAATAAGTATGTTCAGTAAACTTAAAGAATTTTTATATCTTGTAAGGGCATTGAATAGCCTGTGTCTGATAGGACTTGCCTCCTACACATAAAAAAGTTGTTCTTTTTTTGAAATAAAATGCCTGTGGACTGAAATAGAGGGACACACAACAGCTCTATGCAGAAGTACCAAAGCCTTCTCAAAAAAGGCATGTCAACCATGAAATGACTGATTAGAAGTGAAAACACCTTATTAGGTATAAGGTCATCTTGGGGGCTTCCTGACTATAAATGTCTGTTCGCAGCTCCTTAAATTAAATAACAAGAGGAAATGGAAAAACAAAGTATCATTGATAGGGTAGGAGGGATGTGGTGCAATAATGGAAAAAAAGCCAAACAGCCTTGACTAAATGCAGCGTCGCCATGCATCAATAGCATCGTTAGCTGTTCAGCTTTGGGATTTTTAATAAGGAATCAAAGACCAAAATGAGAATGATTTAGAATCTGTTATTCTGGAGGCAAGAAGTTGGAACGATGATCATACCAAATGAGCCAAAAATAAGGGATTAAGAAAAGGTATTTAAAAGTGAGTAAGAATAAAATATACAAATTTAAGCCCAAGCGAGCTAATACCTCATTACAATGACTTGACATTTAAGGCAGGCACACACTTCCAAATCCAGCCCTATGAAAATCACTCTTTTATTATTAATAAAATCTGCCAGACACTTTCTGTGGTTGCAAGTACGTTAGAAATGACTTAACTATTTTGATAACTACATTTAACAATTTTTCCATGAGTAGGAACTTTGCAGAGTGGCACAATACAGACAAGTGAATATGTGATGATATTTTTCTACTAAAAATTAGAAGCGGTAACATACATCTACTGACCTGTTTACCTACCTACCTATTTCTGTTGTCCTATTGTCTGTTTACCTACCTACCTATTTCTCCATTCAATATTTTGCATCTCTGTACTATGATATAAGCCCCCACACACCAAAAGAAATGCCCCAAACTCTAAAATCTCCTAATATCTTTGAGAAGAAACACATTTGCAGAAACCCTCCGTGGATCTGTGATGTGTGGGGCTTCATTGCTTTGTTCCCATGCAGTACACAGGAAGAAAATCAAATATTTCAAGTACTGGACATTAATAATACCCCCATCCTCAAAGGAGGACCCACTCCTAATGGGAAGATTATTCTCTAAACCTCATCAGCAGTGCCAGCCTCAAGGTGACTCACTCTCCCACCTGAACCTGCAGCAATTTCTTCCTCCACTGCTCTTGCTAGACATTAGCTGTTGCCATCCTCCACAAAGGGACATTAATAGTCTTGAAGGCAATATGCTGTTTTTGTTCTTGCTTCCGTGCCCCCTCCCTTGTTGCTCATTAACTTATATCTGCCCTCTAAGAATATAACTAGATATCATCTAAGGTGAGATAGAAAGCTCTGGCAACTTCATGGATAAAGAATAGAAGGAAAAGATTTTTGAAAGTAAATTATTAAAACCAAGATAGCTCATTATTCATGAGTTAGGGATCAGCTACTCCAAATGTCCTTAATGTTGGTAATCGTCAATGTCATACAATACATTTGAACTCATTCTGGATTCAGAGTGCAGTTATAAACACTGCTTTCTCACATTCCTAAGATACACAGTCCGTTGACAGAAAACATGCGCAAGGTTAGCAGAGATGACAAAGCATGTTGAGATAACACATAAACAACTTGTCCTCTGGAGAGTTCAACATGGTACCCTTTAGTGCTTAAGGCAAGAGAACCTTTCTTTGTTTCCTGCAGGGAACATTGGCTAAATTCAAATACGTAACATGTTCAAGCAAATAAATACTTGTCTGGAACTGGAGATCCTATTCTACAAGAAAACTAGACTCAAGTGAATTTCAGGGTTACTTAAGGAGTTAGAATTACACATTTTCTGAATACACAAGACAGGGAAAAAGAAGAGTGTTGGGTGAGCAGGATGCCAGGGTGGACAAGCCATAGTCCTCCCATCCATTCTTCTGTCAATTCCTGCACCTTGGGGCTGAGTCATGCTTGCAAAATACTTTGTAGGAACTTTCCCTTCTGTCAACCAGTAAAGAGCCTTTGGACAAGTTGAACAGAAAACTACTTTTCTAATTCCTGTGTCGTGTTAGATATTGGATTGTGTTCTCTTTTGAAAAAGCCTTATTTGACCCCTAATCATGACACACACCATTCCAATTTAGTCTCCTTTATACATTGAAAAGAAGATGCTGTGAGATGTTCCGATGCCATTGTCCGGGCTGTAATGATGGTGATTCAGCTAAGGTTTGCAGAGGATATCAAAATTCTTGGAGGAAGGACACTGAAGTGCCCTGCACAGCCTCTTGGGAATCTCAGTCCTTTCCTTATGCAAAGACGGTCTCAGACACTTCAGAATTGTGGTAATATTATGCTTCGGAAGGCAAGGAAAGTGCTTTTTTCCCCTCCCGGTGGGACGAGTACAATTTCTTGATGAATATAACAGCTTTTTCAGAGTTTCTAAAGATCAAGTCCACAAAAATTCTACTTGTCCTGAAATTTCCCTGTTTGAAGAAACTAATCATGCTGCCCTACTCCTTATAAACAGACCTACACTTACCAGGCTTCTCCGGTGGTCACATTTCTCTAGTGGGCACTGATTTCCTTTTAAACGCGTAAAAATAAGACGCAGACCATACTAATGAGTGGGCAGGAAGGTTGATACTTGTTTTGTGGTAGCTTACATTGCAGAATATACCTTTTCAGATGAGCAGAATTTATATAGCAAAAGTAGTCTAATTCCTTGCTACTCAAATTTTGGTTGTACACCCAGTAACTGTTGAAAACTTTGGTGGTTCACCAGGTCAGCAAGGTTTTGAGAATCTGGGTAGGCAGCTGGCTTTCAGAACTAGAGCGAAAGGCCAGATCTGAAAAATTCAAACTACATTTAAAAAGTTGAAAGTTTTAGTGGAGGTGACATTGACAGTCAGTATATTCCCACCCAGAAATTATATTCCCAAGGATATTTTCTAAGTTTCAGTTCTAAATCAACAAAGCTGTCCCAGTACCGCCATGCCTGAAAAAAGAAATATGTACTTTCCAAACATTTTGTAAAATTATGTCCCCTAGGTAGCCTCCATACCACTAAAAATATTTCTGTCTTGAGTATGGTATAGGAATAGTTTTTTTTTTTAAATTCTCAGTAGAGGGATTTAAGGGAGAGAAAACCCAATACCACTTTTAGTCATTATTTAACCTTTAAAAACTGTAGTATTGTCACCTAGAGCTAAGCTGCCCACTGTGCTTTCTCCTTCAAGCCATGTGCCTTGTCTCCGCATCATAGCCACTCCTTCCTACTTTTGGACAAGTCCACGAGAGCCTATAAAGGGACCCTAATCTTCTTATAGCAGCACCTGAAAGATTTTGATCTGTCTTTCCCCCCACCCCACCCGTTTCTCTCTCTCTCCGTCCTTCTCTCTTCATTATTATCTTCCATCTCATAAAGTTCACTTGCCCATATTAGAAAATAAAAGAATAAACACTATCTTGAGCCTTGCAAACTGACAAAAGTCTCTATCCCAAAGACTTTTCCAGTGAATCCTGGCTTTACATTTCTTGCCCCACCTAACACGAAGGAGATTCACCTTCCATTCTTCTCAGCGGCAGAATGCCAGATATACTGTATCTAGCTGCAGAATGTAGCCCTCATGGGAGAGTTCAGATTGGAGGACCAGTTCAGAATTGTGAGAACTTGCTGTACGTATGCCTTTGGAATGTGTCTGAGCGTGTAAGATCTTCTATTCAGCCAACCTGAGGATGTGCTGGCTCTGATGTACACAGGAAAGAAGAGCAGGGCTGAGTGCAGGTGTGTGTGTGTTTCTCAACCTGTACGTGGGAGGGGTGTCTCTGATTCTAGTTAATCTTCGCCTAACTTGTGTTTCGCATCTGTTTTCAGCTGTGAACATAGAGATGGAGAGTGAAAGTCCAGGTCCTCGTCCATCCACTGGTACTTGGAATGTAACAGTGCCTTAGCAGTTCATTTCCTAGTCTAGAGAGGAATCTTTCTGAGCTGATTGTGTCCTATGTGGGATTAACACAGTGTTCCACCTCACTGACTCAAGTACAAACTAAATTTAATGGTGCTTTTAGTCATTTTTCAGTCTGACTTGTTTAAAATAAATTTTAAAAATTTAATGGCAAAATTCTCATTTTTTTCTAATATAGTCAAATATAACACCACAAAAATTTACTGTATTATAATCCAGATTCCTTTCTTCCCTGGGAAGAATATGTAGAACCTATAAATCAAGGAGATTTCAGCTCTTGTAATTCACTACAGCTCTCTGATATACATACAACATAGGAAATACATGGCTATTAATATCATGCCATATTAAAACTAAGAAAAGCTTAAATGGGCAAGATGTGGAGGATAATGAGCGTCTGTGTACTTTGTTATTCTCTGATGTGTCTCTTCTTGTCCCTCTGTATCTGTATAGAAGTTTTTCTTTTATAATTTAAGTTAAAACCTTTGTGAATTAAAAGACGTATCTTCAAATGTTCTGTATGAAGAGATGACTGGTGTCAACCTCTAATTCCTTCATATTCCTAGCTGACACCTCTGATGAGCACCTGTGATGTCCTGGGCTGAAATCATTACCTAGTCGGCCACTTGAGGAGATTCCCAGTCTCAGTCTCATCTCTTTTAATACCTCACTCACTAGGACTCTTTCATTTTTCTCTATTTTTCGTCTTGGCTCAAACATCACCTCGTATATTCAGTCCATTCTTTTTTATTTTTATGATTCCTCTGCTTTAATCAACTGTTTGACTTGGTCCCTGTTTTCTTTGAAAAATAAACACTTATTTAGGATATATTGGGATGAAAAAGACTCTTAAGAGTTTGCCTGGACACTATTCCTGAAGGATTAAAATGAATTCAAAGATTCGTTATCTAATTACAAGTGCAATGTTGAGATGCAAACCACATGTAAGTTCAGGCATGCTAAGTGGTTTCTTTCAGGCCCTATTGCTCTTGCAAAGGAACTCTCTCTCCTGATATATCCCTTCACCAATTAGGGACACGATCAGAGTTATATTAACCCCAACACTTCATTCAGGGAGTATGGCTTCAAGAATTCTAATTGCGTCCATCAATTCTTCATTTATCAAGTGTCTATTAAGCATCTATCAATACAACTGCCATTTTAAAACAAACAAAAGACATGAGCTCAGCCCTGCTTACTTTTTCAAACCACAGTCTCCCCACCCTTTATGAAAGGGGAAGACATAATGGAATCTCTCTAGTAGACAGTGACTGAATATATAATTTGGAAACTCTGGAAACCAGGCAATTCTGTTGCACCCATCCATGCCCACTTGAGAAGCCCTGTTCTATATCCTTTCTGGTCAAAACATCATATATTCCCATGGCTTCAAATAACTTTAATATGCAAATAACCCTTAAATTTATACTTTAACATAGTTTTCTCCCCTGAACTCCAGAACCTTCTGCTTCTGGATTGCCTCCTTTAAAGTGTTTGCCCCATTATTTTCTCTTCCCTTCCCTGTGTCTTAGAAATTAACATCTTATCTGTTTCAGAGTCTAGTTAGTTCCTTACCCATGGTGTGTCTTTAATCTGTCCCCTGCTCTCTATTCTACTATTACTTCCTAGAGACAAAACCTTTACTGACTGGCATTTAAACAATTGCAAAGTGTCCTATGCAGTTCCATCCCTGGTACAGTTCTTCAGTTATCATTCTAAAACATCAGGTAATGTCACTCCCTTCCCTGAAAACTTTGAAGATATATTCATCACCTACCAGATTAATTTAAACTATAATGTAGGATATGACACTCTGCAAAACTAACTTTATTTCGTAATCTGCCACTTTCTCTTTCGTACTTGAAGCACATAAAATGTCTCTGATTTTTAAGAAACATTTTTCCTCCAGTGCTTCTTCCTATTTGAAACTGTTCCATTTGGACTTGAGATGTGGTTTAACTCTCTAACCTTAGATTCACAAAATATAAATTGACAAATGCAATAGCTATCTTACAGATTTGTTAGAGGATTATAAAATGAGGTGTTTCTAAAGCCCTGGATACATATCCTATCACAAAATTAATGTTCAATAAGTGATAGCTATTTAATGCTTTTTGTTTGTATCTGACAGTTTTAATTTAGCATTGTATTGTGAATATTTCTCCATGCTATCAAATAGTCTTTGAAAATACGATTATAAACTGCTGCATAGTAATAAATCACATGGATATACCTTAATTTATTATACCAAGTGCCTATTGGTGGACATTTATGTTGTTTTCAACTCTTTACTCTTATAAATAATAGTGTAATAAATGTCATAAGAAATATATCTTAGAAATCACCTCCAAATATTTTCTTAGGATAAATTACTGGAAGTAGAACATTTCAAGGCTCTAGAAACTTACTGTCAGATTACTCTCTAGAGAGGTACCAGCTGACGTCCCTACGAGCAGTATCTGCGGGTGCTTTCCCTTTCACCCTTCCAAACGTACGTCGCGTGTTCTTTCTCCCTCTTTCTCTCTTTACTAGTATGATGATATCTTGTTTTTGTTACAGCCACGAAGCACTCCTCCATGTTTAATTCATTAGTCTCTTTTAGTAACAAAGAGGATAGAAACCCATTTGCCTTGAAGAATCTTGGAAGGTTTTATTGACCTCTCTGTCTTTTGGCCTCAAGGGAGTAAACTGCACATTTCAAGCATTGTCCTAAGGGGTTCTTTCATCCTTATATAACCACGTCTTAAATTAATAAACAAAGAACCCCTACTGTCTTACCAACCTCCAAACCCCAACAACTAAATATAAAAGCAAACCCCTCATATTAGAACATTGTATGATTCCTTGACATTCATTCCTCATGCTGCCCTCAAAATACAAAACTCCATACCCCATGACAAGTGGCAAGGTGATTATTAGGAATAATAGAAGGATGAGACTCCTTAACCTCAGTATTTTTAGCTCAATCAAGTTTCTGTTTGAATTACTGGTATAAATTCCTTATCCAGCATCAAGGATCAGTTAAACACCAAAAATTACATGAATCCTACTTATCCACTGGCAAAAGAGATAAAGGCAAAATTACTTGATACACTGTTTGCTGGCTAAGGAAATGCAGGATGGCATAAGGCTACATAATTCAACAGGATTATGTTTATCTTATAGTCATTGTCTCCCCAGGGTCAAGCATACTGTAATCACTCAAAAAAATGTTGAATAAAAGAATAAAAGAAAAAATATACACCAGATTTGATTCTCAACTACTCTCATTTAAGCAGGGGGTCTTATAACAGCTCTCAAAATTCTGATTAAACCTCCTTTCAACAGATTTAGTTCACATGTACTGGATTGTTAGTAGATATAGTTTGTAATTTTATTATTAGCCATTTGTATATTCTTTTGTGAAATATCATAGCAAGGTATGCTTTAAATACGCTATGGCATATGTTTCATGTATCCTCTGAGCCAGCAAGTCAGCTTGTGCTAATTTAACCTAGGGAAATAAACATAGAATTCCAGAAATAGGAATGTATTTTAAAATATTTATTACAGTGTGCTTTTACAAGCAAAAAGAGAGGAACAGAAAACAATGTATCTAGACATATAGAATTGATTAAATACACTACTGATTAAATAGCACATCTGTACTTAAGAGTACTATTCAGCCATTGAAACCGATGATATGAAAGAATATTTAAGCACAGAGAAACTTTTTAATAAATTAAGTGAAGACATTAGGTCACACAGCTGTACATGGAATGATGTCTTATCTTCCTGTTCTCTGGTGAGATGGTTGACGGTTTCAATAAATGATACAAAGGTTACTAAAGACCTCTGTGTTGTAAAGTCCAGTCCTCAGTTCTCGATCCTCTTCTTACTTGACCTGTTGGCATCATTTGACCTAGATGACTGCATCCTCCTGCTTGAAACAGTTTCAGAACTTGACTTCCGGAGAATCATGTGCTCCTGGTTCGTTTTCTTCACTCGTGTCTCTTCCTCCTTTGTTTATTTCACTTCATATGCCACATCTCCAAATATGAGTTCCCAGTTTTCAGCCCTTGATTCTTTCAAATCTGACTTTACTCTTCCCTAGGTAATTCCGTCCAGTCTTTATGGCTTCAAATGCCATGTGTAAAAACTCTCTCCCAGATGTCTACACTAACCTCTGCTCTGAACTCCAGACTCTGCAGTTGGCTGATTATTTAACATTACCAGTTAAATATTTAATAAGCAGTTTTGATAAAACAAAAAATGAACTAATGTTTTACCCTCAAACCTATTTCTCCCACAGTCTTTACCACATCAAACAATGGCAACTCTATTCTTCAAGCTGAGTGACAATAATGAAGTGAGGCGGGCTAGGGCTCTGGGGAATGGTGGAGGGAGGGTAGAAAAGAGAAAAGACTTAAATATTCTGTTCCCCCAGTTTTCTTCTAAATCTGTTTGAATATTAGGCTAATATTTATAAGCTTAAATTTAGGTCTATGTAGCACCAACCTCTGCAACATTAACTGCCAATATTTCTCAACAAAAATAATTCCTAAGTTTTTTTTTTAAAGTGATATAAATGAGTTATAAAATTCCAATTTCAAGGTATTATGCTTATTTACAATAAAAATTCTACCCAGTGGTGAAATGTTAGAAGCATTTTCTTTTACTTCAGGAACAAGATGAGCATGTTCATGATTGCCTTATCTAGTCAATGTACGAAAATTCCTAGACAGCATGATAAGACATGAAAAGGAATAAAAATATAAAGTTTGGAGTAGAAGAAACAAAATTATTTTTCATAGCTGTCTTGCCTACATCAAAACCCCAAATTGTCTACAAACTACCTGAATTAATAAGAGAGACTGATAATTTGCTGAGTGAAAGATCAATAATTGTTAAAAAAAAAAAAAAAAGGAAAATCAATTTCATTTCTATCCACCAGAACAAAGGGCTAGAAAATTTAATTTTTCTAAGTTAATAAACAGGCTATCCTAAAAATAACAGTTCTTCCTGATTCCATCTAAATAGTCAATGCAGTTTCAATCATAATCTCAACAAAAAATTTTAAAATTTATATGGAAGAAAAATGGCCAAGAAAAAGATTATTGAAAAGAATGCATATAATAGATTAAAGACTTAAATACAAAGGCAAAACTTAAAAAATATTTTAAACAATAAAATATACTCTTTTTATTCTTTTGAGAATGGGAAGGATCTATTCAAAATTACATTAAAAATGTAAGCCACAAAGGAAAAGATCAATAAAATTCACTATAATAAAATTAAGAACTTATCGTTCTTAAAAGAGACATTTAAAATTTTAAGTACCACCTAGGAGAAGGTGTCTACAACATAGCCATCAAAATGCTCGTGTCCAGAACATACAAACAAGTCTCACAAATTAAGAAAATGAAACAAAACAAAACAATACCCCCTAAATGGGGAAAACATATGAAAAAGTATTTCACACAGGAGGACACAGGAAAGAAAGATGCTCAAACTCATTAGCAGTCACAGACCTGGAAACTAAAAAAACACAATGGAATACCCCTCTCACACTGGGTTCACAAAAATCAAAGATAACATAGGTAAGAGTTGGTGAGGATGAGAAGTAACAGAAACTCTAAAACATTGCTCTTAGGATGATAAACTAATGCGAAATTATGGAGTTATCTAATAAAGTTTAAAATACACATACCTTCTGACCCAGTATTACCAGTCCTAGATAATGTCTTAGGGCAACGCTTGTACATGTGTACCAGGAGTCCTAAATGGGAATATTCATGATGACTTTATTTTCAACAGCAAGAAACTATAAACAGGTGTCCATCAAAGGAAGATAAACACATAATTATGAAATATTAATATAATAAAGCACTATCAGTGAAAATAAATGAACAGTTCTGTGCAACAATACGGTTGAATCTTAGAATGTTGAGTGATCAAAAAGCAAATCATGCTAGGGAACATACAGTAGGATACCATTCATAAAAAGTTCAGAAACTGACCATATTAAAAAGTACATTATTAAAGGTTAAAATACAAATTATGGAGAAAAGCAAGAGAATGAAACACAACTTAAAGGAGTGTTAGGGGAAGGTTGGGGGATGTTGTCAGGGACAGTACACAGAGAGAAGAGATTTTACTGTAAGGATAATGGTCTAAGATGTTATAGATTCCACGGTGTTCACTTGTAAATCTTTGTAACTTACCTAACCATTGCACGTATCCTTCTATATATACTATGTATTTCATATATGTGATAACAGAACTTTTGGTCTCATTTGGCCAGAGTTTACCATGTTTTGTTATAATAATCAATTTACCATTTGTCCCTTTGATTATATTCTCAGGCAAGAGGAAGCTAGGATACCGTTAGGGCAGCCCACATACTTGTAGCCTCGTTCCAAACCCCTCATCTTCTCAAAGCACTAGGGGAGAATGTCATGCCAGGTATCTTCCACTTGCCCCTCCACATACATCCTGCCACCCTCTGCTCTGTTCCCTGCAATGAGAGGAGGGTGGCCTATATAGGCCACATGGATGACCTTGCATCCCCTTTGACTTCTGGTTGTCTCAGGCTGATTTAGAGCCCTGAAAGGTGATTGGATGGAGTAAGGACAGTGAGATTCATCACCCTCATTTTTTTCACACCAAAATTGTCTCCAACTGGCTGATACCCTGGATTAAATGTCAGTGCCTCTCCCAAAGCTGTCAACCTTACATGACTACTTCTTCTAAGTTCTGGTAAGTTCCTCATCCGTTCAAACCTAGAATGTCTAACAGTTAACCTCATATTAAACGTTGGGTGACTGTGCCAAATATGTGGTCCCCGAAACCTATACCTCTGTAAGTAGCCCCTTCATAATTAAACCCTCTTGGAAGTATTCTGAGTGTGGCATCTAATTCTTTTTGGAACCTTGCCTGATATAGAGAGGGATGGAAAGAAAACTAGGGGAAATGGCATATAAAAGAGTTTTTGAAAAGGAGTTAGAGGAACAATATTTGTTTAGAACCTGACTACCATCTTAATTATAGGGGAAAAAAAAAAAGAAGAATGTAGACGTCTTAATTCAGAGATATGTAAGCTCCTATGTGTTCACTTATTCAACAGGGAAATGGCATGTTGAGCGTTGTTAGAGGGAGATGATTGTGGTTGCTTTATGTAGAATAAACTGTGGAGCAAAGTCCTGGAAGGAAGAAGTCCATGACTTAGCAGGCCAGTAGGAGCTGGCTTGATGATCCATCTTAGAGGGCATAGTTGAGGGGCTGTCTTTGCACCTGTCCTGCATCGTGGCTGCAGACCGTGATCTCGTCTGGCATGCCTCATTTATGAATCGAATTCTGTCTGGATGTCAGGCAGAGGGATGACATGACATGAGAAAACAGGAATTTAGGTAAACAGCTTTTTTTTTTTTAACTGCCAATATATTTTAATTTGTATCCTTATCATCACTAATTGTCATCGCCCTATTCAAGGCCTTTAGCAGCATTTCATGTTCCACTCTAGGTGTGTTTTGAGCCTTTATTGCACCAAAACAAATACTCATTAGTTTTTGCTCTGTGTCCTTTTAAATCAAGTCTTTTTATATTGTTACTTTGCCCACAGTGGGCTCTGAAATGTCTCTGTTTAGCACCATCTGCAGATTTAATTAATGTGCTGTTTTGCTCATCTTCTAGGTGATTAATAAAGATGTTGAATAAAATCAAGCTTAATAATACCATTACGCACAGCACCCTGCAGCCACTTCACTCTAAATGAACTCAAATGCAGTTAGCTTTTGTATCTATTCACAGCCTTTTATGATATTATCAATCCATACAGAACGTGTTCTTCTTGAATTGCATTCGAGTTTGCAAATCTGAATTGAAATCTCCCTTAGAAGAAATAACTCGTCCGTGGATAGCATTACCTGCGCGTTACCAACAGAACCCAATGCTGTGTGCGAGTCAGTTTGATGCAGATTTCTATAATGATATAGCCTACCTTTTTCTAGCACTTTTGAGATTCTCTAAATGTTCTCGCTGTTACTTTATAATTTGGCCTTTTCAACAACCGGTGACTTTATAAAGCAGGTAGTTTCTATATTTCTCATGAGGAACTTGAGATTCTGAAATTAATTTGCAGAAAGCTAATGAGAGTTCCAGCCTTAGGATTCTGGAATTCACAGTCACTGACGCCTAATTTGGTGTTCTAACTAGTTGAAATAGGCTGCCTCAAGTTTAAATATTAGAAGTTTTGGGGAAAGAACTCCTGCTACCGTATGTTCAACTCAGTGAGAGCAAAAGTTAGATTTTATAAATGCCCAGCAATATACGTTTTAATTTTTCTCAACATTTCTGTAGTGGTTCTTACTGATGCTTAACCACATATTGAAAGCAAATAAATGAATAAAGGTAGATTTTGAAAATATCCTTCTGTAGGCAGCGTATACTTGTAGATATGCTCACAGATAAGCTCATCTTTCTGTTGGCTTAACAGAAGGTACACGGTAATTCAGAGTCAGCTGGGCTAAATTATTAATCCCAGTTTGTTACTTATGAGCAGGTTGTTCCAGCTGATTTTCTGCTTCATAGGAAAGGTTTTACTGGTCTCCCTCAGGCTAGGTTCTGTCCCTTCTACCACTCAGTGATCAAGCCCCTGAATTCATCCCCAGGCCACAGAGACCTCTGGCCTCTATTAGCCAGCACTCAGTTTCCTCTGCAGGGGGAAACGCCAGGAGCTGACAGTATATTCTTGGCTTGCTCGCTCCACTGGGATGATTGGCAGTGGAGGGTTTGTCAGCTTAGATGTGCTGCTGATTTCCACCTCACCACAGGGCTCCTTTGTGCATGAGGCTGTTGGGAGCTCCTGGGCATGGGTATGGAAGGGACCTCTCTGTGCGGGGTCCAAAAGTGATGAGAAGGAGCTGGATGCAGGATGAGAACCACAAAGAGATGAGTATTTCTTCAGTTTCTGTCTCCTAGCACACTGTATCAATCAGTTGTTTGCCCCTTGGGCAAGTTGTGTGTCTTCAGTTTTTCTCATCTATAAGTATAATAATCACAGTAGAAACTTCAGTGGACACAATATATGTCATGTGCCAGAAAAGTAAAATGCGTAAATGAATATTCTTTCACGCTAGCTCTCCTCTCTCTTTATCTCATAAGTCATTGCAAGTCCCTACTAAAACTATTCACCAAATTGTTATAAAGGCACACACCTTCCTAAAGAAGAAATTAGTGTAGCACAACATAAGCAAACAATAATTATTTGAAGTTTTTATATATCTTTGAAAAATAAGCAGAAAGTAAAGCATGCTTTTTCAGCTTTATGTTAATAAACTTTAAATGAAAGTCACTAGTAACCAAAGATAAAAATAGAAAGAAAATGTCTTGAGCCAACTGGTCAAGCTACAAGGTAGGGTTTGGTGTATAAATCCTACCACTTACCTCTCCCCTCTAGCCCAAGACTTCATCACAGGGTCTACACAAGAAAACTGAATCAAATGTGGACCAAACTTCAGCTTGACTGGTAGTAAAGCTTGATCAGACAATGTATCAGGGACTTGAGGCCAAAATGAGATCTCCTTCTTCTTCAGGGATGGCCAGATCCAGAGTTAGTCAACCTGGTATTGGTTTATCATCTGGGTATCAGAAGAGATAGGGGAGCCACTGTACCTGAGGAGAGGTGGTTTCCTCTGTGTTGTGAGGTTAGAGCAGGCCGGGGGAAGGGGAGTCAGTGAAGGAAAAAAAGATGGAAACTTCTTCCACCAGAGATTCTGAGAACACTAAGTGTTGTAGCTCAGTCAGAGATACAGGGGTTGTTGGCAAATAGTGCTCGTTACGCTATTACCTGCCACAGTCATACGTATAATGCATTTGCTTGATACAGTTGGTATCAGAGCTGCTCTTGGACAAATTGGGAATTTTCTCCAGTAAGAACATTTAATGGAGAACCTATCCTTTCTTTAAAATTCTCTAATATATTGTCTCATGAGTTAATAAGGAAGGGTGAATAATAATATTTATTCAGCATCAACTTTGTCCCAGGCACGTTACATATATTACCTCATTCACTTCCTATCCAAATCATATGATAGATACTGTCACCAATGTTTTACTGGTGAGGAACCTGACACCAAGGCAGTGACCAAAGTCATGTAGAAGGAAAGAGGTGGAGACAGGATTGAGGTCCAGCTATGGCTGATCTCAAAGCTGTCAGAGCAGACTGCAATACGTCCAGTTGAGGGAAACAAAAACAGACATACTCACATGCTTATAATTTATACTCAGCCAAACTGTGGAACTGGGAAAGACAATCTGGCTGAAAGATTCCCATTCATTTTCCAACAAGTATTTCTCTGGTGTGTCTGCCTTCGTGATGTCTCTCCATGCTCATTTCAAATTATTATTTTTTTAAACCAGGGTTCACTGTCTTTCCCAGATATTATCTGATCATACTGAGTACCACCCACTCCCTTCTAAGGTCTCCCCTGAAGAAGCTAAAACCCAGGAAATGACATTCCCCAGACTTAGCACAACTGCAGGCGGGTGTGAGTAAAGGCGGAGCATACGGGGCTTCCAGGCTTGTACAGCCAAGCCAAGGCTGTAGACAGCCAGGATCATCGGTTTCCTTGGGGCTTCTGCCTTCCTGGATACTCTGAAAACTTGCAGACCCCTCTCTTTTCTTTCTTCTTTTTAGCTCTTGAATACTTGTGTAAGTGACTAATTTTCTACATTAAGTTTGTTCCTGATTTTTTAATCTACCCTGGGGGTTGTCAAACTAGAGCCCTCAGGACAATTCTGATTTCTGGCTCATAGTCTGTTTTTATAAATGCAGATTTATAAGGACCCAGCCACGCCTACTGATTTATGTGTTGTCTGGCTGTTTTCCCTCTGCAATATCAGAATTGAATAGTTGCAGCAAGAGACCTCGGGACCCATATGGCAGGCAGAATAATGTCTCCAAAGATGTCCTTGTCCTGATTCTAGGAATTTGTGAGTGTTAATTTACATGACAAAAGGGACTTTGCAAATGTGATTAAATTAAGGATTTGAGATAGAAAAATCATCCTAGATTATCTGGGTGGGCTCAGTGTCAGGGTCAGGAAAGGAGAGGGATTTGAAGATGCTGTGTTGCTGGCTTTGAAGAGGGAGTAAGGTGTAACAGTCTAAGGAATGAAGGTGGTCTTGGAGCTGGAAAATGTAAGGAAACAGACTCTACCCTAAAGCCTCCAAAAGAGCACAGCCCCACCGACACCTTGATTCTAGGCTTCTGACTTCCAGAACTGTAAAATACAAATTTGATTCTTTTCAGCCACAGGTAATTTATCATAGCAGCGGTAGGAAACTAACGTAACTATCAAGCCTGAAATATTTACTATCTGGCTGTTGCAGAGTAAGTTTGCTAACTCCTCTTCTGCCAAACACACAAAAGTCTCTGATTAGTGATAGAATCTTATTCTCTGGGTTAGTGAACAAACATGGTTCTAGTTGGCCAAAGTCTTTCATGTGAATATTGGTGTTAGTAAGTTAGTTAATAACTTTTAATCTTTATCTCATTGATTTGTAGAGAATTTGTGTATATATCTTAGATACTAATTGTCTGATATACATATTCCAAATAACTTACCCCTCTTTCTTGTCTTTTTCATGTTTAACATTATATTTTTATATAGTAAGTTTATAATTGTTATGAAGGAAAATGTATTGATTGATCTCGTATTTTCTTTAAGAAATTATTTTCCTTCCTAAGATCATAATAATATTTTCCTATAATTACTTCTAATATTTTTTTCAAGTTTTCTCTTTAATGTCTAGGTTTTTAATATGCAGAAATACATTTTTGTAAAGTACTTTTTATTGAAATACCATTTTTCTCCAAGGGAGAAAAAATCGTGCAAACAATATTAATTGAAAATTTGGTTAGTGTGACATTGATATGAAATGCCAATTTTGTCAATCTCACTGGGAATGCATTTTGAAAAAAGAAATATCTATTTTTTTCCATTGACTGTTCAACATATGTATTTTTTTAATTGAAGTATAGTCAGTTTACAATGAGTCAATTTCTGGTGTACAGCATACTGTTTCACAGTCATATATATCCAAACATATTCCTTTTCATATTCTTTTTTGTTATAGGTTACTGCAAGATATTGAATATAGTTCCTTATGCTATACAGTATAAACTTACCTATTTTATATATGGTAGCAACGTACATATTCTTAATTTCTCTTGCATCTGTGCAGTTACCACATCTTTATCATAGGCCTTCTCTACCCAACCATTGTCCTTCCGTTCTAATGTGTTCAGATCATCCTCCTAGCTCGTGACCTTGGTCAGGCCCCTCCAACCATTTGCTTGCATTTCTCTTTGCATAAAAGTCAGATACTTCACTGACCACACAGTATGACTTCTAAATTATTTCCTTCTCCTTTGTCTCTTCCCTGCACCTTGATTTCCATCTTGTTACTTTCTGTTTAACTTTTCTGCTCACTCTTGCTCATTCTTCCAAATGCTTCACAATTTCCAGAAAGTCTGTAGTATACAATTTGGTACAGTGTACACCTGCCCCCTCTCTAATCATTTCTTTCTTGCTAACACTCTCTATTGGCCACAGAAAAGGAAGTGCTTGGGTGACATATCTTTGAATTATACAGGACAGCTTGGCAGCTACCAAAAATTTTCTCCTCATAGATTGATTGTCTCAGACAATTCTAAAAACACATCTGTCTCCTGTGATTTAATTTGCTTGAGAGTAAATCCATTGTAATCTACTCAGATAACAACTTGCTATTTATATCAAACTAGTATCCAATTCTGAGATGTTAAATATAGGATTCTCCACATTTCCTGACACTCATTTCTAATAAACCATGGCATATGCGAGAATGAACATTTAACTTTATAGAGAATCAGCTGCAAGGCACAAAGGTTTAAAGCACCAGGTCATAAGAAAGCCACAAGAAAGGCCTTTATTTCTAAACTAAATAGAGCATTCAGAATTTTCAGAGCTAGAAAAGACCTTACAGATCATCCACTGCACTCCTTTTTATTTCAGAAGTGAGGCAACTGACACAATTTGAGGACTCAGATGGCTCATTCAAAGTCACACAGCCAGCCAGGGGGAGAGTCAAGCTGGAACCTCAGGCTTCTGACTTCAGCCCAGAGGTCAACGTTCTTCCTGCTACACCCTGAAGCAGCACCAGAGCCCACTGTGGACACCAACAGTTCCATCCATTTTCTCAAAACAAACTTACGACATTCAGAAGCTCAAAAAAACATGTCCTATGTCCACTAAACAGGTGGCCTGGAATGCTGATCAGCACGTTTGTGTGTGAAAGTGTGTCTGTGGTGGGGTTGGCAGAATGACCACTGCAAATGACCTGAGGACTAGGACTTGAGAATATGAGGGGAAAAAGTCTTTGTTTTATAAAAAGCAAAGTCCTTCTGGCACTTTCTCTAAATCCAGTGTCATGAATAAGATGCCTAAGTTGGGGAGGTTACAAAGGGTAAGTTAGCCCAGGGTCTTGTCCTTGCTGTTGATTTTCTGTTCACCTCAAGAGCCTTTGCAAAAAGACACGTTTCATTCTGAATAAGTGTCAGTGACATTAATTAAGAAAAACTCGTGGAGAAAGAAAACTACAGTGGTGTGTTAAGTTGCCACTGGTTCTGCACTACCTTAAGCACTTTACCTGAGGAGCCCCTTTTCCTTCTAACAAACAGAGATGAAAGTTGGCAGTCTAAGAACAGACAGGCGTTGCCAATATGAGGAAACATAATTGCATTTTGAAGACTACCTGTGAAAACTCATGGCTGTTCTTAGGTTTAACCTTTGACTAAATTTTGAACGCATGTAGCATAACCTACCATTCAGATGTCTCCATACACTCCTGTTCCACCTAATATGACCAGTCATTGAATGTGGACATGTACATGTAACAATAAGGAGAGAAATCACAGTGTTATAGTAATTTCACATAACAAAATGTCATCTGAGTATTCTTATAACTTTATCAGTTAGCTTTATGTCTAAGGAATGTGGTTCATTAACTGTTATTAACTATTAATTGAAAGATTAATCACATTTAAGGACAAAAGTACCAGGTACAAAAACAATGCAAAGTAAGTCACACTTCATTAAAATAATAGAATGCAATAAAATATTTTATATTACATATTAACCCTCTAGTTATTATACTGTGTCAGCCATAAAATGGGTGGTGAAACCCTGCTTTGCATCTTTTAAATTTCAGGATCTGATACTATTCAAGTTTTTTAACATTTGTTGAGAAATATCGATGAGGATCTGTCACATGCATAGCAATGTGCCTGGCTCCAGGGGACAAGCAATGCATCAGTGTGGTCCCTGCACTCAGGAACATACAGTGAATTCTCTTTCTGAAGATAGTAATCATGGTCTTCTTAAGATAGTAATCATGGTCTGGTTCCAGCTGGCCTAAGCCTCCACTGAAGTCATGATGGCAGATCAAGTGTCTAACCAAGAGGCTTGTGGAGTCAAACTGTGCCTGGCCAATATCCTTCACTGTACAGAATAGATACATTCCATCCACGTGAGCCGTAAGTTCTATTCTCTATAAAGTTGATCCTATTTTCAGAATCTTACACTTCTCTATAAATTATAGCTTATCTTCCTAATTTAACACTGTACACTTAGAAACTCCCATATAAACAAAAAAATGAAAGGAGAATAGATTGAAATCTTGTTGCCAAGTAGATTCCTATGCCCTGCACAGGGCAGTAGAAAAATCCTTAGCCAGGGAAAGGGGAGATTTGGGTGCTAGTCAGGGGACTCTATAGTTTACAGCCTGTATCACAACACTGTAGAGAGTGAAGAGGGTGCTGTTACTAATTATGTCAGGACAGTACATTTAAACTGGGACTGTCCCTGGAAAACCTGAAGACACACGCATCCTAGTTTTACCCCCAGGTAGGCCATTTATAAACTATTCACGAATGAGGAGTCAGATCAAGATACACTACTTAAGAGGCTCCATGGGCTTTCCATCATCATTGGAATAAAATATAAAGTCCTTTCCAAGGCGCACATGGCCCCAGAGTGGATCAGATCCTAGCCGCCTCCCTCCTTTCACCCCCTGTTGGTCTACCTGCTCTTCTGTCTGCCAAGTGTGTTCAAGCTCAGAATCACTGAAGTTTGCTTGACCTTGAACATTCCTCTCAGAGAATGTCAGGACTCCAGCCTTCTCTCTATTCAGATCTTCTTCAAACGTGACCTCTTGGAGACATCCTGTATAAAACAGCAACTCCTCACACACACCTACTTCTGTTACTGTTTCATTTTTCTTCTTAACAATCCACTACTTGACTTACCCTACTGTATTTGTTTGTTTATGAATGTTAGATATGTGAAGTCAGGGACTACTTCCTGTTCAATATTTCATTACATCTCCAGGACCTACAAGAGCCTCTGGCCTTTTAGCAGCACTTGATAAATATTCCTTAAATAAATGTTGACTGGCTGAAAGTATCCATGACAACACCAACCCTAATTCCTTACGTTATATAAGGAGTTTGAAATACAAGTTGTTTAATTTCCAATCTGTGAATCTTTACATAAATGTTGACATTGAATTAGGTACCATGTTTACAGGATCCTTAAGAGCCTCTCCAGAGTGACTGTTTTCTGACTCCTTCCTCGGATTCTGCATGCACAGTCACTGTCTCCCATCTCTGTGCTCTCAGAGCTGATCCGGACCTCAATTATAGCTCATATCACACTAGCCCGTCGACAGTCAGAAAAGTGATTATCAAGACACAAGAGAGCAAAGGGTACTTTGGGAGCTAAATAGGGAGGCTGGTATGGGCAGAATGGGGTAAATTGACAGTGGGAATGCAGGCAGAAGTCAGACCCTGGAGGCCGAGTTGTTTAAGACAAAGTAAGCAATCTGCATTTTCTCCTAAGGCAAGGGGTGGTCATTAAAGGATTTCAAACTGAGGAGAGATGGGATAAGAGCTGCATTTCCAAGGGATAAATCTGGCTAGCTTGTAAAGAATAAAGTGTAGGGTACCTAGACTAGCCTCAGGGAAGTCCTAAAGCATTCACTGCAGTTGCTCCATCTTCCATAATCGTGGACTGAGTAAGGGTGGTGGCCATGCGGGAAAAGGACTTCGGATGGATCCTCTTTGCATCCGTCAGATTTTTCGTTTAATGATTTTGTTGCCTCTATATTAGGATTAGCTACTTTTCTATGAAAGGAAACAAAATACATTGCCACTCCCTGTAGTAGATATACAGTAAGCACAGCAACTCAGCAATTGGATTAGTTCATCTAAATTCATTCTTTCTTTCCAGATTATACCAAATTACATTTAAAAAAAATTCCTAGTGAAGAAGATCAGTATCTTTAAGGTATAAGATAAAACAATGTTGTCACAGCCCAAAGTTGTTAGTTAACCTGTACTTTCAGTAGTCTGGGAACATTCGGATGCCCCGTGGACCAATGACAGGAACCCTGAAGTCCTGTTTAAGAACTGCATCAAGACAAGAGGGGAAATGACTAAATGCCTGAAGCAGTCATCCTAGGTAGGTGTGTTTAATTTAAAGGACTGTCACGATAGGAATCATATAAGATACGTACTTCAATATTTATCTGAGGAGTATGTGCTCTCTGACACCCTTTGGTGCCTAGTTAACAGCCACTGGGTCCCAGCGTGCCCTGCTCTTCCTCTTCTCCTTTCCACACCTCTCATTGTGTGTGTGTACATGCATGATATATGTATGTGTGTATGTGTATATACACAGATTTTGAGAGAGAGATTGGGAGGAGAGAAAGTATATGTTATCGCTTCAGAACAGAAAGATGCTATATGGCATATGAAATGATTCAGAGATGTGAGGGTTATTCAGTATCCTGAAAGCACCTGGTATGTATACCAGTTGCAGAGTTTTGTCTTTTATCAAGACAATAAAGGTACCAGTTAAAATGTAGAAGATGCTGTAGGGCTAATCCACTAATGCTTTACCTCAAGTAGTTGATGATGGCCTGTCATCTCTGTAGGAGGGTAGGTAGGAGGGCTGTAAGGACAAGTGATGTACAGGAAGTAATTTGTTAGAACAATGTAATAATACATATTCACTAGAAAATATTTAGAAAACTCAGGTAAATAAAAAGAAGAAAAAAATCGTTTGTAATTCCATCACCCAGATGTAAACACTTAATACTTTAATATACTTTATATTTCATATGTGGTCTTTGAAAATTCTTTTAAATGGCTGCTGAATATTATACTTTCTGGACACACCACAAGTAGGTAATAAAACCCCAAATATTAAAACTTTACGTTGCTTTCAATTTTAAGCTGTCGTAAATTAAACAGCAGTAGATATTTTTGTAGTTATGAATATAAGTGAATTTACTGTGTGAAAGAAGATCTTCACTACATATTACAAAATAGATGGTATCTCCTTAGAACTCACCAGCAGTGTGTGAAAATACCTTTAGTCAAGTCTTTGTTAAATTTGGGAATTTTTATTTTAAACTGTTTGTCAAGATGGTAGATGAAAATGGTGCTCTGTTTATTTCTTTTTTAAGTTCAATTTCTTTGATTGCTAGTGAGGCTGAGCATATTTGTTAATAACATGCCATCATGGTGGAGTAGCAGAATGACTGCCCCCCTCCTTCAAGACTTAAGCTGAGGAACACACATGACACAAGTGTGAGAAACCCATAGGTCAGGAAGGGGCTGTTCTGAGTTGGTGTTGGAGGAATGCAGCTTTGACCTGAGGCAAGAGGCAGTGAGGCAACGCTAGGGGCAGGGGATGCTAAGAAGAGAATTGTTGAAATTCACCCCCTGCTTCTCCTCATCCTTACCTTGGGACAGAGAAGTGCTTGATGACACACCTCTGTGGCCTCAGACCTCCACCCTCAAAAATAAAATCAGGGCAGAGTGGAATGAGCTGCAAAAAATGATTGGGGATTGGCCAACTCAGACATCCACACCCAAAAGGCAGGTTAATTGTTACAATAAATTACAATAAATATCAATGAATTAAACTTACCTGATACAGCTGTGTAGATGGAGAATATTGAAAACCTAGGACACAAAAATGAAGAAAAGGATAGAACATTTTATACAATGGAATACTATTTAGCCATAAAAACCAACAGCATAACGCCATTTGCAGCAACATGGATGTTCCTGGAGAATGTCATTCTAAGTGAAGTGAGCCAGAAAGAGAAAGAAAAATACCATATGAGATCGCTTATATGTGGAATCTAAAAAAAAAAAAAAAAAAAAAAAAGCATAAATACAAATCAGAAACAGACTCATAGACATAGAATACAAACTTGTGGTTGCCAAGGGGGTGGGGGGTGGGAAGGGACAGACTGGGATTTCAAAATGTAGGATAAACAAGATTATGCTGTATAGCACAGGGAAATATATACAAGATCTTATGGTAGCTCACAGGGAAAAAAATGTGACAATGCATATATATATATATGTTCATGTATAACTGAAAAATTGTGCTCTTCACTGGAATTTAACACAACATTGTAAAATGATTATAACTAAATAAAAAATGTTGAAAAAAGAGAGAAGGATAGAAAATAACATTGTATCAAGCAAATGCTAACCTAAAGGAACTGCTGCAACCTAATTAATATCAATGAAATAGGTTTAGAACAAAAATAATTTATGCTTGCAAAGGGGCATGGCATCATGGTAAAATTTCAGGTTACCAAAAAGATACAGCAATTTTAAACATGTTTACATCTAGTAGCCTTAAGTATAAAAAAAGATGTTGGCAGAGTATTTGATATTTGATGATATCATTGCAGTAATATCAAACACACTTCTCGATTATTGATAGACTGAGCAGAAGTAAAATCACTAAGAATACAGACGATCTGAACATCACATTTAAAGACTTGATCTAATTGACATATAAAGTTCTGAGCAAAATACACA